>NC_041822.1:5895091-6540727 GCF_900964775.1 Scleropages formosus
TTTCAGTATTTTTAGAACTGCTTTTTCATAGTTCACAATTCCATGTGGAAATAAAGAAGGGGCAGGGGGGACACGGTGTCTCCTGTGTGTGTCACGTTACATGACCGACACGACGGCCAGACAAGCTGCCGAGCCTCTGTGCCCAGCATTTGTCTCGCAGCGTTCCTCTGGCCTGTGATGAAATTATACACCTCATATGTACATTTATAAAAGGAGGTACAACCTCTGACATGACAGGCATCAGTTGTGGGGGGAGGAAAAAAAGCTATTACCTGTTTGCCAGGAGCGCTCTGAAGGTCACCTGACTCATTCCTAGATAACTTGGCAGCAGTCTGGCCCAGTCCCAGTTCCACTCACTTATGGCTGACTGTTGATGTATGAGAAGAAGCCATTGTTAGTTATTAATCAGAGTTAATATGATCAGTAAATTACAGCTCCAGCTGGGGTGGACTAACTAAGAAGGAGGGGGTCTCGAACAAGGACTCCGACAGATGATATCCATCATGTCTGCACAAGAAGGTTTTTATTCCAATAAGACAGCAATTAATTTATAAATCCATTTGGGGATGTAGCCATCATTTATAAAAAGATAAATCAATTTTGGGGAGTCGTTATTCTTCTAACTGTTCTAATGGCACCCTGCCCAACCCCTTTTAAAAGCCGGAGATAGGCTCTTTTGTTGGGAAGGCAAATAAAAATCGGATTGCTTTGATTGCTGAAATGTCACTGGTAACTCCGGGCACAGTTTTATTGACAAAGAAGAAGGAAACAACTACCCCTTGATTGATGGATCTGGCTTCCCCCTTCTATTTGATTTGACAAACAACAAGGCCACCGAAAGCGGACCAGGGGGTTTAATCGGTTTCCTAATAGGGCGTTTTATGTAAAGAAACGTGGGCCACATTGAAAGGAAAGGAATTTGTTGTGGATTCTGATAAAGAAGGGCGACAGGGAGCACCTACATTTTTAAAAGAACTATTATTCTGAAAAAGAGATGGAAGATCATCGTTCCAGTACGTTATTTCATTTATCTGACGCTTTTTTCCAAAGCAACTTACAATGTTAAGCTACTTCCAATTATTTATCCCTTTATAAAGCTGGGTAAACGTACAAGAGCAATTTTTAGGGTAAGTATCTCGCTCAAGGGCACTACAGTCGGAAGTGAGATTTGAACCTGTGACCTTGTGTCCAAAGACAGCAGCTCTATCCATGGTGCTACCAGTTGCCCATAGTTAGCACACTCTTAAGATAGAGACGATATTACAATTCAAAAAATGTTTCACAAAACAAGGAATCGGCTTTATTGTAACTCATTTACAATCTACTACTGTAGAATAGTAGAACGGGAAAGGTCTAGGGAAAGAAATCTCATTGAGAATCTTGAGGAAATGACCTTTTTAATGTCTCAAGTAATTCAAAACTTCCTTTTCTTTTCCTCCTTTGAATGTGTCATTTGTATATCCTATCCATTAAACTATTGCTCTGAGAACAACCTATGGAGAATTACAAAGTTCACATTGAAACATTAAACAAAGCTGTCAAAACTTTAACTCTTATTTCTTCCTCATCCACAGAGAGACAAACTGGCATCAGAACTTCAGTGGTCTTGACAAAGTTATCACTTACTTTGTACCAGTGACCTGCAGCAGGTAAAAAGTAATATTTAAAAGAGGGGGGGGAAAAAATCTCTGACTATCCATAATAGGTTGTCCAATCCAGGGGCATGGTGGTCCAGAGCCTAGCCCAAAACCATAGTGTACAAAGGTAGACGCACGCACGCACACACAGACACCAAAGGGAATTTATAATCACCAATTAGCCTGAAAGCCTTGTCTAGCCCACGCAACTCCACACAGACTGAACACTGACCGAGGGGGTCAGACCTAAACTCAGGAATAAAACCCCCTTTCCATCACATAACCCAGGTGCTGTGAAGTACCTGCAATACCAACTGTGCCACCATGGTGCTTCAGTAACAAAAACATCCATACAAAATTCCAACATAGTAAACATTTTTGTTTTGCACTACTAATACTACAGACTGACCAATTAATAATACGCAATATAATCAATGAAAGCAGAAATTTGGATTTCTGTCCATATACCAAGCATAAATTTTCAATACAGATGAAAAGAAGGTCACCAACCTGGGAGAACGTTCTGTCTCCAACGTGGTTAAACTGAGTCAGGGGGTTAAAGGTGGTTTGTTGTCTGCGACATTCACTTTCCTCCAGGTTCAAGTTGACCGTTCTCTGTGGTAAATCTGCCTGGGCATCGCTTGGGGTGGATAGCCACAAACTGAGCAAGTCCTAAAGACAGGGAGATACAGTGAGGACAAGGATAGAAGATAATCAACGTATCGAGGCCATGGGAAATGCAGGGAGATGGTGGAAAGAGCTGGACGTTTGTCTCGTCTTTCTGCTCCCAAGAGCACAGACCAATCCCAGCTGCAAGAATGTTTAGTCCATCTCTCCTGTTTTCAGTTATTTTTACAGATCTGACTCGTTTCCCTCATTCCCAAAATTAATGACCCCACAAAACTACAAATTAATCAGACGGTTCAGAAATATAATTAGGGAAAAAGGACTTTAAAAGGACAGGATATGAATAGATCCAGTGTAGAGAGAAGTTCCACGATGGAGTAAAGTTGAACTCCGAAGTTCTCCCCGAGTTCCTTCTCTGTGCCTGCTGGGAGCGCAGGCCAGCGGTGGGGTATGGGGCCGAAGCAGCAGCACCCCAACACGCCCATCACTCACACCTGATCCAGTCCTATCACCCGCCAAGGCCCCCTGCCTCTGCGTTCTCCCCATCCTTCCTTCGACCTTGTCCGGCCTCGCCGGACGCCAGCAAAAGCTCTACCTGCGGCTCCTTACACTACATCCTTCACAGCTGGCACTGCCCACACTTTCCCTCATGGCTGCAGTCCAGTTCTTGCCAAGAACATACAGCAGATGTGGTACTTACTTTAGATATTTTATCCATATGAGATGTTGGGGTTTTTAGGTGCATCCATGATGTTGTATCCCAAGTATGTGCGTAATACATTTACACACATAGCTATACTGTACATACACATAAACATATATACACACACACACTTTCTGAACCGTTTGTCCCATACGGGGTCGCGGGGAACCGGAGCCTACCCGGCAACTCAGGGCGGAAGGCTGGAGGGGGACACACCCAGGACGGGACGCTAGTCCGCCGCAAGGCACCCCAAGCAGGACTCGAACCCCAGATCCACCAGAGAGGAGGACCCGGTCCAACCCACTGCGCCACCGCACCCCCTTTAAACATATATACAGTACCACTCAAAAGTCTCAGTATACTGGCTAGAAACTTTGGACAAAACCTCCGTTTAACGAGTTTAAACAGGAAATTAGCAAACATTTACATTTTTTTGGCTGACATTTTCTCCAGAATGACTTACAACGTTACTTACAATGATTGACCCTTTTACAGAGCTGGCTCATTTTTACAAGAACAACTCAGGGTAAGTACTTTGCTCAAGGGTACTACAGCAGAAGGTGGCATTCGGATTTGGGGGCGGGTCCATCGAGTGCAAGCTGGCACCTCTAACCGCAATCCTACTTGCACCGCCTTCCTGTTTCCCAGCTCTTCAGCAGTTTGCATGGATGTAGGACACTTCTGGCCGGTTCATCGCGTACAAACATTTCCCAGGTTGGCCGCGCGTACTCAAACTTTTGACCGCTACTGCATGACGTACCGATAGTGCTTCTCAATCTAACCGATACATCCTGAAGAGTCTTCTTTGGCCTGATGGTGAGGACGACAGAGGCTTTAGAGCTGTGCTTTCAGAGGGGCTGTTTGCACATGTTCAGAAGTGGAGCTGCGTGCTGCTGACCTATTTGTGTCACTGCTGTACAGATCAATGGGAACACGGTGCGTCCGCCAAACTGGGCTGCACAAGACGAAAGGACGGGCCTCCGAGGAAGTGAGCGAGGCGCGCAGAGGGGGCTCTGCAGCTCTGGGCTGCCCCGCGCCCCGGTTGCTCTCCGACAGCGCCGCCCTGCTGCGGCGGGCTCGGTGGGGGGGAGAGGGCCTGCGGCAGGCAGGCAGGCAGGCAGGCAAGGCAAGGCAGGGCTCCTCGAGTAACCCTTAGCTGCCAGCAGACGCTGCCTCAGGCCAGCACCCACCTAATTGCTCGGTAAAAAGACCGTTTCCCTACCTCATTGAGTTGGATGATGTGATAAATTTGCCGCAGGTACTCGGCGCCACCTGGCTTGTGGCAGACCTCCAGGAGCATCAGCCTTATTTTCTGCTCAGTCAGTTCAGGCGCGCTGCCTCTCTCCGGAGCCACGCCGCCCTCCGCCGGTTTGAACGCGCTGACGGAGGGACCGGGAGGGGAAAAAGAGCAGAGCCGGCATGCGTGTCAGTCAGGAAACGAAAGAATCCCTTTGACCCAAAAAAAAAAGCCAGGATGCACCTCCAAGAGTTCAGAAATCCCCACTTGCACCGACTGGTTGCCTCCCTCGCTTGAGAGGACAGTGCAGGATTTAATATCCATAAGACACGGTGGTGAACATGGAACGCAGCCATGTTACTCAACGGCCAAACGGGCGAAGGTGGGAGATCTCCGGACACATCCAGGAAAGGACGGCGCGGTCGAGGCGGCGCGTTTCGTCCTTAAATTGAAACGTGAGCGACGAGACAGAGGTTAAAGGTACAGCAGGTCCACTTGAGAGCTGGTAAACGAGGCACGGAAGTAAACCTGTCAGAGGCGGCTAAAACAACGCAGCTCCACAAAATCCACTCATCAATCTCCTATTGTGCTCGAGCCATGAGAAGAGCATTAACACAAAGGGAGCGCTTTCTGCGCTGATGGAACGGCGGATGATGAGCGCCCCATCGGCAGATTGTTGCCTCGAAGCCTACATTGTGACACAAATTAAAAACAACGGAGATTATAAATAGCTGCTGTTGTCACTGCTCCAAATTTCAAACCGTTGTTAGATTTTAATTGTTTTTTTTTTTTTTTTTTTGTCTTTGGCTGCGTCTCAATTATAGCTCTTGTACAACACTGATGGTCTCACTTTTCATTTAATAATTCACTTCCAAAACAATCTCAGTCAATCTCTCCTTGCTGCACTGACAAAACAGTGGCAGCCAAAATGAAACAGTCCTAGGAAATCAGAGGGAAACACTTGCGTGTTTTCAGAAAGAATTAACACATTTAAGCGCCAGCCATAGACATAAGCACGCATGATTGCTGGCATCACAAAAATAAAAACGTGTGTGTGTGTGTATGTGTGTGTATGCAGCCTCCTTACAGTGTACAGTTCAAAGAGCTGGCACGTATTTGGGAACTGAGAGCCTCTGTGTGTGTGGGAAACCTCAAGGCACCGTACAGAATTTGGCCCACGCCACAGTACACGGCATCCCACTGCCCTTCCGCACCATATATTTTCCTGACCGCTCTTGCAAGGCAGGTTAAAAAATGAACATTCTCCCCTAGATGGACTTCCTGTCATTGTTTTCCTTCTCTTTTTCATTCTCTTCCTTTCTTCCTGCCCCCCCACACACTTTTTTTTTTAATTATAGAGTGGCATGAGCGGTGTCGCCTGTCAGGGCGCCTTTAGTGGGCTGACATTGAGGAAGCCGCGGCCCCCTTGGCCAGGCAGTGTATCCGTGTCAGCACCTGCGCCGTATCCTTTCCTGTCCATCACCGTGCAGGTGAGGCAGATGATTGGATTCAGTCAGCGCTGTGATTAATGAGTTCCTCTCTGGATTTGGGACAGCCCATCAATCATGTCATTAGAGAGAATGTGCCCTGAAAGAGGCAGACCTCAGCCAAGGAATAACTGCATTCATCTTAATCTGTGTATGCATCCAGTCAGCCAAGTCAGGGTCACCATGATGGAAAACAATCATCTTCTCCCCTACAAATTACTTCGCAAAGATGGGGATTGCTTCATTTTTGGGAACTGCAAGCTCGCTCCGAGAGATGCACTGTACCCTGATTGTTTACAACTCAGGCGTCACTTTGGAGTGAAGGTTACTTTAATGAATAGTAATGATTGTGGAGAACATCTCAGACAGGTGATACATAATGACGCTTTCCTTTTTTCCCTCCCTTTTTTAGCCAGGCTTTCCTGTCACTAAAACCGCAGCATTTCCCAGAACACTTACGGTAATCTACTCATCTTTTTTATTTGTTGTTGGTTTTTTTTTTTTCATTTTTGGCCTTTGCTAAATAATTTCTAATATGGATGAATCTTTCCGTGGTTTTGGGAACATCACTCCCGAAGGCTGCGGGCCTGTCAGCGCTCGGATGTTTGTTGCCACACTAAGCCGCGGCTGATGCCGAAGCCAAACACAGCAAAGCCGATACAGAATTTCTGCCACCTATTTATTTCCTCCCCCTTTGGACGCTGCCTTTAAAAAGTAAAAAGCTGTCTGTCACTTTGAAAACTGGATTAAATTCCGTGTCTGACTACACGTTAATGAGATACACTCGTCTCTAACGTGCTCCAGTAATCCGAGTACGGATGCAGTTATTATTCCCGTTCAAATGGAAGACATGAGGTTTGCTGAACTCGGAGTTGCTTCCCCACTATTACTCAGACTTATTTCAAACAGCACTCTGAAGTGAGGTAAACTGGCGTCTTTCCGTGTGGTCGGCGGAAATAATGCTGCTCACCCCTCAGCGCATAGCTTGCGGCCCTTCTGCAGCTGCGTGGCGGTCCACTTGGGCCGGCTTTCCTCCAGGCCCTGCAGCACCTTGTGCACGGCCGGCTTTGGGACGCCCCTCTGCTGGCCCATGGAGGCCTGCAGGCACTCACTGAGCAGCACCAGCGTCTCACTGCCCCTGTGCTTCTCCTCCAGGCTCTGGCATAGCCAGCTAAGCAGGGCCCACTGGAGCAGGCCTGTGGGCTTCAGCTGCCGGGCATGCTGGGACAGGCGCTTCTCACCCACATGGAACAGAAAGCGCACGGGCAGCGGAAGCGAGGCCACCGCAGACGGCAGGTTGGCGAAGAGGAAGGACATCGCCTGCATGACAAGCTTTACTTGATCTGATGAAGGCAAAGGATAAGAGCTAGTCATGCCCAGTTTAATTAATCAAAATCAATACATCGTGTCCTGTTTATTATTGGGTTTATTAAAACCTGCAAGAGGTTATTTTCTTATTAGTCATTTCAAGTCTCAAATACATGAGGCCCATACTCCTGCTCTCTGCTGCCTTGGTGTCACAGGGCGTGTAGTTCCACTCCTTCGGCACTTTGAACAGAACGCTGTCTGGGGGGTCCTGCCTCGGTGGTAAGGAGCCTGGCTCATCCTGTGGCGCATGGGCCTGCACCATGTCTATGATATGGTTCAGCATGCGTGCAATCGGTTTGGCCACCACAGCTCTCAAGCACTTCAGCACTGCTGGCTCTGTCTGGCCCACGTCTGAAAGACAACAAAAAAGGTAACAGTGAGAAGGTGGATTATTAAAAATTACTTTGGAATCAAGAAAAACCAATCTCGACTCAGTCGCTCAAGCTTAACTCTTATCCTGGTCAGGGCTGGGATCAATGGGAGCCAGGCTGGGAGGATACACCCTGAAAACGACACGAGTCCATTGCAGGGTAGCCACACACACACACACACACACACACACACACACACACAGAGCAGGCAATTTAGAATCGCCAGTTCACTTAAACTGCACATCTTTGGACTGTGGGAGGAAACCAGAGCGCCCAGAGGAAAGCCATGCAGACACAGAGAGAACATGCAAAATCCACACAGACTGAGCGAGATTCATACCCATGCCCAAAAACCCAGGTGCTTTTACGTGGCAACGCTACCCACTGCACCACTGAGAAATATTCATTAAAGTGTCACAAACAAATTATACAGCACATTTACAGTACAGCACCAAATGTCACCGGAATAAATAAGATTCCTAATTCCAGTTTCTATAACAGGATATAACAAGAAAATCTGTTGGCTTGTGAAACAATTTTCAATCCAGAATCTGAGTGCTAATGAGTTTGAATTTTAAACCAGAAAAGCACAAAATCCAAAATGTCCAAAATGTGACTCATAAGTATAATAATAATAATAATAATAATAATAATAATAATAATAATAATAATAATCAGAGCACTGGCTTCTGACCTCCCTGGAACCTGGCTGGTTAAGCCAATATTCTGATTTGTTGAGCAGCAGCAACCCAAACAGTACACTAGTAGTCACATGGGGTGTTGGGGTGTTTACAACTAAAATGGAAGACAGCATTTTGTGAGACAATAAATATAAAAAAAAGTCCCAAAACCTGAATGCTTGAATAGTTTGCCTACAGACTGCAAGAACTGATTCTTCTCATTCTGAAATGTACCTTAAGCATTATTTACTTCCACAGTAATTTATTGTTTTTTTTTGTGAAATATCAGAGGGTGGGACACAAGGATACACAGACGTCTGCCAGTTGTTGCGTTTAAAGCTCAGGGAAAAAGTTTAATCACTAACTTCTGGTGTGTCTGATGTACTCAGCTATACAGGGGTACACAGTAATTTTACTTTAATTTACGTTACTAAACTTTGAATTGTTGGTTCAATGCGGCACGGTGGCACAGCGAGTACCGCTGCTGTCTCACAGCGCCTGGGTGGTGTGAGAGGACATGGGTTTGATCCCCGCTCAGTGTGGAGTTTGCATATCCTCCCCGTGTTTGCATGAGTTTCCTGCGGGTGCTCTGGTTTCCTCCCACAATCCAAAGACATGCTGTTCAGGTTCCCCCATAGTGTGTGAGTGACAGAGTGTGTGTTCCACTGATGTATGAATGAGTGACCCAGTGTAAGTAGTGTATATAGCAGTGTAAGTCACCCTGGTGAATAAGGTGTGTGGCTCACAACACTGCATAGAGTTGGTATTTGCTTTGGAGAAAAGCGTCTGTTAAATAAATAAATGTAAATATCAGTAGTTTATTAAGTACTCAACACAACTGATAACACGTAAGTACACTTTCATGAAGATTTATATATTGAATGAAGAAAGAATTTACTTAGATCAATAATCTTGTATGGAATCTGTCCTGCCTACAGTTCCATGACAGTGAGCTTGTAGTGGCAGTGAGGGGTCACACTAGAAACTCAGCTAATTAAAGAAGGAGGAATCAAAAAAAATTCATGATAACACTGAGATTATTGGAGCAAGTTTGAGCACTGCCTCTTCCCATTCTCATGTATAACCTCTTCTTGTCTAAATTGTCTAATTTATGCAACAATAATAATCACTTTTATGTGATGGAAAAAATCCAAATGAGTTCTCTCTCACCAGGAGCTCTGATTATAACCTAAAATCAAAGCATTTTGGCAAAAAAAACTGTCATGAAATAATTGCGGTCTCTGTTTCGACACACTAAATTGTTGTGCAGCCATTATCTCAACAGGAAGCATTCATTTTGCTTCCTGAAATCCAGAACACAAACACACAATCACCCGAATAAAAGAGCAAAACGATGAGGTTTGTGGATTAACTACTTGAGTAATGCAAACAACTACAAGGATACTGTGGGCTATTTAATTTTCCCGCTATTTTACCTGCTTCAAAACCGTTACGATTTCCATCCGTCGCCAGCTGGATAAATACGGCTATGGAGCATCTCCAGTTAAAGCGCAGTTTGTGTGTTAATGAAACAACGATGAAAAAACGAAGCTCCGTGTTGAAGACCGGCTGCAGCGGAAGCCCAAAACGCACAAAATGCTGTGAAAGTGCTTGATTTACCTGTCATGGAGTATAAATGGTCCCACAGGTGCCTCTTGTCAAAGTAGGTTTCAAGAACAAGAGCCAGAGCTCGAGGGATGTTGTTCAGGGTGGTCAGCACAGAAAAGACAGCCTCCATGAAGGCATCGCCATCCGTATGTCTCCCTGAGCCGTCACTGTCCACATCAACGCAGAAATCTGGGGGAAAAGGGCAGGACCGTATTCGCAAAAAGCACACAACAAACAAGAGGCAGAACATCTTTTGGGCCACCTAATCTAAAGGGAACAATGAACACTGTGTTGGGCCTTTTGAGTCAAAGACGAAAACATGCGTTTTAGATCATCTCCCAAGTTCAACAGAAAAGACAATGCACGAAAAATTCGAAAACCACCGGGCGGCCAGCGGGGTTGATGTGAGCAATACAACGGAATGGCACTGAAAACCCTGCTCACAAAACAGCCCTTTCTAAGGCTACCTGCACGAAATATTGCCAGTGACTCACTTCGCCCACGATCTTGTAAGTCCACGTAAGGTTCGACTGTTCCTGCACTATAACTCTGAGATCACGCCTGGATCAATCCTTTACACAGCTACTCCTGTGACGTAACGTAAATGTTATACATATAACCAAAAAAAAAAAAAAAAAATTACTAGGAAGGTGATCAGGAATCGTCGATTCAGATGACGTTTTATGCAGCTACTCGTGTGGTGATCATTGGTTCATACGGTGGAAAGAAACTAACCGTATTTAAGAATCATACATCTGCATCTAAGTGTCTTTCTGCTAATGTAAAGTAAACATTGTATTTTCTATGAGTTGTACGTCGCTTTGGAGAAAACTGTCCGCTAAACGAATACATGAATGTGTAAATGTCTCAAGGCTCTCGAAAACCAAACACGTTGCGGTTAAAATAGCTCCAACTTATGGGAAAAGGACATTAACAGACAGACTCCGAGCGGGAAAAAAAAACGAAAGAAAAGAAAAGAAAGACAGCATCTAAAGTGAATGCATTTTGACAGCGTGTCCTTGTGGGAGTAAAGGCAGGCAGAGGGGGGCTACAGGCAGGAGCTGGAGGCTGCAGCCAGCGTGGCCATGACGCAGCGTTTGTCAGTCTTTGTGAGAGATGACAGGTCTTTCAATAGGTGAGCGAATGTAACGCAGCACCCAAAAGGGGCTTGATGGAAAGCAAGGCCATGTTTGTGCTACTTGACAAATGTTATGCTGTTGTAAAGCGACAGGTCTGAATTACCTGCCGCATTAAAGGATGAGGGGGCCTTAATATTGCCACCTTAATAAGAAATGGAAAACTCCTGCAAAGTGAAGGAATGGGAGGGATTGATTTTTTAACACAACAGCAAGTGGTCAGATATCCTTTGACCCACAATCACTCCATTACTTTGCATTATAAGGACAACACTGGGGTCTTGTACTCTGTCAGCTCGGTAATTGTCCCGTAAGGAGGCAATGCTCCGGATACCTCGGCGTCAACAGCCAAGGAAGGAGCGTGCATTAATTTCCACTCGGGGTGCTGAACAGCATCGGAGGTTAACTACCTGGCTTTTTAATAATGATCCCATTACAGAAGGGCTGATGAGTTATGATAAATGAACTGCTCTCCTCTCTGTGGAGTTTATACTGGCACTTGGAGTCACTCGTGGAGCCCCGTGACCTTGATGCATTGTCAACAGAGATACCTGTCATGCTTCCCGTGCACAGGAATACTCCCGAGCACTTTAATTGGAAGCAGAGGCAAAAAACAACACGGAGCTTTTCAGACATAAGCCGTCTATTTAAAGCGTACAGTACAAGGCTCGTCTCGGCGGTGCTGAAGCTGTTCTCATGCAGAACAATCTGTTCAGCCACGAAGTAAATGGCACTCCGCGGATTCGTTGGCCGGGGCCGCTGTTTGTTTTTAATTAGCTCGGTTATGATCTCTGCAGAGCTCGGCGCGTGATTTAAGGTGATCTGATTCTCCGAACGAGCGACAGAGCGCCCATTGGAGGAGTGAGCTTTGTTATGGAGGTCACTGTAATGTGAATTAATGTGCAAGTTCACAGGAGTATTTAAGCGTTGGGATTTTGAAAGGAGAGGTGAAAAAAAGTCTTAAAAAGGTCATGTATTCAGCTTGTGCTCCTGCTCTTGAGTGTTCATTACTGGGCCCAGTTGACTCTGTAATGATGATGATGTCCCATTAAAGGAGGGGCACCATCTATTAGTATAGATTTACTGATCTTACTAGTTCAGTTAGAGCGCTTGTACGTTTTCAAAAAATTTCGCCACACAAACATCAGCATTTCTTAAATTACACTTTGAATCTGAGCTAATAGAATATTTTTAAATAAACCATTAGAGGCTAAAATAAAGGAGAAGTGCTGATGGACAAATTGAGGCTATAATCAGGATAAAATGGGACAGCCAGTTTTTTTCAATACAACAAAACTGAAATGTTTAAGCATTCGACAACACAAGACAGATGTCTAATTGAGAAGACCGAATGGAAAAATAAACATTCAAAGGTCACAAAAATCAAAACAATGAAATATTAACACAGGCAATGAGGATAAACTTACATTTATGTATTTAGCTGACACTTCTCTCCAAAGTCACTTACAGTTTTCAGATACATAAAATGAATTTACCCCTTTTTTTAATAGGGGGATAATTTTTACTGGTGTAATTCAGGCTAAGTACCTTGCTCAAGGGTAGTGTAGCAGGGATTAAGACCCAACTGTGGCTGGATGGAGTCTGCAAGGGCATAACTCTAACTACTACTGTTAGTCAAAGTAACGCTGTATAATGTAGTAACAATTTAATTGATTCATATTTTTAATATTATTCTTTTGGTCTTGAAATCTTTCAGTGGTAACTGTGTTTCAAAAAAAAAAAACAAAAACAAAAAAGGGGGGTCAAGAAGCCAGATTTGGAGCTGCGCTTACACGAGTTGCTGAGCAGGAGCCTGAGCAGAGCGCAGTCGTCGTGCATGATGGTTAGCAGCACTAACTTGTGATTACAGCTGGGCTGAGAGGTCGTCAGCTTCAGCAGACGGTGGGCGGTCGATTCATCTGCTGTCAACAATCTGCAACCACGCAAAAAACCAGAGAAAGCAGAAATAAGGTGGTCGCAGGAAATGCTGCTTGCCGATTTACCAGGGAAAGAGCCCCGAACTGTAAATATAACGCTAACTTCCTTAAATGTCAGTTCCTCCAAGATTAGTCCACAAATGCTTTCATGCTTGCTTACTAAATGCAGCTCAGGGAAGGAATTATGTTTAATCTTGGCTAGCTGAAAGCAAATTAACGTTTGGTAAGACGCCAAAGCCGACACAAAGCGATATTGCATAACCTCTCCGCTGCTTTCGAGGTACTATGAAGAGTTCTGCTCCGTAAGGCGGCAGTTGTACCATGTTGCTGTCGAAACGTGCGCGGGAGTGTGCACGCACTACACATGGTTGAAAAAATCAACAAGACAAAATAAGGGCAAAGATGGACTTAGTAGTTAAAGGCTCACCAAAACCAAGTACATGGTGCACCCTGCTGTTTGAATGAAGAATATTATGTTCAAAATTGTAACTTGCACCACAACAATTTATGACGCCACTAAGCTGGAAATCCAGAAGACTCCAATAAATCAGGAAAGGGTGCTTGAGCTTTAGCCTGACACACACAAAGTTGATGTCCAGGTCTTTTCACAGTCAACCCGGCCCATTCCTGGATGGGCAGAGCTGAAAACTCATGGATGGAAAGCTTTCGGAAGTACATAACTCAGCTTGACACACTCATGTGCTTTATATGTTTTACTACCTTGCCGGGCAGTAATAGTAAGAGAGCAAATGCAGGGAAGGTTTGATTACAGCACCGTTCAGTGCACGTCGTGTAGTGTGATTTGGCATCATCACTACAAGTTTTTCCAAGTTCACTGAGCACACTGATGAAGAATTGAATAAAAATAGCATTATTTATAACCCTAAAGCACTCGGACTAGTAATGAAAGACACCTGGGATTTCACTTGCACGCTCGCTGACATCACCAAATCGCTCGTGGGGGGTTACAGCGTTCCTCAGTGGGGCCTCATCTATATCATGAGCCTCTCGGTGAATTTACTGTTTGTTTGAGTCTTGATTTCCCAGTGTGCACCCAACTCGAGGGGGACACACAGAACATCATAATCCATGCTGCCATTATTTAAGATCTCCTACATCTATTATACATTACTCTCCGACACCCGGCCACTGGGGCACTTGTCACGTGTGTCACGAAGGAGAGACTGATCAATACCAAATACACACATTTTATCAAATACAGGTGGAAACAAAATGCAGTTCAGAACCATCTCTGACAAGTGCTGAGAAAGATTTATGGGTCCTTTAATATGTATAAAATGAGAGTGAAACCCAGATTTCATTCCATTGTCTATGGCTGTATTAAAAAACAAAAAACAAAAGAAAGTAGCGAGCAAGTAGTGATTGTGTTACAGTGTGGATGTGGAGGGATTTGCTCACTGCAGGGACTGCTGGGGAAACAGAGTTGGGTTGATGACAGTCAGCCACTTGGCACTCTGCTCCTCAGAGGAGGAACCATCACCAGCATTTCCCTGAAAAACACTGGTGAGCACAAGAGAAAGAGCCATTACTAACAAGACAAATTAATTGAAACCATCTTTGCTTGGCAAAAGAGAGAATAAATAAGCACCAGAAACAGTTGTTTGTTACAGTACGAGGCAGTGGATTCAAAAAGGAACCGTATGAACACTGAGCTCCAGTGGAGAGCTGGTGCACACGAGGCCTGGGGAAACGTGGGCACGTCGATGGCAAGCTGGGGACCTTCCTGGATGGGCTGTTATGAGTCAATTACTGCTCCTCTGGTTCTGTGACTCCAGAACATACAGTAGGAAATAATAATGCTCGTAGCAATGAGCTACAGCCCTCTGGGAATGCAGCTTGTACACAAAGGCCTAAAAGGAACAGTGATTATGAACTAGGGAACAGGGTGAAAAAGAGTCTGTGACCCACGGATGTGCAAGAAGCATTATGAGGCAGCGAGTGGTACCTGCAGAGCAGTGGCAGGGGCGCCATGGTGATGACTAACACTCCCAACAGCTGGTTGCACAGGCTGTGGATGGAGGAAACCCAAGGGCAGGTGGTCCAGTCGGGTTGGAGCAGCGCCTCGGGGCTGTCGCACAGACTCCACATCATCTGCTCCACACACAGCAGGATGGAAGTTATGTCCACCCTGCACAGCACACAGACAACAACTCCATGGAGAGGCACATTAGGCTTTCAGACTGTAATTTTGTCGGTCCATGTGACAATTTAATCGTGTTTCATGAGTGTTTAACGGCCATCGGTCTTTGGGTCCAGCATTGTTTTATACAGACCTACACTGCTGTCCTGTCGCATCCCTCAGTTATGACATTTAAAAAAACTCGAACCAGTCCTTGCCATTTCGGCACTTTCTGCGGTGGAAACAAACACAAGAACGTATTGTGCTTTGCTGAAGTTAACGGCTCAGTTGAGCGTCTCATCCAGGTCTTTTTGCAATTTTCAGATACTGCTGGTTTATAGAATTTGAACTGAAGGCTCCCTGTTGGAAAGCAAGGAAAAGGGGCTTCAGAACACAAGGGGGACCACAGGAACCCATCTGCTTGGCAGACACAAATGCTGCCTGTGCTACCATGTGACTAACCGGTGACCGGGCGTCCTTGCAGCATCACTCAGCCCTGGAAACCCCACACACAGTGAAGGCACGGCACCCTGGGGCCTGGGGCCATCTGCACAGCTTCACCAGTCAGCGGCGGGGGAGTAACCGCTCATGGCACATTTAAGCACTTTAACTATGTGTTAATGCGCTGCGCTGAGCCCGCGGAGCACCGCCAGGGCTAACAAAGACAACTTGTTATGCATGTCTGGAGCAGCGATCTGCAGGGAAGGGCTGGGAATGTTCAGCTGTCTCATGTTCACATCACCTCCACAACGGCACGTTTTGCACGGCCCGTTCTATTGGCTGGACAAGTGAGTGCAATTTCCATATGTACATCTGGGTTTTCTAACAGCGATGCTCTAATCACATACATACAGTTGTGCGGTTGAGACCTAATAAATATCCCTCCATCTATTACCAACAAGTGCTTGTGCAATGCAGGGCCACAGTACACCCTGGACAACATGTCTGTCCATCACAGAGCATCCACTCGCTCGCGCACGCACGCACGCACGCACGCACGCACGCACGCACGCACGCACACAACTATCGGCAACCTAAGAATGAACCAGTGCACCTGAAACACATCTTTGGACTATAGGAGGAAACCAGTACAACCAGAAGGAAACCATGCAGACACAGGGAAAACATGCAAACCCCACAGCTCCACAACTCGTCTTGAGCCACATTTGATCCCACACACAAACCCACATCCGCAGGGGTGTGAGAGACCAGCGCTCTGCACTGTGCCACCGTGTTGCCCCCTCTTGGTAAATACATTGATTCTAAAATCAATGCTCACTTGGAACAACACATACAACAACAAATACTTTGTTTCCATGCAGTCACATTAAATCAGTTCAAAGTGAGAGGACATTACCCCTATTTGATTCCCCGGTGCAATGATGCACACGTAAGTACGATAAAACAATGCAACCCAATCAATGGAAAGTGTGAGTCTGGCCACTGTGCCACTGCATGCTGTACCTAATCTGCTGGCTTCTCCTGTAGGTGGGGCAGGCGTGAGAGTATCTCTGCACCAGGATCTCCAGGGTTTGGCTCAGCACTTGGGACAGTATCTTCTGAGCCAGGACAGGTGGGAACACCAACCACAGGTCGCTGCGCAGGCCACGTAGGAAGTAGTACCACATCTGGATGGAGAAGGAACATCGCTCTCCCTGTGGAGCAAGGATGGCTCTCAGATGAACATTACTTTCCTGTGTAAGCCTTGCCCCCATGCCCATGCCTTACATAGGAAGTTCTTCTATCAGCAGTAAGACAGCTACATATGGAAAGGCTTCAAAATTCATACATACAGTATTTATTCTGACACAGGGAAAGAAGTAAATGAGAACAGGACAGGAAAAAGAAATTCCACGTAAACAAACTGTATTTTTCAGTGATGTGGTAATTTGCCATGAATGCAAGCACACACTTAGGCCATTTGGCCAGGGCACAAGCAAAGACAAGGCTGGCAGGACTGTGTGATCAGAAAAAGGAAAGAGAGACAGAAGGGAAAAACCTGCTTTCTTGTCACTATAATTGCTTTCAGAAGGAGAGGAAACAGCCCTGAAGTCTGCGGTGTGACCAGAGCAAGATTATTAACAGCATGTACAACATCCCGTAATGATCTCGGGAACGTGTTTCATTTGAACGGCATGAGCCATGCTGCCGCAGCGTGACCACCCCCAGCTAGTCGTTCTTGGATCCACGCTGGAGCATGACTGAACATCCGGGATTAAGGCCGAGGCTGGACCGGGCCCCGGAGGAACCCCTGGCACAGGACCAGGAGGAAATGCATGTGCAGGGACAGGAACGGGGAGAGAGCAGCGAGCAGCAGTGCTCCAGGACCACAAAAAACACAAGACAGGCACCCGACAACAGCTGGCCAGCAGGTTGGTGAGCTCTCAGTAAAGGTGGACAGTGGACAAGTGGCTCTGTGACCAGAGCGACCATCTGAGAAGGGTTTCATGAAGCGTACTCCGTAGGGTTAGGTTTGTCTAGATGAGCAATGTGTTCCAAGTGAGACAACAATGTTCAAAGCAGGATAACAACCAGAGAATTAAATGATGAGGTGCAGAACACAATCATTTTGCCCGGCATCCAAGCGAACCTAGGGGATAAAAACGTAGGAATCCCAAAGGTAAAAGCCAGGCTCTTGCGCAAAATCTAAACTATTAACAAAACGTGAAGACTTGTGATAATACTCACTCTACAGTATGATGTGAACTTAGCACAACAAATGAACTTAACACACTTTAAAAATGTTACACTGCCTCCTGTTACGCTTTCAGTTTTTCATAAATCATTAGTCAACTCGGTTTCATGTGCCACCCGCTGCATGATTCTCTGGAACTTATACACAAAATTTACATTATTTAGCCGTTCTTTTATCTAAAGCTATAGCAGTACAGTATATAACTTGCAATTTCACATGTACCCTATTTCATACAGCTACAATTCAAGTACATTACTCAAGGTTACAGGAGCACGGGCCCCTCCTGTGACTCGAACCTGCACTCTTTTGATCATAAGGCTGGGTTCTTGCCCATTACAATACCTGCTGAGCTCATAGATCCAGATTGTCGATTGCTGTCTTCTGTAAATATAATAAATTCGTGTCACAGCTATCTATACCTTCATCTTGCAGGGCTCTCATGTGCTAATTAAGATGGCAAGACAAGTTGTTATACCACAGCAAGAATTCAACAAGACACCATGGATATATACCTGAAGCACTGTACAGCACAAATATTAAAGAGTGTACTGTATATTTGCATAAAGAAAAGACCTCTAAATGCCAATTTATAAAATAACAAAACTGTAGGATAATTCAGTTGTTTATTATATCCCTGGCATAAACCAATCTCCAAAGGCATGGGAAAAATATCCTTTTCTCTTTGATAATACAACCAGGTAATGTTATTTATCATGTGACTGGCAGTATGCGTATAAAACTATGAAGAGCACTAAAAGAAAGGTATGGTGTCTGTCTTATATGGGGTCATTATAATCACATTTCTCAGAACAAAGGAATGAGGGTGCATCACTGTTATTGAGAGCGCTGCCAAAGGTCGTATCACCTGAAAACCATCTCCTGAAAATAGAGGGGAAGGGGGAGAGCCCAAGATTTGCACCTCATAAAAAGGCTTAGCATCGCCCCAGTGGTGTGCCTCCGGATCCTGAAGAATGCTGACGGCACACACGTTGACAGAGTAGCCCACCAAGTGATCATAGAGCGCCTCCGTCAGATCCTGGCACTTCTGAACAGGCAGCAGAGACAGAGGCCTGGGTGCCCACAATAAAGGCACAGAGAAAGAGAGAAGGAGGGGTGGGGGGAGGAGAGATTTAGTGGCAGGTCAGCAGGAGATGGAGAACCCCTCACCTCACCCCTACCTGTCCCAGGACCCCAACTCTTACACGTCAATCACTCTGTCTTCCCCTACGCTTCACAGGACTCCCTTCTCCTGCTCACCCTCTCAGCTCTTTGAAAGCGAACATCTGTTTTCCAGCAAACACATATTCCTCCTCCAGATGAATTGCACTGTCAGAGCATCACTTACAGAGATATTAATATTCTTTATAACCCAATTATTGAATCTTAGCATTCTTGGCAATGCACTGACGATCTGGTCTCGAATGTGCACCAGGAGACTGTAAATCCTGAAACTTTACAAAGCCCTTGTCAGGTCTTCGACTCCCTTTTGAAATCAGTAAGATTACTTTTTTCAGCTGGACTGTTTTTATACTCAATTGCTAATCACTGAAGAAACAAACAGTCGCACATCCTTCTTGCATCGAACAGTAAAATAATAATACTAACAACAGTGCAGTGACTGTTGAGCGATAGGTTATATTAGGCTGAATCCAGCTTGTGGACAGAGGTAGCAGATCCAGACACTGATGCCTTTTTTAGATCCAGACTAATAAAGACGTCAGAAACTTTGCTGCAGGCACAATTGTAACTCCATGCTATAAAGACATTAAATTATCTCTATCTTTCTTTCTGGTTAATGTCAGTAAAGACGTGGTAATTAGTTTGCTTCGACGTTTCAGCTACGGCTTTTAAGGGTAACATATTATCTACACCCATCATGTCTGCTGGATAAACTGCAGGAGGAGTGATCCAATGTTGCTCTGTTAGTTATAGTTTAGAGCTTCAGAGGTCAAATGAGAACAACAGTGCCTCAAACTCGCCTGTGTGGGCTGCTAATCTTCCTAAAATGTTTCCTGTCTGCACCCAGGAGGGATTCTTATGCTTGATCATTTAACTGATATCCCTCCAAGCTATTTACTGGGGCTTCATATGGGGAAGTTACCTCCTGCCTGCTTTTTTTGGGCTGGCTCACAGGAGCTCTTGAGCTCAACTATTAATCCTCCACATACGTTGCCAAAGATTCGAATTACAAATCTAGCCTTGAACCTGCAGTTCAACAATGTACCCTTTATCTACAACATGAACTTTGTGTGTTGAGTGGTTTGGAGCAATAGGTATGGATCTTGTTAGCAGCGAGGATGCCAGACGAATGGATGAAACACAAGTCCGCGGAGGCACCGGT
This sequence comes from Scleropages formosus, assembly GCF_900964775.1. NCBI lineage: Eukaryota > Metazoa > Chordata > Actinopteri > Osteoglossiformes > Osteoglossidae > Scleropages > Scleropages formosus. The sequence goes on from NC_041822.1 coordinate 5,915,059, forward strand.
GATGGAGCTCACATTCAGGCACCACTCACACTCTACCGCCGTTCCGTAGATGGGTGCGGATCTGCCCAAGCCGCTGGTGGAGGTGCACAGTGGTAGCCAGCAGCACAGGCAGGTTCTTCAACGAGGCAGTGGAGGGCACCTCCCCTGCTCTTTCTTGCAACCGGTGCAGAAGTGCCAGTGTTACATGACTGCAGACCTCCACGAAGCTGGATCTGACTTCTAGCAGCGTATCTTCTCGGCACGCCATCGCCAGGGGGAACAGCCTGTCCACTTCTCCCATGATTACCTCACAGAACTATGAGGAAATACACAATCCCTTTAAGACCTGATTTACACACAATCCTTGAAGACAAACTCAAAATTATAAAAACTAGAAAATCTGAAAATTATAAGTAGAGGTCAGGGGGCAAAAGGAAGGAGTTAAGACCATGAAAGTATAACTACTAGGTTCCCATTTGCAGTGTCATTAAGCAAACTGTCACTGGAATTGAATATAATAATAATAATAAAAATCATCATCATCATCATCATCATAATCATCGTCATAGTCATCATCTGCACAGAACACAAAAAAGTGGACATGTGTCTTCACTTATCAGCATTTAATAAGATGTTTTCAGGCTGTTTGGTGAAGGATAATAATTCCATTTGGGCAAACCTTTTTTTTTTTTTCCCTTTTTTTCTACAGACATGGAATAACTGAGGCCACATATCTGAAGACCAAAGGTAGTTTTTACGAGCTCAGACTGCAGCACCTATGTGGACCATCCATTTGTCACGACCACGCTTGCATCTCAACCAGCAGCACCTGGCTCCGATTAAGCACCTGGCTTCAAAAACCACCACTCAACCTCTTCCCAGTTGTGGAATCTCACTTGAGACAACTGTCCTGTCTGTGCTCTGAAACCTTCCTCGTTCGCTCGCCCCTAAGTCCTATTCCCCATGATTCGCCAGTCCCGCTCCACGCCTCTTTGGTGACGAAAGCCCGCCTCGTCCTCAACCATGAATTCGGATCCTCGCTTCTGTTCAGTTCGCCGATCGACTGACCATTCGCCCGACCACAAGAACAAGCCTAGTCCGTTGATACCGAATAAATGATCCTTCTCTTGGGTCCAGCCTCCCCCATGTCCTCTGTTCGCCATGACATCATTGCCCAGGGGAGTCTCCTACACATGCAACAGCTTCTTGCTGTTTGGTTCCACAACATGCTGTCTCTGTGACCGAGAGCCAGGGCTGCAAACTCAGCCACACCTTTCAGAAAGTACAGTCTAGGAAGAAAAATTCAGCTTTTTAATGTATTTCATTTTGACACTTTGGAGTGAAACCACTGCCAAAAACCACTGAACAAAACTCAACTCTTCCATATCGAAGGACTGAGGAATGTATCAGAAACTAAATTCAAAACTGTATCCGGTTTCAGTCAGCAGCATCGATACCCCATAGAAGATTACAGAGGTTACTTGTGTTTCTCGGGTTTCCCAACCAGAGGCCACACTCCTCCAGCACAGTCACTTTTGGCCTTGAACAAGTTTAGAGACGCCTCCGCACCGCGAGTCGAAAGCGGGGGCCCCAAGGATGCTGGAAAAGTTGTGCTGGTGTTCACTGGAGGTGTGAAGCCAAACAAATGCAACGAACACAAACTTTCTTCAGAAGGCGTATTGTTCTTCTTCAGGCCCAGAAATAAAGACAATACAGTGAAGTCAACTTTCTACAGACATACTTTACACTCCTGTAACAAAGACTTAAGCTGCACACTCCACAAAAGCACTAAAGATCCAACCCATTCAATATTTATGCTGTCAATATATCCCCAGACAATAGAGATTAAATTATACTCAACTGTACATATCAATAAAAAGAAATTGATTACCTACATAGATAATGATGTTGAATTATGGGTACATGGTAAAACAAGGATACAACCATAAATATCCCTGTTCACTGCAGTAAATAAGAAAAAATATATCAAATCTTCTTTAGAGAACACAACACAAAATCAATCAGTCACTATCCATCACTGAAGCAGTCAAGGTTTATTTCATGCTTAACTTCCACATAGCACAAGCATAGAATTTGACACAACGTGTCAATGGATTTCTACTGCATCACTCTACAAATATTGGCTAGACAGCCCTGTGGAATTTCTGCCAGGCTGAAATTTCGAGAAGGACCAAGAGCTGGAGAAGCAATAGACAATTATGTCAATAGTGGACTCCCTTTACTCATTAAAAGCTTAGCTGAAATGAATGCCAAAGGCACATCTCACAGTTAAGAGACATATCCATTCCATACTTCTCAAGGCAATGAAGGCCCAGGAGGAGTCCCAGAGCCTTCACAGCTTTGTCAGATCAGACCTAAAATGGAACAGATGAAAGCTGTGATCCTCAAACCTGTAGCAGCACTTATTCCGTGAGGCAAACATGAATTTAAAACTGATGTCTTTTCCAAATGTTGAGAAAATTCTAAATATATCCACAAATTTGAAGGTACAAGTCAGCCCATTAGAGAGGGCCAAAGAGCATCATATACAAATATGGTCCAATTTAACACATGTAACCCAAAGCTGACAAATTGTTTTCTCAAGGTGGGATGTTACTGTGGGGGTGGGGGTCCATAGCTGATGCGTACGTATCTCCATGATTGTGTTTTTTGAAACAGATACTGAGATTATTTCTGCAATGCATATGTTTTGCATTAAGATCTCATTCAGCACTTTGGTTTGGGTTTTTAAACTGCTTAGAGCATGCATCAACACCAAAAAAGGATCCTCTCTCAGGGAGCTCTGAAATGCAAATAAATGCACGTCTAACCTTTGAGTCGAAAGCCTCTCACTTTCAAACACTGACCTAAACACAGATACTGGCTACAGGATCAGATGAAAATAAATCCTGACATACGATGCTGATGATAGCTACAAACGTGAGCACCGATCACTAAGGCAAGAGCGGAGAACTAGGAATCAAGGACCTTCATCTCAGACATTTTTTATGAGGGCCAAGGGCCAACTCAAAAGGTTACACGTGCATTTATTTGCATTTTAGAGCTCCCCGAGAGGAGCCTTTTTTGGTTGCTTGGTTCAGACACAGGAAAGATTTACACCCTACAGGGAATACTAGGAGCAAGACAATGGACCTGTGGCCAGGGGTCTCCTCAGGTGCACCACAGTACTGCAGTTACCAAGGCACAATGTGCAATTGCTTAGGGGCTATGGATTGAGGATGTGATGGCGTGCCATCAATGCTGTCAGGCCAAAACCATCTGGATGCTCCCTGGTCGAGAGACCCTCTGTCAGAGCCCAAGCACACCATCAATCTCAGCCTGGAATCTGGGAACTACCTTTCAAAACAGGCAGCGATGATGGAGGACAGAATGGGCCAGAAGATCCCCATCCCCAGCGAAAACAAATTAACAGGAAAAAGGGGGCAAATCCTGTTTGGAGAATGCAACAGTTGACCACTCAGGTGGGTCTGAAGGCAACAATGAGGGTGCTTGCCTGCAACATCACTCGAATAAGAGCCCAGCAGTACCAGTAGCAGGACGTGTCTGTATAAAAAGCTATGTATAAATAAACAGGACCATGTGTAGGGACAGTGGTACAGGAGGGCCTGTTCATTAGACACATGGAACGGTGGCACAGTGGGTAGCACCGGTGCCCCACAGCTCCTGGGTTGGTTGGGCACAAGTTGAAATCGAGCACTGCATGGGCAGAATTTCCATGTTATCTCCGTGTTTCATCCGGGTGCTCTGATTTCCTCCCACAGTGCAAAGGCACAAGGAAGAGGGCAACGGTAAAGCACATCTGAACTTTCCACTACCATCAAAACTACCATGGGGAAAGTCATGGGGAGTCACCTTAACCCTACCCTACTGAATGGGGAATGCTGCATTTGCAAGGTCTCTCAGCGACCATAGTCCATGCAGCAAGCTCACAAATGTAGGTGCCCATCAGAGAAGCATTCTCTTCCTCTGCATTAGCTTGGATATTCTCCACCATTCTCCATGTCTATTCTACTGCCAGCAGGGGCGAGCCTGTGAGCCTGCAAGGAGCATTGTATCTATCTTTAGCTTTCGGGTGTCCAAGCTCCTCCATCTCCATTTGTTCCGCACTCCTCTCCAGCAGCGGCGGCCTGTCTGCCCTGTCGCCCCGAACTCTTTGAAGCAGCTCTCTGGTTCCTGGGTGTTGCATCTCTTCTCCCTCCCGAGGTTGCTCTGAACACAGTGCTGCCCTGCGTTGCCTACGCCGTGTGTGGAGCGGGGGCAGGGAGCGCGGTCTCCGGGGCAGGTGACGAGCACCAGTAGGCCACAGCATGCTTCTCAAAGCCTGGGGCTACATGTACACCACATTCCACTCACACACACACACACACACTTCTCTTATCAGCGCTAATAAATTCGGCTTGACTGACCTTTTCAAATTCCCCAACCTCTGCCACGCTACACTACTAAGTGCCGCAATTTCACATCGGAGGAAAAATAATCATTGATCAACACACCACACAAGCAAAAATCAGAAATTAAGATCCACAGAACAGTTTGTTCAGTTGACCTGGTAGGTACTGTGGATGGCACGGTTATGCATGACAGGACTTATAATGACTGCCTGAGCAATGCACAGGTACAGGTGCTATACTTACCTTAGTGATCTTTCTCGGGGTCTCGTTTTCTTGGCAGCTGGGCGCTGTCCCCTCTTTCGGGGGCACATCGCCCACGAGGAGCACGTTATGTGTGGCATGGGTGGCCTCCTCCTGCTGCAGACTCTTAGAGCACACGTCCTCCAGCACCACCTTCACACAGTGCGCCATAGGAGATGCCAAATCCCTGAGCGCGTTCCTCCAGTCAAACTCCAGGACCACCGGCTGCTGGAAGGCACAAAGGGCGTCCAATTAACGCCACCGATGATGACACAGAAGGGAAAAAGGGCCTTTATTGTCAATCTTGTGTTGGGTCTACGCTGCTTTTTGCTTGGGTTTTCCGGAGAGGTTGATGTGATGGGGCTCACCTCAGGGATGTGCTGCAGAAACAGGTCTGCACTGCATCTGCTCCCCTCCCCTGTGGTGGTTTCTGCAGCCTCCCTGCTCTTTTTCAGGATCCCTGCACACAGCATCATTAGGTCATCACTGAAGTGTGAGAAAGGACTGTGATCTGAAGAAAAAGAGATCATGGACAGTAACATGACATGCCCTAACACTAACCCAAAAAATGTTCATATTAAACTGCTAAGCTTATTTTCCATCGCAAAATGATAGTATAAGGTTTTGTAAAAATGAGACATTATAATCAGTGATTATATACATTTTTTTGCTTTTCCGATAAACATAGACCACAAATACATAAAGAAATAGATGTAGACCAGTACTTGAACCCAGGCGGCATTCGTTTCAAGAGTCACCAAGCCCCAGTAAGAATATGCAAAAAGAAAATCAAAGGACAAGTGTGGAAAGCTTTTTAGTGTCACATGGAACTGAAGAGCACTAGTTATGGAACTGAACTTGTGAATGAATAGAGTTCTTTGGGTTCTTACCCATGATGGGGAATTACTATTGTACCCTCGAGCACAGCGCGTCGCTTTCATTTTCTCAGCGCATACTGAGCTACATAAATGGGCAGAGTTTAGGAATGCCAAGCTAGCCCGGCTGCCCCGAAAAAGGCGTCAATTAAGTAAATCACAAAATCCGAAGGCGTAAAACTGCGCAAGCTCTTTCGAATGAAAGTGAACTGTGGAACACAATTAATGGAAAACAGTGTGTGCTTCTTCACTGTTGGAGACTTGCCTCTGATCTGAACCCAGATATGGACTGGTAAGTCTGCGGTAATCTCATGAGGAGTGAAAATAAGAATTAGAAGTACATGTATACGGGAATAAATGAAAGTGCATGGTTCACAGGCACATTTTTCTAATCGCAATCTCAGTAATGAAACCTCCGGCAAGGCAATTTAGCAGGACAAGAGTGATTCAAACGGAGAAGGGCGGGTGGGGAAGCAGCAAAAGCGTCACTTTTTGACCTTTAAGCTCATCTGATGAATTTCTAGTAATTAAGTCATTTCACTGCCCAAATTAATCGTTTGGATAACTGCCCCTTAAAAGGCTGTTTACTTCTCTGCAAGTAAAGTGTTTCTGCAAATGTTATTTTTAATGTAATCTCTGCAGAGCTCAGCTACAAAGATCTCCTTCTCCAGCCCTGCAGAGGAAAGCGCTGTAATGCAGTCAAAAAGTGTCATTACCACACATGTGCCTCCAGACCACGTAGGTTATCAGAACATCCATGCTGCCTTTAACGGTACCAAACATTACCAGTTCTTACTAGTGAGCGCAGAGCCTCTTCATCGACTCGACTGTTTATTTTTCCTGTAGGAAATATGTACAGTACGTGATGTGCTTTGTACTGTTTTACTACAAACATGCAGGTTGTACACAGACAACCAGTTTACGACGTAAACGGATTTATACAAGAAGTTGGTTGCTACGGCGCAGCATGCTGATATGGACAGCAATCAGTGACAAACACGTAGCCGTGATAACTGTGTGCTCAACATAGTCAATAAACACAGAAAAAAAAAATAGATATCACAGGAATAGAAAAACACCGAGTTCTTTGTTCAATGCTTAGTGTGGATGTTCTCATGAGACTTTTTTTTCCTGTTGTTCTCTGCTACCTGTCATGTCGCAGACGCTGTGTTACCCGTACCTTAGTAAGTGTCCTGGAGGTATGGCAAAGTGGGATGGCAAACTGCACCGTACCTTTCACACCGCAGGGGGACTCGCCGCGGCCCCCATGGAAGGTGAACACGGTTAGCAGCTCCTCCACCTGCTCCTCGAGTTCCTGGAGGGTGACGGTGAGCCGTGCGAGGCAGTGCAGCTGGTGCGAGGTCAGGCAGAAGCTCCTGACCCGCCTTTGCTGATCCTGGGCACCTGCGGGCAAGCAGGGAAGTCAGCAATAAGTACACAATCTGGAACAGGTGAGGAGCTGAGGGAATGCGCCCCGGCCTCACCTCACCTCACCTCACCTCGCTTCGCCCCACCTCGGAGCCTGCAGCTCCAGCCACCGCCGCGTACGGATTCCCGTGAAGCCACGGCTACCAGAAACTTGCTCTGAACAAAGTGGCACTCTGGGCTCAAACTTCTCTCCCCTAACCTGTAAATGACCCCGTGTGTGTGGATTTCCCAATTTTAAGCTGCCAAACCCATCACCCGGGGGATGTTACGCATTAAGCCAAATAATAGGAAGCTGTAAAATGTGTTGCTGTACTCCCCGACAGATGAACAAATACTTTTGTACGTACCGCTAAATTAGTTCCTCTACAAAAAGGCATTTGGGACTGGATCAAGACGGCATTAGCACGGCTATGAAAGGATGAGGATGATTGAGTTAAAAAAAGGACTCCCAATAACTGCAACAGTATTACTTGTAGATACTAATGTAATTTTGTCACATTGTTGAACGAAATCTGACAGTGTGACAACACATTTAAGACCTTCTTTCTTGGCCTCCACACTAAATCATGGGAGGGATATAAATATCTTTATCTGCGATTTCCTCCCATATTTGCACATGTCAGTCTTCCTGCTTTATTTTGGCAGTTCTGAGTGACCTGCGGGTTGCTTATTTGACAATATATTCGCATGTTGGGTAGACCTGCGTAACCAGCAGAGACGGGTGAGTTCAGCGTGGCGTCATTAATGGACTCCAACGAGACGAGTACAAACCTGTACATAATTTATATAAATGACCCATATGCACCGATACGCGCCGTGAGTGACGGCAACGCGGCGATGTCGTTTCCCGAGATGCAGTGGCTCCTCCTTCCGTTGCCGTTAGTCTATGAGCAGACAAACAGAGCCCAAATGAGCACTGCAATCTTACAAACCCTTGCAACGCGTTCCCAGCAGACAAAGGCGCTGCACAAACACAACGAGTCCCTGGTGAAATTCCGCGGCGCGATTTTGCATCACATTGAACTTGTTCTCATCCTCTCTTCTGGATGCTTGTGTAACCTTGAACTGAGTCTTGCGCTTCACTGTCAGTAACCGTGCCAGCACTGTAAAACACGTCCTCTGCATCGAAAGGCCTGCTGCCTTGTCTTCAAAACAGCAACGAGTCCAAGTATACACTATATAGCCTCCCGCAGAGCTGACCTGAACTACCCTTCAAAGCTAAAACGAAGAACAGCAGGTAGCGTATCACATAAGGATATGAACTTGTAACCTTAAGGTTGCAAGTTCGAGCCTTGCTCTCAGGCAATGATATAATACCCTTGAGAAAGGTACTTGCTTTGAATTGATCTACCGAAAATAAAACGCTTTGTAAATGGATCAAATACTGAGTCACTGTGGATTGAAAAATTAATTGTAATAGTGAGAAGTGTAACGGTTACGGCCGATGCCTTGCAGTCACGGGACCAGGGGTTGACTCTGGTAAGGTACTTACTCTGAATTGTTCCCATAAATATTACCCAGCTGTCTAAATGGGTAAATAAGTGTCAGCAGATTAGTGCATTAATAAGTTGCTTTATAGGAAAAGAACTGGTTAAATTAATAATTATTACCCCATACAGTAGTAAATGCATTTTGTACATAATAATTATAAATGTATTTACTATGGCTTAATTAAACAAACAATGGAAAGAAGAAAGAGTGATGCTGTGAACCGTGTGCCCAAAGCAGCTTCTTCTGCCCGTGACACGGGGCAAAAGGGCAGCGGCGGGCGGAAAGGCTCCCCAGTGTGAGTCGGCGGGCAGAAGAAGGAGGGGAAGCGCAGAGGTGCACTCACTCGTTCCTCCGAATTCCTGCATAAGCTCATCGCAAGGCACGACGCCTGTCAGCAGCATTTGTTAGAAAGTCACGGAGGAGAAGGCAGGAGGCAGGAGGCAGGGACACGGCGTATTGATTCGTATTCGTTTCATTGAAAGTGCTGTGTCTCTTGGATCCCTTCTGCTTTGGACAGAAACAACAACGCGCTCTTCTCCCCAGCTGCACGGAGTCCTCAGATTGCTGGAACAAACGCGGCCCCTTCCCTTGAAAGTATTCTCATGCGAACCCGAGTCAAACGACATTAGCGGCATGCTCGCGACGACTGGTCTGAAGGGGGGGGGGTTGGGAGTTGATGGGGGTTGGGGGGTGCTCGCCAGAAAAGAAGCAGGGAGAGAAATCCCAGAGCAGTTGTTATTGATTCCGGTGTTTACGGGTGGATAGTTTAGTACCGTTTACAAAACAGAACAGATGCAGCCAGCGAGCAAAAAGGTAAACAATTGGTGTGTGGCACGCTGCCAGATCCCCGGTCTGATGTATTAAACTCACGGTGAAGTGCATTTCCCCTTTGGATTGCTCTTATTGCCACTTCATTTCCTCAGCGCTCCGTCTCCCTCGCGCCGGGCCTGACGCCCGCCTATTCTCTGTCCTTCCTTGACCCCTGAGGCCCAGCACTACCTAACAGAGCCATTAGTGCAGGGAATTGTCTGTGTCTGACATGGCCTAAAACCAATTATTACATATTTTCCTCCAAATGATGCCCAAGCCTACTGGGAACGGGCAATCATGCACAAAATTTACCTCCTGATTCAATTTTTTTTCCACTCGCCCCTTTCCTCCGTTCCTGCCATCTGAGTAGCAATTAGTTGGGGCTCTTCCCTCCAACTGGCCCGAGCTGGGCCGTAATCGCGACTCACACCTCAAGGCTTCTCGCGACAGCGACGTGTCAGATGAGAAGCTGCCTTGATCCGACGCGGTTGGGACGGGAGCGAGCCGACGCCACGACATGAGCAGTGGCTCTGAGGGCCACTCGGGGTCTCCCGCTCAGCCTCATCGCCCCCTATTCTCGGAAGAGTACGAATGACAGAACAGCCAAAAGATGTCAACACGGCGCTGGCAGCTCTGCACAAAGATGCAGATGTTAACCACGGTGCCTCGGGGACCTCGACTCTTCTTCAATGAAGCGTGCGTGTGTGTGTTACGACTCCAGCTGATGCTCAACGTACTGGTGGCGAGACGTACTAAAAGGACTGCGGGGGCTGCTGGGGGTTCCTCCACTAGAAGCGAAGAACGTTTGTGTGCCCATTAGTGATTTCAGTGGGAATTTGCGAGTTGCGGCTGTGCCATCAGTCACGCTTGGCTGCTTTGTGACACACTGCTGTTCCTGGCAACGCCCTTGGACACCTGACCCAGCCAGTGGCCTCCACGTTGAGTAAGCACAGCCCCCCTCCTTTGGGACCAAACACCCAGTACTCTACTTCGGCTGCAGGATGTCGGAGATCTTCCTACATCACGTTTACAGTTACTCATGAAGCTGGCGCCTTTGTCCAAGGCAGCGTTAGGCAATTTTAGGTTGACTACACTGAGATGCGTCCAACTGTTTGTCCATTTATGCAGCCGGGTTTTCTGCAATTCAGGGTAAATTTAATGAAACTCCACGATGACGGGCACAACAGAGAGAGTGGGGTTTAAATCCACTGTTTGTGTGGGATTCTGATTCTGACTTCACCAAGTGTTCTCAGTGGGGTATTCCAATGGAGGCACTTTACAGAGGGCACAGGAACTTGTGCGGGTTGCCCTTCGTACCCACCCCAACCAACCCCCCCAACCCCTGCACCGATAACTCTTCCAAACCTAAGCAACGCAATATCTCAACCTCTAAAACCATCACTAAAAAACATGAGAAAAAGAAGAGTAGAGTTATAAGTGTTGTACCACACCAAGTACATCGCTGTAAACATTCCTGCAAAGAAATGTCCCCCCATAATTCAGACACATTGTAATTTTCAAGTAGAATCGTGCACAGACACCCCCGACATACAGGTCATTCATAACAAAGGTCCAATACTGTGAACTTTCACATTCAAGTCTGAAGACTCAGTTGACTGAGTTGACAGCATCAACTCAAAATGCCACAGCTGAGGATAAAATAAAGCTTCTTCCATCTGGGGGGGGGGCAGCGTGAAATAAGAGCACATGGCTGAGCGTTTCCGTTGTGCATATAATATTGTCAAACGGCAGTTATTACAGAAATTCATGCACTTGCACGACACAATCGACAGCGTGTATGAACTCACAGAACATGCAATCTAGTAAAGAGTGGCACTTATCAAATATTAACAAACACCATTCCTGAGCCGCCGAATTCCCGGCAGCCACTGCAACCTACATCTCTTAAGCTGAAGGACTCTCAGCGCTTAATAGTTACCAGGTGCCCTTTTACAGCAGTGCATTGAAAAGGGAACGAGAGAAGGGGATTGTGGGGGAGTAAGTCGACTGTGTTTATCAAATTGGTATCGGGCGATTACAAAACAATGTATTTTTCATGCAAAGTGGAAGTACTGTAATTCATAATAAAAACACACATTCGCTTTTTCAACTGGTCTAGTGTCCAGCAATATATTCTATCATTAACAAATGCCCCCTTTCGCTGTCTATGAAATTGATTTTCAGGTGCTGCTGGTTTCCAGTCCCCCTGATGGATCATTTGCACTGTACACAGGATAAAAGAATCACCCCACACACTTCCCATCTGGTACACAAGAGCGCTATTCTGCATTATTTCCATGCCACCTGAGCTCTTGGATGCCCAACCAAATTAAACAGCTTACTGTGTATATTAATTCAGGGAGTGTACTTAAAAACATACCAAAACCATAATTACAAATCTGGTGGTAATAATTAAAGAAAAAAAGGAAAGGAAAAAAAATGACTAAAGAGATTTAGGCTTTCTTTGATTTAAAAATAAATATCTGATTTATTACAATAATATTACAATAGCCCTGTCGTATGAATTTTTTTGTCCAAGGTGACTTACAATGTTGGATAATCAACTTTACAAGGATTTACCCATTTATACAGCCCGGGGGTTCTTGCTGTATTGACTGAGGGCAAGTGCCTCGATCAAGGGCATTGCAGAAAGAGGGCAATTTGAATTGGAAACCTTCAATGTACAAGTTAACACCTCTAACCACTGTGGTACCTGTGACCTCATCTATATTTTGCTCTCTATACACAAGAAACTAAATATACAGACTCAAAATAAAGAAAAAAAAAATTGTCTCTTGCATCACTCAACATTTGAGATTTAAGCAAACATAAAACTGCAACTTGCACAGAATTATACTGTAATTAGTATTTGCATTGGATTCGCTTGATAACATGATAATTCCTCCTGTTGACGGCTAGCAGAAAAGCGCAAACTAAGTTCTCTGATGGACACCATGGGGGGAGCCCACCTACCCCAGGGCTGGGTGGGAACAATGTCAGGGCATCCTTCTCAGACAGAGGGGTGAGAACATGTACCAACTGCCACAGCTCTATATGAAAGCTGTTAAATGGTTCAGTGGTTTGACAGTATGAGACGCCCAGCAGCGCCGTCCCCACGGGGGGTGCTCTGAGACACAGCATCTCAATGTTTCCAGCCAATATGTGTGAAATATGTAATGAGATATACCTTTAAAAGAAGGGAAATTAAACAAGAACAGCCTCATCAAGCATATGTTTTTTTCCTAAGGCTAATTTCCAATATGGTTTGCATTTTTCAAAAATATCTACTCGTTGGAAAAGTTTTTGAAAGTATGTCTCCGAAAGGCAAAAGAGTCGAACCTTGACTCTATTACTCATACAAAAGAGTACTGAGACATAAATGCATCTTGTTGGAAATGTCAGCGATGGAAGCAGAAATAAAGTCCAGAGTGTGAACCTGCCAGAGAGCTCCACTGGAAAGAGCAGCGCCCGAAGGGGTCGGCGATGCCGAGCAGAGCGGGTGGCGAGGTGCCACAACAAACAGCGCTGGTGTCTCGCTGTGCCTGGGACGTGTTACTGGACGTGTGTTCGATCCCCGCTCAGCCTGCATGGTGTTTTCTGTGTCTTTCCTCCCTCAGTCCACAGATGCGTTTCAGAGGAACTGGTGACTCTAAATGGCCCGGAGTGCATGTATGCATATGTGTGTTAGCAGCATAAATGCATGAATGACTGTAGGGAGTTCAGCGCAAAGTATCCAGCAGTGTAAGTCACCATGGACAAAGGTGTAAGCTAAACACTGCACAGCAGTCCTGCACGCTGCTTTGTGGAGAAGCGTCCGCTAAATGAATATAATGTACAGAAAGGTAAGCCGTACAAACGCTTCACTATACCGTCATATTACACCGCGCTGTTTGAAGCGTTTGTTCCATCCCCAGGTGTACATATGATTTATTGATCTGCACTGGTGTTCTTACATGTCACATGATCAAAGAGCTTCATAAATACAAGACCAATTATTGCGGCTCCCGTAGTCATTCATTGTTCACGGTGGGAAACACTTGCGTACTTAGAAGAGCAGTGTGTGTGTGGAAATGCGCGCTCTTTGGCTTGTGTAAACATCTCCCCCTGAGAGGCCTGACTTGATGCTACACCGTATTTGGAAAGGTAAACATGTCAAACTCATCAGAGCCGCTTCTAAAGTTTCTTAAATAGGTCAGTCAATCAAGAAGACAATGCCGGTAAGGCCGACGCAAAGAGAATAGGCACCGCATAAGAGCCGGGTACACATGTACGCTCGTCTCAGCTTTTACACCAAGCATGAAGATTCACATCCAGACATCCTTTTCCTGAATTTGTATCAGCGGAGGTGCATGAAAACATGCCATCATCTGCATGAGCAGAATGAGGAACAGCAGCAACAGAATGCACTTTGCACAACGCAGTGATGTCAGCAAAACTAGCCTTACTTCCAGTTTCACTTCTTCTGAATCTGTGGATGTCGTGGTATTTAGTGGCATGTGAAGAGCAGGATCAGTGTCCCAGTGCACTGTGAAGAGATGGGATCATCAGCCTATGACTCACCAACTGCTGCCTTGATCTTGGCAGAGCTCCTCCCGCTCTTGCTGCTGTGAGCGCTGTTGTCCTTCATGGCGTTTTCACACAGCTTCTCGACGAGGCTGAGCAGCTCCTGTGAGATGGTCCCTAAGTAGGCCTGGTTAGCGAAGGCCACCACAGTGCTGAGGTCAACCACGGCGCTCAGCGCGAGAACGTCCTCTCTGAGCATGCCGAGAAGTGCGGCGGCTGCGCTCTGGAAACCATGGGCCAGTCGCTGGAAGCCCGTTTCCCCAGAGCTGGGCGCTTGCGTGCCTTGGATGAGGTCCTCCACAGCTTTGGCGCGCAGGCCCTGGTAGCGTGACAGGACCTCTGTCTCTGGGTAGAGAAAGAGGAGCTGCTGGAGGCCACGAATGCGTCGGGTGGTCTGGGCATCGTCCACCCTGCCCTCACCGTCTCCCCTGCCACCTGCTACTCCCTGCAGCCCGTCCAGTATGTGGCGACGCAGCAGGAGCCGTACGTCCTCCCAGGCCTCCTGGACATCCAACGCCATCTCTTCATGCACGCCATGTAGTGGGAAGCTGGGCAGGGCGGGCTGCAGAGAGGTCAGAGGCGCGGGGCTGGGGAAGGCCACGCCACACTGACACGAGATATCCAAGAGCAACCGGAGAGCCACGTCCTCCCGGCCATCCTCTCCAGTCCGCAAATACTGCTGCTGCAGAGAGAAGCATGAATAAAAAAGGAAAAACTTGTTGAAAGCACAAGGCGTTACGTACTGCTATGTACAATCTGCTACCGAAATTCATTTCTCAAGTAATTATTTGTCCTACTGATGGTGGATGAAGGTTGCGAAAACTACAGCGCTGCAGACGTGACGAGGTACCAGGGCTCGAAGGAAGTCCAGCAGGTCTTGGTGCGCAGTGCTGATGGGTTTCAGAAGGCCCAGGTTGCGAGAGCTGAACCACTGCAGGCTGTCAGTGGAGCCTGGCGATGCCCTGTCCCCGTTGCAGGAGTCTCCCAGTTTGGCCTGCAGCTCCCTCAGGCGCTGCTCGATACTGACAGGGGACAAAGCAGTGAACAACAACACGGGCAACATGGCGACAAGGCCGCACTACATCACCGTAACCGAGAGAGACATCAATGTATTCTGACGACGAATGTGTTCTGGGGGGATGGGTGGAAGGGGTGGCGCGAGGATGTCTGCGGTCCGCCATCAGATGCAGACGGAGCCTTGAGTGACGCATCTCTATCATCTCCACGCTCCGCTCGCGGGCCTTCGACATTAAAAGATTGCATCAGCAATTCTTGCTCCCTTCTTACGTGACAAATGAAAGATGACATCCAGAGACTGAGCTCTTTAGTAGGTTCAATGCACGAATGTAGCAGCGTGAGGGCGAGACCGCCCTGGTCCGCGTCGCAGCGAAGGACCTGACGTTTCCGATGACGGGAAGCGAAATGACATTAAAGCATGGCACGTTTCAGGGAAAACCTTAGAAAAGGTCGCAATGATTCTGACGAATTGTACATTAAAATGTTGGCCGTTCCGCTATTACAGCTTCTTGTTTACATTAATTTGTCTAAGCTACTGAATGCGAAAGAAGTATAGCTTGGAAAGCGTGTGAGAAACATAGCAACATTTTGCCCAAGTGACACCGCAATGTTGATGCACAAGGCACTGTAAAGTGTAATCCATTTTCCTCTGGCTCTGTCAGAGGAACGAAAGCCCTGCTGTAAATTCCACAAAAACAACTTATTCTGCAGATCTGCAGTTGCAAGGATTCTCTGCAAGCTGCCCCATGTACGCAGAAGAAAACATAGTGCACAAATCGTAATACAGCTTTTTGCGATAGTGCAAAAAAAAAAATTCGAAAAACGTTCTCATATATTCTATATATGTTCTAATAGTCCCCGGGTTACAAACGTCCGACTTCTGTACAACCCGTACTTACAAACCACCCCCTTACTGACCAGAAGTTGATTTCTTTTGTCACCCTTAAGTAACAATCAACTGAAAATTTCATATTAAGCCTATTATATTAAAAATTTGAGTTACATATAATGATTCACAATAACAAACGGGCGCTACTTTGTGACACGTGTCAAAACATAGCGTGTCTACAGCGGTTTGTCGGCTCGTGGGCCCGAGGTAGGATAAAGACTTCCTTCTTTTCAGTCGGACCACGTTGCTGTTAACAGTGTCTTGTGTGTTACTGTATAGAAAGGTACACGATATACTATATTCTAAGAGAAGCATTTGACAAACTGACGTTAGATATCCACCGTACCTAACTGTTCCGACTTACATATAAATCCGACTTAAAGACAGACTGAGGACACGGAACGTGTTCGTAATTCGGGGACTGCCTGTATATATTAGGTGGAGTCAGGTGGACATCGTTGCAGGGCTCAACCTCCAGATAAACAAGAGAAATTGAGTAAGTCCGTTCCAGGTGAAGGCGCATGTGGTCATGCACCGAACGCTTTCTGCTTTGCGCTTAAGAATTAGAATATTATTGCAAAAGTCTGTCCCAATGCAATGCAACATGGGTGGCATGCTTAACTCTTCCAGTTGAAGAGAATTTGTACATTAATGACAAGGATTTGGGTGCCACCCCTGGGTTGAGCTCAAACAGCCGGCCGTAAACGATCTTCCATCTGTGCCTGCATCTCTGGTTAAACGTAATAAAAAGAGACTATTTTTCCCCAAAGACTTTTTCCCAAATGCAAAGTGCTTCCAAACAGACAAAACAGTTCCGTCACCGCGCACATATGCATCTACTGGCATCAGTAAAACGCCCGCGATGGGAAAGCATCACACGGCACTCAGCTGTTGGTCAATGTCAGCGTGAGCCGCGGAGCTACGGATCCACGGATCCACGGGGACCGATACTGCAAGGAACGCAGCGTCTTTGACGGGATGCCAAACACGTCCCAGGGCAGCAATTATACTGGTGGGCAAAACGTGAAACAGAATACGAGGCCGGATACGGCGGGAAAAAACAAAATATATAAATAAATCCATTCTCGGATGGATAAGAATTTTGAAGACACATAATAAATGTCCCCCCAACCTCCCCCCCACCTTTTTACTCTGTGTTTGTTCATTCCAGCTTTGATGCTTTACCACAGGATTTATAGACTGATTGAATCGGTCGGTCTCGGCCGCACGCCAAGCGGGTCGACTTGGGTCTGATGGACTATGTCACCGATAGCCCTCCCACCGCTCCAGATGGCCTGCCCTTTGACCCCGGAGGTGTGTGAACTACCTGCAGATTAATCAACACCTTGGTAGGATTAGCAGGAGCCCGAATGGCTTTCAATGTGAATAGCGAGGCAGGAGAGCGGCAGCGCTGCAGACAAGAGGATGAGCAGGAATAGCGGAGAGCAGAGGCCTGCGCCCTCAAAGGGCCTCCAACAACAAAGAGCAGAGCTGGGACAAAACGGCAAAGCGAACGCAAGCGAAAGGCTGAGGAGGATCAAGATTCCCACACCCACCCCGAAGTCACTCCAAACCATGTCAATCTTTCGCCGAACGAAACGCAATTGTTTCCCGAGCAGAAATGAGAGAGAGCGGAGCCCAGCGGAGGGAAGGCGACCCGGCGCTTTTTATTACACATTACGGCACGTTTCACAGCTCTGTGACTTACAGAAACTCAATCTGCCGATTAGTCTGCGCTTTGACGTTATCTTAAGTTCCTTGTCAAAATTAATTTAGTGTGGGTGGGCTGCGGGGCTGTCGCGCTCCGAGAGGCGCAGGGAAGGGATCCCTTTCAAATAAGCCCCGGCCGGCTTCAGGGAGCTCTGAATGCACCGGTGAGGAACAAATATCTCCCGCTATCAAAGGGGCCCCTTTTTTCACTAGGAGAGCAGGGAATGAGTGGGCTGGAAAGAGATCCCCGTCTGCCTGCCTCTGGCCTACTTACGTTGCCCTTGGAGCACCAGGTAAAGGGGGTATTTCTGGAGGCGCGCAGCCCAGGCAGGAGTGCGGAAAGCCCCCCAGGGGGTAAGGGGCGTTGGCAAGCGGCCAAAGCTATCCGCTGTAAGCCATTTCCGAGCGGCAGCGAAACCCGATGCCTCGTCTTTACCCCCCAACCCCCCCCCGCTCCAACTGACACTTTATTATGGGCTCCGTTTTGGTGGCCTCCAGAAGTGTCCCATTTGATGGAACCTAATGGATTACACCATTTCAATTTGGATAGCCTGCCTTGTTGTCGGCCTATCTTAATCTCCTTCAATTAGGAAGCAGCTCTTAGGCAAATCTCTGATATCTGAGACTGGGAGCGCGCCAGGAACGGTGACCCATAAATAAGCTAAAACCTTTATGGGGACTGTGCCGATTTTTTTCTTCTTTTTTTTTTTATATCCTTCCCCTTCCTCTTCTTCTTTCCCTGTAATTTGTCCCAGACACTGATAAGTGGATTAGGAAGCAGGTGCATTTTTGGGCCCACCCTAGAGGAGGGAGAGAGGGCCCTGGCAGCGGCTACCCGGCGGAAAAATGCATCGAGACGAACCCAAGCACCATCACTCCCCATTGTCGCTGAATGTTGCTTTATTTTTGGCACCGTTTTCCATTACAGGAGTCTTTCTTCTCATAATGATTATCCTTTTCCCATCTCTAAGAACAGAGAATACCCTTTAATGCTTAGAAGGCAGAAAAATATGTCAGCCCTCTGTAATCATCCTTGAATTACCCACCCTAGTTTCATTTCAAGATGTGGCTCTTCAATTATTACTTTTCCATTTTCAAAAGGAAGAAAAACAGCGCTAATGGCACCGGAGTAAGTGGCTCTGCTCATGCTCTGCATTTACTGTGCACCTCATTGTCTGTCCTTGGTCTTGGAACAGCACAAAGGATAAAAGCATGGGAAATATAGATTTCTGGATCCCTCTCAGAAGAGAATGAAACCATCATAATCACCAGCATCTCCGGAGCGCCCACGGCGAGCGAGTCCGAGCGCTCCTCGGAGAACCAGCACGCCCTGCTGAGTCCTCAACTTCGTCAGCAGCCATTTGCTCCCCGATCCTCCACGACGTGTGTTGCTACCTCCACTAAATGAAGCAGTGACTGACTGACAATACAAACCCCCTGCACAAGTTCCCTTCCAGTTTGTCAGACAAGCAGAGCCCCTGAGGGCCAAGTGCACCTTCTTCCCAAAGCAGAGCGACTGTGAGCTCGAGCAGGAAAGAGCAAAATCGGTCACAAGCCGAACCTTAACGCTAAAACACTACGGCTCATTTATACAAGGTGGTACTGCCAGCATATCCTGCGAAATGTTTTTAACCGCTGAAACACAACAGCTTTGTTTCCTTGAGGCTAATAGAGGTTCGTGGATAACTGTGACACCACTAAAATGTAAAGCTATAACTCAGCGCACTCACTTCAATAACATACATATATTCTATATTGAAAGGGAAATTATCACTGAGAAAAGGGAAAAAAAAATCATTACAAGTTCAGGTTTCCATACACTCCTCTGTACAAAAGCAGTTAGTCAGAACAAGGATACACACATCATTCTCAGTGCAAGAACAGTGTCGGGAAAATGAAACACAAACCATTCACTATGAAATTAAAAAAGATTCTCATTTGATACACTCTAAAAAATAAAGACTGGACACTCAAAGTCAGCAATACTGACTTTAATAATTAGTTTCTTTACCAGTGCAAAACCATGCATCTCCAAAATTTCAAGGCCTCCAGTGAGACCTGTCTTTTTCGAGTACAGATGCTCCTCAACTAACGATGGGGTTATGTTCCATGCTTCCACCCATCATAAGTGGAAAAAGAATACAGCCTAGTCTAGCTTACCTTAAACGTGCTCAGAACACCTACCATAGCCTACAGCTGGGCAAATTTAAGCAGGAGACACACACTGGTGTTTAGTAGACATGATAGGATGCGAAAACACAAAATAAAAAAAAATGCTTTCGACACGCTATTGGTTGTTTACACTTGCGGTTGTTTACACTCGGTGTGATTGCGAAGGAGACTGCGAGCGTGGTTGAGTGGATGCAGCGGGCTTGCTGCCGTCGCCCAGCATCGAGAGAGAGAAACGTACCACATATCGTAAGCGCGGGAGCAGGTCAAAATTCAAATTTGAAGTACGGATTCTACCGAATATGTATCGCTATCGTAACTTCGAAAAATCGTTAGTCGAACCATCGTAAGTAGAGTAGCATCTGTATTCAGTTTTGGTCTTACGTTACTACTTGTGTTATCCTCACGTTCAGAAAACATGATGAAAAATACTGCATATGAACCAATTTATT
The DNA here is from genome assembly GCF_900964775.1 of Scleropages formosus. Classification (NCBI taxonomy): domain Eukaryota; kingdom Metazoa; phylum Chordata; class Actinopteri; order Osteoglossiformes; family Osteoglossidae; genus Scleropages; species Scleropages formosus. The sequence continues at coordinate 5,935,094 of NC_041822.1, forward strand.
CAATCACGAACTTTTCGTTCCTTCATTCATTAATTCTCTTCGCTCCAGGTGGAGAATAAGGTGCCAGTGAATCTCCACCAGCCTCTGCGATCCACAAACTTTTACTATCCATAAAAACAAAATTTCTTGCATAATCATTGAAAAACATTTACCCAATACAATCCTAAAAACGTAACTGAATCTACACATGGGATAACATTATTTCTATAAGACAATATTTATCAAAAACAGGAATTTTCAAAGCGTAGCACTGCTGAAACAAGAGTAAATGCGGAATAATTGACACAAAATGAAAAAGTAACCCGTTTCATGCCTTAGTGAGAGCAGGAAAGGAAATATGTTGAACAAAGTCCTTATTTTCTACATTTCAAAGGACAGTATTCTGCAAATCCATCAAGAACTTAAGATGACATGGAAGCAGGAGACTGAGAGGAGAGATTTCTGAGATGAAGATGAGATTCGGCATCACAGGACGCTCAGTCCATAGCCAACAGAGTCGTTCTCTGTCCACAATCAAAGTTTGGACAGCACATATTTCCCAAAATGCCCCATCTGATCATGTCTTTCTCTAGCTCCTGCACACGAAGGGGTTGCTATACGTAGATATTTGGAAAGGTCAATTAAGGGGAAATAAGAGCACGAGGCAGAGAGTGAAAGGAAACACTGACCAGCAGCCATTGAGTTTCAGCTTCTCCTCAGTGTCCCGCAGCAGCTGCTGGACATCGAGCTCCCGAGGCAGCCCAGAGCTCACGCAGTCCACAAAAACATGGTCCTGGAAGAGATGTGGCTGCCACTCCATACCGCTGCCTGCAGTTCCTCATCCTCTGCTCGTGAACCTACAAAACATGGTGTTTGTCAGTGTGTGCGGTGCACGTACGTGATCGGCAGGTAGCACCGTAGTCAGAGCTGTCGCCTTGAGGCCGAAAGAGCTGGGTTCAAACGCTCATCTCCGCTGGATGACCCTTGAGCAAAGTATTTATCCTGGACAGGTACAGTAAGACAAATAACCTGTCTGTAGAAATGGAAAACAACTTTAAACATCTTAGTGTAAAAACCCATCACTGCAAACGGCTTTGAAGAAATGTGTCAGCGTAATTAAAAAAAATAAATGTATGAATAAACACTGTAAAAGAAACAATACTGTTTGTACACAATCTGTGCGTATTAATTCCATTTCGGAGTCCAGAGGCAGAAAGAAAGCAAACACGGGATATATCTGCTTTTCCACTCTTCTTCTTTACGCGACTCTAACGAATACTGGATTGAAGGAAAAAATGAATGCCGCAAGCAGAAAATATGTTAGAAAGGCTAATTTAAAAAATATTATCTGTCAGATTGTCTATTGTGGAGATATATCTTGAGAAATTTATGTGGCACGAGAGGTGGAAATTTGATTTCTTTTAAAACACAATTGTTATCAGAAGTCATAAATCTGTGGCACCAGTTGCGTCTTCCTGAAACACGGGGTAGTTATTATGAGTAATAAATATTTCCCACCTCATCTTTTTCCTCTCTCAAGAGATGAAGTACTGTACTACAGTGTACTGCAGGCCTGATAATAAATGCATAGCTTGTGCAGCGAAGGTAACAGCACTGCAGCAAACTGAACGGGAAACAAAAAAAAGCCCCCCCCATTTAAATAAACAATCAATCTGAGCTCGCCACAGTCACGAGCACTTCATGCTTAACACATCCCAACAGTAAATCCACTATTTGTGATCTGTGATATCAACACAGTCATCATGAGTCAAGTGGAACATAATGGAGAATGTCAGTGTCAATTTTCCCTTCTCACACTTCCGTTCCTTCATCTCGGCTGCTTTTAATAATCCCTGTCAAACTACAAACAGGTTCGCGGTACCTGTCTGACTCGGAAGCCTTCGACTCGCGACGGAATCTCCGCGTTCATTTATTCGGCACAAAAGGAAGCTGTCCAGCTGGACAAATATTATTTCCCCACTTGACAATCTCTACTGTTAAGCCTGTATCTTATTATTTTTTCTGCTTTTCTCCTTCTCTGCTCTGCTCAAGGAGGAGTTCATAAATTGGCTTCTTGAGATGTGTCACTTTTCAATAGTGGCATTAGGAAGCCAAAGATGTAATTACTGTATACAGGGGATTGGCTTGGTGGGAAGGAATGCGCCGCACAAAGGATGCCCATCATAGCCTGTGTGTAACACATGTTAAAAAAAAATGGTGGAAGATAATGCCACGTTTATACTGTCACCGCTCTTAACATAATTAGGACGAGGAAGAAGAAATCCACATTGTCTTGTTAATATGTATTTTGAAATAAGGTGCAAAAGCCCAAGACTATCAGAATGCAAAACACTTCGGCAACTGGATTGTGTGAGCGCTCAGCACACTGTAAAACGTAGTATTCCTTAGGAAACATGAGGTTCTTTCCGGTGATCTGGGATCTTTTCAAAAGCACAAGGCACTCTCAGAACATCAGCTTCTCTTTGATTAAATGCTTTCAAGTGCCTTCAGAATGAGCCTGTAACAAATTCAGAAAGTAAACATGTTAATATCAATTGATATCAATGTGCTTCAGATCAGTACTCTATCCTCTTGTTTACTTCATAATTTATTCATGTGTAAGTGATTACATATATCTGATGCTGTGAAATTAATAGTGCAGATAATGACATTTTAGTGAAATTCTTCTGCGGAGCCCAAATTAACACAATTTCTTTTGGAAAAAGTAATCGGTTCCCAGATGAAAAACGTGTCACCAAACATTCATTAAGAAACCAAAATCGCTTGACAATGACAAGCATATTTTATAATATTTGTAACAAAATTATTATTTGTAGCTTGCCTTTCAATGTTATGCTTTCAGTCATTCATCATCAATGATGAGTTACGCAGTGTGGCGTCGAGGTGCTTCACAACCTGCCTTGCAAGCATGTGGTTCAGCACCGAACACGGTACACTGGACACACACATTTTGATGACTTGGTACAAAGTAAAATGAATTTGTGTTATTCTATAATTGGTTCAGATGATCCCATAAGTGTTTATTCCATGATAACCTAGGATGGAAGTTGCGATGCACGAATCATTCGCGTTGGGCTGAGTGCACCTGTGTGGTTTTACTGCCGGTTTCATCTTTGTCACGGTCGCGTAAAGCGCATTCATGCAAGTAAAATGACCACAGAACAGGAAAAATGTTGCTGTACTGAATTTATAACCCTTCTGTATAGAAAAATGGATCTATATTTCCACAAGCAAATTTTCATTGTGTGGGACCCTGTTAAATGAGGAATGCAGTTATTCTCATCCGAACAGTATAATACTGTTGTCACGTATTCTCATTTAACAATTTCAATTACTTATAGATTTTGGTGACACAACAGTCCGTGAAAACATTTATAAAAGAAAGCATCAAAGTCAATTCCTGATTTCATAAAAAGATTAGAAATGTGCATGCAGAGGAAAAACAGGGACAGCTGGTACCGTAGTGGTCAGAGCTGCTGCCCTTGGAACCAAAGGTTGCAGGTTCCAGTCTCACCTCTCACTGTAGTACCTCTGAACGAGGTACAGACCCTAAATTGCACCAGTAAACTACACAGCTGTATAAATGGGTAAATGAAAGTAAATACCTTAACATTGTAAGCTGCTTTAGAGAAAAGTGTCAGCTAAATGAATACATGTAAAAACAGTTCATAATAACAACAAAGTTGTTGGGGATTCTGAGAAATTTACAACACATCGTGAGCAAAATATAAGGATGCAAACCAAATGCCAGAGACTTTTGTCTCATACTGGGGAAAATAAACCAATATAATTGGACTTAAGTCGATTTTTTGTGCAAAAATCCAGGTTTGGAGAATCCATTTCGTCCATGCACATCACGCAGACCTGGTCTGGCTAAGTGTCTAAATTTGTCTTGTGTGGTCTGGGAAATTACAGTGTGCCTGATTACCTTAGCAGTTACAATTTTTTCCCATTAGTGAAAAATTCTGTATACTTGTTATGCATTCTGGCAAAACATAAGCTGCTGTAATGTATAGCCTTTAATAGAAATGCATGCTGCTTTCCCCTTAAGCTCATATTTAACCAACACAGGACAGCACACTGTAGATCATTACATCCTGTGAAAATTCAATCAACTCTTGTAGAGCTAATTAGGAATAATAATGTTAATAGGACTGCAAAGTTTACATGCTTTGTGCTTGAAGCCAAGGTGCAAACGACAGGAGCTGAAGGGATGCGCAGGTGTGGAACCACAAATGCTGGATGTATCAGATTTAAAAAGAAAGAAAGAAAACAGCAAGGCCACAGTTCTGTATTGAAATGTCTTTCTCCACATTTACATTGCAGAACACAATCTGGACTGGATAAGTGTCCCACGTATCATTTTCGCACGTGATAAAACCCACACAAGAACAAGTACATATTTATATTCCACTCAGTGGTGGTGAAAGGGGACAGGAAGGAGGAGTTTGTCACACAAATTCAATTTAAATATTTAAATACCCTCCTCTACCTACTACCTGCATTAGCCTAGAGCACAATAAGCAAGATAGCTCATTTAAATGGTCTAGTTTAATTACTGGGTTATAAACCAGGCAAAAAAAAAAAAACAGAGAAAATCGAAATCCGTGGGATTAGCACACAGATATATAGCTAACTCACTCAGATCTGACGATTTTGTCAACTTACAAGTTCACATGATTTGCAACGTCAGCCAGCTACTCTTCTTGAAAGAGTAAGTCCGCATTCAGCAGAAAACGGGCACTTTCATACAACACACCTTGGGCTGAGAAATAGTGGAAGACAAACGACACACTCGGACGACGGTGGAACACACTTGTGTACAACACTGCAGTGTAAATAGTACCCGGTAAAGCGTCTATAACAACCGACCGGAAGTGGCCCTACGGCTCTTCCGGCCTTTGGAATAGTCCAAGTGAAGAGAGGTAATGGAATGGAATGTATGTACAGTATCCTCAATTCTTAAAATTGGTGCGGTGAAAAACAATATTTTGAGAAATATTACGTGAACAAAGGAAGCCGCTGTTTTTCCTCATCCGTACATTCTCCAAATTTTTATCCAGGTGTCCAGAACAATTTTGTCATGTGTAGGAAAAAAAAAAGAGATGTCCTCGAAATGCGGCTTCGGTTGTGTATTTTGCATTTACTTCTTTCAAAGACGTTCTCCCCAACTTTTCACTAGCTGAAATGCATACGTGTGTAATATAATTTATACTTACTCGCGAAATGTCGCAGGTAGCGAAAACTCCCCGCTCACACGACACCCCCTCGCTGCCGTGCGTTTGGTACCGCCCGTGGAACGCGGGCACGCGCGGAAATTTGTCGCTGCTGGAACGAGACGGGATCTGTAGTGTGGCAGTGCCCGTGTCAAGGTAGAAATGCCTCAGCGTTTACCCACATTTTAAATAAAAGTGCTCTAGTATGACGATGCTGAAACTGGGACTTTTCACAATGGATCGTGAAACTTTCTTAGATGTTCTTGTTTACTATTGACTGACTGTCGCCTGTCGGACGTGGTGTCAAGCCAGCTAATTATAAACAAGCACTAGCTAGCAACCTAGCTAGCCTAGTCGTCTTTTTTGTTGTAAACAACATGAGTAAAAAAATAGTAGTTATTATTTTTTTTGTTATTATCTGAGGTGACGTATTATATTTGAAAAATGATCCGTCAAATGTCTCTGGCGTGCAGCTTCACTGTTTGTGTGTGTTATGGAAACGGTTTTGAAGTGAAGTCGCGGTTGTGAAAGTAGGAAGTAGTCGGGGTGGCTCGTGTCGTGGGTGTGACGTGTCGAGCTGTGAGGAGCTGTGAGGGCTCAGCTGTCACTGTCACTGTCACTTGCGCTGCTGCAGAGTGTGTCCTGAGTTCAGCAAGGTTACACTTGTTGTGCGACTCAGTGCTCACATGTGGCCTTTCCCTCATACCTGCTGAACATTATCATCTTCATCATCATCATCATTATTATCTGACACTGACAGTGTCATATATAATCAACTAATAAAACATTATGTAGTGTCACGTTATCAATGAAACAATGGTTTCCCCAATTATACGGCAGGGTACTCTTACTCTGTCCCTTCGGTGTAAGTACCTTGATCAAGGGTATTTGAGCAGGAGCAGGACTTGAATCTGCAAATTCCTGAAAAACAGCTGTTAACAGTACAGAAACTGCAAGCTGTCAAAGTTTCCACGAGCGTGTCATGACCAAGACACAACCGCAGCGCATGTCTAAGGATGAAGATGTATCAGCTGTTGACGTTTAATGTTCTGCCACAGGATGGTGGACTCCAAATATGTCTTCCAGATCACAGGGATCAAAAACATGCAGTTAAAACTAAAACTGCTCCATGGAATTCGCAGGCTGGATGGTAAATATATCGGTGGCTCTGTGAGTATTCCTCTCAACTGATTTTATGCTCATTTTTGTCAGACCCTTTTCAGGCAGCATTGTGTTCCATGTAAAATAGTTCATGTATTTATGCGTGTGCCCCCAGCCTTGATAAGATAAGGTCTGGATCGACATTGGGCCATGCAGTACAAATCTTGCCATTCAGCTTATTAAACAGAACTCATTTTGTTCCTCCACTGTAAATTCCTCATATGCGGTGAAGTTTATTTTAGTTGTAAGGTTCTGATTTAGACCAACTTAATTAAAGCTAAGTTTAATTTGAATCTGTTGGAAAGTGTGGATTGCAACTGTCATCAACTTTATTCTGAAGAATAGCTGTCGGAGATGAGTTTTGAAAAATGACCTAATTGGTTCTGATGCTTTAGTGTATTTTTGCCTCTTTAATTTTATCCCTGCCCTCAATTGCCTCTTTTTATAGACAGTACACCCTCTTACTTCAGATTAAAATCCCTTCAGAACTATAAAATCCACTAAAGTTCTTAACCTTTCTCCCCTTTTCATAATGTTAGAGGTTACTAACTTGAGAGAGACATATTGCATGAAAGCTTTATTACATTAATAATGTTGTTATTTTTTGCTTAGCCAGTGCTTTCATCCAGAGTCAATCACAGTTTATTCATTCATACACCTGGTGATTTGTCCCTGGGGAATTTTGGGCTCAGTATCATGTGGAAAGGTACAGCATTTATGTCCCGTCTGGGACTTGAAGCAGTAACCTTCAGAAACCACTGGACTACCTGTAGCTGAGGAAACAGTTTTTTACCATTTGGTGTGGAAGTAACTTATTGTTGAAATGGGTAAATATTGCAGATCTACAGAGATGGGACCACACACATGATTGTCACTTGTGCACTGGCCAGTGAGAAGTTTTTGGCAGCTTGTGCCAGCGGTGAGTTGTCCTTAACTATAACACGCAGTCTGTCCCTCTGAACTATTCCACCTAATTTCTTGATATTTGTAAACAGTAATTTTGGGCATTTAGAGTTATCTGAAAAGTTCAAAAATACATGACAGCACTGCTCTATGCCATTCCAGTGGAAAGACTTTTTTGCCATTCTCACTCTCAGGACTCCCTGTCTGTATTGTCTTTCAGGAAAATGGATCGTGACTCCACAGTATGTGATGGACAGCCTGAAGAATGGAGCATGGCTGCCTGAAGAACCCTATGAGGTGGACTTCATTGGCCAGACTCTTGGGGCTGCCAATCCCATCCGGATGTGGAGGACGAAGGTGGCCAGTGGCAGTGTCTCTGGTGCATTCCAGGGCTGGAGAGTTGTCCTTCAGATTGATGACCTCAGTAGGAGCAACATATTCAAGCGGTCAGATACTAAGCTCATGTACAATACTTGAAAACTTTGACTACACTTGCTGGAAACTTTTTTCCCCACACGGCATTCTGTTAACAGAGTTGATCAGGAAATGATCCGACATCTCCCCGGTTCTTCCACAGCCACTCTTAGATATGTGGCACACTTGTGGATTGCTTGCTTTCACTCTTCTGTTCAGTTAGTCTCATGCAAGTGTTTTCCAGGTTGTCCATGTGTACTCAAACTTTTGACTGGTGCTCTAAGATCCTGAGCTCCTGTGTGAATGCTTTTCTTATCGCCACTTTCCTGCAGTAAAATCTTGATGTGCTTTTTTATAGAATCCTGATGGCAGGAAAGGCCAGCGTATATACATCACTGTCTGACTGTGATGTGACGCATGTGTTCACCAACCACACGGCCAAGGATGTGCAATACAGTGCCCTGCACTACTCTGTGGATCACATCGCTCAACATTTATTTGGGGTAAAGAAGGGGGTAAAATCCATTCCATTTAAACAGTGCTTGATGCCTGATACTTCTTGATCTAATGTATTTTTTCCTTGATTTTCTTATTTTTTTAATGCAGTGTCTATATTGTTCATGTTTTCAGTGTCCAATAAAGTCCAATAATAATGTCCATCTCTTCTGTTATTATTTGTATGCTTATTAGAACCCAGGATGCACACTCATGCAGATGTTGTGCTGGCAGCATCTTCCAACATGGTACAAGAGCTAGTCTTTCAAATTCTTTTTACTCTGTTGCAGAGTCCGTGGTCTGAGATTTCAGAGGTGCTGAAGGGTTTTTCAGAAAGCATCCAGCAAGAGAGCTCGCCAATGGACACTTCCCCTGAGTTAGAGGACAATACTCTGCTATTCTCCCAGCTAGAAAATCAGCTGCTGAAATACGTCTCAAAACTTGCGGTGAGGGCGGCGTCCTTTTTTTCTTTGCATTATACCATCAGCGTTGTGCTACAAGTTGGTGATCAGATAATTATGCTCAAGTTTCCTGTTACCGTCCTCATGATAAGAAGTAATTGTATGAATGGGCTTTTACAGCTTCTGAAAAAGAGACTTGTTTCCATGGATTACCTCAGTTACACGACTGCTGATCAACTGACAGAGGTACAGTGGTGCTGAGCCTGTTAATTCCTGAATACTGTATATGCAACTAAAGCATGAGTAGGTGATCGCTTTCTAGGCAGTTCTTTTTATTTTTTTCTGACTTAAAACTTTGGTCTAATTGGGCTGTCCACATTCTATGGGCTGTAATATATTAGGGCCATCTGTTTTAAACAAGCCCATCATAAGGTTGGAACATCATGATTGGCAGACCCATTAAGTCTAGTCTCTACTGTCCTTCAGGCAGTTTCCCAGGTGGATTTTCTGAGATTGCATTTGTGAGTGGTGGTACACTTAGAAAGCTGTAGGCCTCACACCTGAGCGGATGGGCAACAGGAAGTAACAATGTTGCCTCATCCTTCTGCTCTCTCCTCACAGAGCACCGTGGTGGACTTCACCAACGTGCAGAGCCTCATCGAATGTGGCCTTTTGGTTGAGGCTCTGGAGGAGATCCAGGGAATGCTGCATCCTGGAGTGCTGCCTTCAGCACAGTACATATGCACCCTCATGGAGCGTGTTATGCATGTAAGAGGGGTGTGATGACACACTTCACAGCTGTGGAAAGAAATAAGAGTTTTCTACATTTGCACATGTTAGAATTCATTATTTTTGTACTTACTCTTCTGTAGATGTTTGGCATCGCTGACTGGACTTTTTAAGGACATTTTGATTTCTATTTGTAAAACTGTCAGGGAACTGACAAAATTACTAGAAATTACATGAAGTTAATCTGATTGATTTTTGACAATCTTTAGCATGCTTGACTTAACTAAATGCAAACACCTTCTAAGCATGTTCATTTTCCTTTCCCAGGGTGAAGTGAAGCCATATTCTTACAGCACATTTATTACAGTTTTACACTGCATCCTAAGGAACAATCCTTCGAGGGGGTCCCCAACTGTCGTGAAGTATTTCCTGCAGATTCTACAGTGCCCCCAGTGTAAGGGAGGGACCTGGTCTCTCTTGCAGACATCAGTCAGGTAAAGGTATCTTCTGTATGTCCAGATGCAGTCCATCTCTTACCCCTGATACTCTGGAGTCTTCTGTTAGCTGCATCCTGTCACTTATGTCAACTAAAAGCCACACACTGTAACAAGATGGGTAATACAGTGACAAGGGATAATCATGACATTGTATGTACAAGTTAAGATAAAAGAGAAAACATCTTGGAATATAAAACAAATTTTAAAAAAAACATATGAAACATTGTGACGAAGTAGCTAACTGCTGGATGTGGTGTGAAGTGTTGTATGTCAAGCTCTACCTCAAGTTCCACGCCCATTGATAATATGATCCATCCTGTGCTCTCCACTCCCCTCCTCTGTGTGGTTCCACAGGTGGTGCATGTCCACTGAGCCTTGCTGTCACTCACTCCCCGGCCCACCCTCCCCAGAGCTGTCCCGCTTCCACGTGGACCTTCAGACCTTCCTGCTCACGCTCTTCCAGCATGAGCTGTGTGCCTGCAGCAGAGGGTAAGGCCCAAGCTCTCAAATGTAAATGTAAACAAGTTATACATTTTTTTGAGCCTCTAAGTGTACTTTCCATTCCTGACTCTTGGTTTAGTTTAGTAAGCCTATATTTGTGTTACATGTGCTACCAAAAAACATACCACAGCAATAAGCAGGAGTGGCGTGGTATAAAGGTACGCCCTTTGATACTCTCAGACAGCCAGGAGGGTCCCGGTCATCTGTTCTAATGCATACTTTCTGGAGCATTTGGGAGAAGACCACCCTGAACAGCAAGACTGTGCTGCAGTTGGCAGAGCTGCTGATCCAGGCTTCCTGCTGGGCACTGCCATCCTCTGAGGTGGGCATTCTTATCTCTTTCCACTGCCTGCTGAACAGGGCTTGAGTCTGAATGAATGAAGATGGTAGTGGTGTCCTTTTGGTGTCCATTTACTGCTAAAACATTGCAATTCATGTGAACAAAAAGAGGTTATATGAAAATCAGAATGGTTCAGGTCAAATGTCTTGTGGCTTGGCAGATACTGGTGGGATATTTGCCTGTGCTGGCTGCTATGCCTCAAAGACAGAGCTTATGCTTCGTCCCCTTTGCTAGTGTGCCCACATCTCCATCCCCCATGGCTTTACATTCATTCACTTAACTGATGCTTTTCTCTAAAGCTGCTTACATTGTGAAGATACCTATCATAATTTACTCATTTATACAGCTGGGCAATTTTTTACCTTGCTCAAGAGTACTATAGCAGGTGGGATTTGCCTCTGTGATCTCTGAGTCCCAAGGCAACAGCTCTCACTACTATGCTACCTGCTGGCCCTTCAGCAGTTTCTCTCACTTGGTTCTAAACACATGTTCTCTGTGCTTATGATTACGGATTCGTATTTGATCCAAATGCAGTACTAGTCAAAAGTGTGAGTACACCTGCTGAAAAGTAGATTTTTTCCATTTGCCATTTGGTTAACACAGACAACAAATTAACCAAGATGTGTTTCCAGCTCTTTTGCAGCAGGTCCCAGATATACAGCACACGTGTGTGTTGCTTTTCTTTCACTCTTCTGTCCAGTTCATCCCCATATGAGTATTGGCTGGGTTACCTAAGTGTACTCACACTTTTAATAGGTACTGTACGTAAACAAATTTTCCACGCCTGAAATGTTGACTGGAAATAACAGACAAAAGCACTTTTGTTGTCGTATCTGATATTGATTACTGTTACTGCTGATGTGGTAATTATGACCTCGCTGTCACATGAACTTCGGCTTTGGCTTTAATTAAGTGTTTCTCACTGAGACGCTCTTTGCATTCAGGACTGGAAGCAGAGGCTGGTGTGTACTTTGCATGAGACCTTGGCGGTGGTGGTGGAGTACTGGTGCCAGGAGCACAGCAAGCTTAACAAGAACCTGGTGGAGAAGGGGATGGAAGACCTGGCTGAGCACATTTCCATATTGTGCCAAGGTGTGTGACAAGCACATGTTGGGACAACCACAAGGGGTGTTGGATGGACAGTCTGGCAAGGGTCTTATTTTATTGTATTTGTATTGTTTCCTTGTATTGTCAGTATATGGTGCTTTGAATAAGTTGCGTGTTACCACTGGGGCCACATATGTCGCTCTGCGTGTGAGCCTCTGCTGAGTGATTAGAATGTCAGACTTAGAAGCTGTGCAGACATATTAAAGAGTGAGATAGGCAAAAGAGACATAAAATACCTTTTAACTCCCTCAGCACAGTTTCCTCAAATCAGCAGCAGCAAAATGTTTGCTCGATGGAGTTGAGTTGTACTCTTTGTTTTTTTTGTAGATCGGCCTCCTGAGTTCTTCCAGGAGTTTATTCCCAGCATGCCATCCATGAAGCTGAGGATGCTCACTGCTGACTCCATCTACAGGAATTTTTGCAGGAGAAACGGCATCATTATAGGAACAGAGCCGCTAACCTTGAAAAAAATAGTAAGCTACTGGATGTCTGTTGAAAAGTTTACAGGGTCAGATTGTTGTAAGAGAGGAGCACACATGCTAAAATGTTTCAGTAAACATCCAGCTCTCCCCGTTTTTATTACAGACATTTCTGTCATGTTTGCACATTAATGTTCGGCACAGCTGAGGAATGAGTATCTTGGGTATGGTGAAGTTGTGTTGACCTAATGGTGCACCACTCACTCTCTGTACCACATTACGTTGCAGTACACACCTGCGCTGTCCAGGTGTATTTATAATTAAATGACCTTCCAGCTGGGAGCTGGCTTGGCTTGAACCACCAGGGAAGGTGGAGGGATTGAACCGGGGACACGGGTTTACGGCGTGAGGGAGCGAGATGGGGGGGTACGGACATGAGTCTGGCAGGACTGAGCCAGGTGTTTACGTGCAGCTGTCGTGGCCCCTGGGGGCCCCTGCAGGTGTCATCCCCGGGCCAGCCGGAGCTGTGCTGTCAGAGGGGGGACATCAAACGCCGGGGAGGCCATCTTCATGAAAGGCACCCTGATACATTGTGCCAACTGCAAGCTGCTTGTTATGCTTCCCAGGCTTGCTCCTGCCCGTCTCCGACCTGCCGTTGGTGTGCAGTGAGTGGAGGTTTCCCCCGAGCTCCCGTCAGCCTCTACAAACAAATTAGGCCGCTTGGACAGCGGATTTTAATCCCCTGTGTCTCCTGCAGCTGCAGCATTTCCCCTGAACTCTAATTCTCCCTTTTAAATAAAAGATCATATTAAGGTGTAACTCTGGAACGGCCACAGGGAAACATGACTTGGTGAATATTTGGGCACATTTTGATGCAGTAAACACAAAATAAATAACTGATTATCACTACTCTGAAGGGTGTGTGTGTAGGACTGAAGGTACAACTAATCAGGAAAAAGAAACAATCTTAAAAAAAGTTTTAAATGAAGCAGATATAGTCTGATTTTTTACATGGCAGCAGTGATATAGTATACCTTTTGGAGCTTAATGCAACAGATAAGAAAAATAGCAAAAAATATACCAAATACCAAAAATAAAGTTAGTCTTAGGTAGGTTTAGTTTCAAGTTAAATGTTATTTCAGTAACCATGTAGATTAATACATAAACATTATGGTAGCTGTGCTGAAATCGGCTTTTTACATTTACATCTGTATCAGCCAGCTGTAGCTTTTTTCTCTATGTTTGCTCTGTGGCTACTGCTGCCCTCAGCATCTGGCCACATGAGCAATATAATCAAACAAGAACTTTCAAGTGAGAACAGGTTCTTTTTCACACCAAATAAGATAAAACTTATATGAAATACATTAATCTTTGGCATTGGTTTGGGATATGGCGCACACTGCCGTTGAGATGTATGCTGTAGAACTCATGGAAATGACTGCAGTCGGCTTTGCAGGTTGCTCCAGAGCGGGAGTTGATGGAAAGGCCGTCAGGTCTAATCCGTGGTGATGCGTGTTTATGGGAGATCTACTTACCTGTGGTGGGTGTCCGGGACAGGGCAGGCCAGACGCTTCACACTGCTGTTGTGTAGCGTCTGCTAACAAGGTCTGTCTCCTGCCAGGTGTCCTCCTACCTCCCAGCCCTGGGGAGGATTGGCGGGCGTGACTCACAAACTGCGAGGACAGGCCCCTGGCCGGGAGGCGAAGCGGGAGCTGCCAGCTGTGCCGGCCTCGTGGTCAGATCAGGGTGAGTGGCGGCAGCCTGCGGGAACGGCCGCCTCGCCACCATCGGCATGTCACTCCTGATCAGTACAATTGATGGACTGACACAGACGAGCGTGCAGGTTAAAGGCCCGCAGCTGTGGCTACCTGGGCAGGAGAGCTGAGCCGGCCCCTCCTCCCCTCCTCCACCCAGCTGCCTCTGTCCTGAGATGCCTGAGATGATGCTGCGCTCTGGAGTTCAGAAAGTTCATTCATCTCCTGTTATTATACTGACAAACTTGTCAAAGTTAATTTTCTAGTGTGTTACAGATACTCGGTGCTTGATTGTGGAGAGGTGAAAATAGTCTTCCATTGGCAGCAAGACTAAGAATATCTAAACCTGAGGATAAGTTTCTGTTTGTTTCTGCTGGGGTGATTAGCATTAGTTTTTTCAGCTCTGATTTGAGCCAATTTTAACATAAAGGTATATCACAGGAAGTTTGTACACAGGTTTCAGCAATGCTACGTCTTAACAATTGAAATGGTTCTATTTTTTTTTAATTTTGTTGCTTTGACCAGGCAGGGACAGAAAATGAGGAGAAGCAGATGTGTGTGTTGATTGTCGAACCAGTTGCGTGCCACGAGTTAATGGGATGGGGTGGGATGGTGTGAGACACTATAGTGGGGCGAGTGGCATGGGGCACTTCCATGGCTGTGAGAGAGGAGCAGGGATCGACAGCAGGACTGGATGTACCTGGAGTGTGCAGAGAGGCAGCGCCGTGCAGTGCAGCGGGTGGTGAAGTTCCCTCGCCGGCCCCTGCTCACACATCATTCTGCCGATACCCCCCCCTTCGCTCTTGAGCAGCAACCGTATGCCGAGCTGTTTGTTCCCGCTGCGCTGCTGGGATATTCCACTCGGGATCGGAACAACCCAATTACCAGGAAACAAGCAGCGTTTTTGTAAGCGAGGCTTCCCTCCTCGCTGTCGTCTTCTCGTCAGACGTCCTAAAGGCTGCTCTACTCACGCCGACTGGCGTCCTGACAGCGCACAGCTATTAGCACACAGGGACTTTGAAGTGGTTTCATGCACTTATTTACTTTTATTAATCTGCCTTTTCTCTGCCATTTATGTGTGTGTGCTTGTGTGTGTGTTTTGCCGCTGCTGAAGAGCGAGTAAATAATGTTCCTTTTTAAGCATATTCCTGATAGATCTAACATTTCAGCAGTCAGCCCTGGTATTTACAGCTGTGAGCTACAGTAAGTGTGTAATACAGTCAAGCTGAAATATGGTGCGCTGTCTTTTGTAGTGCAAGGACACATAAATTAGAGGCCTGTGTTCATTAACACAGTTGTAATTGTACTACATATTTTACACACTTGATGTGAGATGTCTGCTCTTCCTGTCTGGAATACCACAGTTTATAGGGATGTTACTATGCTCACCCACTGATTGTCCTGGATGGGGTGCGGTGGTCCAGAGCCTGTCCTGGAATCACTGGGCACAAGGGGCGGGACAACCTGGAAGGCACACTAGTCCATCACAGGCGAGCCTCATACACCTGAACTGCATATTGTCAGGCTGTGAGAGGAAACCCGTGCGGATACGGGGAGAACATGCAAACACCAGAGAGATTGGATGATTGGATTCAAACTTTGCCCTCCAACAGCCCACTCTGTAAGAAAGCAGCACTACCTGTTGTGCCACCGTGACACCCAGATGTTACTGTAGTTCTGAATGAAACTATTCAGGCAGAAATTGACCTCTGTTGTTCCAAAAGGTGCATTTTTGTTGTAAGAACAGTACTACTGAAGTTGTCTCGGAAGTGACACTGACTTAATCCTCCATAAGCTCATTTTTTAAAAGCCTCCACTATTAGACATTGAAGCAAGCATGGAGATGGTAAAGATGTCTCCTTGAGGGCAGAGTAGTTCTACAAAGGCAATTCCATTGATCATCTTCCCCAGGCATCGCATGCTGTATCCCCTGAACTCATCAACACACCAGCATAGTTGATCTGTCAGTGGGCTGGTTGTTTGCTTCTTTGATGCCAAAGTTGACCCCAGTATCTGCTGCTTCCCAGAGGGACTAAGGGAACTGTAGGATCTGCTGCACCCAGCCAGAGTAAGAACTTCCTCAAAGGGCTACACAGAGTCAACATGGCAGGTAAGGTAACTTCCATCTAATATGCCTGTCATATAGCCGTCTGTATCTGTGAACAACCTGTTTATTCATACTTTATGTATTTTCTGCATGATCTTGAGGATTAAAGTGTGTACCCTATTCAGAAATGTAATTTGTAAGATGTGCAGATGTTTAATATGCAGCAGGTTCTATTCTACCATGAAGTGTCAGTCCTTGATTTTGACATGTTTGTATGATTCGTGGTATCTGCTGCAGCACGTGGCTTGAATTTGATGTCATATCTCATATAAATTCAAAAACATTATTGCTCAGTGTGTTTCTTGTACAGTCTCCTTTGAAAAGGAGACACAAAAATAAAAAGAAAGGAATAAAAGCAGCAAACATATAATCGTCAGATCCACAATTTAGCAACGTTAAATGCAGCAGTTAGATTCTGTGGAAAAGTGAGTGGCGAGTAAGTGGAAGTTCCAGCAATTAGGAGCGTGGCACTCTGCGTGAACCCACTGAAGTGTCAGCACTCATACACCCCACTCCACCTGATCAGAAACGCCGTCGCTGGTGGGGGGACAGAGGAAGGCATCCGGCTTCAGGGAGACTCAAGGCACTTCGCATGTGTTGTTTTCCACTACGTGCTCCTTCTGCTAATGTGAATATGGTTAATTTTTAATGCAGCGCCCCTCCCTTTCCCATCCACAGTATGCTTCCCGTTCCTTCTGTTCTCCTGGCTCTGTGGCAGCAGGGTGGCGACTTGTTCTCTTCTCGCATCAGAAAGAAAGGAGTGAATGAGGCAAGGAGTGCTAAGAGGAGTGGGTGTCTTTGGCGTCTGCCAGGGGACAGGTCTGTTAGGTGATGAGGAGGTCGCGCTGCTCATGGAGCTTACTGATGCAGAAACCATGGCTGCAGGTTAGCTCCATGAGCTCTGGAAACCTGGAGAGCCTGTTTGATAGCATCTGAACTCAAATTCCTGGACACGTGGATTTCTTTAAGTGTGTGTCCTCAGGGGTGAGGGGAAGGTCCAAAATTGAGATGAATTTGACACTATGAGGTGACAGTCCACATTTAAGAGTTTCAGGTGCTGATGGATCATCCAAAGGAAAAGCAGAATATTTGATATTTACCTTTTATAACAAAGCGCAGACAGTGGGAGAATGGTGGGGCCTCCAGCTGGCCTTAGGTAACACCTATCCACACAGAGAGAAACTAAGGAAATTATTCAGCGCTTCAAATATTCAGTAATACACAGTATTTAGTAAAAGTGGTATAGAAGGTGAAAATCTTCAGGATTATACCTTGTCAGGAACATAGTGGCCATGCAGTAGGTGGCACAAGTAAGCTCAGTAAAAGCGAGAATAATACGAATGTTTATATGGCATGAATCCCTCTGACATCTACTTATCTAATGTCTACTAATGGTAAGTGTAAAAGCATATGGAAGTCTTTAAAATTATGTGAGAAAGTCTAACCACAGGTAGTTTCGTTGTCAGGTATAAAATAATAGTGAATTGGATCTTTGGTTGTCAGCTAGGAATTGTTTGATGAAAATAGGAGAAAAATATAGAATTTTTTATAGCTCTTAAGTCTTTCTACAATATGGTAGATGTAGACTTAATTCCATGCTTTGAAATGCCTTTTCAGTACTCTAAAGCAACATTAAACAACTTTTTTTTATTCTACGTTTTGTGTATCATAGCAAGAGCAGTCGTAGTAATTGTTACATTTCTCTTCTTTGACAAATTCTATCAGATATAATTTCTCTGTTATTTCCTTTAATTGCATCTTGCATATAGTCATGTTTTTTATTCATTGATGACATGGAGAAATAAACAACAAAACATGAATGAAATCTTAGATTTACTGCAGAAACTAGGCAGTTTCATTCATAAGCACATGGCATGTAGCTGATCATTATTTATGCTTTTCTCAACAAAAATCAATATAGATATTAATCACCAGCACTGATAAAGCATTAGTTTGGAAAAAGATCAGATGTTCAGACAAACTAAAACATGTTTAGATAGCAATGACATCCTTTCTTTGACAGGTGTTTGGATAAACTTGTCTGATGACATGAGCTGGGCAACTAAGCAAAACGTGTGTTTGTGTGTGTGTACAAAGACACACATATAACTGAAATGTCAGCTTTTACTAATTTTATAGAAAAGGCTGGCCAAATGTGCCTGTAAATGCTGAGCAAGCAATTACCCTTGTAATGGAAGTGTTGTGTTCAAATTGCAGCCATTAAAGTGATTTAACATAGTGTAGATTGGGACTGGCATTTGCGAGAATGTGTACACACCAGGAGTTTTGCAAGAGGTGTTTAATCATTCTATTTAAAGTCTATTTTTGGGCAATGTGCTGTGACTCATTGTTAAAACAATTCATTAAGACACATTTTTGTTTTTCCCCTTAATTATTATAAAGGATAAATAAGCATACCTTTACAGTATTTTATCTACTTTTTAACTTGAGCATTTTATACACTTCTATCAGTTGCTAGCTCCTTGTGAATTTTTGGTGCGCCTATCGTTTTCCATGTGTTATTTATAAAAGGATAATAATGAACAACGTGGAGCCCTTTAGGAGACTGTCCTGTTTCAAATCAGCAAGCTCGCTTTTGTCAATAATTCCATCAAATGTCCCAAAATGTGCTATGTTCATATTTCACACATTGGTCAGCACAGTATTTTGTGGCTGACTTTTTGGGGGTGGCATTCATTTTGGGAAAAAGTCACATAAAGATCATGGATGCCTGGGAGCACAGCGCTGACTGGAGAAATATGCCTGAGTTTGGGGAGAGGAAAATGTGCGGGAGCCCGTGGTCAAAACCCAGCCTGCTGTGAACCTGAAGCGCTGCAAGGTTGCTAAGGTTGTTTAGGTTGCTAAGGGGCGCTGATGGCGCTGAAGACGTTCCAGAACATATCTGCTTGTCCTCCTCGCTGACATGCGCATTTCAGACCCTGTTTCCCCAGATGCTGCCCTCGATACAGATGGAGTCATTCAGCCAGCACCTTTGCAGTGCCTGTTCCAGGGTTTTTCTTTCTTTCCTTTTTCTTTTCTTTTCTTTTCTTTTCCACAAAGACTCCTCTGAAAGTCATTAAATCTTGATGTAAAATGGATACCATGTCTGTTCTGCTTTACACTCTCTCGCTTTTCTTAGAATGGGTTTTGCTTGGGTGATGCCAAACCGTGCAGGCAGCAGACGGACTTCCTGTAGAGAGGTGGTAAACCTTTCCCGTGTAGCACAGGCAAGGGCGGTAGACTCACGCTTGGCCTGTGACGTCCCTTAGAAGTTCAGCCATACATGAAATAGACATGCGTAGCTTTAATTTATTTCTACGTTTAATATTGCGACCGAAAAGGAGTCGTCGGCAGAACAAAAAGAGTGTGTCAATAAAGCCCTTTTGGAGTCTTTTTGTCGCTGGGCATTGTAGTTTGCTGATTAAATATCACATGGCACATTCGTAATGCCCAGTGGAGCTTTTGAACACTCGGTGTGTGAAAAATCCTGTTGGAACCATTGTGCATGGGCTGTGTAGCATAACTTGTAGACCTGGAACAATACCGGACAGGAAGGCGCCTCTTCACACTCGCTGGTAAGTGACGGGCTCTAATGTAAGTGGAAATTCACACGGTCGGAAGGAGGAAGAAAATTGAGTGCACTTTTTTAACCCTCTCCCATCTCTTCGTTGAACCTCAGGCTCGAGGACCGGTCTTTTTTTTTTTTTTTTTTAATGCATTTCGGGGCAGCGTTTTTGTTGCTTCATTGTGTTTTTGTGATTGCGAGCGACACGAGCAGGTCACAATGGCCAATGCGCACCCTCATTTTAGGCAACATTTTCTTCTGTGTTTCTGCAAAAGGGGAGACGCTCATCCACAGAGTGTGTAAGAGGAACCAGGTGGAGACTCTCCTGCATATCCTTTCACTTCCCGGGACAGACGTCAACGTTAAAGGTAGGTCTTGGCTCGCGCTTGCTTTTGTGCTCTCCATTTGTGCTTTTATGTCAGTTTTCTGAGAAGCAATGGACTTGGGAGGGATAAACATGCGTCATCAACGTACCCTTAAAATAAAGAGCAAAGGGTGTGTCTAGAAGGAGCAGGGAGGGTTTGGGGATGGATTTTAACCATCGACCAAGTAAAGAGACACACCATATTTCACAGCTATAAAATGTATTGTTACACCTTGGTTTTTGCTTGTATATTTTTACCATGCAACGTGTGTTGCTTTTTTCAATGATTTGTTCCCAGTTTTAGTGCAAAGTGGTAGTAACCCTGGGAGAGGGCTGCGAATGAGATGTGAGGTGAGGTGAGGTGAAGTGAAGTGAGGTGAAGTGGCGAGAGATGAGGAAGCCTGAGAAACACATTAGACAGACAGGGGAGAGGGAAAGGCTTCAAGTGCTTCATGCCTGCCTGATGAACAATCCCTGCTTGGGAGCGAGGCCTTGCGTCCTCTGGAATGAAATTCAGACATGTTGAAAGGAAGAAGAAATAGATCATTCCCAGACATGGTTATTCTTTTAATTGTGCTTTAAACGCAGATGGTACCACAGGAATTTGCCTTTTCTCTGTCTGGAACAGGGAGTTCTAGTTAAGGACACTTTCTGCAGTAAATGTACAGTGTAATGCTGCGTATATGTAGCTGCTGAAAAAATGTTTATTATATATGTACACCAATAGTCAGAGAAGAAGAGAGGATGCACTGTTCATCATATACTCCCTAGTAGCCAGAATAATCCCACATTTTTTCTGTTGTGGGAGCAAATTTTCTTTTTCACAGTTCGGGGCTAATTTCATCACATGTATATTTTTCAAGTTTAGTATTTGAGAAATAAGAAATAGCTGATACACCACTAATGCATGATTTATTAACCCCTGATTAATTGTATTTATCATATTTTAAAAAAATTCTATTTAATATTTTTATAAATAAATGTAACAAATAATAAATAATATAAAATAATAAATACATATTTTATTTATTCAAAAGTTTTACTACTAAAGGTATGATGTTAGATTTAAATTTATCTTAAAATCGTGCTATAGAGGTGACGCCACTAAGATTTACCTCTGGCATCGCTGTGGTAGAATTTTTGAATCACTGTATCACTGTAGTGCTACTGTTGCACAACTTTAAATCTTTCGGAATGAAACTTTATGTTTTGCCTGTCATTGATCACTGAAAGTTCTGCACTCTTAAGTGTAACTATTACCTTGCTGTCTGTCTGTCTTTATGTCATCGTAACTTGCTGTGTGTATGTGTTTGCATGTGTGTGTCTGTGTGCGCGTATACATATTCTTAGACCACGCAGGCTGGACGCCTCTCCATGAAGCCTGTAACCACGGCAGCTCCGAGTGCGTACAGGCCCTCCTGCAGCATTGCCCCACTCTCAACCTGGACATTCAGGTGGGCGGAGTGAGCCCCCTGCATGACGCACTCCTTAATGGCCACATTCACATTGCCAAGATGCTGCTGCAGTATGCAGGTAAGCCCTGCTCAACACACACACAGGCACAGACCAGGCAATGTGAAGGCATCTACAGGTGTATGAATACCGGTGGGTAAGGGGCATAAATGAGCACTAGCCAAAGTTATTAACATCCATATTTTCATAGTTTCTTAGAGAACAGTAAGTACATCAAGAGTGCATCTAGAATTAACCACAGAGGTGTGTTTATGAAATGTAACATGTTTAACGGGTTTCATTTTGGACTGGTTTGCTGGTGTTGTAAAGCAGTGTTTAGCATTCACACACATGCATCCATCAATCCAAGTTCTTTGAATACTTATATTTTTGAAGGAAAGCCTCCAGGTAAGAGAGCCTCTGAAATCTCAGTTTCATGTCGTATGTGTTTGGTGCCCTTCATGTGCTGAGAAATACACATCCACATTCTGCAGGGGTTGCTTATGTCTACATACTACATGTATACCTATGGACTTGAGACTCGTATATACGTATGTACTGAACTCAGTCACGATTAATACTTCCATATGTGACTCACCTCGGTTCGCTGTGGATTCTCTGCAGCTTCAAAGGTACGGAGCTCCCCAGAGCTTGGTGTGGGAAGCACAGCGCAGTGCTGGAAAGCCTTCCTTCCAGGGCTGAGAACGGAGCAGCCACAACTAGGAGAGCCTGCTTTGTCGGGAGATTACATCCCGTAACAAGCAGATCCTGAGTGCTATTTACTTTGTAGTCCTCACAAAGCCTGTTAGAGTGAGATAAAATGAAAATGAATAAATATTAAACTTGGCAAGGCTGCTTCAGGACAGGTAACTGTTTCCCGACTCGGGTTTCTGCTTCTCTGCCATCTTGGTTTTGCTGCTTCGCCGCGCACTTGTGTTCCCTCAAAATGTCTGTCCAAACGTATAATCCGTTCTCACATTAGTTGTCTGTTAATGTCTTTTTGAAGAGATTAAAAGAGTCAGGTTCTGCCACTTGTGAAATTCATACGCGGGTTTGTGGGAAATCTGTCAAAACAAGAGTGTCTTGCGCGCCTTTGTGTTTACTTGCCACATGCGATCACCGATCGGGAGCTTTGAAGTGAGCGTGATGTGTGTCAAAACAGAAAAGATCAGTTATGGGGAAGGAGCGACCGAGAAGCTGTGAGGACTCAGGCGCGTTTGCCCGTGCTTTGGTTAGCCCTCTCTGCCTTGACTAATAATAGTTAATTTGATTCCATTTCCCATTAACACATGTACATATTCACATATTCTGTTCTAAAAAAAAACTAAATTAGACTGGGATTGTTTGGCCCCGGTGAGGAATAGGTTTGCAGCAACTGGAGAGGGGAGCACATTAAACGGGTCAGCACAAGATGCGGTTTGTAAAATTAGAAATGGGCTCTGTCTAAGAACCAGACAAGAGCCGAGCCGTTGTCTAGGACACTTCGGTGCTGGCCGAGATCCCAATGATAAATGTACAATAAAGGCGTCCATTCGGTTTGATACATCTGTTTTTACCCTCAGTTCGAAGGAACTGGCGCAGTGGCGCGCTGCCAAGCCCCATCTGCCTTTCCTTATATCTTCCTGGTTATGGGAAGAGACCCACAGCACGCCACAAGCCTTGGAAGTTTTTTGTCATGGACCTGAAAATATATGAGCAATTGAATGGCCATTCAGTTCAAAAATGTAGGACCTGAACTCTTGTACAGGTGAAGAAACTGTTAGATGTACAACGTTGGTCAGTGTTATCAGTGCAGGGTTTTTTTGTTAAGACCGGTTGCAGTTTGATGTGATTTGTGGGCTAGGAGAAGTAGTTACTTAAAATAGCTTCTAATTAATTCAGAGTCGTTTTTTTTTTTGGACTACAGTGAGAACTGTTTTAAAAAAAACAAAAAACAAACAAAATCCTGCAAGAAACTTTGCACGTCTACATTGTGATTAGTATGTAGGACATTTTGTAGCAATTTGTTATGCTCCATGTGTAACGTTTGGTCACATTTGTCAGCAGATTTCCAACACAGTTTGCCTTTAATCTCCCGGTAGGGCTCTGCGTGTCCAGGTGCTGTCCGCCGTTGTCCGAGATTCCAGTACCGTAGAATAACAAGAGTGTCTTAAGTTCAAGTGTCCTGCCTGTGAAATAGCAATGAGTGTGTGGAGGTGCTGTGATGGCGCTGCAAAGCAACCGTGGCGGGGCAGAGGTCAGGGCCCAAGTTTCTATCAGCACGCTCTAGGCTACCAAGAGTTGCATCCCACTCCTCTTTTGTGTCGAAAAACTCCGCAGGTCCACGAGAGCATTTCATTTTGCAGAAGAGCCAGACCGTTCCTGACTGGAATCGGAAAAATACCTTTTGGCCAAGCGTCAACGCCACTGAAAGGTCGAGGGATACGAAGGAGAAGTTAGAAAACCTTCAAGCTGCACTAAGCTGAACCTTGGTGTTTAGTACAGATATAGCGAATCTGCCACATTTATGTTATTTCTTGAACGAGTCTTGTTCCATTCTGCATTCGGAAATTAATTTTCCCAGTTTTCCCACCATTTTCCGTTTGATTATTTCAACTTATGGCTACATTAAACCTTTGCAAAATCAGTAATGACACATGCAGACTGACACATCATCTTCTCTGCTGTTCATTTGCATCAGTTGCACTCTGCTTTCATCAGCATTTGCTTTATTTCCAAATCCTTTTAAATCCGTCAAATTAATGCTAAAAGACATTAATTCCAGTATCTTTAGCGTCAGTCATCTGCCAGAGTGGTGGTGATTGACACAGGAAATTGTGTTGACGCATTTTACAAAGTTGTATCTTTACACTGTAATACTGTGGACGTTGGCACTAAAGTGCTCGTTTTACTCGACATTGATCCCTAACTGAATGCATGTAGAGGAAATGCGGAAATGATAACCTGTTGAGAACAAGATGTCCATGCAGTGACCAGCCGCTACTTTGTTTTGTACTCCTTGACCTTTTCAGGAGGAAATGTGGTATAAATTCCAGTGGATAATGAGACTGTCTCATGATGAGACATGCAGAGAGGGGGTGGGTCCATTCTGGGCCCATCTCCTGAGGCCTACTCGTCTTTGGGCGCTACCCAAGCGGGAAGTGTCACCGTGATTGATGGCTTTGATTTCCTCGCTCTCATTCCGTGCTGATACAGCAGTCCCCACTTTGTGTGAGCATCTTGGATGCACCCAGATGCCTGTGCAAAGAGCAGCTTTGTGCTCCTTAATGCTACAGCATTTTCCTGACTGGAAAAGCATGTTCAGAGGTGTCTTTCAAAGCCTGAGGTAGTCACAGCCTTGAGGTGACCACCACAGTGGGCACTTCTAGTCCTTTGTTCCCACATGCTGGCACACCTGGTAGTAACAGTGTGGGTGCTTTCTCTCGAAGGTGCTGCGAGTGTATTGCTGGCCCCTGCCAGCTGCTGAGAGTCCCTGCTTTCCACCAGCAAACTTTGGGAATTCAAGGTTTCTTGCGCTATTGTGTTGAGAGAGCGCGTCGTTGGACGAATAACATTCCAAGGGCGAAATGCGGTCCGCAGCGCTGTTTGAGTTGCTCGGTGCTCTAGGTTGCCGTATGTTCTGAGACTGCCTTGGGGTGCATCAATACCACTGGCCTTGCGGTGTGCAGTGTAGATGGCAAGAACATTTCATTTCTGCACAAATAACATTAGGCCAAGGAATGTTAATCTAAGTTTTTTTTTTTTTTTTTTTTTTTTAAATAAAGCAGTAGTCTGGATTTTTTTTCAGAAGCCATGTAAGGCATTGAATATAAATGGGAAATGCTGCCTCAAGGTTGCAGCGTCCAAGTCCTTTTCCTGCAAGGAACGGACCAAGAGAATAGGCAAATAATGAGCAGGCTTAAAAGCCTGGCGTAATTGCGCCCCTCTCCATCTATTTAGCTGTGAACCTGCCTAAGAGAAAGGGATGATTCGTCTGTAAAGGATGTGTGAGTCTTGCACAACTCAGAGAAAAAAATGGCACCCAATGCATGTTGGACACCTTAGTGGTAGAATGAAATAAGGAAAAACATCTCCTAATAGCAGCGAGAGTGAAGAAGCTAAACCTTGTGCAGGAACTGCAGTTCGTGTCATGTGGAGAACAGTTGCTACTCTGTTAAAAAGCATAACTGGTTATTCAGCGTAGAACAGTACAGCTGATATTCACCGTGTTTACACCGGTGTTTCTTGCCACGAAACCATGGTCCTACAGTATGTGCAGCAAACAAAGAGTAGACAACGGCGCACTATTGTGTGTGTTGTACTCTGTTCACTTTCACGTTCTTGCAGCCTTATGCTTGTTGTCTGCTTAGTATTTTTATATTAGAGTATAAAAATAATTATCATTTGGCCAAATGGTGTTCAGGAGAGAAATTACAGCATTCTTGCACATTAACAGATTCTTCAATTAAATTCCACCTTGAACACATAAAGGTGAGAGTTGTAGACTAGAAGCGCAATCCCAGCATGCAACATGTGTTTGCATTAAGGCAGAGGTTTGTTTTTCCAGTTCATATAAACACAGCCACACAACATTTGTAAGCAGAAAGACAGGAAGTGTCCCTCCACTTTTGTAAACATGCAGACAGAAGTGTCTAATTACAAGGTTAAGCTCTATAGTGAAAAAATGTTAGCATCCACCTAAAAACCACATCTTATATACAGAGAGAAACATGTTTGAACATAGTTGATGAAATATACTGCAGTTTTCCTTACTAATGGTGCATCAGGCAAGGTGGTAGGATAATGGGGTAACTGCAGTGAAATGTGAAACAAAATGTGCGTATGCATGAAGGATGCCAGATATGTATAGATATGCAGGATTTACAGTATATGTGTGTGTGTGTGTGTGTGTGTGTGTGTGTGTGTGTGTGTGTGTTTGTAGCATATATATCCTGCATTCTCTATCCACAGGGCAGCATGTCCTTGAGTGCTTTCTGTTGCACCTGGCCTGGGTGTTATTGCAAGCGGAGACTGTATGCCGTCTGTCCGTCTGTCTGTGTCTTTGTCTTGCCAGGGGATTAGCCCAAGCACAGGAACGTGGTCTCTGCGTGGTAATCTCTCCATAATCTGCCTGCTTGCTATAGAAGCACACGAGGAGTTTGTGTTGTGCTTTGCTAGCTGTCCCCGATCTCCTGGTACAGTGAATTCTCCAATCTGTTCTCTTCTTATCGTGCAAACGCTGCTTTATTCTATTATCTCATAGTTCTGGGAGCTACCCAGCACATAAAATGTTTCACTCCTGGCCTTTTTTTTCCCCCCCCTGTTTATGTAATTCTGTCATCCAGATTTTAAAAAAAAAAAAAAAAATGCCATCAAGTGTTAACTGTAGGACTCACACTGGAGCTGTAGGAGGGCATGGCTGGCTGAGCTGTGGCTTCTACCCAGGGCGAGATGGAGCCAGGCCTGCTCTCTGCTGCTTTCTCTCTCTCTCTCTCTCTCTCTCCCCTTCTCCCGCCGTCTTTTGTTTTTCGCCACTCCTGCAGCTCCATTCGCAGTCTTCGCCTGCCCTCTAAAGGCCAAGGGGCTGCGTGTGAGCGCAGTGTGTCCGCTCTGCCTTCCTGCCCGCCCAGCATCATTACCGCAGCTCGCCTTTAATCCCCCAGGTGTTCTATTTATCTACGAGGCAGTGTATCTGACACATCGCGCCAATACCTGGACTTACTTCAATCGCTCTCAGTGATGCAGGAGCCAATATAATATCAGGCTTCGGCCGCACAGAAAGGGAAACGGCAAAGCACTGACAGATGTGCGTTTCATGGGCCATTTTTAAAGAATAGGCAGCGGCTGGTTCCATTGTCCAGGGGGAGGGCCATCTACCCGGAGCTTGCATTGATCAAGGTCTGGTGGGCGAGCATGCGGGCCCCCCGGCACAGCCCCCCTCGCAGCCCCGCGAGCTCTGCGCCCCCATCTCCGGCTTTGTCACATTCCAGGTTTCGGCCTGTCAGACAGCTTGACACCGCGGCGGTAGGGACTGCGTCAAGCGCACGTCGCCGACTTGCTCGGAGCCGATGGGTTTGATTCGCCGACGCAGCCTTCTTTTGCGTGGGGGGCTGGGGCTGCGGCTGGGGGTGCGGGTAGGGGGCAGGGTAAAGGGAAACTTTGCCCATCACGTCCCATGTGGAATTTATGCCTTCCTTCCTGTATTTCAACAAGTCCCCTGTGAACAGTTCACTCACGGTGCAGTGAGACGGGGGACTGGCACTCCAGCGCTCGGTGCTTCCGCTCTCTCCTCACCTTCCGTAGACGCTCCTCGCTGCGCCTCTTATACCATCATATACTCATTTCTTTGCGCGCATTTGATTACTAATAATGGGATTTCAAGTGCACATCACGACACTTATCACCAGTAACTGTAATGTCTTCATGGAGAACAGATGCATGTTTGCAAGGGAGAAAAAGGTAACATTCACTTTGGAATTTGCATTTTATACAAGTGAAATGTGGGACAGAGCAGGTGGTTACAAACGATGTTTATATTTAGAGTGTTGCCACCTGCTGGTGGTGCTTCTCATTGCTCTTTGGCACCGCTGCCGTACCGTAGTGCACCGACAGCGAGGGTTCAGCCACAAATGAGGTTTTTTGCTGGCCGCACACAGGTGCCGCACTCTGTTTACCGGTCCTTTCGCTGTCAGTACCGCGTCAGCAGTTTGTGCTCCACTAGCCCCCCATTGCTTACGTGTCCTTAGTGACCGAACTGTTTGCCACTCGTCGAGTCCGTAGACACGTTGGCCCAGACGGACCGACTGTTTGGCGACCGTTCTCCTCCGCATCCTCGCCGCTGACCGCGCCGTGCCAACACACACATCTTGTTCATGTGCACAGCTATTGACTGATGCGCACTTTATCTGGGGCGCTTTCAGCTATTCCCTGAAGTTGCTGAAAGCAGGAAGTCTCTGCTTTGCTACACATGCGTAATGTGCACTAACAGCATCCAGCAGCCTTCCCTGGGTTTCATTAACGCCAAGCGGAGGAGCTGTGCAAGAAGGCCGTGGGAGCAAGCGCTTATTTTTCTTTTAAACCTCTCCGTCGTCCTGAAGTGTAGGACGCCGTTCAAAATGCTTTAAGGGCAAAATGAGGCAAGAAAGACAAACGCTGTCCTCATCACGATTTTTCACAAAGTTTGATAACTTGTGAAGGACAGCTAATGGGCGCCTTCATTGAGCGCCTTCATTCAGGTCAGATACCAGTCATCAGAAAGGGACCATTAACGAGATGCAGAACATGGCCTTTCAGAAATATTGTATGAAAACTGACACAAGTGAAAACCTGTTTATTTCATCATGTAGAAATACATAATATGAGGTTGAATTCAGAGGGAAAAGTGCTTTTCTTGCACAATGCAGATGTTTTTTTTTTTTTTTGGCATCTTTTATAAAATGCCTGAAAAGAAGTGAATTGTACAGCAAGCTGCTCCTTTGTCACCCCTGAAGCCGACCTCGATCTTTCTCTTGCTCTATGTACCACCAAGGTAACATTAGTAAAGGAAATGTTGTCTCTGGTGCCTTTGTCTCTATCAGTATAAAACAGCGTGTGTTTGTTTGTGTGTGTGTTGCGAACTTTGCGGCTCTGCAGCGCTGCACATAGAGGAGCTGTGACCCTTGAGCTGCTCCTCAGTTTGCTCTCAAGCAGGTCGGTCCTTGTTGAAAAGCTGGCGTACTTGGAAGGACACATTATTCTTCACGCTGTTTTTTTCCGCCATCGCCGTCGCCATCTCTGTGTCCCGGTGCAAAGCGCCGCGCTTCGCATAAAACAGCCCTTTTACCGCAAAAGGCGGAAGGCGGCCTTTTACCGCTGCTGGGGTGTCCGGCCATTGTAAGCGTAGTAAAAGTAGACGCATGGCGCTGACGCATCCCGCCCGGAGCCGTCTGACAGGTGGCCGGAGAACTCGGGCACACTCCGCAGCCACCAGTTCCGCTTCGCCTCTAAAGTGATCGGTGTGCGTTTCAATTGGAGTGTGTGAAAGCTGACTAAATGCCTTCAGTTAACATATCTCATTACAGCCACATACTGTACGTCACATTGCAGTGACTTTAAAAGGTGGAAAGAGGAAACTATTCTATTATATACACATCGTTGCTGCTATTGCTGCTGATGTTACATTTGTGCTTTGGGCAGGGCAGTGCTGGAGTTTGCATGTTCTCCCTATGTGTAGGTTTCCTCACACAGTGCAGCGGTGTCTTTCAGGTGAATTGGACGCTCTACATCGCCCTTAGTTTGTGCATTTCTCGGTGAATGAGTGTGTGTGTGTGTGTGTATGTGTGTATGTGTGTGTGTGAGATTGCCCCGTAATATACTGGCATCCTGTTCAGGGTGTACCACGCCTCACACCGTGTACTTGTGGGATAGATTCACAGTGACCCCCCACTGGATGTGTTTGTGCTGCCCTAAATCACACACACTGAGTCGCACGGTTTACACAAGTTTAAAGTGTGGCAGGAGTTGAGGAGACAAGGTTGTGGTGTCAACGCAGGTGAGCTGCGAGTTGAGTTGCAGCCCAAAGGTGGACTGAGGAAGCAGCTGTTCCTACTGGTGTGTGTGTGTCCTGCTGGAACTGTCCTCTCGGTGACCCCTCAAGATTTTCCTGCTGCCTTATTGACCGATTGACTCGTGTTAATTGGAGGCGAGTTTTCTTCCTGCGTGTGATGATGTTAAGTGCTGCACTGACAGAGAGTTGCGCTGCTGCTTATGAGTCATTTCCTCAAGTTCATTTTTTTCTTCTGACACATTGCCGGATATTTACATGGTGTGTCATAAAGCTCATTGTAAAGGCTTGACGGTAGAGCAGGTAACGAAGAGCGTAATAACAGAAAGAGCAGTAGTAAAGGTACAAAGGAGTGTGTGTGAGCACTGGTGTGAAGTGGCTGTTCAACTAGGCAGCAGCAGCAGCGCGCACGCCGCGTGTAAGAGGATGAGGATCAGCGCGTGTGAACGGATGCGAGTAAAGGGATGACGGTGGTGCTCACCTCCACCAGGTTCTCCTCTGCTGCGACAGCGGAACACCAGTGGCAGGACCCCGCTGGAAGTGGTCTCATCCCCGTCACTGCGGGAGGAGCTGTGGATCTGGGCGCGGGAAGGCGATTCGGCGCAGGGGAAGGCGAGCGGCGCGCACATCCGGGACCCGCCCTTCCTGGAGGCTGCCGCTTGCCTGCTCAGGTGCCTCTTGCTGAGCTACGCGCTGGTGCGGGATGTGCCCTCCTACGAAGCGATGGCCACGCCTCCGGACCCGACCCCGCGCCTGGCCCGTGCGGTCGCCGCACACACGTCCCGGCGGGTGACGGCCGACTGGGGCGACCCGCTGCTAGTGCGCCTGGCCGAGGATGTGGAGACGCTGCTGGGTGTGGGGTCGTGTCTGCGGGCTACGCGGGCCGCTCTGCGGTGCTGCCAGGGGCCGCACGCACGTCTGCTGCTGCTCCAGCTGGAGGAACTGGAGGCCGACGGGGCCGCCCTGCTCGCCGGTTCGCACGCCGGGATCGGTCATTCGCGGCAGAGTCCCCCCGGACACCCCGAGCCCGGCGGCCAGCGGCACCCCCGGCGAGACGACTCCATGTCCTCATACAGTGCGTCCTGAGCCGAATTTCTCCCCTCTCTAATGGTGTCGCTAAATGGACGTCTCCTGCACCGGTGCCTTCTGGGTGCAGAGCGGAGGAGTTGCCCACAACCCCCGAGCTGCTAAAAAAATGAAGTGAGATAAAAAGAGTTCTTCCCTCCAAATGAAACGTACCCTTCGGATAAGTTTTCAAACGGGAACAGATGGTGTTTTTGAATTTTGGAGCGAACCTGCAGACAAGGTGAATTAACACTAAATATAGTTAAAAATGTATCCTGGCAGGGCATTGAAACACCTTCTTCTGTGTGAACAATATGCAGTTTTGAGGATCACTCACTCTAAAGTCCATTTGTACAGACTCAGATACCCAACTTGTGAGGTTAAAAAGCACAGACCGTTGTAAGTAAGTGAAAGCTGTGACAACACGCATGTCGCGTGCACTGTATATCGTTAAGTTCTTTACCATTTTAGCAGGAGGAAGTGAGGAATCGTAAATACGCTGTAGCACTTGGGTAGAGGAATCCTTTGGTTCAGGAGCCTTTGCTTATTCATGGAAGCAATTGTCAGGAGGGACAGCAGACTTCAGCGCAGAGCCTCAACATATACTCTTGTTGCTGCTATGGTTTGCAGCCCGTTGTAACAGCATTTTACTGCAGAACTGATGAAAAGTGCTGCTGAGCAGTCGTAGATTGAATATGGTTTTGTTTCATTATAGTGTAAAATATAGTAGAGCAACATATTAAAATGCATGGGTTTTAGAACAACTTGTACGATAACGTATATGTTTCTCCTTACACATTTGGTTTTTAAAAGAAGTTTGTTGTGTATCTTGTAGCCTGAGCACAGCACTGCTGCAACTGTCAGCTACTGACTCGGGTACGGAGGGTACATTCCTCTCGACAGTTTTATTAATGCCATCAGGAAACGATGGAACAAGGTGCAAACCTAATGTATTCTAACTGGAAATCAAATTGTATAGACATGACCTTTCTTGTAATTGAAATAAAGGGTTTTGCAATATCCAGGTCTGCTGTTTTCATTGCGTTTCATTGCTGGATGCAGGTCTGTCTGTGGGCCCGGGGAGGGGCAGTACATGGAAACGGGGCAGTGGGAGCTGCACTTCATTGCACCTTCACTGCGGAAAGGTTTGGCGAGAAACATCCCCGTGTGTTTAATGAAAGTCCTTCAGTCGCCAAGCGAGGAAGGAGGAGACCCGCTTGGAGGTCAGCTCAAGCACAACTCCCAGAAAGTTCACAGAAACGCTTGCAGACCCTTACCGCTCGACCTTGGCGCGCTCGCGAGCGGCAGCCGCGGTCGTCCGTTCGGTGCGACTGCGCTGCGGTTGGCCCTGCCATGTGCGCTCCGCCATTGTCAGTGGACAGAGATGGAGGAGCTCTCATCTGGATGCCATGTGGGGTTAATGAGGTGCACCCTGCCCACCCCCCACCTCTGGCAGCTCCCAGGACATCATTCTAGATTTGGGGCAACGTACCGACAGCTCTGAAGGATGACTGGTTTCCTGAGAGCACCTTTTTTGACTTCGACGGAGGCAAGGAGCTGATGGCGAGGGATGGGGTAGATTAGAGCCCCAGTATGAGTGTAGCCTGAACCTGTCAGAGAAAGAGAGATGGGCGATACAAAGACCTGACTAATAACCATGTGATCTTGACCTCTTTTTGTAGAGGGGAACCCCTTTAAAGCAAGCTTGTCTTCTAAGTGAGCAAATGTGCTCTCATTTGTACGGACGCTCAAAGAGCCATGAATAAGTGCCCGGCTCGGACTCCCAGAGCTGTGACTCCCAGACAAATAAATGAGGCAGCGGCGAAGAAGGAGGTTGCCGGGGTCTCCCTGGTGGCCCCGAAGGACTCCGAACCCTGCCTCACCTCCATCTACGTGCGCTGTGGCATCTTTGTCAAAGGCACGGGGAGCTGGCAGTAAGCCGGAGGCCAGGTCCGCAAAGTGGTACAGCGTGGTCACTGATCGATGCCTGGAGTCTAGGGGTCCTCCTAAGGGTGTAACTCCTCACACAGCAGAGAAAGAGCACATCGGAAAGAAAGCACCGTGAAACTTCAGTCACGAGGCTAAATATGACCACACGTGATATGAAAAATATTTATTTATTTTTTTCAAAATCAACAGACACACAAGCACATTTTGTTTGCTGAATTTGATTAGACTCATTCCCAGTTATTATCATCACTTCCTGTACTTTGCCCTCACAGCAGCAGGCTGCTGCTCAGGAACGTGACGCTGATGTCAGACAACACTGCAGATATACGGAGCTCTAAGCGGATAGGAAAGCGTACGCTTGTACATCATGTCGCGCACATGAGCATTCGCGAGCATAGAAAATCTTTAAAAATTAAGGTATTTACAAGACAAAAAACCATAAATTAAAAGGCTCATACAGGGCTACAGCTGCAGTACATACATTAGAGTGACGGTACCATCCCGCACAGGGGTCCTTTGTCTTTGTCTTTACTCAAAATACTCACTTTGGTTTTCTTTTTTTGCAAATAAGCATTCATAAAACAAGACCTTCAGGATGCAAGACCACGGACAAAACAGTTATTTATTTTTAAAAAATGTGAAACATACATACACACATATTTAAATATGTACCTTTTGACAAGTACAAAATGCAGAATGTCCTGTAAGCGATGGCAACTGTTGACATTGACGTGTTCACATCACGGAGCAAATGTTCATTCCAAATATCTGGTAAAATCTGGTCTGGAAACTCGCTCATCACACCAATGTCTGCTAAGAAAATGTATCTGCTGATATGCTAGAATATGAAGGTGCTGCAACCTCTGATTTTGAAGAACAGTAATGGAAGCCTGCTGGCACGTAACCTCCGCTGTGATCTCTCAGCAGACAGTCTGAGAGAAGCCTGAGCGATCCCCTCCAGACAGCAGTGTGACCTCACATATGGATGGATCAAAGGAGGACAGTGTGGAGAAGCAGGGAGGGATGGAAAAGCAGAGCAGAAAAAAAAAAAAAAAAAAAAAACAAGCCCTTATTTCTTCTAAAGCGACAGCCCGTTACCCTGCCGTTCGGCCAAAGCCCCCCAGCGAGCTCCTCGCCTTGCTGCTGGCCTGTCTCACCGACGTTCCCCTCGTGAAGCTCAGCGCCAGTTTGCGCCACTCGGGCTCTCCAACATTTTCCCCGAGTTAAAAAGTGGCACAGCTCAGTCTGGCAGCTACGCGATGACAAGCAGGTCAGTTCACTGACACCGCAGTGCGATTCACTCGGATCAACGCGCGCTCAGAGGTGAAACAAGATTGCCGGATGCGACTTTTCTCTCCTCGTGCCACAACAAACCGTGGTCATAACGCTCATTTTAAGGGGACGCTTGAGCAAGTCAGACCTTCTTAAAGACGAATCCTTGTCAACGCCGAACCCGGGGGATCTGGCCGGTTGTCATGCATAGGCCCTGGAAGCACTGATAGGAATTTCACCTGAAAGAATCTCCACTCATTGAGCATGAAAATGACTAGATGGGACATCATGGTGGCCTTTACAACATGAGCTCGTAGAGGACTGAGTAAATGTCACTCCCAAGACATCAATGCTCTTATGTGCATCTTCTGGAACAGCACGCCTCAGTTTTCCGTCTAAAGACTTCCCTTCAGAACGACAGTAAAATCAAGGTGCCACGTTGGCCCAGCGGGTAGCGCTGCCTCCTCACGGCGCCTGGGCTGTTTGGATCTTGCTGTGACTCCTTGTCAGTGTGTGTGGAGTTTGTATGTTCTCCCGTGTTTGTGTGTATTTCTCCGGGCGCTCTAATTTCCTCTCACAGTCCAAAGATGTGCGTTTGAGGCTATTTGGCAACTCTAAATTGCCCACAGTGTGTGCATGAGTGCCTGGCTACCCTGTGATGGACTGGCGTCCCGCCCAGGGTGTACACCTCCAAACCTAGTGCCCGGTGATTCCAGGACAGGCTCTCCACCGCCGCAACCCCGACAGGGACGAGCGGTTAACGTAAGTAAGCGAAAGGCCGAGCTCAAAATCACAAAGTGGCGAGTTGAAACACGTGAGGCGCTACTCTCCTCTGCCCAGGTCGGACGGGGAAGGCCAAGAGAAGCTGGTGGACGCGCAATAAACGGAAATATACCGAACTTGTCGCAACCGCACTCCCGCAGCGAAACAAGCGCGAACTTAACCGCTCTTTGTACGTTCACAGGACACCTCAGTTGTTTCAGAATTACAGCTACCCCTTTAATTTTTTTTTTCTCCACAATTGCACTTGGTTTCCTTTCCTTTTATTCGGATGCGCTTGGAGGTGTTACCACATTGCGTGCTCCAGTGTATACGCGCCAAAAGTCCAAACCGCTTAAATAACTAGCTTTGTGTTTTGTGTATTTTTTCGTTTCACTTCTGATATCTGCCAATTAGTGGCACACAGCGAACGGCAACAACCTTATTCTGTCAACGGTGTGTTGGTGGAGCGCTCTTAAAGAGCATGGTTAAAATCCATAGTGAGAGCTCTTTCGGCTCTGAAAGCACACCCACGGTGATTCATACGATCTAGACCTTTTCTAGCGCGACTCGAGGAAATGTCATTCCGCTAGCAAGCGCACGCTGCGGAAGACGGCGAAACATTTGTATGGGTGGTTAGTCACACCAACGTGTTTTAGCACGTAATTCCAACTCCTCAGAGTAACCTTTCAAGCGGGCACTGTGATTTTGAAGCCATCCGGACGATTAGGCGAGAAGTTTCAAATTGTTCTTTTGCTTCTGAAAGGGGTCAAGTACCAGCACCGTTCTCCCACTCGGCAGAAGTAAACAACGGTAAACACAAAAATGCTAACACTCGAAACTGTTTTATACAGCGATAATTGCATTTTCGGAATCGGGACACAGTTTAAAAAAGGAAAACGGAGAAGGTCATGGAAGGCAGAAGAGGAGAGGGAGCGTGTGGAGTCCGGCCAGGCCCCGTCGCTAGCGCTCCGCGCAGGAAGTGGGCTACCCCGGATTGTTTTTCTTTTTCTTACTCGGGCTGTGACCGGGATCCGCTTTCAGCTCTCGGTACTGCACCTGTTAAAACACACAGAGACACAGAGACACAGAGAACGACACGAGGCTAAGTCAGGTGGACGGGACGGCCTGGGAACCCTTCAGCTCTTCCTCCAGCTGCGGCAGAGGCCAGGCTGGGAAGCGACCGGACGAACAGATGGGGCGGGGGAGGAGAGCACGGGAAGGCCGGGGGGAACGGGAAGGGCGGCCATCCCGCGTGGATCCCGGGCGGGGGAACAGAGAGGAGCTCCCGCTGGGCCGGCGGCGGAGAGCACGAGAGGCGGGCCAGCGGCGAGTCATCCGGTCAAAACACCGCCGCTGCCTTCTGGGAACCCGGGGAAGGGCAGGGCGTGAGCGGGGTGTACGGCACGTGTCGACGACTGAATCGCGAGCCCCGTGTGCGGCCGCGCTTACCGTGCCGTACGTCGCCGGCAATATCGGCGCTCCGACGCGTTTAGTTCACGAGCGGTATCCGCGCGTTACGGCCCTGCATCGGGCATCGCGCGTCTTGCAGACGGCGGGCGAGAAGACGTGCGGGCGTGCCGCTCGTACGAGGCACCGGCAGGCCAAACGGCAAGAAAGTTGGAGCGCGTTTAAAAGAGCGCAATGCGCAGAGAAAAGAGAGGAGAGACAACAAATACGCCGACGAGCGCGGCGAGAAAACGATCCCGCTCGGCCTCCCCTTCTCAAAATGTCGAGGGCGGAAAACAACACGTCCACGGCACCTTTCATTTGGCAAACTGGAATAAACCGCACGTGTCATGTGGGTCACGAGGGCTACAAGTCTACCTCTGGCAAAGGTCACCAAAATGGCATGCTGGAGATTTGCTCTCCCGCTTGAATTCGTCTGGAGGAGATTTCATTTTAATCCGCTCGCTTCAAAGTTGGCCTGAACGGCACCCTAATTCATGCACCGAGTAACCTTTCCTCTCAAATCTCACATAATTAATGGACATCCGAAAGATAGGTTACTTCATTAGCCATGGATCTCCGAAAAGGCGAGAGAAACAAAAATCCTTCA
The DNA here is from genome assembly GCF_900964775.1 of Scleropages formosus. Classification (NCBI taxonomy): domain Eukaryota; kingdom Metazoa; phylum Chordata; class Actinopteri; order Osteoglossiformes; family Osteoglossidae; genus Scleropages; species Scleropages formosus. The sequence continues at coordinate 5,972,145 of NC_041822.1, forward strand.
CTTGTTGAGAAGCGCGAGTCAGAACCGGTTTGGATATCCCAGGGCTCAGCAAGGATGACTTAACCTGGAGGAGCCAAGGACGGGGAGGCTGGGGATGAGCGATAAACTGGGGGTGACCGCGCTGAGCTGCAGAATTGGCCGCCTCCCACAGACAACCTGCCCGGGCCAGATTTCACAGTCCTGGGGTGGAAATTTCCACTAAAGCCAGGCTAGCAGACAGAGACTCTGCATGACAATGAAGAGAGGCGCAGGACATGGCTCGCATGCAAGGCTCTCTGCAAAGTCTCTGGAGATGCCTTCAAAGACCGATGGAAACCTTTACTTCCACCAAAGGGTCCAAGATTCAGCAGCAGCCTTGTAAAGAGCAGGTAAAGCCACACGGTATCAGCCCTCCGCGTGCGCAAAAAAGACGCCAGTCGGTGAACGCGGAAGAAGATGGATGCTTTAAAATGCACGCGGTTGATGGCGCGCGGAACTTCGACGCTTCCGACTCGGCGGTTTAGGGCCTTGCGCAGAGACCCAAGACCCCGGAAACCAAGAGACAGAATCCAGGGATTAAAGACCGAGAGCCTCCGCCGCACGCAGAGAAGCTACGGCACGTGCGGCTCGGATGAGCGCGTCACCAAGGACGGAGTCTTCCGAAACTTCGCCCGACGACGACGTCTCACCCGAGCGGATTTTAACGTTCCTGCCGACTACGACAAACTTCACGCGGCTCCATCCGCGCGTCCTCGTACATTCCGCTTTACCGCCTGCACTACGGGGACAGCGACAGACTTGCTGTAATTGTGCTGCCGGGTCAGATTGCGAATCCCCCGCTGAGGGAAACATTAAAACACAGGTCCAATTTTCGTATCTCGTCACCGGCAACATGGCACACTTCTGCTCGGTCTAACTGTACGTAATGAATGTCTGCATGGATATCGTACCTTCAGGAAAGTACTGGAAGCCAGCTCCGGGCAACCCGTCTGTAATGTACCACCTTCGATGCGCTTTCTTGACAGTTTTCGTACCCAAATGTAACGTCCTAATCCTTCGGTCCCATCTTCTACTCAACTGTCTACGGCAGGAGCCCGAGAAGCAGCCAGGAGTCCTCATGACAAGAGCGTATGGGCACTCCTCCAGTTCACAGCCCTGCCAGCTTATGACAATAGCATGTAATTTCTTTTCCCCGCAGTACATCGTTCGAAACCAAAATGCTTTCTCGTATACGGCGTCCGAAAGACACCCAGCGCCAGCGGACGAGTTCCGGTAACGGGTAACAATTTAAGACGCCGCTTCTGTGAAACTCCATCCACGTGACCCGAACGCATTTGAGCAAAGTCGCCCGGCAATTAACAGCAGCTCGGGAAAGTAAGAGCAATACCTGTAAACTTAAAAGTTATTCTACCGAACAATGATTTTTGGCTTCCGCAAAAAACGTTTTCTCACTGATGAAGCGCGCGATCATTTGGATGCGGCCCTACATTGAATTCTTAGGGCGGGAGATTTAAATGACTTTAAAAGAGTGCTTTTTCCCCCCTGTCCTTCGTAACTGAATGGAGAGAAACTGAAATAATTCCTATTATGCACAGGGGATGAATGGCAAACTGGATGTCAGGTTAGGTGTATCTATTGTACGATACTGCATACTTATACTGGATAGAGGTCATCTTTAGAATTTCGTCACTATTGACAGAGCAAATTGCAAACGTGAGAAACATCCAGTTCATAACGTGAAGGCTTTGCAGAAGAGAGTGAGGGAAAATGCAGAATTAAATCTTATCTTTGTTTTAGACGATCATTCGAAATTAACTGAAAATATTCAATATTTTCTTTTACTAACTGTAAGAATATCTCACCAAACTATTTTGTATTTCCTTCCATTACCAGATTGTGCAAGACAAGCTTGGTCGTGCTGCAGTTTAATATTGCAAAGAAAAATCTCCTTTTCAGTCCGGCCGGAGATAAAAATCATCTCATTTGTACCATAAGCAGACGTAAAGACGGGACAAAAGGGAGAAAACAATGCTTTGATCTAAATGAGATGCATTCTATATTTAGTTGGTCCAGTTTATAACGCAGCATTCGGAGTCTCCTAGTAAATTCATACTTCATAAATTAGAATCCTCTCACGGAACAATACAAACGAAAGTTTGAACGTCGAGACCAAGATCGGTATCGGCGTGCGGAAACCTCGCGGAACAACGGAGCGGGAAGAACAATAATAGCTCCATTAAAGAAATATGTCCTTGGAAAGAAGACGTGGAAGCGCCGGAGAAACGGCTGGCGCGCAGCCGAGGTTACGTTACACTTTAGACACAGCGAGCGCCTCGCGCAGCGCTGTTCCGGGAAGCAGGAGGAAGGATGGGACACGACGGAGGGGAGAGGTGCGACTGCAATTTGGAGGGAAGTGGGTGGCACAAAAGCGGAGCCACGGGAGGCTCCGAGTAAAGACCCCGCGAAGCACAAAGGCCGCTCCGCCTCCATTTCCCCGCACTGACAGCGCAACTACAAAACAACCTTTGAAGCGAGCGCTCCGATGGGGTGCCGCATACAGCAGCCTCTCGTTTAGCGGTGTCAACCGACATCCCAGGACTCCACACGGGGAGCGCTTGCTGTCTTCCCCGCTGTTAGGGGGGGGGGGTTTGGCTTGAAGCAGGGGTATGCGGTGGGAGAAGGCAAAAATAAATAAGTAAATGAAAAGCGAACGTTCTTAATGATACTATACGATGCTGTTTGTGTATGTATGAAAAGGGGGAGAAAAGGATCCCGCTTCATCTCCCGCGACTCCTAAGATAGCATTAGGGGTATTAAATGGTAAGAGAAAGGCTCCCACAGACATGAGAATGCAGCTTTCACATGTAGTGCGGAGAGAAAAGGCATGTCAAGGTGAAAGCGGGAGAGGGAACAACTGAGAAAGTTTTACGCGGAGTTTTCAAGGGGCCTCCTCGGCTCGGGGATTGAAACTAATTGCTTGTTTACACGTCCGCGCGTTGAAGAGCGGCGGCAGCGTAGGGCCCCCGCCGGGATCAATGCGCGCGAGAGCGTTTTCGCCGGGCCCGGGCATCGCGCGCGGGGGCGTCCCGCCTCTGACCCGCCGACTCCGGCCGGGGCGCCATAGTGGGTAGTCGCGCTCATACACGCACGCATCCTCGCGGATGACTGACTGACCGTCGTTTGCGGTAGTGTTACGTTTCGCTCCGCACTCGTTCCGGCTGAGCTTCTTTGTTGAGCACAGTACGTAGAGACCAGAACGGTAGCTTTGACGGGCTCCCAATTAGCCAACGCGTCCTATTATTATCTGTTCGTTTCGCTTTTCTTCAAAGTGGCTAAGAGTGTTACGATGGATACCGGGCTACTTACAGGGATTTACCCATTCATACAGCCAGGTAATTTTTACGCTATCGATTCAGGGTAAGCACCCTGGTCAAGGGTACCGCAGCAGGAAGGTTGCTTGCAGTGGAACAGCTCTAACTGCTGCGCTACCTGCTACCCACATATAGGTGTCACGGAAAAGTCTGTATATTATCACGCGCAACGAAGACGCGTGGAGAAGAAAACTCGGATGGCCTCCGATGACAGTGAACGTTCTGCGAGGTCGCTACAAAAATCAACAATTCAAACAGCTCCGAAAGATGTGAGAAATGAAGCCGGGCTCCTCGAAACACAAAGCGCGGAGGGAAGGGCAACGCGAGCGGCCCGGCCCTCGTCATTTGTCTCGCAAAGAGATCGTCCGGCGCGATCATTTGAAGACCAGCGTGCGTCCGGTGTCGGCCCCAAGCCCCGTCTCCACGGCCGGCGCTACCAGCGAACGCAGAGAGAAGGCTGGAGGTGGCGGTGGATGTGGGGAGGCTCCGAGAGAGAGGTCCCGCGCGCTGCGTGGCGGTGCCTCTCTGCAGCTGCTCGCCACATCATGAACCTGAGGGGCCAACCTGGTGGGGCCCCTAACCGGAGCAGGTGTAGGGTCCCTGGCCTGCTCCGGACACCCGCTCATTAGGGCTGCTTTAAAGCCATCCGGCCGGCACAAGGTGTGTGAACCAGAGCCCCTGGGTGCAAAGGCACCTTGTGCTAATGTGAGCGGGCAGCCTGCCGCAGTAATGGCCGTGTAAAAGGCTGGCAGGAGCCATCGGGGCCCAGGGATTACGACCTTGTAAAGATCAAAACGGCCACGGCCAGCGGCTGATCAAAGGCGGTCGCGGTGGAGCTCATGCGGCAGCAGGTCGTCCCAGAATTAGACCCCTGCTTCACCCTGCTGTGGCGTTACAGCCGGATAGGGGGGGAATAAGGGGCACAGCTAGTTACCTTCACTGGGGAACACGGGCACTTAATTGGCTTGGAATCGCCAGCGTGCTACAGTGGACGTCGAGACACGCGAGCGCTTCGTAAAGCCCCTTACGCTCCGAACAAGTCTGGTTCTTTTTAAATAAAACCATGTTCTAGGCACCATACAGAAAATTGGGCTGTGATCATTTACACCAGCGAGCATGAAATCACAGCACGCGGCTGTAAATGAAACACGCGTTTATGTTTAACATTCGAGCGACTGTTAGAACCCTCATCGAAACACGGCACCTGTCGAAAAAAAAAAAACGACGCTCCGTTTCGCGCGAAAATCTTCCATCCAATCATAATTTCTCACACGACAGATGCGGGACAACATAAGTTCATAATGCACTCGCACTTCTCTTTGTCGCAAAGGTTCGCGTTGGTCGTGAAAGAGACTTAAGCTGCCAAGTGTGGCGACGGAGATGCCGCGGGAGGGGGTCGAGGTGAGCTGGAGTGGGCTGATAGCGAGGCCCGGCCAGCGCGTATTAAAGGGAGATGAAAGCGCACCTACCACTTGCACGTCGGATGGAACCCGGGAGAGGAAGTCCAGCAGCTCGTTGTTATCGATTGTGTAGGGGTCGCGCAGCTTCTTGGTGAATTTATTCACACCTGCCAGGGGAGCAGAGCGTGCAGTTAGGGTCTCGCCGAGTGCCAGTAAGTGCACTCTGTGGGGATTACAGGAGGCTGCCGCCCGCGTCCTTCACCATCAAAGGCCTCTCTGAAATCAGCCTTCTCCCGTCGAAGGCAAGGCTACCATTATACTTGTAAGCGCACGTGATTTTGCCCTGCGAGAAGGACCGGAGTTCAAACAGAGATGAGGTGGACGGAGCGTCTTTCTCTTTGTGTTTGATCTCCGCTCAGCTGTTACGAGACTCTCCCCCGCGCGACCGGTGGGCCCACGCTTTACGAACGGCGCCTGAGAGTGACGCGTGCTTCACGAAGCCGCTTATTAGCGTTCTGCTGAACAGCGTATGTGCCGTTGCACGTATGTCGCCCTTCGTGTCAAGGTGTGGGACAACATAGAAAAAAAATAAATAAATAACGGCAAACCACAAAATAGTGCACTTTTGCTTTACGCGGTCTATTCTGGTCCAAAGCCAGCGGTGCCGTGAGCTTTGGAATTACCTCTCAATTAGTATAAGGAGAAAAAAGTGCGGGGACAACCTGCCGGTACAATGACTTCAGCGAGACAATTAAAAACTTTGGTTTAAAGGACACTCCAGGAATCTTCAGAGGGATTCTCGATTTCAGCGGTTAGAACGTAGACGTTAACTACGTAAAGACGCTTCTTAAATCGCACGGGCCACACCGATGAGAAAAGAGCGCGAGCGAGCAGAAGAATGCTATTAATGTTATTAGTAAGACGTGCTCTGCTTACCCCAGGCCAGAACTATGTATCTGAGGGGGACGAAGTAGGCGAGCAGGGTGGCGCCGCACAGCGCCACAATGGCGAGCCAGCTCAGGAAAGGCACGGTCCAGTTGAAAGTACTGCGGGGGAACAGGGAGGTAGAGAGCACTGCGGTCAGAGCATCTCGGAGCAGAGGGAGCGGGGGACCGCGTGACCCCCGCGCCGACCGTGGGAAACCCGGCGCCGCCTAGAAAGCGCGAGAGGCGAGCTGGGGTCCACGGTTCAGCGCAACGGGGCTTGGCGCGTCCACGCAGCGGGAAGGCTTCGCTCGCGCTCGGACCGCGCTTTCTGCCCGTGCAGCCAGCAGCTTCCCAGAGGTCGGCGCCCTCTTCGGAACACAGGTACGGTATTAGTGTCCGCTCCAAAAGCCACGGTGTGGGCGGTGCTCTGAGCGCTGGTACACTTCTCAGGCACAGAGCATAGATAATTCATTTTTGAGACCTACAGACACACACTACACGACCTGAGCAAATGCATTATGCAGTGTTATACCATACAGCTTTTATGATAAAAACGGAACACTGGACAGGTGGCTTCAGAGAAGCGTGCAGGGAGAGAAAGAGTTAAGGAACAGAGGTCTGGCAGAAGGATTAAACCAGACGGCTGATGTCACTTCTGTACATTCTTAACCTTAATCGTCTTCGGCAAACATAAAGCTGTCAAACCCAGAGCCGTGTAGGGCGCACTGTCTGCACCACTGTGTGTACTACCAAAGTTTTGTTACTTGCTGAGAGAGTGCCGTTGAGAGGTACGAGTTTTCCGCCCGGAGAACCCGGAGACGTGCGGTCCGGACGCCGCGCCACATCTCCCGACATCCTCACTTACTTCTTGATCCTCTCGGCATAGGAGGCGACGTCGTCCAGAGCGCTCTGTACGCTAGTGCACACGTCCTGGATGGCGTACAGCTTGTGCATGAAGCTCTTCTTCTCGGGGTCCTGCCGGGGCACGCACGCACGCACACAAACACACACACACACACACACACACACACACACACACACACACACAGCCTGCATCAACATTTCACTCCTTATACGTTCCTTTCCAAAAGTAAAAGGCAAATAAAATAACCCCCCGAGCTTTGAATAACTAAAGCATGTCTCATTAGCAGTTGCTCATTTTTTTCAGAAGAAAAAAGAAAGAGTAAATTTGGCAATCGTTCAAATGTCGTTCCGAGGCACATTCAGCAAACATTATTACAGCACGATAAGGTGAGAGTGCCGTCATCGGCAATGCCACCCCATCATCGCCGCCATCAAAAATGCTTCTTTCAGTTTTCGGGAATAAGGACAAAAGCACTGACACTCATTGCCAATAAATGAAAGTTAAACACCGCTGCATAAAAAGTCTTCGAAGGACTGGGACACACACGAGATGAACTGACAGAGCACTTATTAGCAAAATGGGACACGGTGAAACAAAAGGGCCGTGCTGGGGTACGTATGGCGAAAAGGGCATCATCATCTCACTCCTGGACACCTCAGTCCACATACAGCAGGATTGTTCACATCTATTGAGAGTCAAAATTAATTATTACCAATAAAAAAGGAACAGCTGTACTCTATACATACACAAAGAGACATGGGGACATCCGGTCCTTCCAATTTCACAAACCACTTGTCCTAAGCAGGTCCCGGTGCACCAGAGCCTGTCCCAGAAGCACTGGGCACAAGGCGGAGGAGGGTACAGCTTGGACGGGACGCCAGTCCATCACAGGGTAGCCACACAAAAGACGAGTTAGAGTCACTGATTTACCTGAGCTACGTGTCTTTAGGAGGAAACCAGAGCACCCAAAGGAAACCCACACAGACACAGGGAGAGCATGCAAACTCCACACAGACAGAGCAGGGATCGAACCCACGTCCTCTCGCACCACCCAGGTGCTGTGAGACAGCAGCGCTACTCGCTGTGCTTCTGCACATGACATACCTTAAAAAAAAAAAAAAAATAATAATAGTAATAACTATAATAATATCAAGCGCTCACTGTAGAGTTCCTGGTTCCAAAACCTGTGACTTTGCAGCTGAGCAACTTTGTAAGAAAACGGAGCCATAGTACACTGGTACAATTCTATATGTTCAAGCAGCATTTCTGCTAGAAGGCCTTGATAAAAACCTGAAGGCGCTCTGAAAACAAGGTATTTCACAAAGATCCTCCACCGGCAAACCGTAGGAGGTAAAATGCCTTTTAGGGCCTAAATGCTCCTTCTCTGCCTAATCTCTTACAGAAAGTTATCATTTTAACTGGTTTAACGCAAGCCAGCGGGTGCTGTGTACGAACACCCCGTGCACCTGATTTCAAGAAGTCGAGTTGTGGTTCATAAAAGGAGGAAAAAGGTAGAAATCCTACATTTGACAGGGCGATTTGCCACCAGGTCCGCTGCGGGCGGGATGGGGATCAGGCCTGACGGCGGTCCTGATAGTTTCCCCTCTACTGCATATTTCAACATCCTGTGCGGCGACCCAGCTAGACATCCACAGCAGTCGCTCTGTGAACCTGCTCGATATTCCTTCCCCAGCTGACATTTGTCCCTTTTCCCCCTTGTTTGCCATTTATTTGACCGAAAAGAAATATATCCACAGAACGAAAATAACACTTTTTCCATCGAGTTTTGTGAAACCAAATGAAAAATGTGCCAAGCTGGTCTCGTCAGACCGGTGCAAAGGCTGACTACGCTCAGACTCTCTCCCCCTTTTCACTCAGCGTGACCCCGACCGCAATCCCTTCTCCCTGCAGAAGGCACCGTTTGAAAAATGAACCCCGGCGCAGACAATGCCACAACATGCCGTCCTCGAAGCTGCTCAAGACAAATAGATGGAACTAGACAGTCTCCCAGGGTTATTTTTCCTCGCAGATATTTTACATGACTTCCTTCAAAATCCATCTGTTTTGTATTATTGATTAAAACCCAGCTCCTTATGCATGTGTTCCATTGTTGTTCGAAAGGGCTCCGAGGAGAAGCCTTGGAGGGCCATGAGACTGGGCCACATTGTAGGAGAGGAGCGCGAGGGCGGAGGGCTGGGTCATGGGCCGTCGGGAGTCTAAACCATTGCCACATGCCCCTCGACCGTGGGCTGACTCTTATTTCCTGCGTTCGGAAAGTGGCTCTTCTAGGGAGGAGGTTGTAATAATACGGTCAGGAGGAGAAGCTTATTTTCACTGCTTCTCATTCCCATGTATGCCAAGGCAGTCCTACGCATGGCCCACCAGGGGTGGGAGCGAGCCTTTTATAGTGGCCCTCAAATTCCCAGCAGCATCACGCTCTCTCGCGATGTGTCAACATCCTGTGCGCGTTTACTGAAACTCGCATTTCGGAGTAAAGAGCGGCAGAGTGAACCGTCGCACCGAAGCTCGTCACCTGTTCCGTGACAAATCGTACTTGGTTTCCAGAAACACCGACAAGGTCAGGGCCAGTCGAATGCTCCTCTGCAGTCACACGCACATACACACACACGGTTGGAAACCGCCTGTCTTAAGCGGGGTCGTGGCAAACCGGAGCCTAACCCCGGTGGCACAGGGCGCACGGTTGGGGGGGGGGGACACACCTAGGACGGGACTGGCGTCTTGTCTTAGCGGCAGCAGGTACCCTAGCGGTTTGGGTCATGGCCCCTGGCTGCAGAGCCTGTAGGGTTGAATCTGGGCTTCTACCCCGAAGCAACGTACTTACCCACAGTAGCGCCATTAAAAGATACACAGCTGCGTAAATGCATAAATCATGTACCTTAACACTGTAAGTTGCTATGGAGAAAAGTTTCAGCTCAGTGAATAAATGTAAGCGTATTGTGCAAGTCTGTAGTGAATCTTGGAAGCACAGAGGGAGGTTACACCCTGGACCTGACAAGAGTCCCTCACGGGGCAGTCACGTACATGCACTAAACACGACATGAGCGGTTCACGTGAACGATGTGCGTCTTCGGACTCCGAATGGAAAATCCACGCACAGTGTAAGATATCTGAAATGTACATTTACATTTATTTATTTAGCAGACACTTTTCTCAAAAGCAACTTCTAACAAACTCTCTATAGTGTTATGAGCCCACACACCTTATTCACCGTGGTGACTTACACTGCTAAATACACTACTTACAATGGGTCACTCATCCATACATGTATAATTGACATTTAGTTGATACTTTTCTCCAAAGTGACTTACAACATCAATGTATTTACAATTAGTTACCCATTTATACAGCTGGGTAATCATACTGGAGCAATTTGAAAAGTACTACAGGTGGAGATGAAGCTTGAACATACAACCTTTAGGTCCAAAAGCAGTAGGGCTAACCATTATGCTACCAGCTGTGCAATACCTAATGTCAGAACCCACAGGCCAAGAGATGTATGACACAAGCATTACTTTCTACACCGCCCTAAATGACGAACATGCCGAAGAATAGGATGACGTGTGCATCACTACGGCGTTGCACATACTTCTGGCCCCGGTTCTTGTCGGTTCCAGGTAAACCACGAGAAGGATTAGCCTCTCCTGAGCGGCAGCGGGCACTCAGTTCACACACTGATAACTTAATTAACCAGTATTAAAAGGAATCACATCTGCAGGAACCACCCGCAGTGCTGCTATAATGCAACCCTTATTACTGTTAATGCCACCGCCGTCCAGGGGACAAGTGGAGGCAGGTTGGCGAGGCGGCTTCCCCGGCATCGGTCCATTCGCACTCCGCTGGGCACACCGGGGGATCACGCTTCGCCGCGGCACGGCGTTGTCTGCCGGACGTGGAGCTCTCTGCCGGGACGCCCGTAGAGAGAGGCGCGGTCCTTTGTTTGTGGGCTGTGGTTGTACAAGAGCAGGCAGGTAAGCAGGGAAGGGGCTCCAGGGGGCGTCTCACTTCAATCACACTAAACCTGGACCAGCAAGCAGGGAGCACCGCCCCCCATCGGGAATAATCCACACCCACTTCCTGTTCTACTTGTTGTGACAGAAAACCTCTTTGATCTTGCTAACACCAAAGGTGACTGCGGTAAAAAAAAAGAATGGGGGGGGGGGGGGGGGTGGCGTTGAGATGACATGAAATCATTCCGTGAGCCTCGACAGAAGCTTGTGCTCTTGGATCTTACTTTGGTTATTTATTTATCTGGGACATCTCCTTTTATTTTAACTGTATACCAGTGTATCCATGACAGCAAAGAATGGATACAGTGATGGAGGAACGTACTGTTAATGGTACTTCCCTGTTTAATCATTTACAACGACACCGCAAAGTCACAGAGGTAATACATTGCTGCTCTCCCTCTGGCAAACTTAAAAAGAAAACAACTTTTTAAAAATGTATCCATGTATTAATTTTCCAAAAGCATATCATTAGAGCTTTATTCATAATAAATGGGGCACTGAGAAGGCTTGTCAATGAGCCCATTCGCGTCACTGTGTCGGTGCACTTGAGAGGTTAATTAAAACTCCAGTTTAATTACGCCTGGGGCACTCGTCACACCGAAAGAGGGATGTGCGCCTCTCCTGGCTGCCCTCGCAGTCCCCGTCTCCTCGCAGAGGCGCGCAAAGTTGCTTCACGGTGCGGGGGATGCTGGGAAGTGACAACCCCATAACTCATCACAAAAGTCGTGTAGCGCATCGCATTTTGAGACAGCAAAACAGACAAAAAAAAAAAATGATGAGTAAAGGATTAGAAAGGATTTAGTCAAATGTGTCTGTAGACAGATGAGAGACAAGACCAGTGGCAATGTTACATGTGGATGAAGTGCTTTACAACTAAATAGTTGATATGAAAGGGTTCAAGGAAGCGCAGAAAATCTGTACGTCTGCCTATATCAGTCATGTGTATCTGTCTGTTTCGCTGTATCGGTCATCTGTATCTGTCTGTATCAGTCATCTGTATCTACGTCTGCTGTATCAGTCATCCGCGTCTGTCTGCCTCCATCGTCTCGGCCGGATCATCTGCCGACTGCATTCCTGCAGGAATGCGTTTCTTCGCCTGGTGTGGTCCGCCGCAGGTATAAACCCTCAGAAAGTCTTCTGGACGTCTGGCTAGGTCAGCGTCCAACTGATCTGACTGCCACCATCTGACCGGCTAGAGTTCCTTCAAGTCGGACAGGCCTCATTCCCGCACTTTGTCCCGCGCCATCTTCTGCAACACATCGCCGATGCGTGTGCCATTACACACATCACCGAGAAAGCTCCGCAGCAATAAACATGATTTCAGATCCAATTTTCTGCCAAAGACCGTCGAGAAGACCACTAGAAGAATGCAAAAAATTAAAAACATCAGTCTGACTGCAAAGCAGCAATTTGCACTCTCATTAAATTCCCTGACAGAAAGTTGCTCCATCTGCTTGTGGCTCAGATGTAGGAGCTGGGACCTTTATAGGTGACCCTTGTGGTGTCTAGGCCCTGGCTCGTGGTCTCGTAACTCCAATGAGCAGGTTCATTATGGTTTTTACGTTGTTGAAGCCTCACACCTCTGCTACTTTAATCAGTGGGTCTAAAACGCAAACATATTTTAAAAATATTAAAACGGTCTCTGGCTACCTTTGGAGAGCAATACAGCCCGCTCAAGTGGGGGCGCGAGAGGCGCGGAGTGCAGCGGCCCTGTCGGTGCAACACCGCCTCCAATCCACAGCAATAAATTCACCTTTATTCATTTCGCTGATGTTTCTCTCCAAAGCAACCAAACAACGATTTACCCCTTCGTACAGCTGGGATTGAGAAAGCGGTCATTCGAGGTAAGTACCACGCTCAAGGGTATTGTAGTAGGTGGGATTCAAACCCGCATCGTTCAAGTTCAAAGGAAGCTTCTCTAAGCGCTACACGACCTGCTACGCCACACCATACACACCGTTACTGTCAAAAAGGTCTGAGCAGTGTGAACAACGGCACTTTACCGCGTTGTTGAAAAAGTACATCGCCGCCAGGATGACTCGCTGATCGTCACATAAAAGGGCACCGCAGTCAAAATTTGAGGTGACGCGCGCTAGAGCTACCGAAGAAGGACTCGACGACTCGGGTCACGTGGATCGCGGGACACGTGCGGCCATGGAAGCCACCTGTCCAATTAAGAGCGCCGCCGCGCAAAGGGAAGAAACTTTCTGGTGTCAATTAACTCGCGGCACTTTTTACGGCTCTTTGAAGAGCGGGACCAGGAATCCGTCGCGTTTCCGAAGAATGCGTCCGCACGAGCGTGTTTACGCGCGTCTGCGAATGGGGGGAATGCTTCCGCACAGAACTGAGGAGGCCTCTGGCGCGCGAGCCTGTACGGGTAAGTCCGCGGGGGGTCCCCCCGAGAGAGAGACCGAGGCGAACGAGGAGGGAGATGTGTGAGCGTGGAAGCAGCGTGCGTATGAAAGATACACGCGAGCCTGATGCTCCGCTCACCTTGGCAGGTCATACTGACATCTCCGCCGCCTCTAAAGTGGAACAACATCAAACACACCTGTGTTCCTGACATGGAGGACTGCCGTCAACATAGTGATTAGAGACACTCGCCGTAAAAAAGAAAGTTTGATTCAATAACTTGCAGGATTCACTTAAACTTTTTACTGCTGAGATCAAGTTGAATTTATCATGTTTTCTGAAGCGCGACAAATTCGCCGTACAAAGGTGCTCAGATGTGCGGCGTCGTGCCGACCGCGAGCAAACGGTTAATATTGAAACATATTTAAATAACTCTGCTTACTCATCCTTCCATTAGACTTAAAAAAAAAAAAAAAAAAAAAAGTTGTTTAACAACTCCAGCGGAAGCAGGTGTGCCGGAGAGCGTGTGAAGAAAAGTAGGGCAACAATTACACGCGCCATTGTTTAAGTAGCGCAGAACCCTTTCGCTCGCACGTCACACTCGAGGCAGAGGGCTGCCACTGAGGCACGAGGTGTGGGACCACAAAGACGTGCATCGGATCAAACCCCTCGACGGTAAGGTGAGGAACGGGGTCCTATTGATCAGCAATGATCCCCGTCCCCCGGCCCCCCAGCCTCGCGCTCCCGCGTATCCCGTATCCCACAATCCCACGGTGAGCCCCTCTGCAGTCAGCCCGTCACTTAAGCGGCGCCGTTTATTCAGGTTTCCTTCGGAAATAATTGACTGCGCTCTGGCAGCTCCCGCGCATCGCTGACAAACATAAAAGTGCAACGCAGGTACCAAACACGACAGATGGTACAAACGAGCTCCGCAGGACCACACGCGCCGCACGCAGGGGCACAGGTAGGGGGCGCACGAGACACGGCTGGAATTACCGCAGTAACACTAAATGCAAAAAATAAATAAACGAGAGAGCGTACAAAGAGCAAAGAAATAGGGTCGCGTAGGAAATGGGGAGGGAGGGTGGGGGGGGTGTGTGTTTTCAGCGTTGCACAAAGTACCCCGACCCACAACATCAGACAACTGAGTTACTACGCTGCAGGATACACCCCTGGTACGGTATTGTGGGAACCACTCCGAGCCTGACCGGCGAACGGACAGGAAAGCGTTCGGTGGCTAATGGACTGAGCTTGCATCCAAAAGGCTGCAGGTTCGAACCGCTGAACAAGGTATTTCACCGTAACCGCCTGAGTAAATGGTGCGTAAAACTGTACGTCCCTTTGGATTAAATGAAATAAATAACAACGTTAATATATTCCGTGACACAGCCCTACCTTCAAGTAAGAGATGTCCCTCTCCCACATTAAGAGACTTTATGAAAAGCTTCTGATCTTCGCAGAAAAGAACTTTTCTGTTAGAGCACAATAACTTCAGACCCACTATAGATATCATTGTACGCCTGGCACCTTGCCAGCGCTACATGAAAGCAGCAGATGTTTTGTTTTGAAGCCGGCTTTTAATAAATTATTTATTTCAGAAGTAATCCTTGGGTGAATATGGGGAATACATCTCTTTCCCCCCTTTCCCTTCCTTTCATAATCACGCAAATACCTGTTTAGCTCTGCACAGCCACGCTCCGCACGTCCACCTCTAATCAAGCCATTTTCCCCGTCACAAAGGGCCGTATTAAAGCACGCGGCCGACTCGAGTTCAGCGGGGGGAGAGGGGAGCCTTTCGCGGCACCAATGTCAAACTGGAGCCAATGTGCGCGAAGAAGGGGGACGCTTCCCGGACATCCGCGGCTGAGCCCTAAGAGAGGACGCGCCTGCTTTCTGGAGTGGCCTGCGCTTTCCCAGGAGAAGCCCTTCGGTCCTAGAGGTCTGCTTTAGGACCATAGCTCGGACTCCGCAACGGCCGCCTAGGTCAACGTCCGGCGCTCCCCCTGGCCGTCCCAGCTCTGTCCTCTGCGGCTTCCTGGACGGACACCCTGATGAATAGAGCACAATTACTCCAGTCCTCTGCTGCCCTGGATTCCCGAACGTGCTTTTTTGCCCAAAAAAAGGCACCGGAATAAAAAGCCAGCGGAACTTCTGCTTTCTTCTATGTGTGTCAAGCTAAAAAAGTAAGAAATAATAAAGTCAGACCTGAGTATCTGCGAAGCTTCTGTGTGAAATGAGGATATCCTCGCTGTGCCACATCTAACCAAAAGGAATGCGGAAATTTCCCAGCCCTGAACTGCACACATCGGCCATTATACGAGAATAGCAGTGTTGCATTTTGCAGGAAATTATTACAAAATGTAACACCTCTTGTAAGATTTGAATTTTATTTGCCCTAATTCAGCCAGCCGCATTTCACGTTCAAAGGGCAACGTGTGTTAGTTTTCAGCGCGAGTTCAAAGGTCCCCTGACACTGCGCATTCATCATGCAGTATTATTTTAAAAATGAAACAAAAAGCTTGGAAATTATCATCTGAATATTTGAGACCTTATGAAAAAGGAATCAGGTGAAAAAAAAGCTCCCTGAAAAACAAACAACATGAAATATACATCAACATCGCACGCGCGCGGCTCCTGCTCTCCGAAACAATGGGCGCCGTCTCCGCACGAGTCCGACTCAAGGCGCATCGCGCTCCACTGCTGTCCGAGGAAATTTCCACAAGGTCGGCGTTTGTGACAGATCTGCGGCATCTCTAGCGATCGCTCGGCAAAACGGTGCATCGGTCCAGCTGCTCTGGCCTCCGTTGAACCCTATGCGCTTTTCAGACTAAACGCAGCACGTTGAACTTGCGCTGGAATAAACAGGAGCTTCCCGAGACGGGACTTTGGGTTTCTGATTGGGAATCTGAGATCGACCGCAGGAACAGAAAACAAAGAGAAAGGCCCATTGTTCTGGACAGATGGCACCCAACAGCAAGGGATCTCAGCAGGAAGCTAATGAAGAGCAGGCCTCCGAAGACGGCTAGACATCGGTGACATCCTGTCTCCTGCATGTCAGCGTCTGCCCAGAGGAAAACCGCAGCCATCCTCCTACGAGGACACACCGGACGGCCCAGTGGACCACAGGCTGCTCCAGAATCCGCGCGCTCCTTTCCTCCAGGAGGAGCGAGATTACCGAGAAAGCGGAACCAGGCCGGGCAGCGAGGGCTGCGGAGACCGTGACACGGAGCGCTACAGAGAGCGGCTGCAGACACACGACGGGCGAGATCGACACGGGGGACACCAGCCACACTTACCACCATCACGTGTATCCACTTAAAGTGCCAGGAAGCCAACATATCCTCAAGGATATGGCTGTCATCTGAAGGGACAGAACCTGGGACCTTGTGGACCAGAATAAATTGACATGGTTTTTCAAGCAGGGAGACACAGGAAGGGTTAAAACAAAAGCAAGAGACAAGTCAGTATGTGAGGGGAAACATTGGATTTCTTTTTAAGGGCAAACAATGCATCTCAATTTTGACACAGAGACAATGCGTGATTAAAATGCAGTTCCTATGAGCGCCTCCTAAGCATCTTTTACAGCGTGAAGCTTTTTATCCTTCAGAGGCAAGAAGAAGAAAAGAACTTGAAGGGGCAAACTTTCTTCATTCTCCTCAGCACTTAAAAAAAATCTTGTTACCTAAGGACATGCGTGGCGAATCACAAGCTCAATAGCCCGAGAACAGGTTTTCAGTCACACTTTTTAAAGCATTAAAATAAATCCCAACGCACTCTTTAGTCCAATTACATACTACAACACAGCTGTTGGTGCAATCGGGGGAAATCTGTCACTCCGGAAAGTTGATTTCTCCATGTGTTATTTACAGATAAGCCCTACTGTAACGCTACTTTCCCTCACGCGGAAACGGCGCAGGAATCGGCTCCGATTCAGAGCTTCACGGTGCCGAAAGGTGAGGCGCCTCCCCTGCACAGCTGCTCGACGGGAGAAGGGAAAGCCGGCCGGGCAGACGGAAGAGCAGCCGCGCCCAGGGGTCGCTGAGACGGGGCGCCTGACCAGTCCTGCGGACCTGCCGCCCCCCCCCGGCAGCAAAACTGCAGACCGGCGGTACCTGGCGGGCCAAAAGATAAGCAGGGGGATGGAGGGATTGGCTATCAGCCCGCCTCAGCTGCTCTGTTCTCCTATTAGATTTGCGATTAGTGGTTCTAAATGTTAATGGGAATAAGATTAGCTGTTTCTTTGGAGATGGCATCTCAAGGTACTCGTCTGAACACGCCGGTGACAAACGGTTCGGAAGCGCACGCACCTTGCCGAGCTCCGCGCGACACAAGGCGAGGCCCGCCCCTCGACGCTGACGTGTCCGCTCGAAACAAGCAGCACGCGCGCTTGTTAGCCCGCACGGTGCACCGCGGCGAGGAGCGCGTGGAAGCGGCGGCGCCGCCGCCAAAGCGCGCATTTCCCTGCCCTACAGCGAAAAGCACGCTTAACACACTGCGGCGCTGAAGCAAGCGATCCATTTCGGCGGAGCATTTTCCTCTCGACGGTGAATGAGTCATAGCGGGCCATTTATACTGCGGTATTTACAGATTTTAGAACGGACATAGATAATCCACACATTCACTATTTCACACGCTTGCTGCCCGCCAAGACCACTGAAACAGTACAAATCATAATGTACCAGGTATGAGAAACGGTATCGCTGCAGGACTGCCTGGAGCCACGAGAGTCTTCTCGCCCTCCTACCGTGCACTCATCTGCAATATTTACGACGACCCGCGGTTCGCACTCCTCCGATGACCGCAGGCCTGGTCACCGCACCCACAGACAGCGACGGACTCAATCACGATGCACATGGACAATGCTTGGAAGAGTCACGGGCTGGTTAGCCTCTTGCGGTGAAAAGTCAAATCCCAAGGCCAGCGGACCTGAACTTAACCCGGTTTATGGCGAGAACAGGCACATCTCCAAGGGCAGGTTTAAATAAACACGTGCCTTAGTTTTTCTTCTTTCTTTTAAAGATATATTGTAAATATACCTTTAAGACTAAAGCACAAATTGTACAATTCTCATCACTGTCACGTTGTTTCGGTTTGTTTGGTTTTACTACGCTATTGAGTACAGCTCTTCATGGGAGTCATTTCTCGCCTACTTTAAAAGTGCTGCCAGTTGCATGCTGGGACTTCTGATGCTGCTGTTCTCCATTGTTCCCCAAACCCCTTAAACCATTCTCTGTGTTTCCCTTCCTAACTGGTTGCAATTTACATTACCTGCTTGTCTTCAGCAAGCCAAGAGCTTTTAATATGACAACATGCTCGTTTCAGCATTCCGTGTTATTTTCAGCTGATTTTAGTCGATCGGTTTCCCGGAGTCTATTACGTGATCCGCATTCCCACCCGCAGCACTGAGAAATTTTCAGCGATAATATTCTAATAATGGTTTATACCCCAAGAGATTTCACAGATAGGACATTTTAAGCCATTTGTGGAAATTAGAGAGGTGAACGACTGTGAGAACACAAGGCCGAAGGTGTGGCACATGTCAAGCGGAAGGAGTATCTTCACATGATGGGGATTTTCTGAAGCTTGGCACAGGAAGGCAGCATCCGCCTGTCTTCATAATAGGTGGTGGAAAAGTCATTAAACAGCGGAGCATCTGGAAGTCCTGAGTCTGTTGGCAGCGCGGCAGGTCTTCCCACGACTGAGTTCTAGGGATGGTTTCGATCTTGCTTTAATCGTACAGGTGTGATGAGGCTGTTCCTCCTCTCCCTCTCATACAGATGTCATAAGGCCCACTGAACAGAGAGAGTCCCGCCTGGGAGCGACGCTGCACGACTGCTGCCGGTGGAGTTGCCATCACATCGCCAAACCCTAAACATGACTGACAACACCTTGCCCGGGGGGACCGTCTTTTCCGCTAACGACGCGCTCGTCGCGGTTTCCTCGCTGCGGTTAACGCGTGGCGCTGCGTGCGGCCTAAACTTCGTGCGTATCCGCTCTGGCACGGAACAGGTGTTTTTCGGAGGCTGAGACTGCGTGATCTCAGGAGACGGACTTGGCGTGTCTGATCGCGCACAACGCCGCTGCCTCGCTACTACCGCAACACCGCTGCGCGAAGCGTCGGGCTTCGGCTGCCTGGCAGGCGCTGGGTGGGAAGGCTTCATAACAGGCACTCTGCCTCTACCTGATGTCTTTAGCAGCCACTTCAAACAGCTTCGGAGAAGTGGAATGCAATTCAGTTAATTAAAAATGGAAATAATCTCATTAGAATCTACACTGCATTCACTTTTGTCTTTAGTAACATGACAAGGTGTGTTTAGAGCTGCGCTGTCTTCTTAGCAATTTTCAAGGCACCGAAATTCCACGGTTTACATAACATCTTAAAGGCCTGCGCCGATCACATCGAGTTTAGTTCGCACGCATCTCTGCTACTGTAGGATAACATTACACTGCTCATATTCAATAACCGCTTATTCATAAAGTGCAACATACGAACGATTCTCTCCCAAAAAAGCCCCCAGATGGTCATTTATAATTCGAGCTTTAAAGGGGAGAAATCAAGATTACCAAACTGGTTGGAACGAATCGGATCCGGCCTGTGCGCTGGTGTCAAGACCTGACTCTCCGCGAATAAATCTAAGAATACAAATTAATAATTAGGTGCAAATAAAGAAGGGCATACCACTTAAAGGCACGAACTACCGGGAGGGAGGAGGGAGGGAGGGAAAACAGTACAGGTCCAAATCCTGCCACATGTGGGTACCTGTTTGGGTTTAACAGCTTGCCTGTCCACGCCAATTAGCCTTGGCTCGGACTTTCGCTGACAGAGTGACTCAGTATTGACGTTGGCTCTAGAAAAAGACACTTTTTCAACATCAGCTCAACAATCCGCTAAGTGAAAACGCATGCCGAGGCCTGGGCCAAGCCTGCGAGGGGTCCTCGTCGAATGGGAAACAGGTGCTTCGCTCCTTCGCCGTGTAATACCACGTTTAGCCCAAGGACCAAAGGTTATCCAGCTAATAGCTGCCTTGTGGCGTGCTGGGAGGAGCGGTGCACCAGCCAAGGTTAAACATCTGGGACACATTGCGCATACTTGCAACATATGCCTCAGGTTCAATTAAAATGAGGCCTGGGCACATTTATTAATCCTTTTTTCTTTTTTCTTTTTCCTTCCCCCAAAAAAACTTTCATCCCATAAAAGGTCTCCTCTGACCTGACCTTAATATTTTACAATCTGAACAAACAGGAGAGGTAATGAGAGCAGCGGGTCACTTCGCAAACTGCAAGTGGATGGAAAAGACAAATTTGTCCGGCCTCAGAACTTCATTTGTTGTACACTTAACCATGAAAAAAGAAAAAAAAAAAAAAGTGTCAAAGAAAAGAAGGGGGAGAAGAACGATGAAGAGACGGAAAAGGGTGGTGGAAAAGAGTTGGAAAAATTTAATAAAAAAAAAAAAAAAAAAAAAACCACACCACTTTTCAACATCCAAATAGCTTGAATGGAACATCAAATACTTGAACGGTATGAAGGAAATGTATGAGGCCGGAGTCTGGAAATTGTAGTCTTTGTTGTCTTCCTGTACCCATGTGCAGCGCTTCGCTCCAATGTGCGACAATAATGGGTTCGTCCAATGTGGAATAATAATCTTCAGAGCGCATCTCAGAGCAGGGGATTCCAAGCTGGCCCCGGGTGCCTTGGTTGAATGCGAACGTTAAATTGCATTTACGTCAATCTGCATCTTTTCAACGGTCCATTTTGAGCGGGCAAAGAGGGAGGAATGCAGGGACGACGGCGAAGTTCCCAATTTCCAGCCGCATTCATACCTGCTGGCGACGCAGGGCTTCCCTACATCTTGCAGGGCTATTGCGTCGTAGCATGGAGAATGCTCGAATATGACAACTGCTGTGCGCAGCGTCTGCTTTCTTAACCCCGCGAACTCAGAAAAACGGAGGTAAGTGTACTGGCTGACACTGAGAGGGCTATAAAATAATTCCTCAGTGTTGAAATAACAGTTTAGGAAAGATTGCTTTTTCCAGTGCCAGGAGAGTCGTGTTCTCAACGTGTGTCTCCCCCCAAAGGCAGATTATTTCGTTTTTCTTTGTGGCCTTACATAAATGCGGGAGGGTCCCATTCATACCAGTAAGGTTTACTGCCAAGGAACGCTGGGCTGCAGGCCTACGCTCTAGCTCTGAGTATCCCGAACCCCCCCAGGCTCTCACCTCCCTGCCGAACTTCCCAACATGCACTGCTCTCTACCGCACATGAGATCATTAGCGGCGTCCGCTAGAGACTGGAACTCTGGACGAGCTGACCTGCTTCTGCTGTGAACATGGCTGCGTTTTCTTTCCCTCTCTCTTTTTTCCCTTCTCCTGGAGGAGTCCGTCTGTCACCTTTTCTCTATGCTTCCTTCAAACTTTTTGCCACCTACCTACCTATGTACTTGAATACTTTTTACTTTACAGTAATGAAGAAGCTAATTAATTAAAAAAAAAAAAAAAAACAAATCAGCATAAGGTTGCTGCCTGTGTTGTGGAAACTAGTCTTTCAAACAGCACCAACGTGCCACAGTCCTTCTGAAGAAATATGAAGTTACGAAAAAGGATCTGGTCAACGTTCAGCAAAGCAGCGAAACGAAGCGAAGCGAAGCAAGGGAGGCTGTAAAAATAGCTATAACTGTGTTATTTACACTCTAGTCTTATTCTTAGAAGTAGTTTCATCTATAAAAAGATGTGCTCCTGATGGTGGCAATAATTACCTTGTCATCTTTGTCACACTCCTCATCCTCGCCTTGCAGGATGTCCTCCAGTGCTTGCTGATGGCACCGAAACCATTGAGAAAATGAGGGAAAAGAGAGAAAAAGTGCGGTAAGTGAACGTGATGATTGACAGAAAACAAATTCATTTTGTATCTCGCTCCACTACTAATGACTGCTGTCTCAGCATCTCTCAGAAACACTCTTAATTACCCCCTCTCCTGCTACTTCACAACCTACCCCCCACCCCTCTCAATGTGTCCCATTGCTTGGGCTTGACCATCCATATCTTCATTACGGATTCATTCGGACTTGCGGGAAGTTATGTAATATGCCAACTATGTGCTCCAATGATCCAAAACTGATGGAACAAAAGGCACTGCAGTAGACCCCCTTTGTGCCTGTTAACCCCCACTTCACAGCAAACATGGCTGAGACGTCATGGTACGCTGCCAGCTGCACCACTCCAGCTTAAGCTGAGAAAAACATCTCCACTAAATACCAGGACTGTGCCTTCCTTTTGAGGAAACAATGCCTTCCCCAGACTGACTGCTGCTCTGCTTTCAGGTCTACTGCCCAACATTATTTTACGTACACAAGTAAGAGCGCCGCCATACTGCCATTTCGCTGAAAAGCTGTTAAAATCAGAAATCACGTTGCACGAAAAGAACTATTTTCATGCAACAATTCAATTTCACTCTTCGCTTTCCAGCTTAACAACTTTACAAAACAGTTTTTTTAAGCAGAGGTTCTGCTTAACTGTATCGGTTTCCCGAAAGCTCAGAGAAGTCATAGATACTTGCTGAAAGACATTTGATGTGGTACAAATATTGAAGGTCCTGAAAGATACGGACATTATTTATTGTAAACGCCATCTGTAGAATGTCTGTCTAACAACGGAGAAGGCGGCATAGATTGGAAATAACCTTGGGTTTGGTTAAAATTGAATTGAAAAAAAAATTTTTTTTCAACGAGTATTGGGCATCTAAAACACATCTGCCAGCACTAGAGTTGAGGCCAAGTCTCTGGGCTCCTTCACAAGACAGCTGGACAAGATATCAGAGTCAAAGGGCTATTAGACGACCCGACAAGCTATATGGGCCGACTGGTCCCCTCTCGTTTGCATCTTTTTATGTGCAACACATGTACAAACTCAGAAGAGATCACATAACCAAGCATATGGACGAAAAAAAATCAGCACATTCTCCAAATGTCTACAAATCCAACATGACTCACAAATATGGAACTTTCCTTTATAAATAGAAGAGCAGCGCAAAGAGTAAATTTACAATAACGTGTCAAAGCACTCGTCTACATATCAGTACTTATTTTCTCATTAATTATGCAATCAAAAATAAGTTGAAATAATCATTTGGGATTTCACTCCTTTGATTGATCTCATTGAGGTGCTGCCAGGTTTGGGGTTTCGGTTATTACAATCTCTCATCACTCCATTTGCTGAGATCAAAACATAATTCCAGGGGACGGCTATTAAATTTAGTTGTTGCAGGCAAGCAATTTGTTGGCAAAAGCATAAAGAGTTTTTCTCGGTCAATTGAAAACACTCCATTCAGCGACTGTGGCCCCTGGGAGAACTGGGAGGATGAGCGGGGAGACGGAGGGGCCGGTATCTCATGTCTGTTTGTGTTGCTCGGAGAGTGTACAGCAAAGATCATTTTTCCTGTGGCCCCCGCTGTCATTCACACATCAAAGCGAGAAGGTCATGTGAACACCATTTACACAAACAAACCGCACACGAGTCAAGTATCATAAACCTCTGGCTGACAGAGTGCGTATTTATTGCTTTTCTCTCTCCTTCTTCTGTTTTTTTTTTTTGGCTACAGAAGTTTGAGAAATCAGAAAGTCTTTACTTATCGAACAATGGAATGGGTTCTTTTGTTTTGCTTTTTTTAAGTATCTGTGACTTAAGCTTCTTATGTAAATAGAGATTTTTCAGAACAAAAGAGGGTTCAGGGCAGGCGCATTGTGCGCTCTGAACAAACAGCGCTGGCATTGCGGTAATAGTGTACGCCTCCACCAGCACCGCGGAGTCGTTCGGCTCTGCTTTACTCTAAGGCTTCTTTCTGGAACGCCACGGCACAGCCCGGATAATTATCCCAAATTAAGAACAGTTCGGCTCTGCCGGCGGATTTCGGTCCACGGAGGGGACACGAGACGGGAGCCGGCGACGACAAGAGCCAGTCGTGTCACGGATTTACGGCCTCCTTCTCCATTGTCACTCGCCGTGTGTCACCAGAGAAGAGAAACGAACAAAAACGGCAGAAAGACAAAGAACGACAGATGCAGCGTTTCTTACATATATGTGTAGAATAAGCACACAGAAAGAACAGATAAAGACTTCGACAGAAGCTAATGTCCCTGCCCTGCAGCTTGTCACCAGCGATCTCTTCCAGCGTCACGCTCATGTCCGCGTAGGAACGTGAGCGTCGAGCTGGCGAATACCGAATCGACTCGGATCACTTAAACTCATCGTCGCGCCGAAACTCAAAAGCATTAAGAGGAAAAAGCGTCGGCAGTGGCGGAATCGGTGACGCCGGACCATAAGGCAGTGGCTGGGAAAGTAGCGCAGTAGGAAACGTAGTTCGTTCGGCGAAACGCTAAATTAACTGTAACGAAGGGCTCGGCTAAGACCGCCGGCACACTCCGGCTGAATGAAAGCGCTACCTTCCTGACAAAACTTCACACAGGAAAGTTCTGCAGCAGCTCGTCCCAACTCTCTGACTTCACACTGTAGTTTGTGCAGTTTTTCCCCTCCTCTTTGTGATGAGTGCACAGAAATCCAGTACCTTTGCTCTCGCTCCTAACCTTCGGAATGACAGGCACTTGGGGAATAGATGTCGATGCAGACATCCCACTGAACATGAAGATATACTCTCCCTTTTTTCCCGTCCGCCTTTGAAACCTGAAACATTTTAACCTCTCCAGCTGCTCCAGGCTGCCCTGCTCTGTATGCCGTGTGTGGATCAAAACCCTGGAGAGAAGAGGTTGGCTGCCCGATAAGGGTTTTCTGTGGTGCACATCTGAGTGATATGGCCCTTCACGAACTGTCAGAGCTCGCTGACGGGGGGGTGAACGGGGAGGGTGCGCTGGCGCCGATCCAAACTGTTGAATTTGCTCAGCGGGGAGGGTATCCAGGGCAACCGGTGGGCACAGGGGTCCCTCCAGCGTGGCACACCTTTCACACTGATCAAACAGGTCACGGATTTCAAACGAGGCCCCGAAACAGTGAAAAGGTGTGTGTCTTTGTGTGCGTAAATATGAGTACGTGTGATTCCCCTGAAGAGAATTTCAGTCTTTATTACGTGCACATCCTTGAAAGGAACTGACAACCTATTCTATTAATTACCACATTCGGTAACCGGACGGACGAATGGGCCTACAGTCCACGTACCATTAAATCAGCGTTGCTGCTACGCTGCCTCTGTGTGTGTGTGTGTGTGTGTGTGTGTAACAGCACCATGGCGGGCTGGCTTCCCATTCGGAGAGTACCATTCCTCACGCCCTATGCTTCTGGCATAGGCTCTGGACCACCAGGACCCGCACCTGCACTGGTCAAGCAGTAACGGATAATGGACAGATGGATACTACCAGCGCACTTAAGCTCTAGGAGCCCTGGGTGTCAGCGGCCTCTTGAAGCAGGCTCTGACGTAAAAGTTTTCAGCGGCATCATCACGCACTACAGAACTCTGCCTTTCGCAGCCTTGCTGTCGTTAGGCTGTACCGGCTGTACGGGGCATTGTGGGATAGATGTTATTGCGGCCTGTTTTGTCCTGGTGCCCGAGTGTCACGGATTCACAGCAGGATAAAAAGAAGGGAGCAATTGGCTGCACAGACTAAACTGCCACTTACAGTAATCTGCAGCAGCCCACACCCATGGGACGGCCCCGTTCCTGCTGACACGATGAGAAAACACAAACAGCCAGTGCTCAGGCAAGCGCTGTGGCAGCATCATTAGCAAAACGGGCACAGAGTTCGCAGGGATGAAGCGGGGACGATCCAGGCGCTCCCGCTTTAAACCTCGGCTCGGAGCGAGACGGCGCGGGGAGGCACGGGGGAAATCAGCGCAGCTGTAATGTTTCCCAGTTAAAAGTGACATGACCTTTTGATTTTGTCACCTGTCACCAGCTCGGATGTCACGGCGAGGCGGATGCGCGTCTGCAGAGCGCGGGGCTCTACCCCCCCAGCCACCGCCTAACGCTTCGTGCACCCCTCGCCCCCCCACCCCCTCCAGATGACTTGCGGGCGGCAGGAGTGGTGCTGCACAAAGCGGTGGCAGAGCAGGCACCGTCGCGGCGGCTGGCAGATGAAAGGCCCAGAGGGCCATGCGACTGCTCCCCGCTCGTCGTTATTCCGAGTGCACGGCGGGCGGACTCCAGCCCTCCTCCTTCCGCGGGAGAAGCGAACGCGCCGCAGCGTGCCCTAAATGAGGGCTGGATCTGAGGGCCTGACAGGGTGCTCTTCAAAGGGGCCTGATCCGGGACATACGCCCGTTTTGATTCGGCTGGCGGGGCGGGCTTGACAGGCCCCCTTTTCCCAACGCCCCACCTTTAAAGCAGCCACGCTCGCGGAAGAGAAAACAGTGCATCATTTATTCATGAAGCGCTCATCGAAGCAGTTTGTTTTTAAATTAGACGCATAGGGTGAAACAAGTCGACAAAAACAACAGAAATTTAAAAAAAAAAAAAAAAAAATTATGAAAAAAAAAAAAAAAAAAACACATTTCTTCAGGCATTTTGTTTCCGTTGCATGGCCCCGGAATGTAAATGAAGGGAAAACAGTGGTGTTTGGCTGGAAATCAGCACCGGCTCGGCTTTGATGTCTCCGCAACGTACAAAACGTGAAAAACAGGATGATTGTTCTCGCCTTCTGCAACCGAACTTCGGCCTTCCCCGCTACCTCACGTGACACCCGAAGCTGTCCCGCGACTCCACGCTGGGAGCCGTGCGGCGGAATTAATCAATGCGAACTTTCTCTGAGACTGTTCCCTACCAGAACCTGAACGACGCCTGTTTGCGGCATTTTAAGATGTTGCGGTTCGACTGCACGTCGCATCAGACTGTTAATAAACTGTAGGGAAACTGCAGCGGGACTTTCGCACCGTGCAGCGTGTTCCAAATTACACGGCCGGTCAATAGCGCCACGGCTCTGGAAGGGACGCTCTTATCAACATTGATAACCGCTTCAAATATTTTACCCCGACTAACCAAAAAAAAAAAAACTATGGCAAAATTAAATATTGATTTTAAAAAGATATAGGAATAAATACCAAACAATATATGCTTTCTTTTTATTTCCTGGCTCTCCCACCAGAGGTTTGACTTTACAAGCACCACTGAGATATCTATCAATCGTTACAGCCCACTTACAATCTGACATCCGCCCGCCTCATATCTGCCTTCTTATTCCCCAAACACAACATCTATTTGGGAAGCTGACATTAATTTGCAGTCCTGACATTTGCTACATGACGAAAAAACAACCAAGGTTCTGCTTCTCGTAAAAGCCACGGTCCCGTTCTGCGGTTTCGGGAACGTCACACGTCACATTACACGCTGACCTAATGCCATATGCTCGGGCGCTCAGAGCACCGCTACTTCGAAAATCACTTAAGGCAGACGGTGACACCTAAGCTGACCGCTCAACGCTGACGTGTCTCGGTTACTCTGCGTCCTTTCTGGATTCTGTTAGCACCTGCAGACAGAGCGGAGCGGCCAGCCGGCTACTACAACAGTTAGCCGTGTCCGGTATGTCGCTTGGAGGGGAGCGCGACTCTCCCGTTTGAGCCTGTAGGCACCCTGACTGACCACAGGTGTCGCTTTGAGCAACGAGGGGGTGAGGAACTCAGCCATCTCAACCACCCGAGGGAACGTGGGCCAATTTGTGTTGCGCGGGCCGCCTTGCCACAGATGGCTGGTGTGGCACTGCAAGACGGGTCCCTGCGGCAGGGAACACAGCAATTTACCCATGTGCCACTGGGGAGGCCCTTGGGCACGCAATTTTAATACATCAACATGTAAGTCCTTGCCAAGGATAACAGAACTGGCCAATTACACAGGAAACAGAAAGGAGTACAACTCTCTTTCATGCCCTACTCAGTACAGGACAGCAGGTACAGAAGTTGGACTTGGCTCCAAATACTCTCGGCAGAAATGCCACGGTTCAGGCCAGCATACCGCCCTCGAGAACAGTTCTCAACATTGAACTGGTTCAGGAAAACCATGAGAGGTCAGCGAATGACTTACAAGTTCAGTAGGTCACACTGGAGACACGTCTCGGCTCAGCAGGTAAACACAAGTAGCGTGATTCCGCCGCACCACGAAGGAAGGAAGTATCGAGAAGCGATTCCGTAGCATGCAAAACTGCAGCATGCGCTCCGTGTAGAGCGCTGGCGGGGAGCCGCTCCTGGACGAGCTGCTTTAATTGCACATCCACTGGTGACAGAGATATCAGTGTGTTTCACTCACATGACAATGTATGCTATAATTAGTGCCTTAACAACATCTGGCGAAGAGTTTTCCAGGCCAGTGGCTCAGCTGCGCAGGTCTTCCAGGGCAGCTCGGGGCCCTGTGGTTTTCCACTCCAGCTGAGCTGTCCATCGCTTCACTGAGCCCACCGTCTCTCGGCCCGACAGACGCTTCCCGGAGCCTCCCGGAGAGCACCGCCGCAGGTGTGGGGCGGAGGGGTGGGGGGGGGCGCCCTACCTCCCCGGTGCCGTACGCACCAAGCCGGCTTCCTCTCCCTGCCCGTGGGGCTGCTTACTGCCTTGCTCCTTCACCTGGCTTCATTCCACTGCCAGGTTTCCCGGCTTTTCAACAGCCACCAGTGTGGGGCCTCTACAAAATGTGATGGCAACACGCTTTGCGGATCATGGGATGTACAGGGCACGGGTAGCAGGTTGCCGAAGGTTGTTACATCTGTGAAATGTAGCCTTTAATGTTGAAAAAGTAGCTCAGACAATGACAAAATATGACAAAAAGTCATATCGTTGGAAGCAGTAACACATGGGGACTTGCACAGGAGTAATTTTCCAGTATTGTCCGGGGTCAGCTGGCTGGAGGTTAAAAGCGGAGGTTTAGCCTTCCGGTTTGACAGTTGAATAAAGTATAGTCCTTAGTCTACTCACAACAGAAAATGAATGACACACAGACACAGACCCCATCAATGTTTTATTTCTTTGTGAAACACGGAGGGGATTTTTAAGGAAAAAAGGGGGTGGGGGATTGGGTTCATGCCGGATTCCTGCAGCATAGTCTCATCACAGACTTTGGAAAGCGCTGCTTTCTGAGCATTCAGAAAAGCAGTTGACCTCCTCAGGAACACAATGGTTTGATTTTCCGTGTTTTTCAAAGTGATTAGCAGTAGGGTTTTCTAGGCGAGAGAGGCGGCCACCTCTCCGTCAGGGCAACCAAGCCGCCAGATAAAGCATCCACGAGGAATCCGAGAATCCAGACTCTCAAAGAGCACAATGTAAACCACTTCCCACCATATGTGCCACACAATGGAATTGTTTGTGAAAATAAACAGGGGAGGCAGCATTGCGATGGGCTTGGGGTAGAGGGGAGGTTCCAAAACGGAATTTATGTCGCCCCGCCATCCGAATCTGTACAGATGCTAATACTTGGATGTCTTACAAACCAAGCGAACATTCCCAGCCTGGGGGACAGAGAGAAATGGCTGGCTCCCTTCTCCGAAGTGGTCTGGAGCTTATTTTCCTGCTTTTGTTGCACGTCACGTAATGGCAACATGCGGTTTGTGTGTCAGTGGACTTGTGGGGACTGTGTATTAGTGTAATCTGAAATTACTGCCTGCCCAGCTGTCTGCAGTGGACATCTAAGGTCAGGTGAGAACGGCTAGCAGAGGATGCAGTCTCGCCCGGAGGACCGCGGTCCAAGCGTCGTGTCAATTCCAGCATCGCTGCGAATGCGGTCTTCAAGCAGGAGATACGCTTTGCCCTTAACTGATGTGCTCATCTGTGCTGTAGGTGTTGAACGCCTAGAAAGCATCATCTCCACTATCAGACAGGACCGCA
This sequence comes from Scleropages formosus, assembly GCF_900964775.1. Classification (NCBI taxonomy): domain Eukaryota; kingdom Metazoa; phylum Chordata; class Actinopteri; order Osteoglossiformes; family Osteoglossidae; genus Scleropages; species Scleropages formosus. The sequence goes on from NC_041822.1 coordinate 6,001,866, forward strand.
TTCCTTGCTGTCGTCCCTTGTTAAAGGAGTGATGGGTAAAACAAAATGCGACGATCAAGCAAAGGAATGGATTCATTATGCTGGGCACTAATATTTATGAGATAATCCCTGCTCTACACACCCAGTGCCATTCGGGGGGAAAAACCAAATTCCTTCCCTGTGGTTCATAATGAACTTACTTTCCCTTTTCTTTAATTACCCTGAAAAACAACAAGGTCTCCCCCGTCACTCAGTTGCAGCTAATGGGAAGCATACGCCGTTGTTTGTTTATTGTGCCGACGAGCGGAAATCTGCCGGCTACGCCAGCCCTCAGCCACTCATCTGTTGTGGTTACAGTCGTCAAAATGCAGAACAATGAAGGGAAAGACGGAACAGGAGAGGAGAGGTGCACCGCTGTTCTCATGCGTTTCGCATCGGAACCGGACCAAGCCAGCGACCTCATCCTAGTGGCCTCCCTCAGCGCTGCTCACCTCCAAACTGACCTCCAGTCTCCTGGTCGTTTCCCAGTATTCCCAGAATATTAAACACTGTGAAAAAAACTGCATACAGAGCAGCTCCAAATATTCCACCGAAGTCAGAAACGCTGCGTAAGATAAGTTTTAAACCATATCTATATCTACGTATAAGAAAGGGTCATGGCTGACTTCTGGACAATACCCTGCAACTCTCATCATTTTTAAAAAAAATACATGTTCAAAGCTTTTTTTCTACGCACAAGCGCTTATGCTCATATGTGTGTGTTTGTCTTTTCAAACAATGTCTCCCTCTATAGGAGTGCAGAAGAAGTGAAGGTGTGTAAAAATCACAGTTCTAAACGCATGGAGGGAGTCCGTTGAGTCCCAGGCTCCCCGTCTGCACTCTGCTGCTGTTAGTCAGGCCACTGTACGTGCCATAATCTTTGTGCTCTTACTGTACGTCTACCAGTACTTTTCAAGCGCAAACCCCGGGGCTCTGCTGAACTCTGACCTAACCTATATTGTTATAGTCCTGCTCAAAAAATCGCTGTCACTACACCGTGCTGCTCTTACAAGCTTGTTTTTGAAAAGCTCAGGACATGGACCCAGGAAACACACACACCTTTCCTTTCCTTTGTAAAGGTTTTATCGAAAAATCTGCCCGTGGAACACACACAGGACACCGTCCAAGAAACAAAGGCTCATATTACAAAACCAATGCTGCTGGTCATGTGTAATAGTGTTCACTTCTCATTATAGGCTCGATTAAATCAGACCCGTTACATAAAGATAAAGATTTGCTGTCAAATTCAAACAGAGATGAAAATTACATTTTGCCTCCCCCGTTACCTCTTACAAAACTGAAATGTTTTCTTTCTCTCTCTAAAACTGTGTATTGATGACAAACTAAAACTTTGTTTTTAAAGAGTTTATTAAAAATGTGACCTCTTTACTCTGAACCCTAAAGCTGCCAGGAGAGCAATTTATTTAAACAAATCACCAAATTGTTCATGCTTTTGCCTTCGAATGGAAAAGAGGTGCGCTGTCTTCGGGTAATAAACACATTCCCATATGGGGGGGGGGGGGGAGGGACCTCCTGCGTGTCACTGCTTTGACTTTATTTCATTGGGAAAAACATAGACAAATAAAGGAAAAATCCTTATTAACTGGCTTAATGTGGGTCATTTAACCAGCTTTTTATTCAGTACATTTTTATTCCATTGTACACAGACATCAGTAACTTTCTATTTTAATAACACTGATCTTAGTGCTTCTCTCTCAGTTCTGCCATCATATGTGTGCGTGTGTACAATATATATTGTGAAATATATATATATATTTGTTTTCATTCTGTAATGTGGCAGGCAAAGGGACACAACTTGATGTCGACGCAGTGGGACTCACCACATCGCCCTGCCTGGTGTCCTTCCCCGAGGCAATGAGAACATAGTTCCAGACTAGGAGCAGCACCAGCGCCAGTGGGACCATGTAGAGCTCGAAGTTCCACACCACCACAACAAAGAGCTTGGGAGACAGAGAGAGGAGAGAAGACAGCGGTGACCTGAGATTTCATCCCGTATCCGCCACACTTGTGGCCCTCACTGGCGCTTACGCCTCTCAGACCACACGTAAATAAGCCATGAAAGCAACCCTCATGGGGCCACGGAATGGGCCCTGCGGCCGCCATCAGCGATAATGATAAGTTGCCAATGCTTTTGTGTCCGGGTGTTTTAATACACGTTAGCTGTCATTTCCATGCTCTCTCCGCAAATACTCCTTTGAGCTCTGAACTCCTCAAAGCCAAACAGCAGAAACTCCCACCTGTGCCATCCTTTCATTCCTGCACTGGGCTGAAGAAAAGAGAATAATGGAAAGAAATGGAATGAAAGCTCTATAATCAGTGCATGGCTGCCACCCATGATGACTATAATCCACCAATGGCCCTGCAATTAGGACATTTATTCATTCCATCTACTACATAATCTTTAATGAGATAATAGAAACAGCCAAGGAGCATGTTGCCGTGAGAGCGCCCACAGCCGTGCGCTGCACCCGGGACCCGGCGGTTTGCCGAATCCCTCTGATCCGCCGGCTCCTCGCCACTGAAACAGGTAGAGATACTCTCTCTATATTCTTTGGCCGCTGCCTTCACGTGTCTTGTGTGCAAACACGCTCTTTTGTTTTGTTATGTTGACCTATGGGTTTTTGAAAGATATGAAAGCGAAGTAACAGAAATGAAGGTGATAAAGTGCAAATGGCAAATTGAACTTTAACTATAGTACTTATGGTTAAACAGTAAAACTACATTGCAGCGACACAAAGTTTTGCTTTGGACAGCACATTTCCCATGATTCGAATATAGTTTTAAAAGTAGATTTCACCTAAATCTGAATGCTGAAATTGAATGTAAAAAGTTTAAAATGTTTTTTTGTAAATACAATATACTATGTTCAGTAAAAGAGTCTGGAAGACCAGAGCCAGACAATAAAACCATATATTAGCTGCAAGATATTCAATACAAGTAGAATTTTTGAAAAAAAAAAAAATTTCCAGATCCTGCTAAGTGCAGAAAAATTGGAAAAAAACAACACTGACTTTTTTTTATATATCTATAAATTACCAAGTTTTTTGAATTAAAGACCCATCGAGACAGGTGAGATCTAATCAAAAGTTGAGCGATAAAATCACATTTCATTTCCATATGAAAATATTATAAGATTAGTTTGGTAACTGTAATTTTCAAAATCAAAACCATACAAAATTAAAAGGATTTTGAAAGAAGACAGTATGTCGTCCACCAGTCCCAGTTCCTGAGAGCTCAGGCCTCCCTGCTTCCAGAAGGGGCCTCCGCACCCCAGAAAGGGGGCAGGTGTGTCCTACCGTTTTTACCCCGGGCTGAGCCCACCTACTGCTGGCCCAGTTTGCTGTCAGTGTACACGTACACACACAGACACACACACACCCTCTCTCAGAACAGGGCTTGGAAATGCACACGCAGACACACACGCACGCAAATGGCTTTTAGTGAAATCAACTGCGGCACGGGGAAATTTAATCCGTGTTAGAAAAAGAGCGCAAATTCATCATTCCAGCTTTTCTGAACTGAAGCTGTACACTTAAATTCACATTAAGAGCATTGAGAGCCAGACAAACACAAGTGCACACATGACCATTTATACACGCGCATCTGTGCTGAATTTTCAAATGCGAAACAACAACTTCAACAATACACGGAATGTGCCGGTTCATTTGGATAATGCTCAGAGCAAAAAACAGTTTACTTGAACCGACATGTCCAGGACGCAACTCCGCCAGGTGGCGAGGGACAACGGCACAGGGATTTGTCATAAAAGCCTGTTTGGGGACACGCAGGGTAAACCTCGAGAATTTGGCGGTTTCTGCAAGCAGCGGCAGCTCGGAGGGGGCGCGCCGTCTTCGGTGCCTTCCCAGCCTGCCTCTGTTTGTGTGTTCTCAGCATTCGGTTCGACCGACACCAAACCAGCACCGCTCGCACGCCACATCACTTTCCTCCCCGAAAACACAACGTGAACCCCTTTCATCCATGAACTGTGCCGCCACGAAACCATAACCTTGTGATATATAATTCATAGCCCATCCAAATTACTACACTGATTTGCTAAAAACAGCTCAAAACTATTTTATTTATTGAGCATTTTCACATTTTATAAAATATAAATGGTAATCCTGACTGGTTGGGGAAAATATTGTCCATTATTTAAATCAAGTAGTTTGTTTGTTAAAATGCAGGAGGATTGTGCTTTCTGTTATATCCTTCGTATACCTGCTTATGTTTTATTAGATAAATGAACACTGCCATTAATCTACAGGCAATATCTGACGTTTATCTACGACCGATTTACTTTACGGTGTAGTCCCAAAGACATTTTTCATTGCCCTATAAAGGGACAAAAAGCCTGTTTTGTCCCTGCCAGTCTTCTTTAACCTGTCGCTGCCTTCAGCCCTCCACATTTGCTTACTTTCGCCGTCGGCCGGGATCAGCCGACAGCCCGTGGAACCCGAGCCCGTGGCCCACCAAAAGCGAGCCCTACTGCGGTTCAGGAGAGGCCATTCACCCGGGCCAGGGGCCGTATACACCCCGCCGGCAATACCCCATGGTGTGGCTTCCAGGGCAAGCTAAGGGTTGGGAGAGGGCAGATGTGAAGATAGGCGACTTGGAGACAGGGTTCAAGCATTTAATAATAAAAAAAAAAGAGACAGAAATCAGCTCTTTAAAAATTCATGGCTATTGTCGGTGTGCAACCGGTTCGTCTCGATAGCACAGTTCAGCAGTTCAAATTTCCCCATGTTTGCCTGCATTACAGAATTACACTGCTAATCTGAACTGCCGCACTTCTGCTGTGCTCCGCTTCATTCCAACTGAACAACTACATGCATGTATTTAAAACAAATGTAATACAATATTCCGGAAACATACCGTTCATGGTCCTGTCACAGGAAAGTGCAAAGTACATTGTCATATAAAGTTCAAGAATCGAAAATGTTTTTAAAAAAAAATTCAAAATAATTTTAAAAAACAAGGACACATTAAATGTAAAAGCAATAACAGAAATTTACATTTTTGTGGTAAGCTCACTGCTCTCCATTGTATGGTCATTGTTTTAATTCCCGTGTGTCTGCTGTGAGAGGCAAACTTCGACACAACCGGTGTCCGCTCTTGTTGCCTTAATTGTACGAAAATCATTGTAGGTTCACTTTTTCTTCAGTGCATTTTAGGTGTTTGGCCACCATAACCTAAATAAAGAGATGGAAAAACAGCACTAAAATACAAATTACCCCACAAAATGGAGCATACAGAACTCCACGGAATTAAAAAAATACAAGAGAAGACATCCAAATTAGCCCTCAAAAGAATTTAACTCCAACCTCGGATGAGGTGGGACTTAAAATAAAATTAATTCCATATTCAATTCAATTCCCTTGCTTGCGTGAAAAAATATTTCTTTCATTTATCAAAATCCGTTAGTATGTGCTTTTTTTTTTAAAAAAAAAAATATGTATGTAGCAGAATAAAACTATTTATAGGTGCCAAGAGTAATTTTGAGATTCATGAATATCTTATAAACACCAGCTTAAATGAGCTGCTTCGTGGACCGGTTTGAAGAAAGCACACTGATACAGACTTCCAAAAAGTATCAACATTTAACAGCATAATTTCAGAGAATTTTTTTTTTTTGTTTAATCATATCAGACTTCTTTAAATTCTTTGTCATATATCCTTTAATATCCTGGCCAAAATGTGTTCAAATGCAGGCAAAACTTTGTGTTCGCATCAGTTTTCAAATGTAAGAAAAAAAGCGGAGGACTTTAATGAGACCCCTCACTTGTTGTGTAGTATTTGAAAAGGGCTAAAAGAAAATTTAATATTAGATGAGCTTCGCTTCTGCTAAAACGGGAGTTCAAATATATCAGACTTGAATTGCGGAACGTGAAACTTAGACGTGAAAAGGCAGTCTTAAGAGAACAAACGTATATATATGCGTAGATGCAAAGTTTCTTAAATCCGTACCTACAAATGTACGTGAAACGTAAACAAACAGCTTATAGTTTACAACAGCAGGTTGGCTGGCATCACTAACATATCAAAAATACAAACATTCGGAACAAAGCGAGGAAGACGTCGATGTGAAGGCATCTCAGAGTTGTGAGCAGTGTTATGGACGCAGGTCTGCCTTTAATGGTATCGTCTCATAATGAAAACATTCTCAGCAGTGGCAGCAGTGGCTCTTTTAGCAAACCATGCATTGTGAGCTGGATTTGCCTTCCTAAACACTGTGTGCTGAACACGCCTGGAGATGTCTCAGCCAGACACAGTGGTGCTGCAGTGTCCCCTGCTGGCCAAACATAAAACCTCTTCCTGCGTTTGCCTGGAAGCGCCCTCCCAAACAGGCTATGAAATCCGATGCTCCGCTCGTACAGCTATAGGCTCCAGTGCATCTAAGACAATAAATAAATTTATGCAGTTATTAAAACCAATACTGCAACAGTTATGCCAGTGGGAAGAAAAAAGCAAGGAAAATTCTCCAGTAAGGCATCGGTGGAAAGTGAGAACAGAAGCCGACCACCAAAAGTGCCCTTTTAAATATAAAGACATCCCGATTTACGAGCGCCACCTGAGTACCACTACATATTTAATATGCGGACACGTGTTTCTCTTCTCCGGGGGTGAACTTTTACCTTAATGCAAAGCAGGTGAGGTGCGCTCCAGTTTCCAGCAGGAGCAGCTCCATTCTCTGGGTTCTCCCACTGATAAGAGCCCTACTTTACCGAACATAAAAGGGCCGGGATCGTTTCTCTTGCTTCCAAACAAATGCGGCGTTCTCCCCCTTCTCCCTTCCCGTGCCAGACAATGCACAGCCCATTTGCTCCCAGTTCGGAGCCCAGGCGCAGATAAAGTTACGGCAGATTTGTTTGGTGGAGAAAGGCGGCGAGGCCTGTGCTCCGGGGAGCAATAACAAACTTGTCTTTCATGCATGCGGGGAAGCTGGCGGGAGGCCCCGCTCCGCGTCCCACAACGGGCCTGCCCCTGGGGAGGGCGGAGGCACGGCTCAGCTTGCAGGTGTTCAGGTAGAAAGGCGGAGCGGCTGCCCGACCTCCCGCAGGTCTCCTCGCGTGGGAGCCGAGGCTGGGGTGACGGGTGCGGCCACCACGCTAGGCTGCCTTTGGCCCGGACGGACGGGGCCGCTCCGTTATTCAGGCGGGGTCCGGCCGCACGCATGGGTAACGGCGAGCAGATTGAGACAGGGGCTCAGATGACTCGGTGTGTTCGGAAAGGTTTGAAAGGGGCAATTATTGTACCGGTGTGCGCCCACCTAGATGGCTCTGGATATACACAAGTGCTTGAGCAGCGTCCCACACAGAGCTGCTGTAGGGCTACATCTGATACCACACAGAGCTGCTGTAGCCGCCGAAGGTGCCGGCTCTGTATCTACACTCCTCTCAGCTGTACCTGTCCCATTTTCGGCTTCCTTTTCCTTTTCATCCTGAGTGTCGGTCTCGCGAGCCTGGTCTGTACTCTGTGTAATAAGGACTCTTTCTTTGCCCCACACGTTGCGTTTCCCCTGCGCGGCCCCCACCACCTCGGAAATATTTCTCCAAGCGTCTAGTAGTGTCTAGTCTACAGCAGCCTTAATTAATGCTGCATTTTTGCTTAATTTCAATAATTACACTATTTACATTACACTTACTTACCTTCATTTATTCACTTAGCTGACGCCTTTCTCCAGCGCGACTAACAATGTCACGTCGACATGCTAGCTACTTGCGATGGTTTACTCGTTCAGACAACTTTTAGCAGCGCAGTTCAGGGTGAGCACCTGGCAACAGCTCTCGCCGTTACACGACCCGCTGCACCAAACATAGCGGCGTTACTTCACAAAATGCAAACGTTCCCATTAACCGTCGTCACGTTAAACTACATATGCAAAAAGTCTGCAACTTACACGACGTATTCACACTTACAGTAACGGATGCGGCGCAGGCCACGGAAGACCTCCATACAGTAGTTTGTCCCCCAATAATGCACACACACATTTTCGGAACCGCTTGCCCCATACGGGGTGGCGGGGAACCGGAGCCTACCCGGCAACACAAGGCGTAAGGCCAGAGGGGGAAGGGACACACCCAGGACGGGACGCCAGTCTGTCGCAAGGCACCCCAAGCGGGACTCGAACCCCAGACCCACCGGAGAGTAGGACCCGGTCCAACCCACTGCGCCACCGCACCCCCCCCAATAATGCCCTACCTGAAAATAAGGGGAAGCACATGATAACCTCTCACTGAAGGGATATTTGAAAATGCTGTGCCAAACATGCTGTCAAATTGCTGTCAGCGTTCATCTGCAGATGTACCTTTGAAAAATAAAGCGAGCTGGGGAGGCTGGCAGAAAGGCTGCGGGAGAAACGCCTTTGGGAACGGTTACCATCGTGAAGCTAAGGTGTCAAGCGCAACGTCCCAAAAGCGCACAACAGGACGGCCGTGACGGCTGCAGAAAGGACATCGAGTCCTCCTTGCGGGCTCTCCTCCGGGCGCCACGGTACGACGTCGCGCCATGCGAGTGTGCAGTGTAAAACAGATGTATCGAGCTACCCAGAAACACATCACCTGGGCCAGATGGTCCCTTTTACAAGGTACTTAAAGAAATGAGTGATGTAATTAAGAAGCCTCTCGCAACGACAGCTCCGAAGTGAGAAAAGCGAAATGAGACAGCCATACGTAAGTGGGCGTGTGCTAACGTGGCACTTAGAACAGCTCGGTCTGAACCTGTTCCAGCATCACACCGTAGAGCAGCAGCGAGCGGCAACGGCTCTCCCACCATGGAAAGATTCAGCCGGAGAGCACTGTGTTCGCACCCTGTCTCTGCAAAGGCTCTGCCTGCGCAACTGGATGTGTGCAGCTGTCACAAGGACTTCGCACGCACTCGCCATCCTTCGGTATTCTTTTCAATAACTTCAAACTCAAAGTGCTGCGAGCATGGGAAGTTACCTACATTTACATGTACATTTATTCGCACAGCAGACACTTTCTCCGAAGCGACGAACGTCTCCGTGAAAAATATAGCATGTGCATTACATCAGCAGAAACAGAGACTTGGATGCAGACACACGATTCTAAGAGTTAATTTGTCGAAAGCCACCATATGAACCGATGCATATCACACGAGTAGCTGCACAAAGGTTTATCCCTTATTCGATAGTTATGATCACGAAGTTGTTGAGAATAACATTTACACGTTAACATGCACCCAAGAGATCATGGGAGAAGTGAGTCCGGAAGAGGAGAGTTTTAAGACCCTTCTTAAATGTAGAGAGAAGATCAAGTATGAGAACGTGTACAGGTGATTGAAAAGAGGTCAGGTACTAAATGCACCTAACAATATATTGGCCTTTTTCATAAAAAATGCATCTATTCTTAACTAATTCAACTAATGGTTTCTTTCATGACTGACTTACAGTGCTAGGTTGGTACAATACGCTGCTTACTATGATTTACCCATTTACACAGAAGAGCATCTTACCGTATCAATTCGGGGTAAGGATTTTGCTCAAGGGTACTACAGCAGGAGTGGGGACTTGAATGTGTGTCCCCCGAGTGCAAGACATCAGCTCTAATCACAACGCTCCCTGCTTCCCCTTTATAAAGTCACTAAATCTCTGCATAAACTTAATATTGCTAATCAACAACTCTGTACATTTCACATTTTAACACTGGACATTTTAAGAAGGGCTCACATTTCTAAACCTGTGAAGTGTATAACTATTAAAAATACAAACTATATTTATCAACAATAATCTATTTTAAAATCAGTGGAGATGGCTACACAAATAATATTTTTTAAAAATGTGTACATTTTGTTTTATTTTTAAATAACAGAAAGCAATCAAATGCTACCATGCTTTTTATGACTCTCTTGACATTTTTGCCTGACATTTTCATTAATTTTCACGACAAGCAGGAAAAAAAATCTGAAGCAAAATGTTAACTGATCAATACGATATCTCCACTGTCCCAGGCGAAGCTGCAGCGACCTGCTCTCCTGGTTCCGACACCACACAGAAATTAAAATTTGTCAAATACCAAATGTTAATGCTGGGTGTGGAGGCACTTAGAGCCCCTGCGACGGCTGGCCCGGCGCTGACAGCCATTTCCTCTGGCAATTTATGCAGAACCACATGAAGGATTAGAAGTTTGTCTTGTAGTACAATTCAGCAATATGGGAGCTTAAGGAAGAGTGTCCTTTTGATGGGAACTCAGTTGTCCAATTATGCATTCCAGCTTAACACAGGGCGCGAATGACAGTGTGGCAGAATGGGGCCCTTCACGTGTCATCGCCAAAGAGAGGGAGAACTGGGGGGGGAGTGAGAGAGAAAGCACAATTATTATTTATTACAGTTCCTGAAATAGTTTCATTAGGAGTCACCTGATGCCTTTGACATTCCAAATGACACAAGCACGAACAAGTCGGGTGGCGCGGCACTCCACGTGGACTGAGATGTAGTTCCCACCTCACAAGGTGCAAAGTTACATTTGCAGACTTCTACTGTACTAAGTCGCAGTCACAGTCACACGCACAACATGCTACCACTGTCAACGTATAAGATCATGGACAGGTTCATTTCTTCCATTCATTAGAAATGATAATGTCCTAAATGGTCATATTTTGGGTAATAAAATTACAATTAGGAAAGGATTCGGTATCTGTCAATATTGGGATACCACCGCAAGCCACTAAAGTTTCAACTGCGGGCTGTTTATAGCCAAGACTGATCTTGTTGACCACATTCTAAAACTTCCACTCCTTTAACATCTTTGCTTTTCTCCAAAGCAGCGTACACCTCCGAGAACAATGCAGAAAAGTGAATAACATTCGACAGAAGGAGAGCTTTGGATGCAGACGCGTCAACGTCCGATGCAGGGTCACAGTGGACCGCGTGCGTCCTGGAAGCAGACGGCATGAGGCAGGGTACGCTGTGGATGGGACTACAGTCCACCGCAGGGCAATCCCACACCCTAAGGGCAATATAGAGGCAACAACCGATCTGAAACAGATGAATTTGGATTGAAGGAGTAAACCCCCGCAAACATGGGGACAACATGCAGACTCTGCACTGACTGCGCTGGATTTGAATCCATGCCTGGACCCACATCACAGGAGCTGTGTGGACATATTCCGGTTACTACACGTGGGAAAACCATTAAAGGGTGATTACATGCACACCATGTTCTGGTCCTGTGGAGAATGCTGCAATGTGGAGTGCTGTAGGACAGAGTGATGCAGCTCAAGATATCGACACGTTATCTCTGCTGACCCATCCAACGGGAGGCCTCCGCCCTGTGCTGGACAAGTGAGATCTTAGCCTTATACCAAGAGCAATGAATTACTATTAAGGTTTCGGTAAACATCTCCAGCAGCAGGTACTTCACGTGCACCTACCCGCAACCTTCCACCACCATAGTGTATTTAATAGCAGGTTCACATGCAGCACGACAAAGTGTTAAACGGAGCAACAGGTAAGTGTAGCGATTAGAGAGGTATTGCGTTCGACTCAAAAGACCCAGATTTAAATCCCTCCTCCTGTTATTACCCTTGAGCAAGGTACTTACCCTGAATTGCTCCAGTAAAAATTACCCAGCTGTGAAAATGGGCAGAAAAATTGTACATAGTACCTTAACACTGTAAGCCATTTTGATGAAAAGCACCAGCTAAATGAATACATACATAATACATAAAAGATGATGTTCTGAGACCTCAAAAACAGTGTTGCAGCTGCCAGTCTGTAACTACTACACTTCTTCCAGAATGTGTTTCTTGGGTTTAACCAGTAACAATCCAAAGCGATACCAGCGGCCAGGGCTACAGCTGGAAACGATATTTAAATCCTGAGGGCCAGAGTGGCTTTGAGACACATGCAGGCCCCACAAAGCGCCACATCTTCAAGGTGAATTTATTAAGTGTACGTACAGTGCCGACAAAGAGAGGAGGGTGATTCATGGGGATGACCTGCGTGTGTGTGTGTGTGTGGGTGTGCATGTGCGCGCGGTGATGCTCCTACCAGGAAAGCGCAGGTGCTCCTCTGCGGAGACTCCCACTCGAAGCAGCTGTTAATGTAGTAGCCGGTGCTGACGAGGAACACGAGGCAACGCCTCACCCGTGTGAAGTTCTGCAGCAGCATCTATGGGGTCAAAAGCACACGCAGCTGATGCACACACACAGATCATACGGAGAGTGAAAACTGAAGCCACGCAAACCATACGATCGCTAGAAGAACAGTCCTTTCGGGGGCCCCAAAAATGCTGCGCTCACAGGAATTTTGGAAGAATGGACAATGACACGGAGACGAGTTCAGGTGCCGCTGTTATTCTCCCATCTGTAGAAAACGGAAACTTTCCTCTAGCAAACCCGAGAAACTACCGGAACAGTCACCAGCCCACCTGAAGTGGGGTAAAACAATAATGACATTTCAACAGACAACTGCAACTCCCTGCAGAGGTTTGGCGTCCCGCCAGCAACTAGCAAATTGCCATAATCATGCAGACCTGTCTTTCCGACTGGGAAACCGCAAAACAAAACGGCGAGGAAGCGGCGAAACCCACCCAATCGGGCATTAAATACAGCCGTCACCGAATTCAGGTTGTCTGTTTTGTCACATTTAAAAGTTATTTCAAAGATATTTATGAGGAGGTATGGCTCCCAAATATTCGTCTTATCTATAATTCACAAGACTACAGCTGTGAATTGCCAACGACAACTCTTCCCCCACTGTACTCGCGCAGATGAAACACGACGATGGCCTTCAGCTCTCGAGCTTTGATCACTGCAAATCGTAACATTTACCGTGCAGCGACTCAATTAATATTCCTTGGGTATTTCTCGGTTTTTCACTCGCACGAGTGACAAAGCAGTACAAGACGTGAGGGTGTACGGAACTCGAGACCTGACGCTAAGATGGCGCAAATACACACGTGGATTCGGCCGCTCGCAGGCTTGCGTGTTTAGGCGCTTTCTGCTTTATCGCGACATCCGGCTGCGTCGGGCACCGTCGCAGCCCCCTGACGAAACGCTCCTTGACAGGCCGTTCTTGAGGAATCCGTGACATCATCATTCAAACGCTTGACCCAAGTTCTTACCGAAAGTCAGGAGAAACAAAAGGAAAAAAAAAAAGAGTGGAAAAAAAACTTTGCCGGACACGGAGAAAATGCAGCGTGTGCATCCCCCAGCGTGAAGGCAGGACAAAAGGCTAGGAAATATGTCTGTTTTGCCCAAACAGCATTTTGTGACACGTCTGATTTGGGCCGGCCCCTCCGATTGAGCCCTTTGTTGGGCGGACACATTGAGCGCGGTGACAATGAAGTGCGGCGCGCCTGTGGCACCGAGGGCTCGCAGGCTGGCCGCCGCGCTGACAGCATGACACTCCTATTCACGGGCCAAACAAGAGGGGGAAGAAAACCCCCTCTTTCAGAGGCTCGCGGACGTCCCGCGCCCTGCCGTCACTCCGGCAAAGAGCAAAGTGAACCGAGGCCACCGTTTCAGAGCTCTGCTTTTGTGAGCCCGTAATTGGGAGGTTTTATGCGCCGGCTGCGTTACCTGTTTGGAGACACGGGGCTCTTCCTCTATGTACTTCTGCTCTGATGGTACGAAAGTTCTGAGACCGGCTTTCGCCTGTCAGGGGACAAGGAAAAACATTGACGGGAAATGCCCAGCGGTGACCCAATCTGCCGTAATTACGTACATGCAGAATGCACCGCCGCGTACTAAATATAAGACCGACGAAGTACATTCTGAAGCAAACAGCCAGACGTGCGCTGATCTGCTGAAAGCGTGGGCTTGGAGCCGCGTGCCCTGCCCGGCCATCTCTCCAACATAGAAGCCAAAATGGCGGCAGAGCGAGGAAGAGTATCGCTGCACGCGCAGACAAAGGGGATTCGGGGGGAACGCTCTCCTCTTGGATAATTAAAACAAAAATGACCAAACTGAAACGGAGGGAACAAGTTTTTTTTTTTTTTTTTTTTTTAAAATAAATAAATAAATAAAAAAATTGAAAGACGAGAAGAAAAGCGACTTACAGCGTTAAAAATCACGTCCATTTCGAGAAAGATGACCCCCTTTGTTGGCCTTGTCAGCTCCTTGCTTTTCAAGACGTAAGCTTTCCGTTCACCGTTTTGAATCTGTGGGAAAAGGACATGACAGCCGTCTGTCTCGCAATACCCAGCTGAATACACTCCGCCTCTGACCTCTGACCCCCAGCTGCTGGATCTGACAGAGAACCCAAAACAACTGTGGCAACTCTGACAAGTACCTGTTCATTACCAGCATCCCACTGTCAGGGAGAAATTAACTGTCCGGGGGAATCAGCTGCTCCAGAGGACCACTTCTTTATTAATATATATCTATACTGTATATTTATTTATTTATTATTACTTTTTTCCAGTTTTTCCTTCTTCCCCATTGTACTCATTTTGTTATGATTACAAAATAGGCAAGAGAGGACAATACTTTTTTTGGTGTTTTTTTTTTTCTTTCCTTTTTTATTTTATTCCAGCAGCAGCAGCAGCATGATACCGGACTCACGTTTAACAAGGGGATGACCACTTTGCCCAGGAAATCGGCGCTCCTGTCGCGGTCCTCGTCGTAGACCGTCACCTCCAGGACCGAATGGATGTCTTTCACGTTGCTTGTTAATGGAGGCATAACAAGGGGCACAAGAAGACAGGCGAAGCGGTTATTGACGACTAAAACTAAATGTCTCTGGGATCTTTGTACTTGTGACAAAATTAATTCATTAAATGGTTCGTGTCTGACAAAATGCGGGCGTGAAAAGAGAGAGAGAGAGAGAAAGTGTAATTCACTGCCTGATCTGCTCTCTTTGAAATGTAGGCTACAAAGGGGACAACTAATGAGAGGAAATTAGGTTATTCTTAAAGCCACAACGATAGCTAGATTACAGAATTTTCTCTGGGAATTTAAAATGAATTTCCGCTCCACAAATTTTACACTGAACATTCTGAATTTTATGAAGTAAATTAAATATATTAACAATGCAAAAAATGGAAAATTAAAATGTAAATTAATATGTAAAATATTTATGAAAATGAAGCAATTAGCAAAAATAAGCTTGTGCACACAATTTGAATAAAATAAGTTAGAAATGTTGAACAGCTAGTCTTTCAAATTAAAATGACTACATTTACATTTACATGTATTCATTTAGCAGACGCTTTTCTCCAAAGCGACGTACATCTCAGCAAAAATACTATGTGTTCTTTACATTAAGGGAAAGAGACATAGTTGCAGACATGTGATTCTTAAGTAAATCTAGTTTGTTTCTTTCCACTTGATGCACCGATGTTAATGGCTCGAGCAGGTGCATAAAACGCAGCATAGATGAATCCTGATAAATTTCCAACAATTTTTTTTTAAATAAGGTACACAAACATTTACATACAATACTAATCTTTCCTTGTTTAATAAATTATTTCAGAGGTTTTCTTCATCCTTAAGGCATGCAAATATGTACCATATCCACTACAATTGTTTTGCTGCATATACACTAGTGATGTATTTATACTACTACGCACCACACTGCATATACTATTATACTTAAATGACACTAACATTTAATTTTAATTTTTTTTTCTGCAGTATCACAATACGCTTTAAGTGCATAATTCTTAAAGTGTTTATAAACTCCATCCTAAAAATACACAGTTCCATTAATACTATACAGAAAATTTTACAAAATCCAACGGTTTGAACATTTTGCTTAACCACACTATGTATATGCATATATTCGCTGACAGAATAAAGACAATTTCAGACAAGTTTTGACAAATGTTAACAAATTAATCTATACTTTACCCACCATTTCTTTTTCTCTTTAACACATACGTTAAAGATATTTCTGAAAACTTGCCTTTTTCCTGAACAGTACAGTATATATATTTTAATAGCCAAGTAATTCAATTCACTCAAACGTTCCTGGTCCAACTGATTTTAAAACATCATTCAGTAGATCATGCTTCCATTATATTCTAGAATATGATGACCATTTTAAATACACTGATAATGACTTTTATGGTGAACTGAAATGGATGGAAAAGGAATGCCCCAATGACTCTTATCTGTTCACAGGTTTCAGATTAAATTACAATACAGAGTCATTAAAAAAAAAAACAAAAAAAAACCTTATCAGATTCAATGGAATTTACTGTATGATTAGTGCTTAGCTGATGACGGCACTAATCCAGTAACCCGTAGCCCACTGAAAATGCGCATCAGTAAGAGCAAGAATACACACTGTGCAAACGGAAAATCGATATTGCATCGGGATTCCTCTGGAGTGAATTCTCGCTACAACCTTTCTGTCAATACCGTGGCTATGGGTACTGTCCGGTCTCTCGAACACATTCTGAGCACTCGGCTACTAAAAGGAGAACTGGTGTGTGCAAAGAGCACGTATGCTGTTCCAGGGGGGCAGGTGCAGCACAGGGAGGTGCTTACAAGGTGAACACCTTGTTCCACTCGGGGTTGAGGTTCTTGTAGACGGTGTGCGTCTGCAGGCGGTCGTTGCTCAGCTCCACCACGCAGAAGGGGTCACTCTTTCCTACGATGGGGGTGGAACAGGAGCAATCAGATAAAGGCGTGCATTAACTTTATCACCCTTTCTGCTTATTTGCTCCCGTTTAATCCAGTGGCCGGTCACAGGGAGCAGATGAAGGGGAGGTGAACCACAGCGAGGCAGGAAATTACAATGTCCCGCAGACCCGGCAATGTGTCGGGTTAAGCTGCAGTTTATCATTATTACAATTATTTGATATATGTATTTCAGAGCATGCTATCATAGTCCTGCTACATGAATCTAGAGGCTAGGGATGTGCATGATAAGCAGACGAGCAACTCTGTCCTCAGCCCTATCAAACAGGACATCGTCTCCGGCAAGATCCATGTGGCTCTCTGCATTTCACTTTCAGGACAACACAGAAAGGAGCACGACACAAGCGAAGGCCTCTTTTTCATGCACAGAAGCATCTATATGTGAAAGAATGCCTTTATGTCCTTCCAGAACATACACTGGGAAATGCATCTGTGGAAAAGATTGCAAATGCACTGTGAAATAATTTTTTACAGAGTAACACTTTCTACATGAATTGCTGTTTCAGGTTTTTAGTATTATTAATAGTATATTTTTATGTTTTTTGACAGAAGGCCTCCAAAAATTTGTTCCCTTAATTAGTGTCCCTGTATTAAATAATGTTAGAATGCTAGTGCTTTATTAATGCTAAAGCATGCGACACCAAAACTGATCAGAATGAGGTCACAAAATCACAGAGAATGATTATGAAAAATCACAGAGTTAAAAAAAAAGCTCAAAATCATTTAGAAAACTGTGGCATATTATTTTAAAATGCAAGTTTTGCAATAATAAAAGAGGAATGTTTAACAAAAATGTTAATCAAAGCTGATGCCCTACATACCGTGTGTGTATATTTGGCATCCATTACCAAAAACACATGTAAATGTTTCTTTGTAAATTTGGGGGGAAAAAAACATACAGTATGAAATGATTTTGAAACAACAAGCTGATTTTCCAGCTTTGATCTTTACTTTTATCCAGACAACTGGATAAAACACACACACCATTTGGAAGACTATATATAACAAACAAGGTTTTGAAAAAAGCATACTAATTCCCTGGATATAAAAAAACCCCCTAATTTGCAATATTTAATTGCAGGCTGGATGAAACATTTATCAGTTGCTTGTGTGTGCAGTATTATATATTATCTTTGAATCTTTGCAGTTTGTATAAATACAGTACCAAGGCAAGGTCAGAGCTTGAAGTGTGTTATTAATAAATAACCACAATAAAGCTCAATATGACCAATGGAAAATGCTGATTGTCTCCAGGCCTCTCCATTTCAGACACATATGCATCAGTTATGATTATAAAGTTTACAATGAGTAAACATTAAAGGTGTGTTAACATGAAGAAAAAACAAAAATAAAGAAAATGGCAAAAGTGCATTTAGGGTGTCATATCAAGATGCTTTTAGTTTTTCAAAATTTTTCAATTGATGCTTTACATTTAAAACCTACTGCCCGTGCTAACACAAAAAAAAATTTCTAGTGTGTAGTACATGTCAAATGTTTATTGGAAAAAATTGGAAAACTATGTACAAACACAGCTTTTATTATAAACTGTATAAATCAGATCTGTCTATGTGATCGCAAAATTTGGCAAGCTGTAAACGATTAATATTTTTTCTGAATTGAAATGCTTCCATCCTGGGTGTATAAAAAGCATGAATGTTTATTCTAGTCTCTAGATAACCATGAGCTAGATTTGTTTACAATATTAAAAAAGCAGTTATACAGAGCAAGACCACATCTCTGTTACAGTAAAGAAAATCTCCAAATATCTTTATTCACTTAATTTAACACCATTACCACTGAAAAACAGGACAGCGACTTATGACGTGAAGCATTTTAAGCATTTTAAGAAAGGCAATGGAAATTCCAATGTTTGGTGTAATTACCTGCAGGACAGATTATGTCACTAACATCTTAACCCTGACATTCTGAAGCAATATCTTAAATGTGCTTAAATATTGAAACCTGGAAAACTGTATGGATGGCTGATTTTGACTCTGCATGCAACATCTGAGAAGAATATAACTTCATGAAGTCAGAACATTCATTTATTCAAAACTACCACATACTGTAGCTTGTATAAAAATAAATTGTGCTTCAGTTTAAAAGATACATTCAGAAATAACATACCAAAGAATAAAAGAATTTGAAACAACGACAATTTTTCGAGAAGCTTTTCAATGTTGTATAGTGTTTGTATAATGTTTCTGCCAACAGGCTCCTAATGTGTTATGTTTAATGACAGATATGGCCATTAAGACAAAGTTTAATCATTATCCATGTTCTAAGGTCACCGTTACTTGATTCGCTTACTTTTAACACTTTGTCAAACATTAGGAGTCATTGTGTATCTGAAATACCTCAATGCAGACCACATGAACACATCGTTTGGACAAATACCTGTGGAACTGACATCCCAGTTGTTCATCCCTGTGTTTTTTTACTGGGTAATTCCATTAATTCTACAGCCCAGAGCAGAGGTGCTGCAGCATAAACACTGCAATTAAGTATATTGAGGGAATGGAGAGGATGAGTGTGGTGGCACAGAGAGCGAGAGAGAGAGAGAGGGGCAGAGGAATTCTTTGTGTTTCAATGCAGGACTGTGAGCTCTTTATTAAAAAGGCGCTGTTCTGTAGCCCATAACCTTGTTCCTTGACACCTCTCTGGTTCTCCAACTGAAACAAGTCCTCTGCGTGGTGCGCTCCAAAGGCCTTTGTCTCCCTGTCATTGTGTGTCGCGGCGCGGCACGGCCAGCCAGCCCACGAGTGTGAAATCAGAGCTCATGAGGCGGCCCGTTCCCCGGGGAACGCTGGACCACGCACAAGGTCAAAGTCATGGGCCGGACCATCTGAGAGTATGTGATTGCTGGGCTGTGACACAGCGGGTGGGGGGTGGACTGGGGGGCTGGGGGGTTACGAGGGGGTTCCTGCCATTGGGCACATCTTAATTAAAGCCTGGCGGAGCAGACGGCCAAACGGACTGTTTTGTACGCAGGGAGGCGAGCCATCAAAAACGCTGCCCTGGGTTTAGCATTCATAATGACCAGCTCTCTCTCCATCCTCCTCTCCCTCGCCCTCCCACTCCCAGTGTCTGCCCCCCGAAGCACACTTCAAAGCCAGCAAACGGAATGTGCTGGGAAACTCTTGTTTCCTGTATGGCGCATAAGCATGCTTTGCGAATGTCCGTCAAGGCATTAATGAAAAGAGAAACACTTATAATCAATAATAAATGCTGCACTGCAATCATCACCCCTCAACACTATGTATTTTCAAGGAAAAAAGTACTAGCAAATACAACATTTTCTTTAAAAAAAAAAACTAAACGGACAAATGCATAATGAAAAGCTTTAAAATTCATTCAAAGAAATCACAAGGAGGGCCTACATGGGAGATGAAAAGGTCTTTAATCCTCCTTTTCGCATCTGACAGCAGCACAGCTTCATTATAGCAGAGACAAACAGTCTGCGATTGCGGTGACATGCTTCCTAATTGGGACTTCTGGGGTCCCCGTATGACACCCTGTCGTCTCTAATGGGCTGCAGCCCTCAGAGGTGTTGCTCCTGACCCCTTCAGTCTCCTGTCCCACCCTGGAGGAGACAGGCTTCGGGCAGAGGGGGTGGGAGGGCAAACCACCGACTGTCTGGGGCATCTCCGTCACCCAGTCTGCTGGAGCTAGACACGAACCGACCACGTGGCAGAACACAGTTTTGCCGGTTCAGATGCAAAGCATTTGATCTGTCCACTCTCAGTGAATTGGGGATATGCAGGAGGGCTGATTATCAAAACAGACTCCTGTGACACCCTTTTTTAATACAAAGTCTTTGACTCACAGTAGAGTTGAGAAAATATGGCTCGTACCGGTGATACTGCCCTAAGTGGCCAGCCTAACTCCAGCAGCTAATCTCTTCATTATCGCCATTAACCTCCTGTGTTCTGAAGAGCGCTGACCAACAACGGGCCTTTCAGAGTCCAACAACCTCACCAAAGACACAAAAAAGGGCCCTGCCACATTCAGTGGTGGTATTACGGCCTTGGGCGGAGAGTAGCTGCCTGGTGGCATTCACAGTGACAAAGCCGGCAGGCCTCACAGCATGAGAGAACTGGGCGTTTCATTAAATCCCAATTTATGCTTTTTTTTAAAAAAACCAGTTCAATGCAACGCATTTTCAATTGCCCCTGTATTCATACAGCACAGTTAATATAGCATGTTTCTAATTAAATGGGTGGTAACAAAGGAAAGGGCTACACCTACACTTAAGAGGCTGAAAGGAGCAATGTAGGCAGAAACTCTCAAGTGCTCTGTGCAACCGATTTGGTATTGTGATTGGTATTGATGATTTTGTGGCTCAAGCTGTGCTGAGGAAAAAAGTGCTGAACACTGTAGCTCCACTCATAATATTACAGCAGATGTGAAAAAAAAGGTCTTATCAGTTTTAAACAAAACAAGTGTACTGGTGTACTGAACAGGTTATCGCCTTTTATTATTATAATCCGCCTGTTTTTGGTTAGTATCTCAAACCGTGAAGAAAGAATAGTTCGGTATAGCTCTGCTAATGGGAAGTTTGCATCAGATAAGGCCAACTATTGAATACTTGCTCCCAGCCCAGACACAGATGTTTGTGACCGTATGCATATATTTCAGATATATGACCAAACTTGGAATTTACTGAACAAAAAAATACCTAGAAATGAAATAACCATTTTGTGACTCCATTTTAACCAAAACTGTATACTCTTGAGCTTGATAAAACTATAATTTCAGACTTCAGTTTGCAAACTGCCGACACTGATGTTGGTGATGATTCCATGACCAAGGGTACTACAGCAGGAGCAGAAGTCATACCAGGAACCTAAAGATCCTAACCTGTATACTACATGTTGGAGAAATATTTGTAATATCTTACAATAATGAATAAAAAACCTAGACCGTGAGCAGTGGAAAAAGGCTGATGAGTCCTATTCTTTTTCCTGCATGTGGACGGGTTAGTGTTTGGAAAAAACCAAAGGATCCCTCCAAACCACAGAGTCCTTCAACACTGTCTGTTTAACATTATGTAGGATCTGTACTGTTCTCTACATCCATCACGTTACAAAAAAGTAAGAAATGACTAATTTTCCAATTTCAGGATACAGACGGTGATCTGAAGGAGAGAAATTACCAGAAGTAAATCAAAAACTTTCTGTTTTCTAGTATATGACATACTTTTAATTTACCCTTGAACATTAACCAACAGGTTTTAATAACAAATGCAAAACGTTGTTTGCCGTGTCATGTTATGAGGAAATGAGAACTGAGCTATGAATTCAAACATCAGGCCTGTCCTACTTGTAATACCCTTACCTGTAACATCAGCTGCCATCAGGCCTTCGGCACGGATCACCTTCACTTGGACCATGCCCACATCCTTCAGGTTGTGCAAAGACTTCAGCAGGCTCTGAATGGGACAGTGAATACTCGTGAAGGACACAAGTGACCAGACTCACCTGGCTAACAAAGGAAAACTTGTAAGATCTGCAAAGAAACCATTGTGCACCACTGCAACACAAGCCAGGTGACACTGGGAAAAGCCATCCGAAGGCTGCAATGGCACCGCGTTAACAAGTACAACTAACAACTCCAGCAGCCTGCTGGGCATATAATTAAAGATCTAAAACATATCTACAGAATATTTAGTATCAGAATATTTAATGCAAGTGAGTGTGTGTTTCATGGTAATACTTTGCTGCATGAGAATGTTTCTATAGATGTATGATTCCAAGGTGAGGTTTGTGTTCTAAAGCAGTTTGGAGGGATTAGTAAAAATTAAACTAAAAAGTGTGGTGGGTGGCCAACCCCAAGGAGTACATTTTTGCACTTGATATTACAGCAGACTCCTAGGAGCAGCAGGGAGAGCAGCGGGGGCAGGCACAGACACCTGTTTGTCCCTGGCTCTCTCACAAGGACCATAGCTGCTCTCCAGGCACCTGGTTATTCAACTCCAGGGAAGCAGGAAGTGATGAAATGGTGTGAAACGTTGCAATGCATAAAACATGGCACACTGCCGTTGTCACCTCAGTGCCCCGTCTTCCTGTGAAGAGTCCACGCTCTTCACAAAATGCTTCAATCACTTCAAAGAGCGAGCACGGGCATAATCTCACATATATTTCCCTGGCTTATAAACAGTTTTGCTACACAAACATACAATACAATGTTCCAAAATGAAGGCAGTGTTCATTCCGTAAGAGAAGGCTCAGGTAGCTGCGTGTGAGAAAGTTGTAGGAGCAGAAAAAATGCTGCTTTCTTACAAGCTAGACAATCACTGAATGCTGAGATCAAAGCTTTAGACGCCTTTCCTTTCGACAGGGAGGCTTGTCTAAAGACCGCTTTAGCACCATTTTAATGTCTGTCTCACTGGTGACATTTAGCATAAAAGAGACGCTAAATCAGGTATAATCTGCCATCATCACAGCATTCTTTTCATTTTCCTCCATGTAATGTCACTGTCTAAGACCTCCGGTACCTCCTCCTTCTTCCAGAGGTGGCATGAGATGACCAGAGTCCTTTCTCCCTGCCTAATGGCACCTAAGAGTTGGTACAAAGATCAGACTGGCTATTCTCCACAAAGCTACATCCAGGCCGAGCACAAATAGATAACTGAGATGTAGCAGGCTGGTCGACACCTCCGGTGAGCCGTGACTGGGAGCTGTCACACGCAGCGGGCAGGCCGAGGGACCGCCACGCTGGCAGTCCAACTGCACGCAACCGCCTGCTTCACGTCCAAGAAGCCACGTATCCAGGATTTACAGGATATTTAGCTAAGAGTCAAGTATTATGTGATTCTGCCCGTGAATGAATTCACAAAAGGGGTATCTTACGTGCTACTTTCAAAGGTTAAATGTTATGAAGGATAAACAACATACTCTCATGAAGATGTTTGCCTATGCGTGCCCAACACTTACAAGCTAGAACATTCAAGGAGCTGCTGCAGTATTCACCAACACACTTCAGGACTCCAACAATCTCCTGAAATAGTAGGGAAAAAAACAACCTGCAACGTGTATTGAGGCAACTGTATTTGTTGGGTATGAAATATACAACGCTGGTGATTATACCGAAGAAGCAGCCACTAGAGCAGCTTTATTCCCTCTCCACTCGCTTTGACAATGCCCCAAAGGAGGTACGCAGTATTTTAAGCCTACTTGCGTAAGGAAGTGAAGTAAAATTTACATATCACTTAATGGATCGACTCTGCAAAATCCTTCTCCCAGCCACTGCACTGGCACTCAACGGGAAGACTCAATGGACACTGTGGCCACTCTAACAGGTAAGGTTCCAGCAGCCTGTGTTTAGACAGGTTACTAAAATGCCCTCTATAATATTCTGCAGGTACGGGAAAAGATACCACCACCATTTAGAAGAGTATAAACAACCTTGAGTATTTTTCCTGTGGTGAAATGGCCACGATTTACCTCTGACAGAGTAATATGATCTTGTGATATTTGTACGAGACAGAATGGCCATGGAGCTTTATTGAAGACACTGCTGTCAGACCTGTCTGTGAATCCAATCCTTGGTCCCTGGTTCCTCTGGGATTTGCCATCAGTCAGCTGAAACTGCTGGAACTACATTCACGCACACGCATGCACACACCCAGACACAAAGACACAAAAACACAGAGGCACATGCGTGTCCTTTGTGGCCTCCTAATTCAAAAATGCATCCTCCTAGCTTGATTATATTGAGTCCAACATATGCTAAGATAGTTTATGCATAATAATTGTCCTAGATATGACTGCAGTATAAAAATAACTGATTGTAACTGTAAGGAAAGGCTCTGCCAATTGCCAAACTGCCCTAACTTTTTACCTTTTGCTTGCAAAGGAACGGTGCATTTATGGCATTAACCCATCCGTGATCTGTCACAGCAAGCTGTCTGCCTGTACACAAACCCCCTGCGTGAGCCCATATCCGCCTCCACATTTCTAACGGTACCTCTGGATATAGAAGGACTTCAGGACATAGAAGCCCGTCCTCTGAGTGTCTCAGAAAGCTGTATGTCTACTGCGAAAGAAAAGCTGGAGATGCTGCTGAGCTCAGAGGAATAGAAACAGAGATAAAGCAGTGGGACAGCAGAAGACCCAACACCACGCTATGCTTTAACAAGCGTTTCTACATCCTTGTGTAAGGTGTACACACGTGTAAAGCTTATGATATCAGAGAATGATCCTGTTTAATGTGATGCAAAAACGACTGTCTGTTGACAAAAGGGAAATTTTTACTTTAGATAAGCAGAATTTATATCATATTTCTGTACAGATACAATTTAGGTCTTCTTGCAGAAGCAAAAAAATAAAAAAAAGCAATGCATTCATGTCATATCACTCAAAAGTCTGTAAGTGCTGTACTTACAAACACAGGAAAAACACTGAGAACCATGCCAGCATTAAGACCTCAACCAAAATCGGAAAGAAAACTGCGCTGGTATCTCTTTAAAGCAGGGTAAAAAGCAGTTCTTCCAATTTATTTTTTTCTTTCTGGCAATAACCGTTTCAGATACCCAGAGGAGTAATTATAATTTGAATTTTCAAGTCAGAGCCAGGCTACAGACTTAATTTTGTTATAAAAACTCTATCAGTCCCAGTCTGTTACATGTGATATTATTGTCAAAAGCTATGGAAAGAGGAAAGACGGGGGAAAAGAGGGACAGAAAAATCTCAAACTTAACTTTAATACAAGACTTCTCAGTAGATACGGCAGCTTGTTATTTATGATTATTGAGGACGGCCTCAAAAACCTGGCTGATTTCGGAATCCGGAACATTTCCATGGCAGAGGAATTTCTGATTTGCAGGCCGCCTTCTCAGACCTCTCAATAGACAGGCGGAGAGATTGAAAAGCTCTGGAGATGAGGCCTCTTTATTTTTTTAATGAAAGGCTGCAGAATATATTTTCCCATCCCCCCCGCCTCCACCGCTGGGCCGAAGATCCTGTCACAGAGGCAGGCTCGGGAGTTGGGCTCCATTACGAGGAAGAGGCAATACCCCCATCTTTCGGCTTGGGGGAAGTGGAGGAGGGGGGTGGGAGTGTGGCGGGGCCCCCAGCTGACTGACAGCTTGTCACCGTGACGTCTTATTCCATCTCTGTTATGGAGAAAATTAATGTCACCGCGCAAAGCCTTATGACTCTGCTGTCATCTTAGAGACGCTCACCTTTTATCAATGCTCTAAATAACATTTCGAGCCCACCGTCTTGTGCTGGACAATCCGGTCAGGGGACATTAAATCAGATGACTGTGAAATGTCATAATGAAAATGGAATGCTAACAGCTTCCTGCTCTCCCGGTTTCTGCCGCTCTTCTCCTCGCCCTCCCGTTCGTTCTCACTCCGCCTGCTTGTTCGCAACTCATTTTTTTGAGCAGGGGAGGAGGGTGTACTGCAAGGGTGAAGTGAGAGTGGGCGCCCACCACATTGATGGGGGTCACTGTCTCCGCAGCGCCCATTAACATCCATTACGCCACAGCCCTTCTCCACACTTTACACACACCGCAAGGCGCGTTTCCCGTCGACCTCGCGGAGCACGCAGGGGCAGTTAAAACGGCAGCAGCATCTTTCCAGGACAGCTTTCTAGGACAGGAAGTGAGTGAAATCATGGAATCGGTGAAATGTCTCAATTAAAGCTCTGCCAGGCAGAGTCAGGCTGCTCCAGCCCCCCCAAAATCCCCCAGTTTCCTTCTCATCTCTGACTTACAATTAAAATCAAGCCTCTGATTTTTCCCAATTACAACATGCAGTCTCCAGGCTGTTGCTGACTTCTGAAAATGCTATAAAATCCTTGCATCGATAAAGAATTATAAGCCAAACTGCTACCCAGCATCAGCTGCGATGCAAAAATGAGTCATTACTCATAGATAAATACACACAGTCCCTCTGTATCACACAGATCCCACTACCCACAAGCCCTCAGAGAGCACAATCATCTCTAACTGAGACACATACTACAGCGCTTCTTTGTAAGACCCAGCTGAAACTGGCTGGGTTCTGAAACATGGAAAAATCAATACAAATTAAAGTGCACGCTCTTCAGCTGAGTTAATAAACTATCATCAAGACCATTATCTCATACATAGCCCTGTCCAAACCACATATTTTCCATGCCTAACAACCTTAGCACAGAACACTTACCAGCAAACTTGCTTTCATTCATTTCCATTTGCTACAAATATAGCAAATTACTAACATAATAATAATTATGTATAATGTGTAATAACTGTAATTACTATTATATGTCAGAATAAGGAAGATAGCCCCATTCCAGCTGGCACTGATTATAAACAAGAAAATAATGTAACTGTACAATTTCATGAAGCGTGTCAGCATGCAGACACTGGGCTGCCTTCACTGTTACCTTGGGACACTGGTGCACCGTCATGGTACCGAGGACTAAGAACATAATTCACTCACCGTTATGTCTTTAACGGTACGGCGCCTTTATGGACATCGACATCTTGCATATGTAAGAATGTGCGTTTAAGGGGTTTTATGTTGCGTATTTTCTCGCCAATTACAGAGAGAGCACCTGTCTTCAAAGCAGCTCTCGTGGATGACAATGTGCCGTATTTACACACTTATTTGATTATTTATTTTGTGCCCAGCGGCCAGTCACCAGTGTCAGACAGAGGTGATGATAACACTATTTGTGTGCGAGCTGTATGACCGTCTGCAGACAGCTGATTCCATAAAGATAGCTGGGGGAATAAATTTGCTGAAGCACACTTCCCACTAATCTGTTTGAGAAGCATTGTATGGCATTAGTAGCAGCACTTCATGTTATCTGCCAGCCCTGATAAGGTACATCTTTATTAAATTCACTTATTGAAAGGGTGTCAGTCAGGGGAAGGGAATATGCTAATAATGGAGAAAAATTAAAGTCGGCAACCCCCATACCCCCCCCCCCCCCCCCCACACACACACACACACACACACACACACACACGCAATCCACCTTCATTGCTGCCAGTCAGACAGCAGGCTGGGCTCCTCGACTGCCTGAATTGGGAACCTGTGTAGAGTGTGAGGGAGAAAAGCGTCTATCTCCTACAGCACGAGAAAATGGCTGGAGATCTGCAAGGTGAAATAGCTTTTCTTTTCATTTTACACCCACCCCCCAAACACTTGCGCGCGCACACACTCAGATGCACTTGGAAGAGAGCGTGGTGGTTGGGGGAGCTGCTCGCCAGTGTTGTCCCGGTCCAAGAGCTCCCCTCGCCGAGCGTCGCGGGGCACTGCAAGGCGGAGAGAGCTCGGACTCACCCCGAGACCCAGCGGGCCTCGCCATCAGCTATGTAGGTCACGCGTCCAATATTTGGCCTGTGGAGCATTTTCCACAGTTGCTGGAGAGATCAAACAGATCTCCCAGCATGACTTTCAACCCAAATTAGAGATGAAAATACGAAGACGCAAGAGCACGCACGCAAACACACTGACGTACACGTACGCTAATGGAAAGGAAATGGCTGACGCTGAAATGGCGAACCGGAATGATAAAAGAATCCACTAGGCGGATGAGGTCACAGCCGCAGAAGCAGCCATCTCGGCGTGCCACGCACAGTCCGGGTCAGGACGGACCCACGTCGGACAGCCCCGGAAACCGTAAGGCAGGAAATTATACAACCTAACGACACCTTTTGTCTTATTCAGCAGTGTCCACAGCTAGAGCTGTCACTGGGTGCCGCACAAAGTGACAATGGGCTCAAAGTGGCGTTTTGTGTGCCCGTGATGGCTCCGAGTGATAGCCAGCAAAGGGTTAACAGAGCAAAGACAAAGGGGAGGGCTGCAGGCATTGTGCGGAGAAAAGGGCTTCAGGAGCGCCGCAGGCCAAAGGGCTCCTGTGAGCGAGAGTGCCTTCCTTTGAGCATATAGCGGAGAAGCATTCATGCCCAGATGCAGCTCAAAAGGGCCTGTCAAGGCCTCCTCTTCTCCTCACGGCTCTCTCCTCTTCCCCCCCGACCAGGCGCTTTCTCCGCTTGCCGCGGCCAGCCGGGCCCAATCCCAGGGCAGGCCGAGAGGGGCCGAGCCCCATTTAAAAAAGAGGTCACGTCGGCAAGGGCCCGAACCCAGCAGCTCGCCAAGGCAGAGCCCTCCGCCCCTCGGCCCCACTCCCGGGTGGGCCGCACTCTTCACACACGCATACCAATGCCCCGCTCTCCCCTCCGGCTCCCACTGCAGCCAGGGGAGCAGAGCGAGCCACAGAAACAAGGGCCTGCGCGATCCCCACCAGGTGGGGCCAGCGAGCCTGGCGTAGACGCCTTCCGAACAGCTCTGGCATCTCAGGGTACAAGAGAGGGGGCATCCAGCAGGGAAAAAAAGAGAGTTCATTCTTTGTGAGATGGGCTGTCATTCTACCCCTAGCTTGACACTTTATCTCCCATCAACACTGAGCCACAGTGAGGGGAGCGGCAGTTAAACCGCCACAGCTAAGCCGCTCATCCCTTGTAAAGCTAACAAAACAAAAAATCGTTAACAAACAAACAACTTGCAATGGAAAGGTTGGTGGCTGACAAGCTTGCTTCTGGACTAATTATAATATTGAAAAGGTGACCCCTGCAAGTGAGTCACATGGCATGGACACATACACCCCAACAAATGGACACACAGAAGAGAGGTTTTATGACTGCGTATCATTCCGAATGCAGACGTTACACCGTGAACTGTGTATGAGAGCTTCTTGTCACTCACATATCTATTGAAGATCTGTTGTCGCTCATGGGGGTCGTCCAGGATGTTGACAGACAGGTCAGAAATGGACACGGCCGTGGAAGCAGTCAGCGTGACGAGCAGCATGAGCATGCCCTCGCCCTCCTCCAGGGGGAGCTCCAACTTGTGTGTGTGCTCCTTGCTCAAGATGGACAGGTCCACCTGGCACCTGAAGTCCCAACGTAAGAAAACATGAACAGGAGTGTACTGCAAATGTCTCTCCCAGGAGCTTCAGAACTAGGAACAGGCTCTTACACGCACAACAACACACAGTCTTTAAGATATTGGTGAAACACAACTAAAACAGGTTAAATTAAAAATAAAACACAGCAGTCCATTGAATTTCATTAAGCTTTAAATGGCCCTATGTATGCCCCCTTTGGACATGCTGCATTAAAAACACTCAGTTGCGTGCACGCACACACACAAACAAACAGGTGGCAAGAAGAAGATGAAGTGCAGCTGCCCTGGGCTGCACAACAGAGGAGCCCCGTGTCATCATGGGAAAATCCTGCTTTCCTACAGCGCTGCCCTAACTTCCCTCCAGACCAGGTTCTATGAAGTGACAAGCTGACACTCGGCTGTTGGCACTCCGCTAACTAGCTAACCATGTCTTTTAATGAAAATGTCAATTGGTAGTGAAGAGGCAGATAATACCCTGGCCGCAGGACCAGCAGGCTCAGGTAAAGGGGGCAGACCCAAATAAATGGGCATTTAAAGAGGAGAAATAGCCAATTAGAAGCACAGGAGGTGGAGGCTGTCGCCAGTCCCCTTGCGCATGCAGGAAGTGAAGGCCGGGAGGAGAAGAGGAGATGGCAGGTACTTCGGTACATTTAGCAGCTCCGCTCCCCTCCTCCCTTTGCTATTAGCACTGCTGTCTCCGGGACCTAATGGGCCCTTGTCAAGGAGAGAGACTCACACAGCCTTTAGCAAGTGCAGCAGCTCGAGCCACATGAAGGTGAGGCCTTTTCCACCCTGGAAAGTGGAGATATCAGACATCCCACTAAAAGTTCAAAAGCTATAGCGCTATCAGAGAGGACCCACGTCACACCCAAAATGCATGTCTTCTAAGACGCATAAGACCCAACTCAGAGAAAGGGGGAGAAAAAAACACAACTCAAGCCTATTACAAAGCACTGCGGTACATTTACACTGTTCTCAGCTCACATGCAATCCATCACACCCCCCTTCATGGGGGGGGGGGGCTCAGACAGTGAACTGTGATTTATGGAATCATTATTCAGGTATCAGCACACATGCAGTCGCACTGGTAATATACAGCCTGTGCAGAAGGGAACAAAAGAGCCGTCCAGGCAGATAAACTTCCCGGGCTGTAAAAATCAACGTCCCTTTTCTGCTCAGAAACACATTTCTGTGAGTCTTAGCAGCCAGTGCATGCCAGTAAATCTCAGAGGGAAGAGTCTTGGATAATAACTTAAGACCCCTTGGCTGCTGAGGGACTAACGTGTGACGCCCGTGATTTCTGTCTGTCCATGATGAGAAGTGAGGACGAGGGCCATCGCGGGACAGCGCCACGTCTCCGTGACTCCCAGATGCCTTCAGATGGACCTAGAGCCTGCCTGAGAGCCAAGATCACCCACGTCCCCCTTTTCCATTCAGAGACGGGGGGGATGGATCGCCGGCCTGACAGCCAGAGAGACTGAATTCTACGTGCGGCAGATAACACTGTGCTCATCAGCCACATGCCCCCGGCACTTAAATCATAATTACCTCTGCCATCATAATCGTACTGCTCGCTGTCCTGACAGAGAGACTGTCCACAGGCCAGCGAACGATGACAAATGGATTCAGCGACAAACGACATCTTTTAATGCTTATCCGAGTACAACAAACACGCAAAAAAAACAGCGTGCTCGCACTGGTCACTTCCGTATGAAAAACTATGAACGCAGTCCTATAAAAAAAACAAAGTTTAAAAAATGTTGGATAAACCCCCCCAACCGCTGCACGACAACACTCAGAGATGCCTCCAACTCTGAGACTGAACCTCCACTGTCCTAAGGCCTTCCCTCCGTTCTTGCTTCTCCCATGCAGGCTTCCTGAGTGAGGGCATATACCCACAATTCCCAGCGAGTCCTGAAATTTACGTATGTATTCAGTGAAATGAGTCACAAATCCAAGTGCTTTGGTGACACAATTTTTTTCATGAATTCTACCACCAAATTGCATAAACACTTCAAGACACATTTGCACATGAAGAACATAATAGAGCTGCATGAACAAACAAAGCAGCACAAGCTAAACTTCAATCATAATGGCAAATCTCCTGATATGGTATTATGTACATTTATTTAGGTACTACTTCCCTCCAAAGCGACTTACAATGTTCAAGCTACATACAATGACTTAAGCAGTTAGACAGCAAGATAATTTATAATAGAGACATTTTTCAGGGCAAGTATGCTGCACTATAGCAGGAGGCAGGACTCCAGCATGTGATCTTCAGATCTGAAGGCAGCAGCATTAAGTACTGTGCTACTTGTTGCCACTATTATTATGTTGGACATCAGTAATATGTAAAAAGTTTGAAGTATATGACATTAAATATGTTTGATGTCATTATACAGCAAGACAGGATCTGCTGAAGAACTGAAATGTAAGAATGGGGAAACCATGACGAACCACACAGCTGATAAATGATTGCATATTTGCTCTTTGCACGCAGTAACGATAACAGAACCGGGAGTGTGTCTTCTGATGTGTCAGACCCTTTCCAAGCTGTGCCGCTGCAAATGGAGCAGGAAAACTAGGACGTAGATTGTGTG
Organism: Scleropages formosus; assembly: GCF_900964775.1. Classification (NCBI taxonomy): domain Eukaryota; kingdom Metazoa; phylum Chordata; class Actinopteri; order Osteoglossiformes; family Osteoglossidae; genus Scleropages; species Scleropages formosus. Next base: position 6,034,023 of record NC_041822.1, read on the forward strand.
TGGGAATGCCGCAGTTCCTGCGAGTGACCTTGGAATGGCATGGAGTCTCCTGCCCCCTGCTGGACAAGCAGGGAGACACAGAAGAGTGCACACCGAATCCCTTCACCAGGCCCTTATCAGCCATCACTAGGCCAAGCTCAAGGGAAACTTCACATTCATATACTGTACCTTTCCACACAATCACATTTCCCTGACCAACAACCTGCCCATTGTAAAAGTGCATTTACATACTTCTATTTAAAAAACCTGTACAAAACAAGGTCATAAACCAGCAAACAGAGTAACAGGCACAGATTATAGTTCACAAGGGGGTCACACCTGCCCATGAAGTCATCTTTCTTCCCAGCATCTTTGTCCCAGACAGTGATGTCAACAAATCCACCATGGTCTTCATAGAGGTGGAAGTCAAACTGTTCTCTCCACTGTGGGTTGAGGGTTTTGTACATCGTCTAAAGAAAACATTGAACACAGAAGGTGGATATCGGTTACATTCATAGCATGAACATATCGCATGTTTGTGGGGAGAAATTTACTGTTAACAATGTGCAGCTGCGGCAGAAACCGTAACATAACATGGTTGAACTACCTTGCTCCTGTATTTCTGATGCCCGAGTCGGAACTTGACGTAGGGGTCGCTCAGGCCATTGGCATCCATGGGCTTCAAGCCTCGCCCCTCTATCAGGCTCACACTGACAATACCCCTCCACAGTTGGGCCTTCTGGTGTACCTCAGACAGCCGCAGGCTCTGCTGCTGCAAACACACACATACACACATGCACAAACGCAACACCGTTTGTGTTTGTGAGCAAATGCCAGTTCACTTAGCCACTCTCCAATCCACGGCAAAAGGCAGGCTGCTTCGCTGGATCACACAGACAGAGTAGCTGTATGATACCATGGGAACCATAAACACACTCACAGTAAACAATTACACACAGAGCACTGTCACACCCGGGAAAGATTTAGGAATCACTTGTTCAACACCATGGCTTACACATGCTGTATGGTATTATGGAATTACTGTGACCAGTCAGCAGAAGAGATACCACTAGGTAAGTCAGGAAAAGACCATCACGGCAAAGCCAGCTCACATGGATTTCACAGTAAAAGAAACTACAGAAGGGGTCATCACTGGTTTTTCTGCATGAGTTTTCAGATGGTGGGAGGAAACCCATGTGAACACGGTGAGAACATGTACACTCCTTGCAGACAGGGCTGTATTCAAATCCACGTACAAACCCATGGCTCAGGAGCTGTGAGGGACCCACGCAACCCGCTGCACCACTGTGCCCCAACAGCGCTTCAAAAAACTGTATAAGAAATTACAAATATTAACAGATTTACTACAGCACTTTTCTCCAAAAAAACAGCAGCATGTTTCTTTCAATAAATTTAAGACATACTGCAAAGCTTTCAAACATCTTTAACCTTCACCAAAAGATACCCCTTGTTTGTTCATTTAAGTGAGAATAGCTCGTCCTATTTGTTTAAGAAAAACATTCAGACACGCTATCGCCCCATCTCAGTTCAAAACCTGATTTGCATTGTTTTTGCACTAAAATGAATGTAATTAAACTCTGAATAAACTCCACCTTACAATAGAGCTTTGATGTTGCGCAAAAAGCTCTAATTCATTTTCTCCAGGCATTAGATAGCGAGTGGCTGACTGGAGCAAAGCATGAATATTCCTGCCTAAAAAAAAGTTTGCTCACGTGGAGATGTGTTGTGCAGATTGTGAATATACAAGTTAATTTTTTTGTTCGGCAGGAGCCTAATTGAAAGGGCTTGTTATTGTTTTGTTGCTACAGATCGCTCATTACGCAAACAACTGAAACAGGTTTGGAGCTGCAATCGAAACCCGTGCCAAAGTAGGCCAGGCAAGACAATTAAAAGTGACTGGCGGATCGAAACCATACGGTGGAAATAGCAAGTAAATTAAGAATAAATACAAAGCCCTGAGTGTATCTGAATCCTTCTGCTCATGTGAGAGTTTCACGCTGCAGTAGAGAGGTTCAGAGGAGGCTGTGGGGTGCAAACCTCCTTCTACAGGCTTGCAGTAAAAGGGACTGGCATGTTTTTTTTAATTTGCATGTATTAGACCACCAGTTCGTCGTGGCTTCATTAAAGTGAAATGTATATATAAATAAACGCGGAGCGCCCAGGAGTGGGGTTTGTTAGTAGGCTGTTTGCGCACCAGCCTATTCCCTCCTCACACTCCTACTGGCCCAGTTTAGAACTTCAAAGCTTTCGTCTGATGTGTAGTTCAGCAGGACGTCCCGCATACGTCATGGAGAGTCTCTTTCAAGTTTTTTTTTTGTGTCTTTCTGGATACTCTGCAGCATCTGCATGGTTAAACACAAATGGCATCCAACTTCATTCATGAGAGCTGACCAATAAGAGCAGAGATCAGCATTGTGTTTACTAGGATGTTGCACACAGCGAGCAGCAGGTGCAGCTGTCACTCATCATGTCAAAGGTTAAGCTGAGAAATTAGGGATGTGGAAATAAACTGTCATCACTTTAAGGCAAAAACCATTAGTATAGTCTTGGAAGTTCCTTCAGACAGACCACAGAGAGAGCCAGGGAGTGAGGATGCACACAGTGGGAAACAGACTTGCTCCACATGCATGTGCCAGGAGGAGAGGGTCCTCTTCCCATGCATCAAAGGGGAACAATCATCTAAAAATGATGATGATACTGATGACACTGAAATAAGATGCAAACTGGATGAAATATTTGCAACATACAGTGATACATCACAGAGAGCAGGTACATGATGCTATAGAAGCAGGTGAACATATGCAAGACATGTAGTCTCTTAGTAACAGCTGTGCCCCGGTGTGGCCCAGGGTGTGCCTCCTATCCTTACCATTGCACTTTTTGCCTCCATCTCCCAGGAAAAGGTATAACAGAAGGATTTTTTTTCTTAATAAGCAGTTTTGTTTGACTGTTTTGCAGCTGTACATGCAAGCACCATGCACTGCTCTCCAGGCTGCATAGTTCTTCCTGCTATGACAAAAACTGTGGACGTGCAAAATACTTTAATCTTGCACAAATCGGCTCCAATCTTCAATGCATGATTTTTTAAAACTTGTCAGATGAAAATTTTGTCAAATTACAGTGTTTTGTCAAGTTACGGTTGCATTGCACCTATATTGAGACCCACTGAGTTCTAGACATGGAAGTGATCAATAGATCACAGGAAAACAGTAAAAAAGGAAAAACTGTAGCCAATGACATAAAAAGCATTAACATTTACTGTACATACGACAAAAATAATGGAAACAACATGAACAGCAGCACTAAATCACAAAGGCCACTACACACAGGCCATAAGTGCTCATATTGCCAGTAAGAAAGGACTGACAATCAACACTTTAAAAACAAGACAAGTTTGAAACAGGCCCTAAAGTCAGAGCCCAGACTACTGTAGCCTCAAGACTTTTCTTACCAATGGGCAGTAAAAGTTACTTAAGGTATGATCAGTGCTGAAAATTATGACAGCATATGCCAGAAAAGAAAAACAGTGGTAGAAAGTCAAAGCTCAGTGACAGTGAATGATGGACACTTAATAGGATCGTCCTAAAGCTACCACAGGACTCTATCAATGGTCTGAGAGTTTTTGCAAAAATGTCACCAGAAAACCTGGACCTCTGAGCATCAAAACAAGTAATACGGTTTGCTGAATTGTCTGTCATTGTTTTTCAGTCTGTGTTTGAAACTCGAGCCTCTCTATCTGCTTCACACCGCTAAACACAGTGATGAACCTGTGATGACTTGCGGCACCATCTACCTGAAGTCGCCGACTGATGATTGCACTCCATGACTGAATAACACTCAAGAACTCAACACCAATTTAGGGAGATCAGGTGAAGCCTTTGGGTCTGATATCCCACGATACAAAGCTCAGAAGATGAATCTCTTAATTCCAGAAACCACTGAAGTTGTTCTGAAGGTAAATGTGGCCTTAATTTTTATTAGTCACCTTATATTCGCATATTGTTTGGTGTTTCCATTATTTTCCTCGGCCTTCCTTTTCACTCAACATTTACAAATTGTGCTTCTTTTCATAACTGTAATGAGTAATTGCATGACTTTACAATCACACGTAATGCAACGCATCTTAACACAATTGAAGGTGGACAAAATAAAAGGTTAATTGAATATTCATGACAAAAATATGAATGGTGGAGAATATGGGACGAGGCCCAGTCTTTACTGCTTGGGGAACAGGGGCTTGCACTGGGGAAACACATGCTGTGCATTACCTTACTGGACCGTTTCCAGCTCCTTCTCAATAGCATGTTCTGTAAATGAGACAAAGCTGTTTAATAAGCCCTCACACACAGCCCAGGAGGAGCAGGGTCATGTGAGTATCATCACAAGCCTCACACACAATGTGTAGCTAGCCAAAATAACTGTTATTCATTGCACATAGCTATGAGACAGGTGTGTATGTGTGCCTGGACACACCAACGTCTCCCCTGAAAGATCTTAGTCTCAAGAATACGTTCACCTGAGAATATCATTTTCCCCGGTGTGTACTGTACTGTCAGCTCCTACAGATCTACCCCTGGTTATATATGAACCTTGTCAGCAATTAAAAGAGGTAGAGGTTTACTGTTTGTCACATCTGCATATTGTATGCATATTGCACTGTATGCATATTGCCATTTAAAGGAATAAACAGACAGCATATACATAAAAAAGACGAGAGGATTCTGAAACGCTTACATCGATAGAAGCTTTGTTGTGAAGAATATTGTTTCTCAGGGACAAGGAGGCTAAAAGCCATTTAGTTAAATCATTTGAAACAGTTTTCAGTAATTTTATTAAAGCTTTTATTAAGGAAAAACTAAAAAACTAAGTTTTCCATTTACTGTATACAGCTCATGTAAACAGAATATTTACTGCCAATCACAGAAATTACACCTTTTTCATGGGAACAAAATCATCTGCCGTTCTGAGATGTATAACCGAAAAAAATGTTATTTTATGTTGTTCGGCACTCCAGCTATAAGGAAATGAGTAAACATTAATGAAACAACAAAATTTAAAATATACTGAATAAATGGGGGGGGTGCGGTGGAGCAGTGGGTTTGGCCGGGTCCTGCTCTCCGGTGGGTCTGGGGCTCAAGTCCCACTTGGGGTGCCTTGCGACAGATTGGTGTCCTGTCCTGGGTGCGTCTCCTCCCCCTCCAGCCTTACGGCCTGTGTTGCCAGGTTAGGCTCCGGTTCCCCGCAACCCCATATGGGACAAGCGGGTCAGAAAGTGTTATGTGTGAATAAATGAGATGTAACAAATAATGAAAATCATGTGCTATATCTATGTCATACATAAAGGCTAATGTCAACAACCATTATTACACACACACACTTTCTGAACCGGTTGTCCCATACAGGGTCACGGGGAACCGGAGCCTAACCCAGCAACTCAGGGCGTAAGGCTGGAGGGGACACACCCAGGACAGCAAAGCACCCCAAGCGGGACTCTAACCCCAGACTCACTGGAGAGCAGGACCTGGTCCAACCCACTGCACCACCGCACCCCACCTTATTCCAAATAAGAATATGTAATTGCTGACAATATTGTTGTGGCTATCAGTTTGTTTCTCCCATTTAGCAATAATTAACAACTGCCAATTCAGACATGTATAATTTCCAGGTGTTAATTATGCATAAATCACCTCAAAAATCTACTGATCAGCAACTCCAGTGTAGAAAATAATGGAGTCACACTGGCATGGAAAGCACTTCCCTACAATGTGCTGCAGTTTATGGAAATGTCAGGCCACTATATAGCCTTAACTCAAAGTTTCATTCTCTGCTGGTTCATAAGAAAGGGCTGAGAGTATTGTCTCTCTGACATTAAATGGCCAATTAAATTGACCTCAGTTTAACACCATGACCAATGTAATAGAAGGATGGTACTTAAAAAACTAACACATGATAAAAGGTTCATAAAGAAAAACAAAATCTTAAGTCTTGCAAGCTAGCAGGGCACAATTTAAGAAACAGTAAGGAAGTAGTTAAAGGAACTATAAATTATAACAGTGCAGCTACTTCAGCTAAACTGGAAGACAAATTGTATGGTCCAGAGTTTTCAATTTTGAATTTTTTTTTTTTTTTTTAATTGTGGGAGAAACTGGAGTGAACTGAGCCAACAAAGAGAAAAGCTCCACTTTATCATGTAGCTCTGCCACATGCTGCTATTCCACCAGCAGCCCATTCTCCAGCAACCTGACCACTGCACCTATTACATCTCCTTTATAAGTGGAACTTAATGATTCTGAGCAATGCAGTCACTGCTCAGAAAGGAAGATGTGTGTATCAATCACTTACAGTTTCCCTGAAGTCCTTCTCTTTGGGCGTCAAGGTGACAGACATCTCAATTGTTCCAAGGTCATGGTCAGGGTAATGGGGGTCCTTCAAGTCCAGTGTCACATCCAGGGTCCTGCAGTAGCAACATACTTTCATTCTGAATGTGGTAACAACTCTGTATTATTCTGGTAAATAATAATCTTTACAATCATCTCCCATTTATACATTGTCAGGGTAAGAATTTTGATCAAGGTAGTGGGATCAAAAGCAGCAACCTTCCGATTGTACGGGAATGCCCCTAACCAGGACACTACCCATTGCTCACAACATCTTTCTACATAAGCACTGTTCTGCACTAAAAACAGGAGTGTTACGTGGGGGGTTAAGTAACAGCTTAACAAGAGCTTCACAAAACAGAAAAACTACTGTAATGTTTAAGGGTAGGTTCTGCCAAGACCTCAGACGAAGCTAGTCAATAAACAAATTCATCCATCTTTCATATATATATTCTATTCATCCATCCATCCATCCATCCATCCATCCATCCATCCATCCATCCATTATCAACACTGCAGGGTTGCAGAACCATGCTTCCAGGTGGGAAGCAGGATACACCCTGAATAAAATGCCAGTCTATTGTAGTTTACCACTTACTTCATAATTATTAACTTCAACAAAACTAAAACTCATTTAAAAACCCAAACACCTCCCTCCAGCGATGAGCTTTTATTCCTGTTTTCTATCGGACGTGATAATTATATTCGATATCTCTGCCTAAACATGCAAGTGTATGTGGGACATGCACTACAGATCAAATTTTTTTTAAACAGTAAAAGAAACTGGAGTGAACTAACCCCGTTACTGATCCTGTAGTACATAGGACAAAATAGAACGGACTCATTATTATCTATATATTTGCTATAATGCATAAAAAAAACTGCATAAACATGTTAAAATATTTTAAAGTTTTTGAGCTACTTTAAAGCCTACTTTAACGCAATACGGTGGTGCATCTGGGTGGTGCGAGAAAATGTGTACACAAAATGGAATAGAAGAAAACATTTAAACATAAACACACTATAAAATGTTTGTATCTTCTAAAATTCATAACTCAAATGTTTCTAAGAAGAGGTGCTGCTGCATTGATACCATTAAGTTACTGTCTGTGTGGTTGGTTAGTTGGGTCAGCGACTCTGTTGGACACATCCAAAACTGGAAAGCATACGACTTGATTGACTTCTGGGTCACGTTTTATTCACTCTGATTGATTAGAAACAGTACTGCAGTCTTACAATATGAAGTTTGCCAGTTTATGCCCAAGTTCTGTTGTAGTACCTCAGAGGAACATCCTACCCTGAATTAATGCAGTAAGAAAACCCCACTTCTTAAAATAGCAGGTAACATGGCTTAAAAATGGCTTATCTATCACTGTAATTAGCCTTGGATAAATTATATAATTTAAGGATAATAATGTAGCCAGGTGGTGAAAGGTAAATTCTGAGTGAATGGTTCACTTCTAAGGTTAATACACAGACAATTATTTTAATTACTGAGTGTCCCATTTCAAGTAAGTTTGGACTACTTGCACGTCCTGGAGCGAGCTTGTGAGATCACATTTTATTTGCTACAAAAGCACATACTGTCTTTTACTGAATTTACTGCTAAGATTTGCATGTTTGTTATTTGTTTGTTGAAATGTTATTTTCTGAAAAGGAGAAGAAGTAGAGCGCTCGCTTTGAACACACTTTCAACAACGCTCTGACTTATTAAATTTATTTTGTATGCTCAATGTACATATAACGTACAAAGTCTGGGAATGTGTTCCGTTTCTGTTGTAAGATAGACCACTAAGGCATTTTACTTTGTTTGGTTCTATTCTAGTTGTCTGCACTCTGCTGTTTTCTGTTTTACTAGATTTATTTGCACAACATTGTACTTTATTTTAGACCTATCACTTGGCCCTCTGTGCCAGTTCTGGCACCTGTTTTTTATCGATGAGTTGTGTTTTATTTTGAAGTAAATCGTGCTTCCTTTTCTGTTCCATAAAGTCAAAAGCAAAAGATCTACGCTTTAAAATCGTAGATTATGAAGGGTTACCTACACAAGCAGCACCAGAATAAAGAAGCCCATTTGCAGCATGTTCCCCATCTAGGGCAGCAAGAAGTGTAGTGGTTAGAGCCACTAACCTCCTGCTGTAGTTCCCCAAAACAAAGTACTGACATTTATATTTACATTTATTTATTTAGCAGACGCTTTTCTCCAAAGCGACTTCCAATGAACTCTATGTAGTGTTACCAGGCCACACACCTTATTCACCGCGGTGACTTACACTGCCAGATAAACTACTTACAATGGGTCACCATCCATACATCAGTGGAACACACACACACACACACACACACACACACACACACACACACACACACACACACTCTCTATCACTCACAGATTATACTACTTACCCTGTATTTCTGTAGAAAAAAAAACCCAGCTGTATAAATAGGTAAATCACTGTAAGTAGCTTAACACTGTAAGTGGCTCTGGAGAAATGCATCAGCTAAATTAATAAAGGTGAAAGTCTGAGTCTCTACAGAAGGTTGCAATAATAAGTTGAACAGATTCTGACGATGCAATGCCAAACATGACCACCAGATGGTTCTAGTTCCTATACACACACACACACACACACACACACACACACACACACACACACACACACACACACACACACACACACTTTCTGAACCGCTTGTCCCATACGGGGTCGTGGGGAACCGGAGCCTAACCCGGCAACACAGGGCATAAGGCCAGAGGGGGAGGGGACACACCCAGGACGGGACGCCAGTCCGTCGCAAGGCACCCCAACCCCAGACCCACTGGAGAGCAGGACCCGGTCCAACCCACTGCGCCACCGCGCCCCCCCCCCCTACACACGCAACTTGGGGCAAATGGTCAGATCTGTCTGGATGGTCAGGATCTTTCTGTTCCTCTTTACTCCATTTCACCTTCCTGTTGTACTCAAACACTGGCTATACATACATTTATATTATATTTATATATACTGTATATATTTACATACTGTATAAATATACACAGTATATACATACTGTAGTTATTTTGTATTGTTAAATGTCTAAGATCCTGAATAAATTAGGTCCTGAAGAACATTTATACATTTATTTATCTGATGCTTTTTTCCAAAGTGATGTACATCTCAGAGGAAAATGCAACGAGCACACTCCATCAACAGGAGGGGATTTTGACAAAAATAAAAAAATTAAAAAACAACCTGTTGTGTTCCAAAGACTCGAGGTACAGGTATGCTGACCCCATGAAGTCATCCTGAAGGCCAAAGTCATAGTCAAAAACCTGTAGAGCAATAAAGAAAGGGAAACATTATAGTTCATGACCTTTTCTTTTTTTTCAGGACACCTTTAGTTTATCTGGAGTGAGTAACAGCATAACCAATTCGTCTCTGAATTAAAGGAAAACAACTAACCATCCAGCTTCTTAGTTCACAATAAGAAATAAGGGGGAAAAAAATCTAATGAATTTTACAGACAGAAAAAGATGATCTGCTGGAAAGGGAAACATACACCTGTCAGAGGAGCTGAAGCCCGTTCCTCACACTGACACACACAGACGATAACTGACACACAGTGACACACACAGACACAAACTGACACACACAGACATACAGAGACACACACTGACATACACAGACATACATTGTGGCTTCGTTCATCTGTGTCGTTTTCCTACATTTCTTCTGTTGTCACTGTTTAGTCTTTACATTACAGGCCGAGTACACACAAACTAAACATTGTATATACATACAGTACACAATCTTGTGTTTGTGAAACTTTAAATATGATATGTAGAACTCGAAGAGCTGAGCAGTGCAGGTAGACATAACAACAACAACAACAACAACAATAATAATATTAACAGCAACAATAACAACAACAACAACAATAATCAAAGCCATAAGTATTACAGAGTAATGAGGCAGAACTGTCATTTTACGTAGTGGTAATGACAATTAATGTTAATTGTTGAAGTTTTTAATTTTAATGGGATCTGGTGAAATTTTAGCATAAATCCATGTCACTTTCGGGGACTCGGAAACGCATATGAATTCATACCACTGAAAGTAACAGTAATTTCATCTTTGAGTTGGGAAAGTTCACGTTATGCAGGATTTTCCCGGAACACGTTACCCTGGTAAGGCCGGGGAACACAAGAAAAAGGAAATGATCACAACTGAAAGCAAAGAGTAAATAATGAAGCGAAAGGTGAAACGCCAACAAACAATGGAAAAGTAAACATTTGAAAAATATTTCTTTAATGTTTTGCACGCACGCGGACAAGCACACATACACTCTCTCTCTCTGAAATAGCACTCGGCTACAAAAGGCACTTCTTCCCAGTTGCGGAATCTCGCTGCGGACAACAACCCACCCCACATTCTCAAACCTTCCTCGCTCGCTCTCCTCTTGAAGTCCTGTCCCTCATCATTCTTCAGTCCCGTTCAATGTCTCCTTGATAACGACCGCCCGCCTTGTCCCTCGCCCCTGATTTCGAATCCTCGGCTCTGTCCAGTTTGCTGATCGACCGACCGTTTACCTGGCCCCGACCACGAGAACACATCTAGTCCTTTGATGCTGAATAAATGATCCTACACTTGGGTCCAGCCTCCTCCATGTCCTCCATTAATCATCACAGTAGTAACATTTATTATTACCTCTTTCTATGTCTCTCTGTATTATAAATCCTGTAGTTACATTTATTCTTATAATAACATTTACATTTATTCATTTAACAGATGCTTTTCTCCAAAGCGACGTACATCTCATATTATTATCATTATATCATTACATTGTGTTATTATTACTGTATTATATTTTATATTATATATACTGTATATTATATTAAAGATGTTTTAGTGTACCCAAAGTGTTTTTTTTAATGTTTTTATGCATAGAAAGGTACACAATATACGATATACTAAGTCTAACAGAGACAGAGAGAGTGTGTTCCACTGATGTATGGATGAGTGACCCATTGCAAGTAGTGTATCTAGCAGTGTAAGTCACTGTGGTGAATAAGATGTGTGGGCTGATAACACTGCATAGAGTTCAGGGGAAGTTGCTTGGGAAAAAGTGTATAATAAAAAAATAAACATCTAACAAGTAGCCTAACCTGCACATAAAAGTGAGCTTCATTTGTGGTCTTTTTTCAGGAAAATGATACAAACTAGAACAACATATTCAGAGATCACAGACAATCGAGTACAACATGGTGCTGCACGGGGTTGTTCTGCAATGAGTGTCTGAAGATTTTGTGCACGGCACAACATTGTAAGAAGAGGACACTCTCTTGCTGCTTTCGAAAAGCACCTAGTGATCCATATTAACTTACGATCAATAACTCGGAGCGAAGCCAGAATGTTCGATAAAGCCACTGATGGATTATGCGCGATTTCAATTAGTTTACGTGTGGGTTCTTCAAGAATAGCACAAAAAGAAATAACTCAAAGTCAAAAAACAAGATGGCAAAAAACGATAAATGAGGCATATTTTAAATATTTTACATTTTGAGCAAAAACATGGTTTTTAAACATAGTTTATTCATAATTAGTTTTTAATTTTTAAAACAAAAAACGTCGTTGACTCGATTTTCATCACATAACTGTCGACTTTAAAAAATCTGAAGTCGTGCATCCCCTACTATGCAGACTCTGACTTCACCTGAGAACTGCTGAACTCAAAAGGTATTAAATATGTCGAAAGGCACCACAGATATTTTCTTATTCAGCCAATAGCCGGACAAGGACTCTGGCTGGTCAGTAGTGTCCAGTGGCTCTCTGCCCCCCTCTGCTTCCATGAGTACCTTCACATACAGGGCGTCGCGAAGGCCGTCCAGAAGAAGGCTCGTCTTCTCCTCCCACACAGGGTTCAGGTTCTTATGAACGGTCCTGCTGCGGAAAACCTCTTTCCCCGCAATTTTGAACTTCACATAAGGATCACTTGAGCCTATAAATGGTAAAAAAAAAAAGCAGGAAAGGAAGAGGAAAACTTGAGATCTAAGAGAAATGGGCCTTCCTGCAATGCATTGTGCAACGTATGAATGAATGTGGTGCAACAGTAGCATCTGCACCTGGAGAGCCTTCCTGCACTTTACCGCAGTAAAATTAAAGCAGATTGCTAAGGCCAGTAGCAGAACCGCAAGGGATTTGCATCAAGGCCACACAGCTTTGAATAAGCAGTACACCCTCAACATTGCACAAAGGACCGTAAGGATGCCTTTTGTGGTTAGGTATCAAAAGGATGAGGAAGGAAGAGAAAGAAATCTCACAGAAAAACCCTTTATATTCAGAAACTCGAGATATAAAAATATGTTATACATTAGCCTTTCATCTCTCAGCGGTTTAATATTTATGTGTGTCACACAGTGCTTGTTTATAATGTTGTAACACACACTTTCTCAGTCTAATAATGATTTACGTGCAGTTCTGGATTTGCAGCGCACATCTGTGTGAGTGTGACAATAACCAGCGTGTTATTTCATGATGCCGCCGCTGCTCGTTGTTGGACGCGCACTTTCCTGTTGGACTGCATCTCCGCCTTTCCGTCTGCTTGTTTTCTCTTTGCCGTTTCTGCTTTCCCAGCAGGCGCTGGGCTCAGAGCCACAGCGAGCCGTGCGGCACAGCCAGTGCTGATCCCACGTGACTCCCACTCATGTGAATCGAAGGCTGCGATTTGCCAGCACCAGAACCAGGCAGACACTGGACTTGTGCTACAGAACGTCTGTCCCTGTGAGCCTGCAGTTCTGCTGGGCATCAACTCAGCTTGCTAATATGAGCAATTTATTCTTATCACCTGTCAGCTTAGTCATCCACACTGCAAAAGAATCAACTGAAACTATTAAATTTATAGGAGACGGATGTTTTTTTTTTCCCAAAGAAGTTATGTGACCAGTTGAGCAGAGTCGGCAGACATTAGAACACAGTATACCTTCGTCTCAATATGACAGGACTGCATAATGTATGTCTCGTAGTTTAATAGTCACGATTTGCTTTGAAGGAGGGGATTACAGTGGGGTTGGGGGGAGACCCATAGAAAGAGCTAGATGCAAGCAAAGGGGGAGCTAGCAGCAGTGTGTCTAGAGCTGTTGCCTTTTTAATTTGGAGGTTACAGGTTCAAATCCCACCTACTGCTGCAGTACCGTTGAGGCAGTTACTTACCCTGACTTGCTTCAGTAAACGTGATCCAGCCGAATAAATGGGTAAAACCATTTCAAGTAGCTTAACAGCGTAAGTTACTTTGCAGAAAAGTAAATACAGGTATGGTGTAAATGAATAGCCGAAGAGCTACTACCCAAGTATGGCCAATAGGGGGCACTGTCAGACCACATTCTTTCAAGCAGGGCACCACAGCAACGTGATCCATCATCCTCTAGCATTCAAGGCAAAGCAGCAGTCAGTATTAAGGAAGCTTGCTTCACACACATTGCTATATGCGCCACATTTTATACTGATGGGCTCCTGGTCATTAAAATGTTGGCAGCTCTGCAGATGACCAGACCACGGATGCACAGGAAATCGCTGCAGCACGGCTCACGGCTGCGAAGCTCAGATGGACTGGGTCAGCCAGTGTAAACAAATACACATCTGCCCAAGCGCTGGTGCACAGACACATGGCCTGTCTGCGGCTCTGCAGTTACACAGCTCCTTTTTTTCTTTTTTTTACATTCCATTATGTTTTAAACAGCACCCAAGGCAGGCAGATTCCACAGAATGATGCTCATCAGTATTTACCCCTGGAGTGCAGTTACCTTCTCCTGTAATACTACACTTGTTCTAATATCACTTATGATCTTTCTCACTTTCATCAATCGCTGCCTTGATGCCGGGTTAAAGTGGTGCAGAGTCCATCCTGGGAGCACAGAGCATGAGACATTGTACACCCTGGGCAGGGTGCCAGCGCATTAGAGGGTAATCACACACATCCATACACACACTAGGAGCAACTCAGGGTCACTACTCCATCTGAAACACGTGTTTATGGAGCGAGGGAGGACCCCTATCAAAAGACGTGCAGAACATGCAAACTGAGCTGAATTTGAACCCATGTCTGAAGGTGCTGCCAAGACTCTGTGTCGGACCAGAACCACCTGTATGCCAGCACACTGCTGCCTGTAACTTATGTACCAACAAACAACCGGTAGAAGCACAGTCAGCAAAAGTGATTTATTCTTTCGGGAGCTGGTCTTCAGTGTCATTCTGTCTTTCTCTCTCTCGCTCACACACACACACACACACACACACACACACACACACACACACACACACACACACACACACACAGAGAGCTCAAAGACAACTGCCTGTGTGCAGTCTGCTGAACCTGCATGTTTTTCAAAACAAATGAAGCACAGAAAAATCACTGAAACACCAGAAAATCAACCAAACTTTACACTTGACCCCATCTGATGCTGTGTGAGCCAAGGTTCCATAAGAGTTCTGGCAGCGCATCGTGCATCGTAACGCTGCTCTTTGCGCTCGCAGCTTCCACTCATGTCTTTTCATTTTATGAATCCTCCTCCGGGGCTCTAGGCTGTGAGATGCCACTTCCTCATTAGTCTTACATGACATCACAGTGTTCTGTCTGCACTTCACCATGGATACACGCTTGCCTCCTAATGGTACCCAGGCTGCATCCTTGGCACTCGCCCCCAGTCTCTACCTGGGCTCCTCTCACCTACCTTTGCAACAGGTAGTAGCTGCATTGTTGTCTCAACAGCAGAGTTTAAGGCACAGAGGAACCCTTTTCAAACCATGGGCAGAGCTCACGTCGAGATTCCATTCACTTTAAGTGCAGCTCATGCAGCGCAGGGCCTCAGGCACAGAGCAGGAGGCTCAAAGCACAAAGGCACGGTCCGTCACAGGCCAATCACACACACTATCAAAGCAGAGCACACAGAGGAGACCTGTGGGAACACAGGAAAAATACGCAAAGTCCACACAGACTGAGCCAGATTCAAAGCCACGTCCGAATGCAATAGGCAGCAGTTGTGAAGCACCAGCGTCACCTGCTGCACCACTGTGCCGGCAGCCTGAGATTCCTTATATGTGAACACAAGTGCTGGATTCAGTGTCACACTTAATGACTCGGCAGAGGGCAACAGAGTGCCGTGCGACACAAACCGGTAGTGCACACACCATCCTGTGCACCCTAAAGGACCACAGAGCTCCATGGCACAGTGGGTGTCCTCACACAGGAGCCTTACACCCATTTATTTGGTAACATTACCCCATATCAAACAGTAACAATGACCGAAATATCCACTCTGGAGATGAACGGCTTAATTAATTTAACCTTTACGTCTTATTTTGGCACTCAACTGAACAATAAAGGCAGAGTTTGAAATTGCGAAGGCCTTTAGTGAGAGATACCATCCACACGATCACCAGCACCCCTGGGACACACGGCTTTGCTGTCTGTTTGGTGCTGTAATTGTCCCATAAATAATTGAGGAATTAATGGAATCAAATGCAGCAGCTTCATTAAGAATGCATGTGAAGGGCAGGGAATCCCTTTGTTTTTATCTGTCCTTCAGCCAGTTTCAAAGTCCTACCTACAATCATGGTAAAAGCAGGGGATTTTTCTTTAGGACACACAAAACAACCTTTTATGGCAAAGTCATGGAGAACCTGCCTTCAGTGAACCTTACCTGGTTTCTGTTGTGTAATACTAACTAAAATTATTCTATTAATTTTTCGTTTAGCAGATTATTTTACTCAGGGAAACTTACATTATTTCACCCATTTATGCAGCTTGGTATTTGAAGGCAAATTTTCACTGCAGAGAATCCATCGTTGAGCCAAAGACCTTTTCTACTGCACACCATGGAGGTGGTACTAAACACGAACGAGGTACCATGGCCAGGGGAGTCTGGAGGTTCAGTGGTAAAAACTGAGTGCCCCAGCATCCAGCTCGAGGACCACATTCTGATCTGGTTCTCATTACCAGTGTAAGTGGCTTTACGTGTCCCAGCACAGGGTTTATGGAGCAGCGGGCCGGGCCACCAGCATGGACAGCATGGACATGCTCTAATACTAGATACAACACAGCCACTGGTGCAGGCATTAAATACTTGTTCTTACCATACGGGGCACTGAAGTCATTCTGAATCATAAATGTGTTATTTGCCAAACAAGAGCTATTTTCTCGATTATTCTGTGTTGGTCTCTTTGCTGGCTCAGCAAACCCCCCCCCACCCACCCTACATTTATTAATTTAGCTGATGCTTTTCTCCAAAGCTACTTAGAATGATGTGCCAATTTACATACATCAGGGTGATTTGACTGCAGCAATTTAGGGAAAAGTACCCTGTTTGAGGGTACTACAGCTGGAATTTGAACCTGTAACCTAAGGCTCCAAAGCAGTAGCATTAACCACTATTCGACCAGCTGACCTCCTGCCAGGTTCTGGTCAGGGTAAAGGCACTTAACCTAAATACCACACAGCCATTTAACAGCTGTGTAAATTACCTCTTGTATTTCTACTTTGTGCAAACAACTGCAAGCAAGTGCACACGACTAAAATATGTTTTACTGAAGGCAGCGTTTTTATAAGAAGCTGCAACTGCATTTGCAAAAAGGTCACCGCATTGCACAGGATCCTGTCTTTCTTGTGCAATGCACCCTGATGAGTTGTGATAAGTAACTGCAGGACCACTCCATCTGCTTCCCGAGGCTGGCCAAAAGCAGCGCCAACAGCAGATCCCCATCTCACCCCCCACCCAGATGGATACTGCCTTCTCAGTGGTGATGTGCCACAGAAAGCTAAAAACATCAGTTGTTTAATTTAATTTTCTCCATCAGAGTCTTCCTTACTAACAGTTTCCTCAACTGGGTGCGATGCTGGTTCGCTCTCCTGGTCTTTGACGTTCCTGACAGCCATAAATGGCACCTATTGCTTCCATTGACAATGTGAATAAATATCAGTGACTCATGAGTATCATGATCATAAAGTTTTTTTTCTCACTCAAGCACCATGTTCTGGAGGAATTTCTGGCTGTTGGCTTTGACTTGCCTTAAGAGTGAAATGGTATGTGGAACTCTGAACCAGTTGTTTTTTATTTGGCAGAAGTCCTTGTCTTGTATGACACGAGAAGCATTAGTGCCGGCATGTCAAACAAAAGTACTGGCAACCCCTGGGTGCGCAGATCTTTGCTCCAGTGTTCCTCATAAACTCCTTAAGTAACTCACAGCACCATTTGTCACATTTTGTTTGTGTATTTTTGAGATTATGGCTGTTGTGCTTAGCATTATGGAATTGGTACATTTATTAATTTAGCTGACACTTAAGCTACTTACAGGGATTTGCTCGTCTATACAGCAGGGCAGTTTTTGCAGTCTCTCAGTCCAAAATACCCTGTATAATAGTTATCACACAGCTGTATATTTGGGAAACGAAGCAGTAAATTTGCACCTACATCACGACATTATTAGTTAGCCACAATACTTTCATCATTTAGGCCAGGGAAATTAATCATTAAAAATTAGACTCATTAAATCCAGGAGCAAATGTATCCAGTCTGCCAGGAGCTGGCAGTGACTGTTCTTCATTAGAAAAGTACCAGAACAAATCAAAGTAATGCACAATAATAAATGATACAATCTGGAAGACCTACTATACAGAATCAAAGGTAGAACAACAGTCCAAGCTGCAGGTTTATGTTAAATGAATAATACATAATAAAAAGCAGTGGGCTGAAACTGTCCATGATGAGCCACATATAGTATATCGCAAGTCAGAAAAAAACTAAGTTAAGAAAAATCTCTCCTGGTACAAGAAACAACTTTATGATTCTCCATTGCACAAAACGTGATCAGGATATTTACCACTGCATACTGCATTAAAAAAAAAAAATGAAACCATACACACACACATTTTTAGAACCACTTGTCCCATACGGGGTCACGGGGAACTGGAGCCTACCCGGTAACACAGGGCGTAAGGCCGGAGGGGGAGGAGACACACCCAGGACGGGACGCCAGTCCGTCGCAAGGCACCCCAAGCGGGACTCGAACCCCAGACCCACCGGAGAGCAGGACTGTGGTCCAACCCACTGCGCCACCACACCCCCCTGAAACCATACAGTGATGAAGAAAGAGAGAGATCAGTTCATCTGCAGGAGATGGCTTCGGTGTAAAAGTACAGTAATTAAAGTTGAGGAAAAACCGGAAAAACATTGCTTTGGGCATTGTCATTCTTACACAACATTTAAAATATATTTCTATTAGTGTAAGGTGCCTGTGAATTCTCCAACCAATGTACTGCTGCTTTTTCCTTCATTACCTTCGTTTTCTATCATTTCCTGGAAATTCCTCTTTTTAAAAGGACCCAAACCTGCAGTACATGACTTTTTACAGTGGACTTAATGGCGCACTTAGTTTTCATTGGCATCGACTGAAGTTCCGACTTAACTACAGGGTAAATACAGTGCGTCCGCAATGGATTACTTGTTTGTACTTGAACTTAATGATTTCTATTGATCGTTCTTCTCTCAATTAAACTGATACGCTGTACATACCATATGAAATGCACTATATATTATTTATGTTAGAGATAAATACTGCACACCTATGGGTCAGTAACAACACAATTTTTTTGTACAATGCAAACGTACTTTATTTTATGGAAACAAACTGAATGCAAGTCTGTTTAGTTGCAATGAACTTTTCCTTTTTAGTACGGAGATAGAACCTCTGAGGAATCATAAGTAAATTCAACACTATTTAACAGTTTTAACTCTATGCTGCTGCGCGCCTTCAAATATGTACCGTTTACAACCTCTTAGAAAGTGAACTTCATGGATTCAGATTCTGTTGGGTCTCATTTTCCAAGACACTGTCTTTGTTCATTGGATGCAGGTTACCTTAATGCTCCCATGATCAGTAAGATCTCAGCAGGAGGGTGTGCCTTTAGCTCCATACACCTAAACTTTGGAAACTCGTATGATGTATCCTGGTTCATATGGTGGATTGTGACAAACTAACTATACTCTAGAATCACATCTCTCTTTCTGTTGATGTAATGCACTCATTTTATTTTTCTCTGAGATGTACACTGCTTTGGAGAAAAGTGTCTGTTTAATGAACACAGGTACGAAGGTAAATTAATAGTTTACCAGTTATTGCCAGGAATGTTTCGTCTGTCTCAGCCTTTAAATCCAAGCTTAAGACTTACACTCTGGCATTTCACGACCAGTGTAATTCCTGTTTGCTGTGTTTTTTCATTCTGTATAAAACTCTATAATCTCATTAGCTGAGCAGTTTCCCTACAATGATCACCAGCTAGATACCTTATGCATTTATTCAGTGCTCTGTGTCACTGTGTGAGAAGAGCATTCAATAAAAAAAATTGCACTGAACTGAGTATCAAAATCTGAAATAATCTGCTTTATAACCAAAGCAGTAGGAGCTGCACAGCGGTGTGGGTACTGGGTTTGAACCCAACCCCAGCTCTGTCTGAGAAGAGTTTACACAGGTTTCCCCTGGGTGCTCTAATTTCCTACCGGAACAAAAAAAATGGTGAAAGGTTTATGGAGAGACAGAGAGGGGTTTTTGACCTTGTGGTTTTCAATACTAGATACGCTTGCCTCCCTGACAAGGAGTTAAACTCATGACATGGCAGCATTACCCTGCGTCTCTCCTGCAGCCTTCAAAGGCTTTGGCGACAGCCATATACAAAACAAAGAAATTTATCTGCAGAAAGACAAGCACTCACTCAGCAATCTTGAATGCCCTGTGAATATGTACACGGGCCATCTGTGTGCTTTATTATTTACTATCTGAAGCAGCGGCACATAATGTCACAAATTTAAAAATTCACCCACCAGTTCCCTTGTTTTCCCTAGTTATGTAATCCTTTCACCAACTTCACAGACATGTGCTTCACTGTAGCACACATGGACAAAGATGCGAACAGCTATTTTAATAAATATTAGACATAGTTTGAAAACTGTGTGCTCCTTATTGAATATTATCACAGTCACGCTCGCACCTCAACCAGAAGCACCTGGCTGTAATTAGAGCATCTGGCTATAAAGAGCACCACTCTAGCATTTCTCAGTTGTGGAATCTTGTTTGAGACAACTGTCCCCTCTGTGCTCTTGTATCCTTCTGTGCGACCTTGTTTCATGCCTGTTCTCTCACCATCCCCTAACCCTGTTCCTCCACTCCCTGAATCTGACCACTTGCATCATCTCTCGACTACAACTTTTGATCCTCGCTACCACCCTGCTCACCGATTCACTGACCATTCGCCTGTTCCCAACCTCTGATCCCACTGTTCTGAATAAACAGTCCTGCACTTGGGCCCAGCGCCCTCTATTCCCTGTGACAAATATATTACTAAATACCCAGAGGTTTGATGAGGAATCTACAGTCAAATTGATTTTTAAAAATTAAAAACAGTGTGAACTTTCACAGCAAAGTGACTCAGTGCATGTTTCTGACATATGAATAAAAGCATTTGTCTCAGCAATATGTATTGTTTTTGTCATGGCTTTCATTATTTTTGGTCTCATACTGATACACCACCCCACTTCTAGCGCTGATCTTGCGCAACAACATTTGAAATACCAGCTTTATGTATGGCTTATGCATTTTTAGATTATTTCTACAAAGTGGGCACAGCGCATTGTGGGGGATGTAAAACCCCTCATGAACACAAAAACACAAATCGGGGTAATTTATGCCTCGCCCAACCCTTGTCAATTTCCTTTTACATCTCAAAGTCACTTGAGTCTCTCACACATTGATAGACTCACCTCTGGGTTTATTTTTAGATCATTTAAACTCATAAAAACAAATGTGCAAAGCACAATCCAGGAAGCAATCTCGAAAGTAAGAAAGAATAGAAACCCATATCCATTAAATTGCTCCAAACTCCATATTTCCAGTGTGGAGGTGCGGTGGGTTTGGCCGGGTCCCGCTCTCTGGCGGGTCTGGGGTTCGAGTCAATTCAGTTTTAGCCAATGTGTGTGTATGTATCTCCAAATTACCTTTTCGGTTGAGATCTCAAGGTATCTCGCAAAAGGTAAACTGTGCCATTGTCACTCGTGTAGTGTCTTTCCAGGGTATGTGATCGGGGGAAAAAAAAAAAAAAAAAAAATCAGAAAGATGTCAATTTAAAACCCATGATGGATGTAGCTGTTGAACTTTTAAGAAAGGCAATTAAACTATTTCTTCAGTAAACATTGTTCAGCATAACTGAGGAAAATTTTAAGGATCTCGATAAGCTTCTAATAAGTAATATGCAATGGTCTGTAATTCCAAAAAGGTAACTAAAGAAGCAAAAACACAGCTTTTAATTCTCCTGAATTCTCCTTACAGTATTAACAAATACTTTTCTTTGTTTCCTGTTTTTCATGTGTCAGTTTTGTTAGAAATAATTTGTATTATTAATGTGAAAAGCAGTGACGGTGAACAAATGCTCCTGCATTTGGTGGAGACTAACTTGTGTGTTCCAACATAACCAGGTGTGCACACTGCAAGGAAGCAACAGGTATATCGGTCAGAGCTGTTCCCAGGCAATCTAATGTTCCTTGGTTTGAATCCCACCCCTGCTTTCGTACCCTTGATCAGAGCACTTACACTAAATTGATGCAGTAAGAATACCCAGCTGTATAAATAGGTACGTAGCTGTGGGTGGCTTGTTATTCTAGAGAACCTAACACAGTAAATGACCTCAGGCTATGGTGTCAACTAAATAAAGGTTTATTTATACCACCCTGATTTTACAGAAGCTGTTCTTATCTTGAGACTCGAGCACGTATTTTCCTGATGAACAGCTTGGTCGTTTTAAACTCAGTAAATTTGTTTATGTGATATTAGAAGTTGAGCAGAGCGTAAAATTTACAGCACTTTTCTGCACTGCATGCATAATTTCATAACATCAGTAACATCTTCTCTCTTTCTGATGGAAAGCAATACATAATAAAACATGGCCGTGTTCATCAGAGCACAGAAAATTTACGAAAGGAATTCATAATGAACTCAAAATCGATATTATCTCAAATCAGTCGAAACAAAATGGAAAAGCACATAGAAATACACTGTATGAAACAAAGGAAACATCCCTACAGCAAACACAGCAACGTCTTTGTCTCCCTGAGCAAAACAAACATCTGTTTTTCACCGGACGGTGCAACCCATTCACCACCTGTCCCAAAGATTCAGTATCACCTTTTGATGGTGTGTCTTTCATACACCGAGGTGCAGGGTTAGGTACACGGAACAACACAGTCAATGCATCTTCAATGAAAAGTTACAAAACACACACACATTTTCAGAACCGCTTGTCCCATACGGGGTCGCAGGGAACCAGAGCCAACCCAGCAACACAAGGCATAAGGCCAGAAGGGGAGGGGACACACCCGGGACGGGACGCCAGTCCGTCGCAAGGCACCCCAAGCGGGACTCGAACCCCAGACCCACCGGAGAGCAGGACTGTGGTCCAACCCACTGCGCCACCGCACCCCAGTTACAAAACATTATGACTCAAAAAGATTACTTTTTGCTGAAGGCAGGCACTAAATATGATTGTAGGCAAATGGTTTACAGTATTAGAAGTGTTACGGGCGCTCTCATAATTATAAATAAAACAACATCGTACACAAACGTTCAAAAGTACACACACACACACACACACACATTCTCAGAACCGCTTGTCCCATACGGGGTCACGGGGAACCGGAGCCTACCCGGCAACACAGGGCGTAAGGCTGGAGGGGGAGGGGACACACCCAGGACGGGACGCCAGTCCGTCGCAAGGCACCCCAAGGGGGACTTGAACCCCAGACCCACTGGAGAGCAGGACTGTGGTCCAACCCACTGCGCCACCGCACCCCCCCGTTCAAAAGTATAATCTGCTTAATTCATAATTAAGGTCTGGAAGTTATGAATTAATCATTAATCATTATGAATTAGGTCTTTAAGGACTGGAAATGAACATCTGCATATGTCATTTATTAAATCATTTCAACCATTTATTTATATGTATTTAGACTAACTGGGGAGGGCAGCTGGCACCATAATGTGGCGAACGGCTGTCTTCGGACCCAAAGGTCACAGGTTTGAATCCCACCTCAAGCTGTAGTACTCTTGAGCAAGGTACTTAACCTCAAACTCTACAGTAAAATTACCCAGCTGTATAAATGGGTAAATAGTTGTAATTTGCTTTGGAGAAAAGTGTCATCTAAGTGAATACATGTAATGATTAGTGATTGTCACACTGGGGGCACACTGACAAAGCGGGTTTGGCTGGGGTCTGCTGTGTGGCGGGTCTGGGGTGTCTTGCAGTGGCCTGGCATCCCATCCTGGATGCTAGCGGCCTGTGTTGGCAAGTTAGGCTCCAGTTTGCTGTGACCCTGCTTGGGACAAGCAGTTGTAAACATTCTGTGTGTGTTGTCACACTAACTGCCTCACATTTCTTGCAATGTCATTTCATCTTTGGGCCTGTCAACCACTTCAAGGGTGTGGGAGAAACACAATAACATGGTTGCTCAGGTGAGCTGTGTGCTCTCCTCCACAATCATGTCAGCACACAGTACCTGCTGCAGCAGAGTGCCATATTTCATGGGGGGGCCTCTGAGGACTTCTAACAGCTGGCTGCTCAACAGGAGAGCCTATGAGCACATGACAACATGGGACATACTCTCACACAGTCCCAGCCATCAGACTTGGTATCTGAATATACACAGAATGTCCTGTTACTAAAACCCTGAAGGTTGGACTGTGGGAGCCACACAGACATGGGGAGAACATGCAAACACCACACAGACTGAGCAGGGATTGAACCCATGTCCTCTCACACCACCCAAGCACTATGAGACAGGCGCACTACTCGCTATGCTACCATACCATCCCATTTTAACTGAATAATGGCCATAAAGTAAAGTTGCAACATGAGACAAATAAGGAAGACGGCAATTGTACTTAAACACTGCCACTGTCACATACGTAGCTCTAAAGTTTCAACATTGAACCATATCTCATGCTCACTCATGTTGGTAGGGAAATGACACACTTGCACTCATTTATTTAGCTGACACTTTTCTCCATCTTACAATGAATTACCCAGATATAGAGCTGGGTAATTTCAATTGGACTACTTCAGGGTTAAGTGCCCTCCTCAAGGGTACTGCAGCAGGAGGTGGAATTTCAACATGAGTCCTTTGAGAAGAAAGAGGCACCGCCGACAGCGCCGTATTCTGGGGAATCCGACACACTCCAGATTTCGAACATGGGAAGTTTTCATTGTTGTTTCTCCCGAATCTTATGACCTACATTCCATAACTATATTTTCACAAGTTGTCAGGGTCCCTTTCACCTGATCATCAATTACAGAATCAATACAAACATGAGAACTCAGCCGGAGCAGTGGCAAGTAAAACATGTTTAAATAGCATACACTACTTCAGCAGTAAAGCAGAAAAATCGCTCGTTCTAAGCGTACATCATCCATTGTTCTTAGCAAGTGCAGCATGTACCTCCTCTGTCCCGAATGGCGAGATTGTGGCCTTTCTTCAGTAAGATGTCCAGCTGGTACATTCCTGGATTTTGAGGAGCTGCACCTGCATCACTTGGCGCCACCGGGTTGATGTCCTGAGGAACAACAAAGAAGCTTAAATCTCCCTTAGAACGAATTATCCATTATTCTCAACATTTCATTTGAATGAATTTATTAGTAGTAAACACCGAAGCTCCACTAATGTGAGTATAACCACCTGCCCCAATATCACTACATTAACTTATTAATTTAAATTAATAGTTCTCCAGAGTAAAAAGTTCACTAGTTACCCACGTGTTCTCACGTCATCATGCAGATGAGGACAAGTATAATACTTTTAATACTATTCATAATTCTTAACTTCTCTTACAGGATGAAAACAATACACAAAGGAAAGGTGATTCTTAAAGTCTGGGGAAAAATGACAATATCTGGCAACATAGAACAAAGAGAAAAACTGATTATTGTGACAATGTCAACTTCTATGTATAAAAAAGACATACTTTGTTGAGAAGACCAGACTCTGGAGCCACACCTGGTGCTCATTACTGCCATTCATAGCTCATTCAACGCTAGCAGTCTTACTGCATGCACCCCCCCCCCGCAAGGTAACACTTCGCTCTCCTCTCCGAGACCCGCACCTGCACACACTAAACACATTAAACACAAAGTTTCATCTTGTGTCCTTGTCTGATGAAGGAAAATCCAAAACCTCTTTCGCTTCCTGCTACTGACTTTGAGAACTTTGATGATAAAACTGTTTTATTAGGTCTACTTTTAGCTCATTTGCATAATTTGCTGTGAGGTTAGTATAGAAGATGACGGGATCCACATTACATTTCACAATTAGGGCAATGAATACAGTTTCACACAAGATTATTTAGAAAGTAATAAAGGTCATCAAGGGGATAGATAAAAGGTCTTTGTACAATCCTGGATTTGAACACATTAACACACAAATCAATAATATAAACCTGCAACCTGTATTCTGTAACATCTCACTTACTCTTCAGGTCACAACCGACTGCTGCTGAAGTGACGCTCCTTCTACACACTGTATTCAGAAAGTATTCAGACCCCTTCAAGCACCTTGAGCAAGGCATGCACCTTAAAGAACTCCAAAACAATTACCCAGCTGTATAAATGGGTAAATACCTGTAAGTAGCTTATCAGTAGAGAAAGGCAACAGCTAAATTAATAAATGTAAATATATTCATTAAATATTACAAAAACATTCATAGTACTAGGCAGACTGCAGTATTATTGTTACCGTTCTTCCTTATTTTCCAGGAAAATTAGAACTATCCAGAGTTTGTTCTACATTAAAAAGTCTTCATAAAACTCAACCATTTTGGTCAAGGAGTCACCATTACATACAAGTCTTGTAAGCAGATGTGTTGCGAGCTTCCTGCTCAGCAGCCTTCCTGAGTGAACCTTCGCTCTGGAACTCAGAAGTGGACCGTGGGGCTCACGCTCCACGCTCTTCCCGCGCTTCCCGGAACATGTTCAGAGCATGGTCCACAGTGGGCATCCATTTGCATGTCCACCTGCCAGGTGCACACATCTCCATTTGCATCGGTGCCCCCGGCGATGGTTCGGCTTTTGTTTCCTTTCCCAGCGAGAAGCACGACCCAGCCGCAGCCAGCGAGAGAGCATTCAAATCAGGCAACATATGCAAGGACAGTAAGCTTACGTCACTGGTTCCCTGAACCTTGGAGAAAACAAGGGTTTGCCTTTTTAATG
This sequence comes from Scleropages formosus, assembly GCF_900964775.1. NCBI lineage: Eukaryota > Metazoa > Chordata > Actinopteri > Osteoglossiformes > Osteoglossidae > Scleropages > Scleropages formosus. Next base: position 6,060,674 of record NC_041822.1, read on the forward strand.
CCATGTTACCGCTAAACGCACAGAAACATATAAATGTCGTGACATAAAGCAAAAAGCCATCAAGCTCAAATTTTTAGGATTGACCATAAATGCGTGGTTTGGTCGGTGAGCTTTCCACAGAGTCTCTGCCCTGTCAACGCCTGAATGATGGCTCTTTGCTATTTCTTCTCTATACAGCTTCATCCTCATCCATCCATAAGTAGCTGAAAGCACATACTGTATTTTTGAGTTGTATGATCCATCAGCGTGGTGCAGCTGTGACTCCTCCGTAACACTGAGGATGTTGCCCTAGCTTTGCTACAGCACACACTGCCCACACACACCCTCCTCATTTCCAGCGCTCCGCACTGATGGGAACATTGCCATTTATTCATTTAGCTGATGCTTTTCTGCAGAGCAACTTACAAAATTAAGCTGCTTACAATTATTTACCCCTTTACACAGCAGGACAATTTTTAGTTGAGCTTAGTGAGTTAAGTACGTTGCTAAAGGGTACTACAGCTGGAGGTGAGATTCAAACCTGCGACTTTTGGGTCCAAAGCCAGGAGCACTAACCACTCTGCTCTCAGCTCCCACTAAAACACCACCACACGCGTGACATAAAGCTCAGTGTAAATATCCCGAATGATTCGCATCAAACAAAAAATCTGTCTTGCATAAAAAACGGTGAAAGACGTACCCCTCAGCGCAGTGACACTATGACAAAAGGTCAGTTTGAGAAGAACACTTATTTTCACAGCTGATATGACAATTTTTAACGATGTGTTCGTGTAAATGGTGGCTAAGGTAAAACTGTGAAGATACGATAAACCCCAGACATAACAAGGGGGTGAAGGTGTCCTGCTCTCTTTCGGGTCCACTTGAAGAAAACAAAACTTGGCACTGCCTCGTGTTGTCATGTGCCTGGCATCAAACCAGAAACCGTTGCCAACAAGCTGCATAATAGGGATTAGGGATAAGGACAGGTTTTTTATAGGTGCTTCGCAATATGACAGACTTCCAGAACAACGAAGATACCCACATTCCAGGTTCAACTACTTGTTGTAACACAACGTAACCTCTCCATTCTACACTTCTTACAATTTATAGCAATTATTTAACTCAAGACAAATGCCTAGTGTAGAGTCATACCACTGGGATATGAACATTAAAAATGGTATCAGTGCACTGATGCTGTTTTTGTAAGCAATACACCTAATTATTTAGCTGACATTTTTCTCCAAAGTGACTTCCAATGAACTCTGTGGTGTTATCAGCCCACACACCTTATTCACCCAGGTGACTTACACTGCTGGATACACTACTTACAAGGGGTCACTCATCCATACATCAGTGGAACATACTCACTCTGTCACTCACACACTATGGGTGAACCTGAACAGTAGGAGGAAACCAGAGCACCCAGAGGAAACCTGCACAGACACAGGGAGAACATGCAAACTCCACACAGACTGAGCAGGGACTTGAACACACTTGCTATAGCACCACTCAGGCACTGTGCAACAGCAGTGCTACTCGTTGTGACACACACACACACACACACACACACACACACACACACACACACACACACACACACACACACACACACACACACACACAGTTTCTGAACCGCTTGTCCCATACGGGGTCGCAGGGAACCGGAGCCTACCCAGTAACACAGGGCGTAAGGCCGGAGGGGGAGGGGACACACCCGGGACAGGACGCCAGTCCATCGCAAGGCACCCCAAGCGGGACTCGAACCCCAGACCCACCAGAGAGCAGGACTACGGTCCAACCCACTGCACCACTGCACCCCCCCCACATACCCTACAAACAATACATATTGCCAGATACACTTTGTGTCATCGTGAAGGAACAAGAGTGACAGCAGATACAGGAACATGGGGAACCTGGAGAGCCATAAAACCTGGGATAAAAGTGTAAGCGACAGACAGAGAGAGTGTGTGTGTTCCACTGATGTATGGATGAGTGACCCACTGTAAGTAGTGTATCTAGCAGTGTAAGTCACTGCGGTGAATAAGGTGTGTGGGCTCATAACACTACATAGACTCCATTGGAAGTCGCTTTGGAGGAAAGTGTCTGCTAAGTGAATAAATGTAAAATGTAATGTTAAAGTGTCACCCTGATTCTTAAACAAAAAAAAACCTTGTTGAATGACAGATCACATGTAACCGTTCAACATATTGTAATGTCACTGCTGATTGTACCATGAATCTGATGAAGACCCTAACGCTAACTGTCGCTTTCCTCAACAAACTGTACTCATTTTCTATAGTAACGGTAAAATCTACTGACCACACTGTGTGAACAAAAGCACAGGGAAAAAAAACATATGCACACACACACTGCAGCAGAGCTGAAGTAAGAGTTGTGTGCCCTCTTGCTTTGTGTACTTATACAGGATATAGGGAGGCGTTATGGAATTGTAAGATGGATGACATATTGTGTAGCACCTTCCCAGAGTTCCAGGCAGCAGGCTCTACCACACTTCCTTGAGCCCACACGCCATCACCCCTGGCCCTGACAGCCACCTTCGTGAGCTATTTTGGAAGGAGTGCACAGCGCAACACTGTGCCTTTACTGGCTTTAACAAGCAGATGAAAGAAAACACGCGAACGCATTGAAATGTGAGGTGAGCCGTTCCTCTCTCATTATTTCTCAATAAAACTGCATTAAAAAGGGGAGAACAATGAACCAATTTCAGAGACACTTCATTGGCATACACCTGACAGTTACTCACACACACACACACACACACATTTTCAGAACCGCTTGTCCCTTACAGGGTCACAGGGAACCGGAGCCTACCCGGCAACACAGGGCATAAGGCCAGAGGGGGAAGGGGACGCACCCAGGACGGGACGCCAGTCCGCCGCAAGGCACCCCAAGCGGGACTCGAACCCCAGACCCACCGGAGAGTAGGACTGCGGTCCAACCCACTGCGCCACCGCACCCCCAGTCCGACAGTTACTCATTTACATTTATTTACTTAGCAGATGCTTTTCTCCAAAGCAAGTTCCAATGAACCCTATTTAGTGTTATCAGCCCATACCTTATTCACCAAGGTGACTTACGCTAGTACTCCCCTTAAGGGTACATATAAACCATGGTAACTACCAGTGAATGGCACACTTACAGGGTGTAACATTTTACAGTGTTTTGTATCATTTTAAATTTATATTGATTCCTTGGGGCTTGAACCGCCATCTATCATTTGTTTTCCTCACTGCCTCTTTTCCCACGTCCGCACTCAGCACAGGCTTCTCATCAAGTCCCCCGGCGAGCTGCAACACAGGACAGCGCACACAGAGTGGGTGTTCATTAGCAGCACACGGGGAGCGGAACACCACACCGACATGTGATATGCCCTCCGCCCCCATCACGGAACCAGAATGTCATCAATCACAAGAGCTGCGTTGCGCTCCTTCCCTTTTCCGCTTGCTCTGCTGCCGCATCCCTGTTCTGAAACTGGTGCCCTGCTGCTGCAGAGCTGATGCAACGACTCGGGACGGGACACGCCGGGTTTGCTGTCATATGTACACAGAATTGGGAGTTCAGGTTGTTTCTGGCAAAGGCAGTCGTTCCAGACAGCATCCTTCACACAACCGCACACTTTCTCCAACGGAGAAATCCTGCAGATTAGGCTCAGATGAATGTGCAGCCAATATGGACAAAGCCAAAGGCAAACCTTAACCGCCGCAAACAGACAGAGCTATATCAGACATGGAAAAGTTTCTTTATGTAAAAGCCCCAAATGCTTGTTACATAAATGGACCAGGGAGGAAAAACTGCTGCGTTACGAGAGAATCGTTTGAAGAGTGTGGGATTTACAGTGTTAGGGTTCGTGTGCTTTTCCACCACAGCGTTCAGGGTCACACTCTCATACATGCTGTACGGTGCACTGCACACTATTGATATTATAAAAGTGGGACCAAGGAGAAGTCGAAACCCAGCACACAAGGGCTCGACAGCACATCCACTCACAGCGATGTAACATAATTTGGCCAGAAGACACTGGGAGATGAGAAATGTGTTCTTCCTGAGAAAGGAAAGAGAATGAAAGGCAGAGAGAATGAGAGAGCGAGAGAGGAGATGGTGGCAGTATTTAGTTATAATTACAGTGTAAATGAGTACCTCACCCTGAGATTATTGCCTTCTGTGTATCAATTTCTCCATCCAATTCCATGAGGAGAAAAGACTGTACAAGGTCGCGATTAATCATTATGTCAGTATATTTATCATCCTGACGTAATGCAATGACATGCGTCATGCCATCTATAGTGTCAGGATGCAAGCAGGAGAAGTAGACAGTTCACACCACATGTCCCGTGGGGAAATGTATGAGGGCTCTCTGTCACTGTAGACTGTGTATAGTAGCAGAAGAACTGATACATAAATCAGCACATGGCAGATATTTAATATGCTTATTCTTCAGTTCTCCAGCTCATAAATGTACACAGTATATGAGTATAACCAACCTGACACAAACACACATTAAAGAGAGCGGTGCCCTGCATCTCCTGCACTATGACATACAGTATGCACCCAGAATAGACTCTGGACAACTGCAACCTTACTTCTGACAAAGGGTAACTGATAGCAAGTGGATGGATGGATGGATGGATGGATGGATGGATGGGCGAACGGACAGGCGGGGGGGTGGATGGATGGATGGATGGAGGACTTATAGAAAATTGTAAAACTGTGTGGACCTAGCTCAGAGCCACACATTAGTGACTCAAAGCTGTCTGTTGATACCTACTCACGCCACATGCACACCCAACTTTGCAGCTCACCATCTGACACACATGCTTCCAGAGAGAGTAATTTATATTTATTTACTTAGCAGACACTTTTCTCCAAAGCAACTTCCAATGAACTCTATGTAGTGTTACCAGCCCACACACCTTATTCACTGCGGTGACTTACACTGCGAGTTACACTACTTACACTGGGTCACTCATCCATACATCAGTGGAATACACTCTTTCTGTCACTCACACACTATGGGGGAACCTCAACAGCATGTCTTTGGACTGTGGGAGGAAACCAGAGCACCTGGAGAAAACCCACGTAGATCAAACCTACGTCCTCACGCACCAGCCAAGCGCTGTGAGAGCAGTGCTACCCACGGTGGGTAAAAAAAGACTGACAGTTACTTCTCATCACAGAAGTTGATTGGAAACTTGATGGTCTTCCACACTTGCAAGGTAAATATAGCAGCTGTTAGTGACATTTTTTTTCCAACTGTGGTTTCACAAAGGATCCTTCAGGCTTGCCCACACTGATATAGTAGACAGGCCCTGTAGTGGTGCCATGGTGAGCCGTGCGAGCAAACAGTACAGTGTCATATGTGGAAGTGACACACAACTTTTCTCCTGTTTGCACGTCCAGCTGCATCTTCTAACTTGGCAAAATGGCTCAACTGCAACAGAGAGACTCCCCTACATGCAGCTGCATGATACAGGCAATGAGAGAAGGTGGAAGCCAAGCGTTCAAGACTGTCAGATCTCACTGCCATGAACAAGAAATCCCAAAGTGTGAAAAGGCCTACCGTCTTACAGTTTGACCTGTTTCATCAAAGTTATAACAGCACAACATGTGAAAGTTCAAGTATCTTGCAGGTACTTCATGTTTTGGTTTCTGGAGGTTGCTACTCTGATTCGTAGTCAGGATCTAGGCAACAGGATTGTACATTTACATTTACATATTTAGCAGACGCTTTTCTCCAAAGCAACTTCCAATGAACTCTCTGTAGTGTTATGAGCCCACACACCTTATTCACCGCGGTGACTTACACTGCTAGAGACACTACTTACACTGGGTCACTCATCCATACATCAGTGGAACACACTTTCTCTGTTACTCACACACTATGGGGGACCTGAAGAGCATGTCTTTGGAGTGTGGGAGGAAACCAGAGCACCAGAAGATTTACACTGCTAGATACACTACTTATACTGGGTCACTCATCCATACATCAGTGGAACACACTCTCTCTCTGTCATTCACACACTATTATAAAGTTTCAACTCTGGCCACAATGTCTAGAAAGTACCTTAAGATCTTTTCACCTTCTTCAATATGTGAACCCTGGGCTGTAGAGCACAGACAGACATTTTGAGTTTTCCTTTGCATCAGTTTTGGAGAACTGATGAAATATGAAGGTTTACACTGACATTCATTCATTTAGTAGACGCTTTTCTCCAAAGCAACATATATCTCAGGTTTAAGTTATATTCTGCATGTTTTAAAGGTTATCATTCAAAATAAGGTTTCCAAAATATATATGTATTTCACCTATACACAGGCCATAACACACACATTGGCTGAAGCTGCTTGCTCCAAGGAGGGTCGTGGCAAGCCAGAGCGTAACTCGGCAACACAGGGTGTAAGGATGGAGGAGGAGGGGACACACCCAGGATGGGATGCCAATCTGTCACAAGGCACCCAAAGCGGGACTCAAACCCCAGACCCACTGGAAAACAGGGCCCGGCCAAACCCGCTGCACCACCACACCCACCCAGGCCATGACAAAATTCTACAAATACAGACAAAAATGCATTGCCTTTCATGCATAAGCAGAGCCAGCACAGCAATGAAAATGGCGTTTCCAAACCAGGAGTGGAGCCTCAAGTTTTCCAGGCATCCAAAAGGACCAGGTGTTGTGAGATGGACAGAAAAAAAGCAAATGAGGATTTGGTTGGACAGAACCAACAGGTGGCTCTGTGATCACTCTGTGGTTCAGGTCCTGGTTTATACGGCAGGCAAATTTAATGCATATTGTAGTCACCATCATTTAGAGAACAATCACAGGCAAAACATCAGAATTCAAATGGGACACAGTGATAAAACCAAACACACGCACACACATTTTCTGAGCCGCTTGTCCCATACAGGGTCACGGGGAACCAGAGCCTAACCCGGCAGCACAGGGCATAAGGCCGGAGGGGGAGGGGACACACCCAGGACGGGACGCCAGTCCGTCGCAAGGCACCCCAAGCGGGACTCAAACCCCAGACCCACCAGAGAGCAGGACCCGGTCCAACCCACTGCGCCACCGGACCACCTAAAACCAAATATTTTTTATGAAAGACCGGCTGCTGCGGACAAACACAAGAGGTCCATGACCCGTATCACTAAAAGCGCAAATGAATTAATCAGATTGTAAAACCTGCTGTAATTATCACCCCGAGAGGCTAGTCCTCTAAGAGCTGGATATGAATGTAAATGGGACAGTGCAGGATTTACCAAAAAACTGCTTCCATCCATATTCGCAGGTAATGACAGCACAGGTGGATATTTTGAAGTCCAAGAGAAAAACTCATTGAAAAACATCTCAATAAAAAAAAAAAAACCACTAAAGATGGGCCTTTTGAAACCTGTGTTTTTAATTGCAACATGAGATAAATGACTGAAAAGTGAATATTTGATATGCAGAAGATGAATATAAAGCACTTCAAGTGGTATGCAGGAAGCTCAATGCTCTGCAGAGAGAGTATCACACAGTTCCACCCCTGATGTTTAATGTATTGCTTCCTGAAATGTGGGGGAAAAAAAAGACCATTAATGCTGCGGCACATTTTATAGAAAACAATGCTCCTGGGGGTCTAAAGTGGCAATTGCAGCCACCTTGGAACTCGCCCAAGGAGGAAGGCACACTGAAAACCCATTGTTGGGCTGCGTCTGTCATCCCCGCAGTACACAAATCCTACTGAGGCTACACACTGTGTCCCACACGATGTCCCAAAAGCTGGTCCCAAAACGCTGCACACGGATAGTGGTGAATGGCCACTACAACCGTGTGTAAAGAACACAGCCTTTCCCACCAGAGGAAAAAAGTACATCTCAGCCGTTCCCCTCCCAGCACCTTCTCCCTCAGCCGCACCTGTGCGCTCAGTCACGTACATTGCAAATGCTCAGTTTCAACAGTGGTGCAAAATAAAACGCACTTCTGGCTACATGTTGCTTGCAAGTGACCCAGAGGGATTCACTGCAAAAACAAAAAACCCAAAGTAGCCAAACAGGGTTACTAAAGCAAATACTGGTCATACAAGAGCGTATATAAACATACACATTGAATTAAATGACACATTTAATTAGGACTGAAATGAGAAAACGAAAGATCTTTGGAAGCATTTTTCAGTTTCTGGAAAAGATTTCATTCGTTTGAATGAAAAGAGCAATTTGGAGAAACGTAAGCAGATGGGAAAGGGATCTATAAGCGGAAAGCCCATCATTTGCAAGGCGGGTTACACAAAACAGGGAGTCACGTTACATTACCAATAATAATAATAAAATCCCAGTGCATTAGCAGCACAGGGAGTGCGGTAAGTGTGTGTAAGTGTGTGCGTACATACGGTCACGGTCAGGCGGTGTTCCACTGAAGCGAGAGCCGGTTCAGTCGTCCACCTTCACTGCTGCACAGCACTGCTGCTGCTGCCAGATGTCTCTGTCCTATATGGGAGGGAGCCCAGGACACACACACACACATGCACGCGCACACACACACCCACACCCACTCCCACACTGAGCAACTTGCTGTAACCAAAGCTCGTCAATGTTCTCAAAGCCTTTAACGCCAACACACAAATAATGACCTCTTCTCCAATCCTGCACACACAAAAATACTTCTTACAATCACACACACACACAGCAGCCAGCTATCAAGTATGGGGAGAGACACTCAAGCACACCAAAACACTTACACACACACACACACACACACACACACACACACACACACACACACTCTACTATATCCCCATTCACTCAGTACGCATTAGAGAAAGGTCAGTGTAATTTTGTGTCCAGAAAGAGGAGAATGCAGTGTGACACGAAAGAGCATCATCGTTGAGGTTCTACAAAGAGTGCTACGTCTCCCCCCTCTGGTTGAGTTAGAGCCTCTGTCAGCTTCTGGCAAGTCCCCCTTCTATCAAGTGTCCTAATGTCACATACGGAAAACTGAATTCTTCATTACATGCCAACATGCAGCGTCAGTCAAGGAACATGGTGAATTTAACATAATGTCACTTGATGTACACTAAAAACAGATGTACTTTGTAAATAGTCCCTAAATGACACATTTTCACACCCAGAGAAGCTCGAGGAAGCTGAAGTATTGGAAGGCACCTGCTCTCAAATGGTTTAGAAAACACATGCAACTGTGTGAATATTGGAAATGTGCAAATTTCAAAACTTTATAAGTTGATTGTAAATATCTACCTATCAGTTGAACAAGAATACATTTAATTCTTGAAGAACGCAACAATATTCATTGGAAAGGTCTTTCCTGAGAAGCAAGTGGGAAAAGATGCCATTTCCATTCGTCACAAAAGTCATTACAATTTAAACGCAGCAGGAAATGGACTGAAGCGCTCTTGCTGTGCAGGCTGCTTTACGGAACCAGTGTAACCTGTTCCACTCCACCATCCACAAGACCTTTCATTTGAGCTAGACCCTGAGAATCCCTGCGGGCCGCTAACACCCCTTTGGGAGTCACTGTTTGCATCAAATCCACCGAGTTCCATGAGTTCCATGACAAAACTAGACAGAGGAACTGGGCAAACCACTGAAACAAAACACAACCTGCAAATCTTGAGTGAAAAACTGCGAAACTCAAGGAAGCGGCGTTCGGATCGACATAATTAATCTTTTTTTTTTCCAAGAGCAATCAAAGTTGTAGTGTGTCCAGTAGACTTTAGATATAAAAAGTACATCACTCGTATGACTCACACACACTAAGTATACTAAAAATATTCCAAGTACACACACATTTTCAGAACCGCTTGTCCCATAGGGGGTCGCGGGGAACCGGATCCTACCCGGTAACACAGGGCGTAAGGTCGGAGGGGGAGGGGCCACACCCAGGATGAGACGCCAGTCCATCGCAAGGCACCCTAAGCGGGACTCGAACCCCAGACCCACCGGAGAGTAGGACTGTGGTCCAACCCACTGCGCCACCGCACCCCCTATATTCCAAGTATCATTCATTAATAATGAATAGGTAAGGCTTGAATGTGGGACTGCAGGGTCCAAAGGCAGCAGCTCTAACCCGTATGCTACCAGTTGCCCCTTTTATCCATCCCTACAGCTCGTCCAATGAATGGATGCAGTCGAGGTACTCCCTGGATGGGGATCCAACACACACACACACACACACACACACACACACACACACACACACACACACACACACACACACACACACACACACACACACCTACTTCAGAGTCACCAGTTCATCTGAAACAAATATCTTGGGACTACGATGAAATCCTTGCAAACACAACAGTTTGTCTAGACTGACATAGGTTTGAACCAAGGCCCAAACACTGTGACACACTAGCTGCACCTCCCATGTCAAGGTGTTCCTTATTTTAAATATATTCCTTCAGAATTTGCTAAATTAATTATAACTATATATTTTGCACTCCAGCTATTAAATCCTCACTGTACAAACATTGTTTCAAGTACTATTCATAAAGAACTCTCTATAAGCTGTGGTTTAAATGGAAATCAATATTTCATTACAGGTCTAGTTAAGATTGTTTGCACCAAGAACACCGGTAAAAATGAGTTCTATCCTAAATGAGTTGGTTTCTTTTATATTTTGAAAACAGTTTAGGCCCGTATAGTACCAGTTTTATGCTGCAGCGCTCTGCACGGGTCCTGCTGTCTTTCCTGCTCATGCATTCCCACGCAGTTATCAATGATAAACAGAGACAAATGAGCTTTTCCGGCCGGCACCACCTGGCTGCTAGTGACACTAGAGCATCTCAAGATGCGCAACACAATACCCAGAGAGGTGACCGATGAATGAGTCAAAGATTCTTGTAGTGAGCGCAAAGGCTATGTGCAAAAGCTTTATGAAAAGGATGTAAAGTATGTGGCTGTCATGTAGAGGAAAGAAAGACATCACCATCCCTGAGTACCATCGCGGGGTACGAACAATATCCTGAGACACACTAGTGCAGGAGCATTAGCCCAGAATGTGAAGGAGGAACCAAAAAAAGTATGTTCAAGTCAAGGAGGTTTCTATCAAGCGATCGACCTCTGTGCATCATCACTGCAGTGTGATGCAGGAGGAATGTGAGGAACAGATGAGATATTGTAAATGAAGCTTATAACGGGTATGAGCTGTCTCTGTACCGCAGACCATGACCACGGGGTCACCTGAGGCCTCATTTTTTTCAAATGAAAAAAAAACGTTATTTTACTGAAAGTAATGTATATATACCTTTCAAGATTTTTTGAAGAAGCTGAGGTTACAATGTATAGGCAGTCCTCCTGTAGCCCACAAGGTCTAAAATTCTGAGAGGAAGCATTAAAGCAGTTACTGAAGCGTAGTTTTTGCTCTGTGCAAACCACATCAGTCAGGTGGATGGATGCTGCACCCTTTGTTTGATCAGAATGATGATTTATAGAAAACAAAGAAAGAAACTAGCCTCGTCTACATCTGCAATCTTTAATAAACAAGAGTTAGTCAAGCCTAGGGGCTGACAAGGAATCATTTTGGGAAAGAGCATCTTTATGTAGGCGCTGACTGTTCCGCTGGACCAATATGAGCCTCGGCTACAGATGTCACAATGTCAGATATTGACGGTACGACCATAATTTCAGGAAATATTTCAAATATATGAATAAAAGTTAAGATAAAATTAAGTTCAAACAAAAAACAGACACGCATGAAAATCTGAATCTACCTTTTGAATAAACAGTGAAAGGCTGTAAGACGTATTTTTTCCATGAGGACTGTTTGACTACTTTTTCTGCAACAGAACCTTTTCCAGTCTTTTCAGTCTATGGTATGGAGTAGAAATGTGAGCGTGTTCTCATTTTCAGGGCTCACTCTTGACCTCTGAGGGAATAAGATATGGCCACTCGTGCTACACTCTGTATCTGAAGGCAAGCTTGTAACCGGGATGCACATGAACTTTCTGGCTACTTTCAAAAGATGTGGCCTTTCTTCCATGTGTGTCGTCCAAAGAGCCAATAGGTCAGCACCAGGGTTAACTGCACACAGGGACAAGTACAGACCTTCTCCTCTCTTGGTGAGGACAGTCAATTTACTGATGTTTTGTTCTTTCTTGCATTGGTGATTTGTTGCAATGATCCAGACAGACTTCCACATTTCTTCATTTCTCCTCTCCTTTTCCCTAGTCATCACCTTGTGTGGTTGCTACTGGAGACTGTTCTGTGCGTAAAGTTTCTACTGGTGCCCGTGTCAAAGCTTCATCCACACACACCTTAACTCCATCATCAAAATACTCAGCAAAGTTTCCCTCAAACCAGGGACCCACAAAAGAGGGGATGTTCGGCACCCTTTTCCTTTCCTCGTATGCCTTAGCTGTAGTCACAGGTCTTCTTTTATTACCCAGGTCATCTGTTGGGTGACTATGTTCTTGCCTTCTTATTCTCAGAGGACTTCACTGTTGGCGAGCTCCAGGACTGGTTTCAGGGAGGACAGTTCTCTGAGGACAGGGCATCAGTTAAGTCATGTAGAGGGCTGAGCATCTGTCTCACATCCTCCAGGACACTGTTATCACTGTTGTCGTTGGAATGCTGCTGCTCCAAGAATCTAAGGATCATTCCTAATTTCGATCCCTGCCTGGTGACCACACGATTAATCAGTGAATGCTCAGGGATGTTCACTTCAACCTGCTTTTCCTTCAGCTCTCGTTTCTGCTTCCGGCTTCTAGCAAACCCCTAGAAATCCTTGGATCAGGTATCGGCATGGCACAGTCCACCCTTTGTACATATCTTGAGGGAAACTACCAAGTTTAAATTGTGACCAAATCATGAAAACCAAACAGAAGGGAAATGCTTAAACATCTTTGCCATGTTAGCGGCGTTGTGAGTTATATTTCCAGGCGCACTTTCTTTACCTTCCATTCCTGGTGCATGTATCCCACCATTTCAGTGACCACTTATTTGGGAAATACACTATCTCAAAGCCATGAGCCTTTAGCGGCTAATCAGAGGAAACAGAGAAGCGTAAACCTCATGCAGGATTCTCCTCCATCACCACCGCTGGACTACAGACCTGCTGTTGCACCAAACCGTTCACCTTCTTCCAGCTGTTTCTCCAAACCAGCTTTCACTTCTTTGTGTATCCTTGGGGTTTTGTCTGTGGAAAAGTAGCTTCTTACTGGAACCTTGTATTGTAGCACTGACTTCTTTGTCACATGAATAAATTCAGGTGTGTCAGCAATCTGAATAAAGTGACATCAAACCCTTGGAGACAAAATACTCACAGCATGATGCAGCTCTTGAGCTTGTTTTGATGAGGGCACATATTTCAGGGACTTGGCACTTGGTTGACTGGCGTTTACAGCAGATTCAGAATTAGTTTTTAGCTATAAGTGAATTAGCAAGTAAAATAATAGCCTAATCTATGTCAGAAAGTGTAGAGTAGATTTAATGATTTTAGAATATTTGTAATCTATTGTAGAAAAACAAAAGCATCACCAGTTTAAACTACCCAGTAATTGTTACAGTGGAACATTTGGCTACTTAGCAATAATTTTCAGAGGTCAAATGGAAATATTAGAGGTCAGAGATTCACAGTGTCTTGCAACCTGAAACTTAGTCACTCATCAGTTATTATTGTTGTAGGAAACTTTGTGTAAGTGAAAGAGGTATCCCAGCGAAATGAAGTCGAATAAAAAATGAAGTGACATTAAGCATTCACAGAGCACCGCTCTGCCCTGAACTGCTCCAAGAAGGGCAAGCCCTTACTTAAGCTACCTAATGTAACATTTAAATTTTTGTTTTACCTTGATTTGTGTAGAGTAAAAGATGGTTAACATGGAGATACTGAAGGGGACTAAATGCGTTTGAACGTTTGTCAGCTACTTTTTAGACTCATGTGTAACTCTTCCACCACCCTCTGATCATTTTTAAATACTTAAAATGCTCCCACACTGCCAGTTTAAGGCACTATTTTGGCAGGTGTAAAGCTGAGATGTCAAAAGTCAAACTGTCATTTTCACAGCACATACAGTATATTCTCTGTAGGCAAACTATGGCATGTTACTGTGAGAGGAACTTTTCACTGCAATGTGGCATCACAGGGTTCAAAAGAAGAATTTCACAGTCACTTCTAAAATACTTAGCTGAGGAACCGTGGCGTTTCTAATCATGCCTCATAGCGAAAACTGGTTAATCTCAACATGCCGAGCCCCAGCTGAGATGGGCAGTCAGCACTAGCACCGGTCACACAGCAGGTGAATATTTACAAGGCAGACATCCATCCCATCTGCACTGCCATGGTGCTCCACTCATGCCAAAGACAGGCGCTCACAGATGGTGCAAACAAAACTGATGCTTGTAGACTCCTACAAACACCCACATGCAAAGGAAGATCCAGAGCCACAGGAATCCCTGGGTGACACGCAAGGAAACTGTACATAAAGCCTATCAAAACCAAAGTAGAGAAACAAGTGGCTTCTTCAATGCTGTAAAGGCTCATCAGAAAGAACACTAGAAATCTGAAAATCTCATTTTAAACCTGATTTAAGCACCACTCATTGCAAGTTCTCTCTATATTCATTCTTCCATGTGCTTTTGTTTCCTCCCGAAGTCCGAAGACATCTGTTTCAGGTGAAATGATAATTCTAAATAGCCTTGTGTGTGTGTGCGCAAGCGTGTGTGAGTGAGAGCGAATGATCGCCCTGTAATGGACTTGTGCCCCATCCATGACCCTGCACTGGACAAGCAGTTATTGATAATATACTGATGAATGAATTATGTCTGTTAAACACCCATCACAAGTCTTTTTTAAAATAGTATGTGGCAAACTCGGGGGGTTTGTATGCTGTTTTAAACACAAGACCGAACATGATATATGTACGATATATTTGCATTATAAAGCGTTTCACCACTTAAACACCCGTCAGAGAGCACAATTTAATGGAATGTAGAGTGAGTATCTGTTGAAGATAGGAAAGATGTACAAGCACTAACAAAGAAATTTTCTTTTTTTACATGATATTCATCAGAACTAATAGGTATGTTACTTGAAAATTGTAAAATGCCACATATTTGTTATGTCAATCCTTAATAAAATTATACGTTGCCATTCATGAAAAGTAATGTATTGCAGAATGTGTTTTATAACATGATACTTTTGGAGGAAACGTCAAGCAATATGTAGTTGGTACAAGAAAAGTGGTAAACAACCACACAACGTCTAAAGCACCAAGTTGCTTTGGAGAAATCATCAGCTACATGAAAAATGTCTTTCAAAGTGTGTTTCTATATTTAATTTACAAAAAGTAAAGGTAAAATTACTCAGTTTAAAACGCAACAAATGATTTATAATGAAAACTATTAGTCATGTGTTTCTGTGTGACGGACTGGCGTCCCATCCTGGGTGTGTCCCCTCTCCCTCCAGCATTGCGCCCTGTGTTCCTCGGTTAGGCTCCAGTTCGCCACGACCCCGCTCAGGACAAGCGGTTTCTGACAGTGTGTGGGTGTGTGTTTCTGTGTGATATTTTACCCTGTTTCACAGAACAGCTTGAGCAGTTCAGTTCTATGCCTTTTTAGCTGATGCATTTTATCAAGAGCTATTACACTGGTAATGTACATACAATTATTTAGCCATTTTTGCCAACTAGGCAATTTTCACAGTAGAAATGTACCAAATTTACAGTTCCTATCTTTCTTAAGGGTACAACAGCAGGAGACTGGATCCAAACCTGGTCCTTAGAGTCAAAAGTTGGTGGTTCTAACCACTATGCCACCTACTACCCCAACAATCAAATTAACTTATTTCAAAGAGAGTTGCAGATAGAAAAAGAGCACTTTGGGATTTAAATGCACTGGACAATCTCACTGCAAGAATATGGGTCAAAATGCCTTTCTGGAACAGAACTGCTCATTGCATTAATTCATTTACTCGACATTTTTCTCGAAAGCAACTTACAATGTTAAGGTTAGGTAACGTTATAAGCTTACAACTATTTACCCTTTTGTACAGCTAGGTAATTACACTGGAGCTATTTAGAGCAAGCACCTTGTTCAGCAGTACTACACTTAGAAGTTAGGATTAAACCTTCAACATTTGGGTCCACAGGCAATAGCTCTACCCACTACACTACTAGCTGTTCCACATGAGTTTCTTGAAAAGAGATGGAACACATGTCACTGACGAAAGTAAGGCTGATGGCTGGTGCATTTACACCTCCGCTATAGTCGTCATTATAAACAAATCATGTGCACCTGTTATTTGCATGTTACACTGAATAGAGAAGAGGCAGCGTTCACAATGAAACAACTGATGACAAATTATATTTTGAGCCTTGCCTCATTATTTTAATGATGCTTGCAGGTAATTAAAGTTGAAGTGAAAATATGATATTGCCCAGTGCCCAACTATCAGTTCACACACACACACACACACACACACACACGTCCCATACGGGGCCGCGGGGAACCGGAGCCTACCCGGCAACACGGGGCGTAAGGCCGGAGGGGGAGGGGACACACCCAGGACGGGACGCCAGTCCGTCGCAAGGCACCCCAAGTGGGACTCGAACCCCAGACCCACCAGAGAGCAGGACTGTGGTCCAACCCACTGTGCCACCGCACCCCCACTGTCAGTTCATTCTGCTGTATATTAGAAACAAATACCAAACCAAATAGTAATCATATCAGCTTTTTTGTTTTTTTTTCCGTTATGGTTTGGATGCATTTAGAAAACTTCCACTTCCAGGTGAGACCAGAGTTTCAGAGAAGCTGAGTCTGGAAGCACAGTTTACAAAAATGTAGGCTGTTTACTGCACTACCATAGCTGCAAGGAGAGCAACCCACTCACCTACCTCTTGCGACAGTCATATAAAGTATGCAGTATATCACTGATATATTATAATGTTACAGGAAGAACTGTGGGGTGAGTCACAGAAAAAACAAGAGCTTACCGGAGTGAAGACCAAAAGCCAAAGAGTACTGAGCAGGAAACACTGAGCCGGGAGGCTGCTGCAGAGAAGCCCTGACAGGCGAGCAGAGTCCCTGATGCCAAGTCCTCATTCATTCAGAGGACTGGTGGAAAACGTGGAGAAGGGACCAGATGCATAGAAGACCACTTTCACTCGTTGCCTCTCCGACATTCTCAGGCATCATGGTTCTGTCCACTGGGTTCACGAGTACATGATCACCTGCAAGAGCTCAACCCTTTAGCCAAAAGCAGAGGCTGCCAAGGGACAGCCCACTCACACAGTCTTCAGGGTACCAGACGCACACATCAGGAAGCAGGGAGCCCAACAGACTGGAGCTTCAAAGCCTGATGAAATGTCCTCGGCTACTCACATATTTGTGAAAGAGAGATGTAAAAAGTGTAGAGAGGGTGGCATTGCAGACATGAGATGGGTGCCTGACCTGAGTAGCACATTCTCCTTAATCCCTGCTGTCAAGATCAGCGATGTAAGCTAAATCAAGGACTTAACGGTCAGGCCAAGCTCATTAAGGCATGGCTGGACACGAAACTTTGTTCAACAACATCTTCATTATGGAACTTTCTGCAAGGAAGTGTTTGTGAACTCATGACACGTATTGTACATTGGAAGAAGAGGGCAACAATGGCACCGAGGAACACTGGGACTTCAGTGGATCTGGAGAAGGGAAAAGAACAACTAAGGCACATGTTCACTTATTGTGCTACTAGAGTCTAAGAATTGTTATGATTTCACTGTGGACCCATACATTTTCAGTTATTACGTCATAGTTGCTTCTGCAGTTTGCTGCTTGTTACATGTCACTCATGTAGTACTTTCATTTTAATGAGTGCTGCATGTCTGTGATCTCCATGTGATATGATCACTCACCAGCTGCTGCAACAACACTGATGTAATCCCACCCAAAGCTCAAGGCCGGTTTACACAGGGGCTCTTATTTCCCACAGGTCTCCGCATAACAGGAAACACAATGACATGAGTGAGAGGAGAGGGCCAAGAACAATTGCAGGTGGCAATAAAACAGACGCAAAAGACCTGCTCACATTCATAGCTCTGCGCAGAAAAGTATAGTATCTGAGCTGCACTACGACAGCACATGTTACTATTGCAAAAAAAAAAGTATTTTGCAAAGTACTTGCAGATGTAGTATTTTGCAAAATACTCTACTATTATACACAGCTGTATAAGCAATGCGACAATAATGTCATATTTGACTTGAGAGGTCTCACTAGCATCTTACTAACACAATTTAGTCAAAAATTAAAACATTGTAGTCCAGCCTGGTGATGCACAAAAGCAGAGGACACATCTCCCAGATAAGCTTTTTAGCCCTATAAAAGCCTTGGATCCCAGGAACTACTTTTCACTCATTTATAATAGACGAGCTGGGTTTCATGGGTGGACATGATTCCTGATAAAATGCAGAAGGTTACTGGTCAGCCAACCTCCACACTTGGCGAGTCATTTCTGCACATGCTACAAGTTATAAAGCACTAGAGAAAACGGGATATTGCCACACTGTTGTATTCAGTATTCATCTCTTACTATCCTCCTGTTCATGGAATGTAATGAGCAAACCTGTAAACAACCCAAAATAAAAAGGCAGCCCAATTCGAAGGAAAATTGCATATTTAAATGGTCCTCGGTGTGACTAGTGCTCATTTATTGACCCAGTGCTCCAGCGAATAGATGCAGGTGATTAGTGGGATCTCTGGGACAGCACATTGATTGCTCCCACAATTCATTACTGCTCTTCTATCCTTGGTGTCCAAGCGCTCAGCTGAGTAAATGTGCAGTAAAAGTCAGAGGGAGAGAACGCTTCATGAAAGTGACGCTGATGGATGGAGTGAGTCGGAGACAAGTTCCCTCTACATGTGAGAAACCCATGCTCAACCCACAGGAAACCAGTTCACAGACCACAGAGAAAGGGAGTGGGCCTTTGTGCTACCGCGGTGAGAGAGGAGACATCAGAACCATGCAGCAGAACAAGGTCGAATTCCTCAATGCAGATTTTCTTTCTTTCCCTTACAAAACACAACGACCAAAACCTGAGAAGGGAGACAAGCCCAAAAAAAAATCCTATTATCATTATTATTATTGTTGTTGTTGTTATTATTACAGCTGACTGAAGCCAAGCCTTGTCTCTTTGCACAGCTAAAAAAGTGAACTGCAACAACACAGGTGGAGTTCCCTGCTCAGGAAGACAGGTGCTCGATACACCTCTATCCCTCCTTGCACACAAACCCTCGGTGGTCACGAGAAACATGCGCCCTAAAGCGCTACACTACTTTCTTTTCTCTTCACGGGACAGTGTCACACATCCATATGTGCTCTGTCAGCAACGAACTACCATCAAGGTTTCAGAAACACTTCTTGACTCAGCTTTCTAGAGCTATTTGCTTTCTCAGATGAAGTGCGTGAGGATGATTTGTGCCATTTGTATTTCTGATCACGGTACAAACAGCTGCTGACTGTCCTCCTGTTCGTCTTCTGTCAACTCATGTGTCGATATTAAATGTGTGTTCTGATATTGCAATGTTTACTGTATAATGTACAAGACCAGACTGAGGAAGCACACATACACAAACACGCCGGGCACAAACTTTTCACACTTCTCCCCTCTGGCAGGTGTTACAGAGCACTGTCCTCCAGAACAAGACAAGAACAGTTTTTTATCTCAGGCCATCACCCTCACGAAGACAAAACTCCCCTATAGGTCTCCTATCAGTACAATACTGTATAACCCATCACTTGCGTAATTTACTTTTTTTTATTAAAGTTTTTACATTTATCCTTTTTTACTGTGTAAATATGCTATTTATTTATGTATTTATTTATTCTGTGTCTCTGTCAGCTGTCTGTCTTGTCTATTGTCTGTAATACTGAAAGCACCAAGCACCAAAGCAAATTCCTTGTGTGCATCAGCACACATGGCAGCTAAAACCTCATTGTGATTCTGATAATAAAAGTTAGTCTTAGTACTCTTACTTTTTCTATCACAAGCTTCTCACAGCACTTGGGTGGTGAGAGAGGATGTAGGTTTGAGCCCTGCTCAGTCTGTATGCAGTTTCCATGTTCTCCCCATGTCTGCGTGGGTTTTCTCAGGGTGCTCTGGTTTCCTCCCACAGTCTAAAGACATGCAGTTCAGGTGAACTGGTGACTCCAAGTTGCCCTAAATCTCCCACAGTGTGTGAATGGGTGAGTGACTGTGTGTGTGGCATCTCGCCCAGGGTGAACTCCCCCTCAGCCTTACACGCAATGGTTCCGAGATAGGCTCTGGATCACTGCAACGCTGCCCTGAATAAGCAGTTCTTGACATTGGATGGAACTAGCTTCTCATATCTGGTGCTAAAAGAGAAAAGTGGTCTCAAAGATGATGAAATATGAAATGATGCTGAAGGTAGGGCTAAAGACTTTATTACTTAAAATGGACTTTGGAGCCTATTTGTACCACTTAGGTCACCAGGAAGAACAGGTACCCTGAAGGTGTGCTAAATTAGTACAGCAGATTTGCAAATTATTGCTGTAGTACTGTAGTACATGGGCAGGTGGAGACCTTTTCTGTGGTTTTACTACAATGTTGAAAATTACATTACAGCAAAGTGTGAGGCTTGTGTCAACAGCCATTACATGGAGGGAAAGCAGCTAATGGTGAAAGGCTCCCCTAAGGCCGCGTCCTTGTAATAAGATCATCGTACTTACTGTGAAGAGAGTTTAGATGGCCCTGTGACTCTTGACTGTGATATGGCCACGTTAAAAATGAAAAAGAAAACCAACCAACTCATCACACCTCTAACTGAATCTCAGTGAGACTGAAGTAGGTGTCATATGTGAACTGATAACCAACTTACTTAGAGAAACCAAAAAGTCCAAATAGGTACCTCTTATGGTGATCTGGTTAAGAGTATTTCATTATTTTTAAGATTTTAGAGTGAATAATTTAATGCTTATAAAGACTAATTTAAAATGCTGAACGTTCAGCAACATTCAGCAACCAAGGTGAGCAGAATGGTGTTGGTGCCTCTTTGTGTTAATGCTAATCATCCATTGTCAACAACAACTTGTCCGCTCCAGCGCATATCCCAGAAACACAGGGCGCTGGACTGGGAAGCGGACACCCCAGGTGGGATGCCAGTCCATTGCAATAACACACACACACACACACACACATATTCACTCACAGACAATAAGGCCAATTTAGAGTCATCAACTCACCTGAGAAATGCGTCTTTGGACTGCGGGAGAAAACCCACACAAACATGGGGAGAAAATGCAAACCCCATAGAGATGGAGCCCAATAAGAACCCAGATCTGAAACTATAAGAAAGGGGCTGTGATGCAGCACCATGGCACCCTGTGCAGTTATTTGGCTCTGTGGAAAAGTATAATCAACAGGAGATGACAGTGGCAATGCTTTCCCATAACTCCAAAATTACAGACTATAATTCAAATACTTCTCTTGGCATACGTGCAATCCAACCACTCATGACCACGGTTGTCATAAATATTTTACTGTTATCTTTCTATTCAATGCAGCATCTCCTTGAACTGAGTGCCATATAAAGTCCATTTATTCTCCAGCCTCATGATTGTTACTCAGGAAGGTAAATGTGCTGAGACTAGATAGCAAAGAATGGATAAATCACGAAAGGAAGCCCTCAGATAAGGTGGGAAGAGGCAAAAGAAAAGCAAAACACAAACAAGCCACTGGTTGAGTACACAGAAAGCTCCACATGATGGGGGGGGCTGTGGACCGAGAACGGTGTCTTGGAGGTTCGGCCTTCTCCTCGACAACCTGCTCTGCCACTCAACCTGTACCAGTTCGTGGAGCGCCAGAGGCTACCACCCAGATGCATGGCACCTGCACGTGAGCGACAGTAGGGAGAGCCAGGTGTGTGACAGTGCACAGCACTCCTGTATCCTCTGGGGTGAGAAAATTGAGCCCAAAAGCATCACGTAGCAAAGAGACATGAGCCTTAATACTGACGCCATGCGCACAGACACATACACACACACACACACACACACACACACACACAGCGAAGGCACTGTACCGTCGTATAGTGCTGCAACTGAGCTGCACAGAGCTTGGCAAACATAAATAATAAAGATGTTGGCTTGACATTTTGTACAACTTGAGTGGTAATTTACAGAACAGCCAAATATTGAAACAATGCTAGTACTGAAACTGAAAATGTTGAAAAACACTTTAACACTTGAGAGGAAAATCAATTTATTGCTTATGAAAGGAACACCATTCAAAGTAGACTCCACTGTGAAATAGAAGCCGGAGGACACAGAAATCAGGCCACCGACGAGTTTTAATATTTAAAAGTATTACGTAATTTCCGTCTCATTAAATACATCATGGAAATTGCACAGATCTTGGTGGTACCGTGACAAAAACCAGAAGCTCTGTACCTCGCGCTGTGGAAAAGCTTTAATTACAGATTTGTTTGTTCCAAGTAAGAGAATAATGAAGAGAGAGGCCTGTGTGCGGGTATAAGACGCCCCCCCTGTCTGCATGGTCTCATGACGGGTACATCGTTTTCCTGTCCTTCTGGGGAGCTTCGGCACTTCAGCTCTATTCAAGCATCTACACTGTGGTAAAGGTGTTGCTGTCAAAACGGCTCATGACACATTACCTCGTTCAGAACAGAATACACTCATAAAGAGAAAACAAAAGAACGCTTTCCTCTGAACGACTGCTTATAAATAGTTTTGTTATGAATTGTCAGCTCTTAGACTAAGACAAGCATGTGACTGCCTTCAGGAAGGGCATAAGTAAAGTTGCTGGCAGGAGAACTCAGATGGGTTTGGTTAAGACACTTCATGCACGCTGCATCAATCACGAAGAGACAAACGAAGAGACACAGACTCTGTGTGTGTGTGTGTGTGAGATCAGGAAGTGGTCACCCCTCCTCACTGAGACTCACGACAATAAGGTTCTCCCTCTAATTGCACAAATATACACACCCACCGGTCCACATCATTAATGTGCAGGTCACTGACTCTGCATGTTCTCTAGTGCACCAATTTGTGACCCCCTGCATGCAAAGAAGACGATGATGGCCTTTAGTTGGGCCTCTAGTCCAGTGAACTCACTGAATCTCTTACACACACACACACACACACACACACACACACACACACACACACACACACACACACACACACTATGTACCATGAGCACCCACTCTGAGCTGCTTTGAGAGCCACTCTATTCCGTCATCTCTCCTTACATCCCAGTGGAACTGCTGTTGGGTGAATGACAGCTAGAGCACAGAACAGTCCAATACAGAGTTTTACTCTCTTTATCCCACTATTTTACCGCGCTACTGATGACGTGTAAATTTGAAAGCCTATACCTCTAAAAATACATGGCTGCTTTGAAGCTGAACTGATTATTTGTTTAGCACATTTTTAATCCCAAGAAAAATTTAAATATTAAAGTTTCACTCTTATATACACCATGACATTTTAAAGTCATATGTATGATTGCAAGTGAGATCCTTAACCAGAACCCTGAAATATTAAGTGGTAAATGATATCAGTTGGCAAGATTTAAGCAAAAATGAGGAAAGTACTTAGTAGAGTGCAGAGAATAGAGAAATTAAATTAAATTAGCAATATCACAGTGGCCACCACATGACTTGGTGTCACAGCAGGTAGCGCTCACACCTCACAGGTCCTGGCCGGCAGGTTTCAATCCAAAACAGTCGGTGTGTTGGACTGTTTGACTTTTGCATGTTATACACAACGGTGTCGTCCAGGTGCCCCAGATTACTCCCAAAGTCCAAGGACCATCTTTGAGGTGAACAGGTAACTCCAAATGGCCTTTGCTGTTTGTCTTTTAGCTGTCTGTGTTTCACCTATGATGTTCTATTCAGGGTACAACCTGCCTTGTGCCCTACAAGACCACTGCAACCATATATTAGATCCTAAAGAATTAGATAAGTGGTTTCTATAGCTGAATACATTGGCAGCAAGAACTGATATCAGCTAATCCACATTACATTAAACACTTTATTTAAACCCTCTTTGACCACTACAATGGCAACAGAAATATTCTAAGCTGAGCTGACGCTGAAGAGTATTCCTAAATCACAAGATGCCGTTCTCCACTCTCTTGGGTACAGAGCTGTTTCTTTACTTATGTACTTATTTCCAATAGACTGGTACTCAGTTAATCAGAAGCAAGAAGCCTGAAACTATTTTTTCTATGTTTTTTTAATAAACTGTCCATTTTACAGCACACAGGCAAGAAAGGTAGCATCATTGTGCCCTCTTGGTGCCCAATCCATTGTAATCCATATGATAATAAATATACAGTATAGTAATTACCTCCTGGAGAATCACTAGAATAGAACAATGCATTAGACAGTTCCCTTTTTTCTGTAGGTAAAATATTACTGTTTTGCTCTTCATTTAACTGAATTTCTGTTAAATATTTGTTTTAAAATTTCCTTATTTGTTTAGCATATTCTTGGATCCTAAGCAATTCTGAATTTATAAGGGCTTTTATGAAGATTACTTCAGTTTCCCTGGGAAGGGAACACAATACCATGCCCTGCCAGATCACTGCCATGTCTCAATTCAGGAATAAGGCCAGAAAAGCAGAAAATAACAGGGAAAAACCTTCCTAAAGAATCACTGTGACTACAATAAAACTGAATGCATGATAAAAAGGTAAGCAAGGTACAGAGAAGAACTTGTCAGACCTCTAGAATTTACAGGCTGTTCCTCTCCTCTCTATTTCCCAGACTTCCTATGTAGTGGCAATTATACAGACGAATATTTCCACATGATCTTGACAATGTGAAGAAGTCTTTACTGATGGAAACCTTTCTTCAGTAACACACCGACCACTTGTGTTGTTATACATGTCTTTCTCTAAGAACATGACATCAGTTTTTAACAATTCAGTTACAGCGCATGTGTACAATGCGTTTACGATTTCAAAGCCAAGACGTAACGCTTAGGAAACTTTCCCTTTTCAGATGGACTTCCCAGAGATACATCAAAACAACATTCGTAGAACACACAAATACAGATTTGCTGAGGGCGCTGGTCTTAAGCGCCGTGGCGGCAAACCAGAGCCTAACTCAACAACACAGGGCGTAAGGCTGGAGGGGACACACCCAGAACGGGACGCCAGTCTGCCGCAAGGCACCCCAAGCGGGACTCAAACCCCAGACCCACCAGAGAGCAGGACCTGGTCCAACCCACTGCACCACTGTGCCCCTCATTTGTAGAACAATGAATGCATATTAGCAGGAATTTCCATCAATGCTGTACAGTTTCTCCAAGTTTAGTGGACGACCTGGCGACTCTCAGAAGTCATAGAAGTGACCTGAAAGTGAAACTAATAAATACCTGAGTTGGAGTGTTTATGTCTCCCAAATTTTTCTTCCCATCACGGCCACTGAGATGAGAGGCATTCACTACTAAGTGTTCCCAAGAGGACTTTCTAATGAAGGCACGTACAGATGGACTTCAACCCAGTGGAGTCTCAGCCGAGAGAGCTCCCCAAAGAACTATTACTGCTCTTACTTTGTTTCCTATAAACCATTTACAATATCGTCTGCATGACCTTGAGCCTCCGGACCTCACAATTACGGCTGCTGTTCCCTGGAACTGAACAAAGAACACAACAGCATGCCTTTGAAACCCATGGGGGAAAAAAAACAACCACTGAGCAAAACCAATTAAATTTCGTGTTAATTAAACACAGAAAAATGTTCTGGACTACTGCACCGCCAAGAAAAGAGAAGTATGTGCCAATAAAAAAGGCAGGACTTAAATTACCCCATTCGCCCCCACGCCCCTTAAAATTACACTATTCGCACTATTTCGAAATTATGCCATAGTGGCCATGCAATACCTTTTCCTTTATTTTTTTAGAAATATTCAAAAGTCCAGGAGTGACGTACTGAGCAAAATGAAAGTTTCTTCGGGTCACGGGAAGCGAACGAGAGACCTTCTTGGCACAGGCCTGGTGAGCAGCTTGGCGGTCCCGCGCACGAAAAGTAAAGCACAGAGGTTCTCGGATCCGGCTCCGTTGCGGTGGAACGACCTCCTTCTCCCGCTCAGAACTGCAGAAACTCACTACATTCAAAAAGGGTCTGAAAACTCACCTTTTCTGGACTCACTTCGCCCAAGACCTCTCCAGCTCACATACGGTGTAAATGTTCATGCACCGTAACTTCATGATCATCCCCAGATAAGCCTTTACACAGCCACTACTCCGGCATTGTATGTCAATGTTTGTAGGAGGGTTATCAGGATTCATCTATCCTGTGTTTATGCACGTACTCGAGCCATTAACATCGGTGCATCAAATGGAAAGTTGCAAACTAGGTTTACTTAAGGATCACATGTCTGCAACTATGTCTCTTTCTCCTAATGTAATGCACAAATTGTATTTTCGATGAGATGTGCGTCGCTTTGGGGAAAAGAGTCTGCTAAATGAACACATGTAAATTTAAATACAGGAGGGTGTCGTGGCGCAGCGGGTTTGGCTGGGTCCTGCTCTCTGGCGGGCCTGGGGTTCGAGCCCTGCCTGGGGTGTCTTGCGATGGACTGGCGTCCCGTCCCGGGTGTGTCCCCTCCCCCTCCGGCCTTACGCCTTATGTTGCCGGGTTAGGCTCCGGTTTGCCGTGACCCTGCTTGGGACAAGCAGCTTCAGCCAGTGTGTGTAAATGTACAAGGAGGGGAATCCTCAGAGTGACCTGGAGAGGAAGGTGCTTCCGACTGGACTGCAACACACAGTGCCAGTGAGTTAGGATACACAGCTCTGTCTGCATTACACACAAGAGTGTGTTTGTAGAGAGTGCATCACTGCATAGAGCTCTTAGCTGAAAACATTTTTCAATATAATACTCTTCGTTTGCCTTCCTAGGTGACAATAAAATGACTAGAAAGACAGGAATGTGAATGTAGCCCCTCGTGTGTATAACGTCGCAGCGTATGAGTCGGACACCGGTTACTGTTCCTGGACAACTGTTTCCTCCACAGTCCGGTCTTCGGCTCACCTCACCTGTGTGTGTGTGCGTGTTCAGTAACCACTCTGCTCTTTCAAACAAAGTGACCTCTGTCACTGTGCTCTTAGCGTAAGTGTGATGTGGAACACACAGTAACTGTCGCAAAACCAGTACACACCGACTGAGTGCACGAATGGACAGACAGTCTCACACACACACACACACACTGACTAGTCGTGCTCTCGTGGTCACTGGAAAGATGCCCGTGCCCCCCCCCCCCCCCCGACCCCGTTTACCTCCCTCCGCAGGGTCACTTCAGTCACGCGCCGGGCCGCCGCTTCAGCACCAATTTGAGCGGGAAACTCGCGCGCCACGGCACGAACGAAGCGTCTCCGATCGACTCACCGACGCCGAGTGTTCGCTCTCCGCCGCCAGCCTCTCCAGACACGCCGAACCCAGGGACGAGCTCTTCTGGTGGGACAGCGGCGCGCTGCTCGATTCCGCCGCCGGGGGGTCGGAGGCACGGGGGCCGGCGGTGTCCGCATCCCCCGACGGGACGCCTCTGTCAGGGGGCTCCGCTGCGCTGTGGAGCGAGGGCCGCTGCTCCTGCTCCTGCTGCTGCTGCTGTTGCGGCTGTTGCGGTTGTTGCGGCTGTTGTTGGTGCTGGGGGTCCAGCGGCGGCGGCGCGGAGCAGCACAGGTTGGGCTGCGACGAGGAGAACACGCGGTCCAGCACCTGCTTCTTCTTCCTCCGAAACATCCAGATGCCTCCGGACTCTTTCTTTCCGTCCCCGGCGCCGCGTTCGGAGCCCAGCCTGGGGCTCAGGAAGGGCTTCGTCTTCTCCTGGATGTTCCGCCACACGCTCCGCTGGCCGGACGCCGGCGCCTGTCGCCCCGCCGAGCAGCCGCTGTCCGCGGCATCATCGCCAGGCTCCATCCCGCGCGGGGACTCCGGAGCAAAGCAGCGCGTCGGGCCACTGGTGGGGTTGCGCCGCTCCTTCTCTCAGGGCCCGCAGACGGAAAACTTCATTCCGTGTCGCAGCCTCAGAGCTCCGGTGAAGCGACCGCCGCGCGACCGACGTCTCTCCAGTGGGCAGCGCGAGCCCTTTGACTGCCTCCGCGCCCCGACACTCGTTCTTTTGGGTATCGCTGCGCAAAGCCCCGCCCCCTCCACGCCACGCCCCGCCCCGCCCCAGCCAGGCGCTGTTCTCAGCGCGCGAGATCGCGGCCCTCCCCGCTCCCGCGTTAATGTGCAATCGCTGCGTGTAAGTCGAAGTTCTGGCGGTACACGAACGTAGGAGGCCAGCAGATGGCGTGGTGTTTAGTGCTCCCGCCTTGAACACTGAAGCTTGCTTGCTCGAATCCCTCTCCGGCTTGCGGCTTCTTGCATCCCCGATCCACGCACGTTCTCTCCATTGACGATAAAAATACCCTTGCTCCGTGAGTCGTGGAAAATTTATTAATGATCGCTTTGCACAAAACAAAGCTGTCCGATAAATACAGTTTTTAATCTAAATGAGGTGATTTAATTGGTTTATATCAGGAGCGTAGCCAGAACTTTTTTTCAGGTTTGGCCAGGTAAGACCAGTGATTTCATTGGGGTGGCCAAAAAAAAAAAAATAATCGCAACTGTTTCTTTTTGCTCCACCTCCTGTGTGTACAAGAAAGTGAAATTGATATTAAAATGTATCTCATGAAATAAAACAATGAGACAGAAGGAAACGTGGAAGACCTTTCCCCACACACCATATTGTAACCTATGAGTGCTTCTACCGAGTGCTCATTTTATTTCTGCAAGGTAGTCTTCTAAGGGAGGTCTACTCATTTTTTAAGGCTAAATATATACAGAAAGAAAAATATAAATTGGGTGTCATATTGACATGGACAACAGGTAGTGTAGTGGTTAGAGATACTGCCATTAAACCCAAAGGTTGCTGCTTCAAATCTTGTCTCTGGCTGTAGTACCCATGAGTAGTGTACTTATCCTAAATTGCTCAGGTAAAAATTACCCAGCTGTATGCTGACACCTCACAGCACCTGGGTGGTGGGAGAGAACATGGGTCCAGTTCCTGCTCAGTCTGTGTGGAGTGAGCATGTTCTCCTGCAGTTCACCATGAAGTGGTGACAGTGGGTGAATGGGTCACTGGTTGTTGTGGCAATGTGTGGGTCCTCTGTGATGGACTGGCATCCTGTCCAGGGTGGTGTTTCTGCTGCACTTTAAAGTCAGTGCTTTGGGGATAGGCTCTGTGACCCTACTCCTCATACAGTGATTATTGAAACTGGATGGATGATAAATATATGAATACAGTGGTACCTAAACAAATATAAACATTATTCTAAACTACTTCAGCATCACTTTGCAGAAAACTGTTTAGCTGAAGATGAAGACTTGTGCGCTCACAGCTATGATGTGTATAAAACACGTGGTATTTCAATTCGTTGGCTTTGTGGTGTGTGTTTGTGTATGTGTGTGCGATCGTGTGTGGCCTCAGCAGAGAAGAAAGCCCGATGAAGGACCGCTGCCCTCTCCCCAAGGCCTCTTCGTCCTTCAGCTTCACGTCACACTGACTGCCTGCGCATCACACTTATTGCCTGGGGGAGTACAGTATACAAGAATTAGTCACAGCAATCACATATTTTCAATGCATGGGAATGTTTGGAAATGCATTAAAAAAAGGTTTCATGAGTTGTAATGTAAAGTAACTCAATGTGATTAGGTGTACTATTGTTTTAAAACAATATTGTCATCAGGAATACCAGGAAAACATCAATGAAAGTCAAGGTTACACATTGTACATTCTTTCCCCAGTCCTACTAGATCAGGAACAGTTTACCTTTGTAAGGCAGAGCAACACCGCACCCGTTTCAGCGACAGCCTGCCCAAAAGTAGAAGGTATAAACCAGACTTTGCGTTTCTGTGTACGGTATTTACAGATGCATCGAGTTCCCCACACAGGATCATCACATGTGATCACAAGTGACATTTTTGACACCGAGTGTTTGAACATGGTCTCTCAGTGGGTGGTCTTCCATTGAATGATGTGGTTGTTTACCTGAATTCCATTGTTTATTTATGTGTTCTCATTCCTCCATTACTGCTTTTTCATTTTATATTAATGAGTATAAACCATAAAAACATTCAGCTCACATTTTACTAGATGATGTGAAGGCTGAAGTGAAATTGGAAAACTGGTGTGGAGACAGAGCAGGGTCCAGGGTAGGAAATTAACTTTGTTGTCTCCCAGCACAAAGTTAATTTCCTACTCTGGACCCTACTCTTAAGGCCTGAGAAAATGTTTAGTTGAGCTGTTTTTCCGGACTCTTTCTGATGTATGTGTGCATCAGTATGTGTGCATACCATTTACTGCATTTACCTTACTATTTAAATTTCAAATAATAACAGTGAGTAGCACGTCCTATGAGAGGAAGAACATTAAAAGCCCAACGTTTTGATGGAAATAGGATTTCAGCAGAGTTCATATTTTGCAGGTCTTTATGAAATTTGTGCGCCTGGCCCAACACTTTGATGTACACAGGTTTACTGGCTCCATCTCCAGAATTCAGCAGCATTTGTTTCTTGAACGTTTCACTGGAGCACGTCTCCACTGACACCTGCAGTGTATGAAAGGTGGGAGGACACTGTCAAAAAGCTACTGCAATGCAGCTGAAATCGGCAGCAACAGGTCTGGGCCATAAAAAGTGACCTAGATATTTCAAAATCAATTCTGGAGTCAACTGCTAACATATGGAATGGAGTGGGGAGGTGGGATCCATAGAACGTTGCCTTGAATTTTTGGGTTGACATGTAAACATTTAGCATGCAAATATATGTAAAAAACATGTAAACATGTAAATGTACAAAATATATTTAAGAAAAGGAATTTATGTGAAAAATATAAAGGAAAAGAGTAACAGGTTATTTGAGATGTCATGACGAAGCACAGCAAACTAAATGTATATTCAATTAGTGGCATAGCAAGTAGCGCTGCTGTCTCAGCCCGAGTGGTGTGAGAGGATGTGGGTTCGATCCATGCTCAGCCTGTGTGATGTTTGTGTGGGTTTCCCCCACAGTCTAAAAACATGCTGTTCATGTTCTCCCATAATGTGTGAGTGACAGAGGGAGTGTGTTCCACTGATGTACGGATGAGTGACCCATTGTAAGTAGTGTATCTAGCAGTGTAAGTCACCACGGTGAATAAGGTGTGTGGGCTCATAACACTACATAGAGTTCACTGGAAGTCACTTTGGACAAAAGCATCTGCTAAATAAATAAATGTAATTAGGAGATTCTTTATTGACCACAGAGGGGTTTTGTATTTAATGGCCATGCCATCGATCTGGGAGAAGAAGAAGAAGAGGAGGCGAAGCCAAGCACTTAAAGCAAATAAATAACCTGGAGAAAAATAATATGTTTTATTGGGTCCACATTTTCAGTACCTGTTTTGGCTGTGGAAACTGACCAAAACATTTCCAAATCAGTCCATAAGTTCACTATTAACTATTACACAGACAGCCTGATGTCCATCCGTGGACCCCGGGCTGAAAAGAACAATAAGTGTGTCGTGAAAGCTGACGGACCACAGCCCTGGGGGAACACATTTTTCAATGCCTGTTCTGCATCTATACATGTGCCAAGAGCAGAAGCACGGTACAATATGGTACAATACAGCATAAGTGGGATCTGTCTGAGGATGCACCTGCCAGCTGTACGATGAACAACTTGACCAGAGTCCAGAGGCTGCAGTGGCCCAGTGATCTGCTGAAAGCCCAGAACCCTCCAGCACTGCAGAAATCTGCATCAACGTCCTTATGTTTTGCTGCATATAAATACAACTGTTCTGCCAGCAGCAGAGAAAGGTTGAAATACAATTTACTTTCGTGGCTTTCCTTTTAAATGGGCATTAAAACTGTACGAGGAATATCGTTTTCATTACACTTTCAATATGTAAAAGATAATACATAAGATACTTTGTTGTCATTGTATTCAATACAATGTATTTTGTATGGCAGCCCTCAGAAGAACAGCAGTAGAAAGAATACTTAAGATAAATAAATAAATAAATAAATAAATAAATAAATACACACACACACACACACACACATTTTCAGAACCGCTTGTCCCATATGGGGTCACAGGGAACCGGAGCCTACCCGGTAACACACAGGGCGTAAGGCCGGAGGGGGAGGGGACACACCCAGGACGGGACGCCAGTCCGTCGCAAGGCACCCCAAGCAGGACTCGAACCCCAGACCCACCGGAGAGCAGGACTGCGGTCCAGCCCACTGCGCCACCGCACCCCCCTATAAATAAATAAATAAATAAATAAATAAATAAATAAATAAATAAATAAGAATTTGATTAAAACTTTGAAGTCCTCAGTCCTTAGCAGTCTTGCGGGGGGTGGATGTGGGGGAGTAATGTAGGCAGAAGGTGGCTTTTATGTACGTATAATATGTATTCCTCTAATTTTCATCTTACTGTGATATTTATTCAGTCAATGCCGACCAAAAAAGTATTTAATAATGGCCTGGAGAGGTAACTAGAAGAGAGAGAGTCTTGATATTTAATATAGTATATTGCCTGGGGCACGCAACTTCGACTTACTATAGGTCATCAACGTAAGGCTGGAAATTTTGCAAAGACACACCCTTGCGGGGTTGTGCACTAGTAACCAGGAGACCAGATACAAACACATTCATTGTCACTGAGGGTCAACTAAAGAAAGCAGCCGGAGCGCATACTATATGTGTAAGTATGGTGTATGATGTATAATCACGTATAATTTCTTGTCTCACATGATAAGAGCGTTCTGAAGAATGAAAATAGATAGATAGATAGATAGATAGATAGATCCCACAAGGGAAATTATTATGTAAAATGCAAAGC
Source organism: Scleropages formosus (assembly GCF_900964775.1). Classification (NCBI taxonomy): domain Eukaryota; kingdom Metazoa; phylum Chordata; class Actinopteri; order Osteoglossiformes; family Osteoglossidae; genus Scleropages; species Scleropages formosus. Next base: position 6,093,501 of record NC_041822.1, read on the forward strand.
TGCATAAGATTTAGCGTATGATTGTTGAGAGTGGAGAGGAAGATTTGACATTTGACAAAAGTAGACGTTTGAGTACTTTTTCGCTTTGTTCCATTTCAGCAGATCAGTTCCGTTCCCATCAAGTCACTCAGTCACATCTGACTGCGGTTCAGCATGAAGTGAAAATTCAGAATATTACAGTTTTTTTTTTCTCTAGAAGGGGATGCTCTCAAGATTTGAGAAGTTTTTCTCTAATTATCTCACATGTAAATGTGTAAATACATTGGTTTCAAGGAATAAAATATTTTAAAGGGCTAAAATGACGGGTTTGGAAACTTCTGAAATGATTTGCCACGCAAAGCTGTTGCAAGAACGACAATGGATGAGAAAGCTGAGAATTTTGTCTCGATCTCTATAATTTATAGGTAATTCTGGCAGGTGATGTCAAAAGAGATAACGTCACGGCGCTACCGCAGCTACACTGGAAAGTATGCAGCAATTTCTCACGATGGTCCCTCCAGCAGGGTCCTTGAGTAATGAGGAAAAAAAGTTGAATAGTACTGAAATTGTTTCGGAGGGAATATTTAGAAATCGCCCATTGCTTCAATGCACAGGCTTGCAAACAGAGCGCTGTGCTCTTGCTCCCAGGTGCGGTTTGCCGGAAAAGAGCCGAGCTGATCGGGAGCAGGCCATGGGGGCCTTACTGGAACAGGCGTTCCGCATCAAGGACGACATCATCGCAAGTCTGAACACCACCCAGAGTTCCGTGCAGATGGAGGCCTTTTCCCGAAGGTTGCTGGAGAACCACATCCGCACCATTACTCACATTGTCAAGCAGCTGAGCCAAAACATTGAGGTACTCTAGGAACTTGGTACTCATGGTGCTCATGGTGCCCATGGTGCCATCAGAGCTACAAAAACTCAACCAGTGCTGGTGCCAACGTTACCTTCGGATGTCATGTTCAAAGGGTTAAACTCGTATCCAGGACTTGGTAACACCCTTCTTCAACAGCAGGTAGCTTAGTGGTTAGAGCCATTGCCTTGCAGTCCAAAGGATCCTGCTCTTCAGAGCACCCTGCTGTTTAAATGGGTAACTCATTAGGAACTTGCCTACTTAACATTGTAGGTTTCCATAGAAAAAGGTCTTAGCCACATAAAGATTGATAAACGTGTCAAAGTTGAAATGTTGTGCTGTGTTGAAGCCGATGAACTTTTCGACTCGTGCGCTCCGACCAGGTACCTTTGCTTCGCTCACTAAGACTTAGTGTGTTTCACTCAACCCAAAAAACACGAAGCAGCTTTGGACTGGCAGCCAAAAAGACAATTTCACTCAAGAGATGCGTAACTGAGGAACGGTGAATAAAAGATGACATAATTAAGTATATCTATGGTCTCGTTTGCCAAAGTGGCCTTAATGAAGCAGGTTTATGCAGAATGATTAAATAAATGCAGGCCAACATGTTGCCTTTTACTGATATAACTAAGAAACAATACAGATACTAATTTTAATATTCATACATTTCGTGATCTCTCTGACTTTTCTCTACAAGTGTAGCAATTTAAAAGAGCTCAGTTATTTCCATAGAGGGAATGGAAACGAGTACTGTGCGTACCTTACATACGAATGCGACCATCTCCAGCTGCGAGTAACTACTCGGAATTAGACGGATGATGTGTTTTATGCTTTCAAAGTGCACGGTTTCATCGATTCGAAATGTCCTGTAAAGTAATTGAGATTTCACTGGCGTCTCCATCAGGTGCTGGAGAGTCAGATTGTTCGGAGAGACGGCGTTTCCTCAGACACGAGATTCGCCCTGCAGTTTCTGGACCAAAAGAACCTGGCCGGGATTGGAGACCTCAGGGGAAGGGTGGCCAGGTGTGCGGACGCGCTCGCCCGTTCGGCCAGGATGACCAGGTGTCTCCTGGAGCCCCGGAAACGTATGCCGAACTGACAGCTCCTAAAGAAGTACCTTTCCATGAGTTCTTTCAATATGGGCTATCACCATATTCGGGTGGAAGACACAATCAAATCATCGAATGCGTTGTCCGCAAAGCAAAACGGGACAGCGTTCCATTATGTCTTCCATACGGTCCAACGTATGGGCTGCATATTTCCTTTCCTTCTCATTAAACGGTCTTTAAAGAGCTGAACTCCATCGTTTGCTCTACGATGAAACAGCCCCCCATCCACGGCGTAGCCTCGCTCACACCCTCTGTCCTAAGACCACCAGGAGGCCGTGGACCACAACCCTACACCAGGCATGCGGTCATCGGTTATGAATGGATGGCTGGAACTTTATCGCTGCTGTTGGATTGTAGGGTGTTGCCGTGTTCATGTTCGTCCACAGTCAATGTCTGCTCTTAGAGCTCTTGGCATCTGAAACAGCATTACTGTACTGCTTTTCTCTCTTGCCTCTATGAGCCCTACTCACACACATCCAGGCATTTGCAAGGTCAAGATATATATCAAAATTAAGTGGCTCCCATTTCAAGAGGGGCTGTTGTGGCTTTCCAGCGTCTAAATGCGTCGGCGGTAATTTTTGATGCAGGCCAAGGCCTCGTTAATTATCATCTGCGGAGACCGAGGTCACCGAGAGCCGAACGTGTGCAGCCATCTATTATTTACTGCATCCAGCCCCGGATCTTCACCAGATCCCTCGGTTCTCTTTGGAGAAATTGCTTCATTTTCAGGCTCGCTGACTTCGAGTTTCTTCATGAAAGCCTCAGGTGTCTAAGAAAAATTGCCTCCATCACTTTCACCAATGTCTCATACACACATGTCTTACACACATTGATCCTGCAGAGAGAAAAGTAACTGCCCCCCATGTGTGTGCTCTGTGCAATACCATTTGAAACCCCATTTTGATAGATGGGGATGTGGTGGCACAGTGGGTTTGGCCGGGTCCCGCTCTGTGGTGGATCTGGGGTTCGAGCCCTGCTTGGGGTGCCTTGTGATGGACTGGCGTCCTGTCCTGGGTGTGTCCTCGCCAGCATTGCGCCCTGTGTTGCTGGGTTAGGCTTTTGCTTGCCATAAACCTGCTCAGGATAAGCAACTTCATCCAGTGTGTCTGTTGGTGATACTTTGCACCAAATAACAATTATACATGCCATAATTAATATTATCAGTAGTGAGGCATGGTGCCAAGCGTAGGTGGCGCAGGTACCTTACTTCTTCCAGGTATCGAGTTTGGATGTGGGTTCACATGTAACTCAGTCCATGTGGAGGAGGTATGTTCTCCCTGTGTTCATCTGGGTTTCTTCCCACAGTCCCTTGTCACTCTAAATTGCCCTTGGTGTGTGTGTGTGCGATTGCCCTGCAATGGACTGGCATCCTGTCCAGAGCCGAACACACCTCGCACCCTGCGCTTCTAGGGTGGGGAGGGGTCCAGACCGCTGTGACTCTGCACTGTACGAGCATGTTTGATGTGACATTTAACATGTCCTTTCTCGAAATGTTGCGTCTCAAGGTCGCTGAGCGAAGCGCAGTCTGCACCGTCCTGTGTTACAGGTGCGACGCCGGCGTCGCCGAGCTCGCCGCGGACCTGAGCGCCTGCGGCAAGGAGATCCGAGCTCTGCGGCAGGAAGTCTCGACGGCCCGAACCGGCGTGCAGCTGCAGCTGAAGGAGCTGGAGCTGGAGGTGAGGGCTTCCGCATACCAGCCCGCCGTGTTTTTACACCGTTCAGTTTCACGCAGCTTCCTGCTTTTACAGTTCCCTGTTTCACAGATAGAAGGGATGTGATTTTTTTCCGGAGACTATTATTTCTGAAAACAGCACTCCTTTACGACACAGAGAAACACACGACGAGCGGGAGTGACGGTAACACCGACACGTGATCTCCCCCCTCGGCCACTCATGCGACCGAACCCCTGCGTAAAACATTAATCGCTCATTTTTGGTAACCGCGTATCCTAGTCAGGGTTGTGGCGCTCCACAGCCTTTCCCGGAATCACCGAGCACGGAGCTAGGAGGGGGAGGGCATCCAGGACAGGACGGCAGTCCATCACAGGGTACCCATACACATAAAACGGATCGTCTGGAGTTTCCTTCTTTCCGGCTGTGCCGAAACGGGGAGAGCATTCAAACTGCACACACACTGAGCTGGATTGAAGCCTTAGTTTAAACAGCCCAGGGGCTGTGAGGTGGCAGCGCTACCCGCTGCACCACTGTGCTGCCTCGACATTCACTGCTGCTTTCATTTCTTATCCATTCGCTTGTAGATGAACACCAAGCAGCGCTGCTGTCTCACAGCGCCTGGGTGGTGCGACAGGACGTGGGTTCGATCCCCGCTCGCTCAGTGTGGAGTTTGCGCTTTCTCTCCGGGTGCTCTGGTTTCCTCCCCCCATGCTTTAAAGTGAACGGGTGGCTCCGCATTGCCCGTATTGTTTGTGTGTGTTCCACTAGTGTGTGGACGTGTGATATACAGTGGGTAGTGTTTGTTTTTGTAGGTCACCTTGAGTGAAAAGGTGTGAGCAAAGCAGCGCGTTGCATTCACTGGAGTCGCTTTGGAGAACAGCTGCATGAGTAAAGTGTAAACGTTGTGCTCACATCACCTTCTTGTATCGCTCAGCCACGGGTATGATGCCCACAGATGCTGGAAGATGTTTGCCTGCGTCGCAGTTCGATGGTCAGTTGGGTGCTCTGATCAACGTGTCCCTCCAAAGCTGTCCCAGGTGGAGAGGAAGCTAGATTCCGTGATGCTGGAGCACAGCAGCAGCCGGAGGAGCGCCTGGGAAGACGTGCAGAGAGACCTCCGGCTTCCGGACGTCAAGTGGGTCCCTGGGTTTGTTACGGCGTTAAGGCCGCGGCGGGCGGGTCGGGACGACGTGGGAACCACCGAAAAAGAAATCGAACGAAGGGGTTCAGGCAAATTACGAAGCATACATAAATTAACACCCCTGGCATGCCGGTGTCTATATTTAGGAGCACTCCGGGTCGTGGTGGATGCAGTCGGAGATGCCGATCCACCAGAGGCCGCTTTGGATTAGCCTCAACTTGACTCCTTTACATAAGAACCACGACCGAGCGCTGCTCTCATCCCGAACTGGACGAGCCCATTTCCGACCGTAACCGTCGCGTCGCGGCACGGCCGGAACGCTGCAGCGGAGCGTGGGGGTTTGCCTCCGAGCTTACGTTGTAGGTTACCGTCCATCGGCGGCGCACAAGATGACGCGGCTCTCGCGGTTCCGAAGGGGTTCCTAGGACCCAGCGAAAGGGCATTGAGAGGGAAGGGGACAGTGGTCTTTGAAGAGGGAGAAGGAGCAAGCACCAAAGGGAATGTGTACTGCGTGGGTACTGCTATTTCTCATGAGCTCACGCTGTGCCGGAAAGAGCCTCAGCAAAAGAGTGCCTTCGTGGATCAACTCCAAAAGTGAATGGAGTCACACGCGTCGCTTTGATGATAAATGTTCTCGTTTGGTGCAGGACCTCAAGCGGCCTGAAGGAGCTAGGCGACCAGACGGAGCGCCTGAGGCTGCGGACCGAGAGGCAGCTGCACACTCTCCTGCGTGATGGGATGGTAAAGTGAGAGAGGTCAATGTGGTTCCAGCAACGGCACGACTTACTATCTGGAGGCTTACCGGTGGGGGGGGGAGGGCGAAGCTCACAGACACGTTGTATTTATGGATGTGCGTGGAGAGGGCGTTGAAAACAAGTGGTTCGGGCGCGAGAACGAAGACGAGAAAAGAAGCCTTTCACACTCGTGTCTCGTCAAGCGCGAGTTTGTAACGTGTTCCCAGAGTCATTGGAGTCAAGCTGTCGTGGAGATGTTTGATAAACGCACGGCCGCTCTAAACCGTACGCGAAACAACAGGAAGCCGAACGGCTTCTGGCGGTGATGTAACACGAATGTGTCGCAGCAGATAAGCGGAGCCCCGTTATCTAGAACCCTACACCGCTCACACACACAACTCTACCTCGATCACTTTCACACACGACCGTTAAAATCACTCCTAAGGTGACTGGCTTCGCAGGGAAGCATCTCGTACAGCTCTCCTCCGTGAGGAGAACCACGGTTAGTCAACCTTCGGAGTGTATTGCTACTGTACCGCTATACCGACACGAAGGGCAACTGAACTCCAGGCTTTTCTTCCCATCTCATGTTTGTTTCCACGAATTACGAGCCGTCAGAATCAGCCATTAAATGAGAGAAAACGAAACCCTCCGAAAACGAGATCCAAGAGACGACGCCGCATGAATTATTACCAATTTTAATACAATCAACACTTGATACGTCCCTCTTACCGATATTGGAAACCCCAACCCGCCTCATTAATAGACTCTACGTTATTAGGGAGAAAAGTCTCATCGCAGACCTGAACGGGCACCGGAGCTACAGCTACATCAGTTTGGTAATTCACTTTGAATCCATGGTTCTTTTCTTACTGCCAGCCAGTGGAAACCGCTTTTAAACGGAAAGTTCATGCAGGTGAAGTCGGACACGAATCGGTTTTTCAGATTTTGGGTGCCGGGGCTCGAGATTGTGTAACGTTGCAATTCAGTGCACATCTTGACAAAGGGTTACGATTGATGGTATCGCCAAAGATCGTGTCATATCTTCTCATTCCTTCATATAATCAGTAGAGCAAGAACTTTCAGGTATTGGGGGACTACAGCGTTTTAGCATTAGTACTCAGCGGGGTCGGAAACAGACTTCGAGGGGACACTCCCACTACACCTACGTCACAGAGTCAAAGTGCAGCGCAACAACCAATGCACTCAAGCCACTCCAAGGAGGAGTGGAACCGAGCTCCAGTTTGGAAGTATGAGAAACGAGGGGAATGATTTCTGGCACCGATGTCTGTGTGGACGTACGCCTGCAGAAGGAGATGGAGAGGAAGGTCCAGGAGCTGCTGGGGCCCCTGCGCGCACGGGCCGAGAGGATGGAGGAGCATCTGCGGCGGGAGAACCAGGCCCGGAAGCTGAGGTCCTCTGCAGATACGCTCAGCACCAGGGTGAACGCCTTGGAGAAGAGCCTCCGGAAGGAGATGGAGCTCATCAAGGATGAGTACCGCACAGGTCCGTTGAGCACTGGCAGACCCTGTAGAAGCCATCACACTTACCACATCACTGAGGGGTTCAGAACATAATCCCTCTTTGTCACTATCACAGAAGGGTCACACACATAGCAGGATATGTCCCTTCACTCACAGCAAAGGCCACCGATGGCCACTTCTCAATCGTCAGAAATGAAAAGTCACAAACTCGTCAGGATGCATCTGGACCGAGAACTCATTAAACTTCAGCCCCGGGCAGATGGTTCGCAGGGTGAAAATTCAGTTTAATTACTCAGTGAGTGACATGTAATCATCATGTTATAAATAAGCATCAGATTATGCGTAACCCTAATTTCAAAAGTGCAACAAGGCTTGGACTTCCAGTAAGCTCTGCACAAATTGTGTCCACTGGGTATTGTTATCCTGTGTTTACCGTGGAGAACCCAGCGGGTGACTCTGGAGGGCAGGATGAGTCGAGTTCAAAACGGCGTCAGATAACCACCACTTGTCAGATGAACAAGCCGTGTTTCTCCGCCCTCGCAAACAATGAGCCGGAACTCAGAGCTTTCATTCATGTACAAGGTCAATTTCCCATTCCCTTTCCCGAGCATCGCTGGGGATTCTACTTTAAAAGTTGCCAATGGCAGTCTGAGCCTGGGAAAATTCAATATAGATGCAACAATAATATATTCTGTGAATAATTCCTCTGCCCACCACTGTACATGTACGATAAACGGAGCAAACAGGAAAGACCTGTGCTTTTAACACTGACTTGCAGAGCAATTACCAGGTACACCATGCAAAAGTTTTTAAAAAAGAAAAAAAACTCTAATTGGACAGGGTTTCGGTCAGTCCACGATGCCATTAGTTCCTTGACCCACATCACTGACACCAAGACCCTCCTGGACAAAGGGAAGCTGCAGAAGGACATCAAGTGAATCCACAGGAGGATTGTGGAGCTGAAGACGGCCAACTGAAGCGGAGTAACTAAGAGTAAAGGGGCAGCCCACAAAGAGCTCATTTTAAAAGCATCACAGGAAAGAATGTTTACAATGGAACTGAATTTTGAAGTGAATTTACTTTAAAATTTAATTACATACTGGAGGCAAAAGGTTTTTATATATAATTGAAATTTGAACCTTGTGATATTAATGCACTAAAAAAAAGAAAAAACTGAATATGAACAAATGAACATTTCTGGATCTTAATAAAGAAATCTGGTTATTTTACTTTGTTCACTTCCACATACCATTTATTGTTGTCAGGCATTACAGCTTAAACTGGGTCACAAAAAAAAGTGCAGGAGCCAGAACAGTGACAGCAAATAATGTGTCCAATCGTAATGATGATAGCTTATCACTTCTTAAATATTTTACCTCTTTTGGGTTATTTAATTATGTTTTTATCTATAGTTAGATAATTTTCAAACAGCTGCCACCTTCTTGAAATTCACAAATGTTGCACTGTAAATTCATGAGAAGCAACAACGTGCATAACAGGGCAGAGCTGTACTGAGCTCAAGGAAAAAAAAAAACCATTCATTCATTGGGAAACATTTCTGCTCCATAAGAGCAGTTACTGGTAATGGTAAAATGGAAACGCTTCAGTCCTGTGATCCACTTTGCAACCTGGCCTGTTCATGAGGCCAATGATCAGTGTATGGCCCTGTCCTTCACCTGGAAGTGCTTCAAATTAGTTTGGACTGGAAAAACGCTAAAGATATCATGAATCACACAGCTGTCACATTAGAGTCGAGGGCTAGCACCGCTGACACTAGCACATTTCCACAGCACAGCGCTTGCGATGCCACATTAAACTGCACATTGGCTGTTTATCAGGATGGTGGCACCCGCAGCATGTGGCTGCAACAGGAATTCCATCTGCTGGCCTGTGCTTTTTCATGCCAGTTACACACTAGTAATCCACCAAAGTGATTCACCATGAAAGCAAAAAGAGTAAGGACATTCGAGCTGAGCAAGTGGAGATGTAGCAGCAGCCCATACAGAACTGTATAAGTACCGCACCCTTCGGGTCTGTAAACGACGACTTCATTCTTCTTCCCGTTTCAAGAATAACGTGATGCCTTGAAAGCTCCATGACAGCTTGCTACATGCAGTTCCCTTTCTGGCCCAAACATTTTCTCTATGATGAAGCAGACAGATTCCAATGTCAGAAAAAGCAGTTTAAGACAACGTGTTGGTTGTGGAACTCAGTTTTTTTTTTTTTTTTTTTTTTTTTTTTTTTACTGCCACAGACTGGTATCTTCTTGTGTAATTCAGCATTAAGAGGAAAGCTGTTTGTGAAACTCTACAAGTTTGGAATCTCCAGCTGCTTTGGCATGATCCATCAGGGTCTACGGGTGGGGAGGAAGAGAAATTATTTCACACTAATTGTCTCACAAGCAGCATATATTACAATTTTTTGTTGATCTCCTACAACTTTCATTGATATTTGTATTCCAATCTGAGGAGTATTAATTAATTAATGTACACTGTTCCATTATGGGTATACTTTGACCAATATTTATATCTTATCCTGGGATGCATTAATTACTGTACGTTACCCCACTAAGAAAGCCCTTTAATACTTCAAATACACATCAGTAATCTTCATTGTACTCTTCAAGAGTAAATATTTAAAGAATTAACAGTACACACAATAATGTAATGTTCATACATCACTGCTACAACCCATCAAACTAATGACCTGGTAATCAAGCTGTGGAATAACTCCATTCCATTAAGGCTGCTTCTCTCAGAGAGCCTGACTGGATGAGTGATGGTTACTGTACCAGATGCCTAGTGGACAAGTGAAAGTCAAGAACCTTACATCCATCAGCTCGTGGTCATCCTTGGCATGCAAGTGCCGGAGAAGGTACCAGCGGGCCACGGAGGTGACGGTCTCAGGCTGCAATGGGGAGGGCGTGTAAACGATCCTCTCCAGCAGACGACGTGTTTCCCTAGTGACAACAGACTTACCGTTACCCTGATACAAGTTGATTGATTAATACAGTAGTAACCACAGGCTTCATGAAACCCCTGACCAGGAGCCATTCACGCATATTCCTAGTTAAAAAAAATAGCTTCTTGAACATTGTTTTAACACAAACCAGAGTAGTCTAGGCAATTACTGAGGACCCTGTAGGTTATAATGCATAGATGAAGGACTTCATCCAAGACAGTTATATCCTTTTTGTCTATTAAAACCATTCAGAAATTATGCAAGTGGTTTTTTTTTTGTATGAGGTCTACATAAAGGTTTTCAGCTGGATCCATTTTGTAAAGAGAGAGGAAGTACTGAGCCAGACTCTCTTAGCTATCACTACTACAATAGCTAAGAGAGTCTGGCTCAGTACTTCCTCTTCCTTTATAAAATGGACCATAAATTGTTCAGTTCTCCATATTGTCTCCACCTTGGAAAGGAGTCCCGCATGACACCCACCTGGCTCCCATTTTGATGGAGAACTGCAGCAGGGCTTGGATGAGGAGTGCAATGGGGCAGGGGCCCAGCTTCAAAGCCTCTGTGGTGGCCTCCAGGACCAAGTCCTTCCACTCAGCGCCTTGGACACTGGCCTGCAGATTAGAAAAGAGGTCATTTCCTCTCACGGATTACATCACGGTCATAGCGTTAGTCTCATGTACATGTCCGCAGCAAACCTGCACATTTCTAAATGCTTCAAAGCACAAATTTCAGCACCGCCTGGGACAAGAAACTTTCACACCTTCAACAGACAAGTCACCAAAAAAAGACACCATAACAAGTAGCACACTGACGCGAAGGGTGCAGGGAGTGTCAGAAGCAAGAGATCCTTACAGTTCACAATTGAGCTAATAATAATAATAATAATAATAATAAAGGAAATTATGATCTAAAATAAATTGCACAGAAATGTGCTGTATCAAATGCGTACTTGTACTGCATTTCAAGTGTACGCCTGAAATTCCTCAGCAGCAGACTTGAAAAAACAGAAAATGCGCCTTTTTCAGTTCGTAATGCACTGCCACTTTCCTCTCAGTTCAGTTTGCTTCCTCGGTGTGCATAACACTGGAGTGCGGGTAACAAGCAACCAGCAGCGTTAGTAATGATGCAATGACACAGTGTAAGAGAAGTAGGGGACAACAGCCAGAAGGCAACAAAGGAAAGAAAACAGACCTCTTAAAGCTGGTGCAGTGGACACTAGGGATCCAAAGCCAGTTGGCTGCATACCCCTCCTGGGCAAAGCGTGGCAAAATGGTCCAGCAGTCATTGAGTCACTGCTTTTTGTTGGCCACACTCCACTTCTTCTCTTACACTAATAAGCTAAGCTCTTTTTTATTATTAAATGTAACATAAGCACTTCTACTCTTTTGTGTGCCTATCTTGTTGACAGATGCCATCTTGGTCACCCTCACACAAACACAGATCCCTCCTGACTGTCTTGCTGAGGGTCCTCATGACTAACTTTACTCTCCGAGTTGCCCTCTTTCTTGTATGTTCCCCTGTACAAGCGGCCTGGCAACGAGACGCTTTCTGTGACTTGACGGTCCCATGCGTGAACGTGCTCACATCTGTGCACGGTTCTGTAACAGGACACTTTTCATTAGATGACCCCACAGCCACATTTTAAATTTGTGAGTGTTCCACACTGTAATGTTCTTTCTTGTCAGCCCTCCAGTGGTCATGTTCAAGAGCCTCACCATGCATGGGCCCAGTGCCAGCAGTGCAAGCCGCAGAAGGCTGGCCACCTTCCCACTGAAGGAGCCCAGCTGAGAGGCCAGCTGGAGGCTCTGTCTGTAGGCCATGACGGCCTGGACCAGCAGACCTTGCAAACGGTACACCTCTGCCAGCCACTAGGAAGAGAGCGCAAACAGACGCATTTGAGCACCACTGTTGTTGTGCCAAACCTCATAATTTTGGTTAATGGACTGGGAGTGGTCAACCAGCACGGCAGCGTGACACTTACGTGCCAGGCCTGCACGCATGCCTCATTGGCTAAGACTGCACTGCTGAGCTGTTCCAACACAGAGGAGGGCAGGGTGGTACGGGAGAGCAGGAGGCTCTCACACTGGATCTGCCGCAGCAACAGGAACACGGCAGGCTGCTCTGGTGACAGGGCCTGAGAGAGAGACAAAGAGGGAGAAAGAGGGAAAGAATGAGGAGCAGGTCAATGACGTGTGCGCCCCCCGGCCAAAAAGTCACAAGTAAAAGAAGTGGGATGAAGAAAAAGGGGGAGAGTCAGCCCTATAGTTGGTGATGTGCTGTTCAGCGTTCTGTTCTTTGCTTGTTCGGGAGGTGGCGCGGAACCCTATTTTCACATTTAATGCAGAGTTCTCAGAATAAAGCTCAGTTTGTACATTTTTCAATTACTGGCTGTGTTTATGTGACTTGCATGAGTACATGTCTGTTACTGTTATTTGTCACTTTTCATCACAGTGAATTACATTTCCAGATTTGTCTGCGAAACTACTTACTATTATGCATGTATACAGCTGGGTAATTTTTTCTGCATTCGTGAAAGACTTCGAAAAGGGAAAAAAAAAAAGGGCAGCACTCTTAAACGTAGCGGAAAAATTCAATTGGCACAACAGATGGCTGTACACAGACTATATCACTTTCACCTTGGAGCCTAAGCAGGAAAAAGGGGGGGGGCTTTTTTATTTGAAACAATTGTATAGAGCTTGGGATTCCAGCAGCTACATTGTCTTTACTGTTGCCACTTGAGTCAAGCATATCATCCTGGCATTACTACATCTAATTTTTTCAAAACAAACAAATGTCAAAAATATCAATTAAACATAAGTACCACACTCAGGGCTGCTACAGCAGGAATGGAGATTTCAAACCCATGTCTTTCAATTGCAACGCAGCTGCTCTATCTAATATGCTACCTGCAGAGCTGCTACTAGTAGCATTTTTCTACTAGTCAGTCAGTCTGGTGCAGGAAAGGACCAATAACATGACAAGGGCTGTACTACACCTGTGGCTCTACCTGTTTACAGATGGCTTCAGCCTCTGCAGGCTGCCCACTCTGCTTGAGCCCAGACACAGCCTGCTGGAGTGCCCAGGCCTCCAGGGCACGAGCGAGGGGTCGCTCCCGCTCCTCCATCACCCGCACTGTTTGCAAGAAAGGTTGGAGGGACACAGTTCTTTAAGCATGACCAGGGAAGAGAGTCCATTTCACAGCAGTCTGCCACAAAGCCGATCTTTATTAGAATCTCACGAAACATTTAACACGGCCCTCACATTTTAATTTCCATGATTAGCACGTGAAGAGCAAAGTCAGCTTCAGAGAAATTATAGAACATGATCTTAATGTATATACATCAAAACAAGGGAACTTTACAGCACTGCATGCTGCATTTATAATTTCACATATAATCTTTGCAAATTTCCCTTCAAAACAGTAACTGGAACAAAGTGACATAAATGTGGCCCAGTCTACTCCATACTGACCTTTCTCTGACACCAGGGTCATGAGCTGCCGCTCGAGGCCCTCCCTGCGAGGAGCTGAGCTAGACAGCAAGCGGGCCGTGTTCTCCGTGTGACAGGCGGCCATGAGCGCAGCCCACCCTGCTGGGTCATCTGTCAAAGACCGAGACAGGAAGCCAGCCAGCCTTAGCAAGCAGCACTACGCAACACAGATAGCTCCTGACTTGGACTGGCTGATAGTCACCCAGCAATCTGCAACCATAATGAGTGACGTGTGGATACGTGCATGTTTTCTTCTTCAAGAGTAACAACACAGTATGACTGTTATTCTGCTATACCAGGGCAAAGGCGAACGGCCGTCTGAATGGTTTTCAAAGCATTTCTCATTTTGTCCTCGATCGAGTGCCTGCCAGACGCCAGCTGGTTAATGCCACTGAACAACAGCGCCTTCTGCAGGAAGAGAAGAGTGCTGCTGGTGAGCAAGACGAGTCCTAGGCAGGCTGACATTTACAGCTATTCATTTAGTATTGTATTGGATCATTCTCCACTTGTGAAAAGCATCTGATGTTGCACAATTCTTCAAAGCACATATTTGCTTCTTTATAGTAACGTACAAAGTATGTCTGCTTACGTTTACATTCATTCATTTAACTGACACTTTTCTCCAAAGCAATTTGCATCTGCCTACAATTACTCACCCATTTGCACAGCTGGATAATTTTTACAGGAGCAATTTCAGAGTAAGTATCTTGCTCAAGGGGACTACAGCTGAAGGTGAGATTCGAACCCATGAACCTTTGGGTCCAAAGGCAACAGCTGTAACCACTAGGCTATCAGCTGTCCCCACATGACAATCTAAGCAGGCTGAAAACTCAAACCACTGACACATGCAAAGTGTGTATGTAAACACACGCAAGCATATAGTGTGTGATATTTAGAAGGACGCATAGAATCCCATTATGACAGGTGAAATGGGGCCATACCTTTCCCTGAGTCATGCTGGATAGACAAGCCACACTCCCAGCAACTGCACCACCCTGTTAACACAAGTCACCCTTTAGAGGATGTAGGGCTGACATTTCAGTAGGTTTTGAAACTCCTAAATGGCTATTTATGCATGAATTACTATAGTTAACTTGCTCTTCATTACTACTCCCGAGAATCTGTGCCAGTAAGCTCTGCACTTACATCAGCCTTCCTGGGATAATACTGAGGCACCAGTCGAGACAGCAGGGCCCAGAGAGATGGGTTTCCTGGGTTACTAACCAGAAAGAAACAGATGTGCCAAGATCACAATCCCACAAAAAGAAATATATAAGCCAGATACTGCAGAGGCAGATCCCAATTTATTAGACTGACAATTTGTAAACCTTGCTTTGAGACAAATTATATAACAAAGTGTTTCCCCAGTTTCTCCTCAGGGATCTCACGGCATTTCAGATATACTCTTATCCTGATTTACAAGTCCAACGTGTTTGCAAAAAACTGATCTCAAGGTAATTCTCATAAATAAGGAGCTAAATTAATACTATTTTAAAAAGGAGCTCACCTCCCATCTCCCATTTTCATGCCGATATGCTATATTGTCTCCACATTATATAAAGGACAAACTATTTACAATGATCTGGCTATCTGTCCCATTTTGAAGGTCACTTTTGTCCCTATACACAAGAATTTGAATTACGAGCAGTTTCCAGGAACACACTGCACTCACAAACAAGGTTGCGAATGTATATAACATGTAAGAAAGGTATAGAAGTTGCAGAGGTGCATGCTGGAATACCTGTGCACAGCCCGTGCAGCTTCCTTCTGCACAGCACTATAGTTCCCTTGCAGTGCCAGCAGGGTGCAGGTGAGGATGCAGCGCTCCTCGACAGTGCCCTGGCCAGAGGTCCGCTTAAGCAGCTCGGAGAGAGCGGCACTCGCCAGAGTGCTATCACTATGCACCAGGCCCAGGGCACACAGGGAAAGAAGGCTCTCTGCTGCAGGCTCCTGCAGCATGGAGCTGTAGAAACAGCACACAACACTGGTCAACGGCTACCTGAGGACTGTGACAAAATTTGATAGCAAAAAATAATAACAGTGCATTGATAAAATGCAATACTACTATTGTTATGATCCATCAATTATCCATAACTGCCTGGGCAGTGCAGGGTCATGGTGGTCCAGAGCTAGAAGCATAGTGTGTGGGGCATAATACATCCTGGACAGGATGTCATTCCATCAAAGGGCAATCACGCACACACTCTTTACACACAGAAGGCAGTTAGTCATCAGATCACCTGAAACATGTATCTATACACTGCGGGAAGAAACAGGAACACCCCTGAGGACATCCAGACAAAACAAGGGGGAACATGCAAATTACAATCAGATTCTAATAGCCGTCCACAATAATTTTTATTATGTCAACCCACTATTATTATTAAAATTATTTTTAAGCAGAGACTCTTAGTCCTGACAGTTCAGGAAGCTCATCAGGATTACTGGAACAATAAGTGCCTCACACAAGGCTGCTCAAGAGTAGGTCAGTGAGAAAGTCTGACAGATAAGAGAGTGGGTGGGCGGCTGCTGAGCTCATCACTTAGCTCGATCACGCACCACTTGAAGAGCAGCGTCTTGGCCACGTCCATGCAGCCCTGTCGGTGCTGGAGGATAGCCAGGGCTGTCAGGATGTAGGTCTTCTCCTTCTCGCTGGAGGCCACTGTTAGAGCTTGCTCGTAGGCTGAGGACATGGGAACCAGGGCAAAGGGAGCATTTAGATATTTTCAGCAGAGGTCTCACACTATTCACGGTTCAACTCACTGACACAAAAACTAGAGAAACCAACCACGCAAACTGTCCTGCAGGTGTCCTGCCCTGAAGCAGGCCAATGCCAGACCTGTGAGGTCATGGAGCTCTTCCTTAGGTGTGGAGGAATAGACTCGCACTGCCTTGTCCCACTGGCCTGTGTTGCTACGGGCAACAAAGTAGCGATTTACTAATTATGCGGCAGCAAATTTTCTTTGAATTTACAATGATCACCAGATATAATCTCTTATTTTAGTTGGTTTTTATTTCAGATGTGCAGAGATAAAGTTAAAATTAATTGGGAAGAAAAATGGAAAGTGAGCAGTCATTGAGCATCTTATTTGGAACTTTAAAGGAACTCAGGCAAGAAATTTAAACTCTTTACCAAAGGGCACGGGCATAGTTCCTAAGAGCAAAGTTGAGACTTTCTGACTGTTCCGAGGACCGAAGGAGCTCAGCAGCTCTGCAAGAGAAAATGATTCTAAGGTTACAAAGGCTGAGCAATAACCAGAAACAACTGACTAACATTGAGAACACAAGAACAGGGCTAAGCATCAAAAGTCATGTATCTGAGTATATCAAATATTATCAAGAGCCTCTGAAGATGAACAGTTACGGTTCACCTTTGGTAGGCTTGACGTGCTTGTTTTTTGAGGTGCAGGTGTTCATTTAGGTAGCCCAGCATAGTGAATGCACCAGAGTCTGTCTGGATTCTCTCTACAGGAAAGACAGAAGCAGAAGTGACAGATTATGCACATTTATAATCTGAAGTTTTGGAGACTTTCCATTATTTAAAGCAACATGCCATGGCACTTCATCTATACACAAAAATGAATCCATGCAATTTTTAAGTGCAAACACCATTTGCACGTCACAAAACTTTCATTTTGAGTAAATCATATTACCAAACAAACACTACTTTGTTAATCCTCCACGAAGCTGATCCGGATACCCACCAGTATATTTGCACAAAGCAACCTGAGCAGCTGACACAGCATTCATCTGGATGATGTTGTAACGGTACAGCTCCGAGTCCCGGTTGCTTTTATCCAGCAGGGTCGAGCAAACCCAGAATGCATAGCCCTTCACGCCTTCCGTCTGAGTCACAGTGAAAGGCATGGAGAAAGCAAAGCAAAGTAAAACATAAGGACACCAACACTAATGTGCACAGGATGGACACTGTAGGTGATGCCACATACATGAGTGCTCAGCTCTGTGGTGTGTCTGAAGAGATCCATGGTGTCATAGCTCCCAACAGTCTCAGCAATGAGGGCCTGGAAAATCACAGCGGTTGTTGGACAGGTATTTCTCTGATATTGCTGATGAGGGTTCAGTGGTTTATAGCTAAAAAATGAGAACATGTTGGACTCCAAGAAAGATACCAATTGGAAAAAAATGAATAAAAGCACATTAAACAGATAGAACAGATAGATCTGAACTATTGAAGTGGGTAAGATGTGAACACACATACAGTACCAGTCAACAGTGCGAGTACACTTGCTGCAAACTCTGCTTTTGTTAAGTCGGAGCAAGAAATTAACTGACACGTCTCCCTAGCTCTTCTGCAGCTATTCATAGACATGCTGGACACTTGCGGGCTGCTCTGCTTTCACCTTCAGTCCAGTTCATCGCAGACAAGTCTTGACCTGGTCACCCAGGTTGTATACTCACGCTTTTCCACTTGTACTGTACATCAGACATGTCACCTTTGATTTGAAACCAACCTGTCCAATCCAGCATCTGACATACAAAGGTTCGAGAGACTGAGCAATCTTGAAGGCCTCATGTGCAAGCTGTGTAATTAAAACAATACAAATGATTATCCAGCCGTATCGCAGAAGTGCTCTGCAGTTATTCCTTCACTTTGATGAGCATATACTGAAGGCTAAGCAAAATATTTCTTGCCAAAAAACTCAAAACTGTGAAAGAATTCATACTTTCAAGAAGCACTGTAAAAATCCTGTGAAGCAAGCACTCATATACCTCAATATTTTCTTTCTTCAAATACAAGGTCCCAAGGTTTGTCCAGGCAACAACATTCTAATGAAAAACAAAAAGAAAGGAGACACGACAACGATAATCTTAGACCTTTGACATATTGTGTAATACTGACAAAGGAAATATATGTTTTAACTGTGAGATATTCAATGTGTTTCACTTACATTTGCTTCCATCTTCACAGATTTAATGAAGGAGTGCTGAGCTAGAGCAAAATTTTCAATCCCTGCAAAAATGCAGAGGAAACCAAGAAAACAGCACTTAAGTTTAAAAAGTTACTTAATTATAACCCAATAGGGCAGGGTAAATTAACTGTTCAGTTCCCTCACGGGGATGTACCTTTGCTCATGGCCACTACCCCCAGGGCATTCCAGTAGCTGTGGTTGCTGCTGTCCAGCATCACAGCTTTCTTTACACACTGGAGAGAAGAGAGCGAGAAAATCTACTGAACTGGACACAGGCAGCACAGTGCAAAGCAGCAGCACAACACTCACTCACTGCCACATCCCACCTGCAGGGATTTCTCCAGGAGCAGCTTGTATTCTGGATCCTGCTCTGGGGAGGTCAGCCGACTGGACTGATGGTAATAGTTAAGGCCAAGGTCATACCACAAGTTTGCTGCCTCTGCCATGAGCTTGAGTGCCTGAGCGTAGCACCTGTGACAAAGAAGGTCAGAGAGCTCGCGTAAAGTCTCCAGTCATTTTCAAACACGATCTTGTCAGCCAATAAAAGAGAAATATGTATGTCTTAAAAATAGTACTTTGAACTCTTACTAGCACTTTTTCTTATAATTTCTGTGACTGTCTTGTGATATAACTTGCTTTCACTGACCTAGACTGTTAAGAGAATAAATAATGTTTATTTCTGACTTGTAAGTTTTCAATAAAACTAGAAATATCTAGACACCAGGGTGTCGGTCTCAGACCCACCTCTCGCCCAGCTTGAGGACCTGGGTCTGGGTGAGGGTGTGTTCCTGATCAGGGGGGTCCAACCCTGACAGTGTACCAGGAATCAGTACTCTGGCCCGGTTGGGGGAGACTGTATGGGTGGCTGTGCAGGCATCTCCAAGGAGCTTCCACAGACAGGACAAGTCTGGACGCTGACGTACTGCCCTGGGGATATGAGGCCACAAAATCACCAATCACCATCAACCTCCTCAGCCAGACACCCACTTATCACACTACATTATCAATCAGCTCATTCCTTCACTATGCAACCTTCCCCATTCCCGCAGAACAAACGTGGACTTCAGGGGTAAAGAAATCTCGTGGAGATCCATCGTTGAGAGATTTGCCAAAAGTAGAAGCTGTAATCATCCTCACCTGAAGAGGTATGAGATAGCCTCTTGAATGAGGTCTACTGCTCTCCCGTCCAGGTAGTCTTCCAAAGCAGCCCGAGCCATGGCCAAATGGCATTCTCCCAAACCTACAGGGATATTAAAAAAAAAAAAAAAAAAAAATAGAAATAAATAAATAAAACAGGTTGAACTAAACTTTACCATTAAACCGGTCCTAGGTTATTTACGCTTTCAGTCATTGTGAGACAAACAGGTATTTACAGGTATTTGTATGTCTATTTCCCTGTAAAGTAAGGAAATACAAAAGCACACAGTGGTCACAATTTCTGACCCACATAGTCATGCAAGCCATCCTGTGTATCAACAGGTATGCCACTTAAGCTCAGAATCATGATGTCATCCCCACACCTTTCAGCGCTGGAACATATTCTTCCCGCTTTATGATCTGCAGGTACTCGCTGGCGGCCTCCTTGAACTTCCCCAGTGTCTGCTTGATGGCGGCCATCTGGTAGAGGTTGTAGATTGACTCCTGGTTGAGCTGGTGGGCCCTGGCGAAGGCCTTAAGAGCAGCTGTGAAGCTCCTTCTGTTCAAGTAGGCCTCTCCCAGGCATTCCCAGCAGATGCAGTCCTGGGGATCAGCTCTCAAGGCAGCTTGGAGGCTTTGTAGGAAACAATGTGGGCGAATAACAACAAAGCCATAGACTCCTCTTGATGTCAGGGTTCATTTGTAAGCAACTGACCTGTATGCAGTTTATTGCATTCTACATGAGAGTTTATTATTTAAAAAAACAACACTAGCTTTTCTCAAATTACACATAAAAATTCAGTTCTGCACATACAGCGTGTAACGTTTGAAAGAGCATTTTATACTGTCACAGTACGTGTCAGTGCTCAGTACACTTACTCTGCGATGGCCTGAGAGTGCTGGCCAATCTTCAAGTGGTACAGTCCTCGCCTCATCCAGGCCCACTTGGCTGAACCAGGAGTTGCCTTTTCTGTCACAGCCTTTAGAACCTCCAAAGCAGAGTCCTGAAGAGCAAAGGTCATACTCACTCACAAAGAACGAGGTATATAATCAACAGCTAGAGCTCTAGGATTAAGAGGAAGGGCTGAGTTTAATCACAGTATTGTACAGCCCAGCGGAGGAAACTTCCACAGGCCTCCAATAAACGCACCATATCTCCCTGCTCCATGCTCAGGTCCACAGTGGCAGCCCCAGACTCCACATCACCATTATCCAGCTCAAATGCTCGCTTGTAGCACCCCCTGGCTCGCACCCGGTCCTTTGTAATCTCTCTGTAGTAATGGCCCAAGTATCGGAAGGCAGGTCCCAGGAAAGGGTCCAGCTTTGCAGCCTGAAACAACCCACAAATCACAAACAGCCTTAGCTCATCGATCAGGGTGAAACATACTTTTGCTTTTGGTCACAAGTCATACAGGAGATAGACTGACTCTGTTATTATTTGGGACACCATGTACATCTCTTGTGAACAGAACTAAAACCACACTGCTAGAGCTGTGGAAAAAATAATACCTGAAACAGTTTGATGCCGAATGTCCATGAAGAAACCACTCATCCTGGTGTGTGCCTAACAATCAAACCCAACCTCTCTGGGCTGCTTATCTGCCTTATTTCTAATGCCTGAAATAGTCTTTTAAACCCTCCACAGCAGCCCCACTGTTTTGCCACATCTTGTACTGAATATTATGCCTTAATGCCCTAGTCAGCAGCAGTATAACTTGCTAGTCCTCCTCAGCCACTGACCATTGTTATTCCTCCC
The DNA here is from genome assembly GCF_900964775.1 of Scleropages formosus. Lineage (NCBI taxonomy): Eukaryota > Metazoa > Chordata > Actinopteri > Osteoglossiformes > Osteoglossidae > Scleropages > Scleropages formosus. The sequence goes on from NC_041822.1 coordinate 6,114,748, forward strand.
ATTCTCTTTCAAACATGGTCAGGTCCCTTCTTTCATGGACGTCACAAATTAGAAGCCCCTAGTGACATTGTGTGGACTTCAGGGCAAAGGTTCAGCATCGCCAGTGGCCATCATGAAAATTCTCTTTTTTTTTTTTTAAAAAAAGAAAAAAAGGCAGAGGATCCAATGGGTACATGCACTGACCTTTAGCAGGTGGGTTTGAGTCTTGCTTTTGTCACGTTGGCTCTCCTTGCCCATGTGCCAGTAGAGGCGCCCCAGCAAAAAGTAGTACTCCCAAGAGTCTGGGCGCAACTCCACTGCCTTCAGGAAGCTAATAGCCAACATGTTTTTTTTTAGCTGGCGGAAGGAAACATGATAGGCAGGTTGGAATACGACAAACGAGGCACGTCAGAAGGGTTTCACTTACTTCTGCTCTGCTTGCTGGAGCTCATCCTTGGCAAGATGAGCAAGACCCTGTAGGGCCACAGCATCTGCCAGGCCAGGGTTAGAGGCCAGGAGCTCAGTTGACAGCTGCAGGAAGAGTGTGAGGAAAAGTTATTTCAGAAAAAGTTGTTCTCACAAGCTTAAAATATCTGCACATCAATTAGTTACAAAAAAATGCTCCATTTATTTGTATATTTATGTAGCTCACACTCCAAGGTCTGAACTTGCAAGATCTACAATGTTACTTACCATGGTTTACCCCTCTATGAAGTTGATTAATTTTTTTTACCGGACAGTAAAATTTCAGAGTAAGTAGTTTCCACATGGGTACTACAACAGAAAGTGGTGTTCAAACCTGTGTCTTTCAAATGCAAAGCAACAGGGCTATTTACCACACTACCTGCTGCCCCACAGGTATTCAGTACTTATTTTAATTTTTAAAAAAAAAAAAAAAAAGCTAGTGCAAGCACAGGGGACGCGGTGGCACAGCGGGTTTGGCCGAGTCCCACTCTCTGGTGGGTCTGGGGTTCGAGTCCTGCTTGGGGTGCCTTGCAACAGACTGGCATCCCCTCCCCCTCCAGCCTTATGCTCTCTCTTGTCGGTTTAGGCTCCGTTTCGCCGTGACCCCGCTTGGGACAAGCGGTTTCGTGCGTGCGTGCGTGGACATTGGTGTTTACATTCGCAATTCCATAAGATATTCACTCCTTATGTAACAGAGCTAATTCATTGTATGAAATTGCATCATTAGGCAAATTCCTCTCGAGAGGAGAATCAAATTACTTTTTTTGGGGGAAAAGAATTAGTTTCTGAAATAAAAAAGTATGATTTCTATCTTGTTTAATGTTATTTTTTTCTAATTTATCTTCCTCTGCAATTTTCCAGTGCCTTTTAGACTTTCATTTTGATAACTGGCTTCTGAAAGATTGTTATAAAGGAAACGTTTACATTATTGCCTGTAATTTTTTTTTGTAAAACATGCAAACACTACACCACTATGTTGTGTTACTATTGAGTGTTTTACAACAGGTTTTACAACCACTAACCCTGATATAACTGAAAAAGTATTTGTACGGAATAAATTACTTGATTTGGAAATAAAATTACCGTGTAATGAGGAAAACTTGCTTGAAAGGGGGTACATATTAAGCTGTTATAGTGCTTTTCTGTTGTAAAGCACCCTGTCACATGAGGGAGGAGTATATTCAATTCCAGACATTTTTGTTTATTATGACAAATTAAACAATGAGTGAATACCTCTTACCTGAAACACTTGGTCAAGGGATCCTTTTTGTAAATATGCTCTTCCTTTAAATGACATTAGAACTGGGTCCTTGTCAGCATGAGGAATCTGAAAGACAGATGGAGATATACCTAGGAAATCGTTCAAAATTCACTTATTTCAGGATCTAAATGTGAAGAATGTTATTTTACTATGGGAATATCTAACAGCAGTACATTCAAATGTTCATTTGGGATTCATTAGGAATTTTTTTTTATACAAACTTCATTCTTTGGACAAGTCACCATGTGCATGTGGAGACCATCTCTGGTGGTCTGCAGGGAGGGACAGGGGTACCTGTGAGAGAGTCTCCAGAGCCTCATCAGCATTCTGCTCCCCGCCACTTCGCAGCAAAGCCTCCAGCCTGAGCTGCAGGAGCTTTGTTCTCAGCTCCTCCTCCTTCGCACAACAACATTTCAGCCCTGTTGGAGCAAAGAGGGAAATTAACTTTTTTCCATGTGCAGCGATGGACTTCCAGAAACGTTGCACTTACGAAGATAATACACGACACACCAATGAAAACTACACAGCACACACACGAGCTGAAGAAAGAGAGCGATTTCACAGGGTTTAGCAGGCAATGCAACGAGAGGGAATGTGAGCTGGGAAGCAGATACCTTGATTGCAAGATACTACGCTGTCTCGATATCGATGCATTTTGATCTGGCCCTGGGCCAGGCTGTACCAGGCCAAAGTGCTGGAGCGCATGCGCTTGAGTCCTGACAAGAGAAACATTCAGTCGTGCAAGAGATAAACAGAACAGTTCCATGTTTCTATGAGTTTTACAACACCCTCAAGGCTACTATAAACACACAAACATTTAAAATAATGACATGTCACATCAGCAATTAACTGACTGTTTCAAAGAACAATTATGCTTTCAATAGAAAGTGCTGCATTTCACCCAGTCCTCTGTTAGTAACCAAGTACTAAGCCGACATGGCATCTTTCAAAAGTGCAACACTGTATGTAGAAAGAGGACAATGTTGCATTTCATTCAGGGCTACTTTTCTGCGTCACCCAGGGACATTATTTTTCTTGACACATTTGTATTACATTTCATACAAATACGGTCCAGTAGCATCTTACATGGATTTGGCTTTCACAGCCTCAACTTTATGCAGGTGAACCCAAACAATTCTTCAGTTTCCAATAAAAGAAATGTATTTCGGCAAATAAATGCTTCTGAACGCACCACACGCCAAGTGAGCTACTGATTTATGTCAACCCTCTTTTAGGTCACTCCATGGTACCACCTCCAGAGACAATGCTGCTTGAAAGCATGTGACCCCTTTGTGTCCCTTAACCCCTCTATGGTAAAAGTATTTAATAAGAATCAGTCTTTCTCATGTGACATAACTGGTGTGTAAAGACCAATTCCATACATTGCTTCAGAGGAAATTGTGTGTAGTAGAAACACGAAAGTAATGCAGGTGCACAAATAAGTGATGTGCAAGTTGTATTTGTTAAACCAAGTAGGTAAGTAGAATCAGATTGGTAAATTATAATCATTACTAATCATAAGCATTTTACATGTTTATTTTAAGATTTAGATTGTAATATTTTATACATGAATAATGATCATCCCAATAAGGTTCACATACTTTCAAGTTGCACTGTATGCCCTCACTCATATTACTACGCATGTTTGCATGTTATATTGTATACTAGTGTTTTTATTCTTACTATTCAACTTTACCATTTCTGTCTTAAACTCTTCTTGGTTTTGTGGGCAATTACAATGTATACTTAATAAATGTTTATTATTGTTTTGTGTACAGGCAACCTTATGGTAACATATTATACTTATATGGTACATGGACTACACACAATTTTTACCTTTATGTGCTCTGTCAATCCCACAATCCCTATGTGACATGTAACGTGAAACAGTTTCTCAGAAATTAACAATGGATGTTACTGGCATTACAAAGCACAGAACAATTTGCTTCTGTTCACCCTGAGCAAGATGCTTGATAGCCTCTTCATATTTTCCCTCCTCCAGAGCTCTGACACCAAAACCGATACGTCCCAGCCCGCTGTTCTCATCCAGGTCCAAGAGCTGTGTGAAGCACCTTGCAGCCTCATCGCTGTTGACACCTGTTGAGAAACCAGCATGTGGGGTCTAGTACCATAACAAATCCAACAGGAACAAGTGTTGTCCAATTTTTAAAAAAACACCCACACCAGGTATAATGCTCATAAATCCAGTTTGTTAAAGGATGTACACTCACTTGTCTTGAGGTACCACTTGCCGAGTTCCTCCAAAGGGAAGGTCTGTTCAGGATATAGTGACAGCATGGTCTCACATATTTCCTTCGTCTTCAGCTGCTCATGCTGGAGCTGGAAGACCACATGTAAAGATTATCAGTGCAATGGAAGCGTCCCAATGAGTCACCTTCGTCTCAGCAGACTTCCTCCATCTCTGATCGCTTGCATGTAGTGGATGCATTTTGAATTACGATTTAAGTAAAAGCAAATTGACAATGTTTACATTATGATTTAACTGAGGTTGAATTGAGCACATTTATTCATTAGTCATTTATATTACTTCCAATGTAAAATACACAACACTCATAAAAAGACAGTTAATTCAGTCTAAAGACAAAGAAAGCTGCCTTCAGCCAATTTTATACATGTGTAGGAAAAACTTTACCTTGGACAGACAACTAATGTAATCAATTAACAGTTTCTTGTGGCCATCAGAAGGGACACTGTCTGTCAGTGTCATGGCCTTCTCAAAAGCTGTTATTAACTGCAATAGAAAAAAAAAACAATTCATCCAATAGCTTTGTCATGGGGTTATATACATATTCAGTGACAATCAGTTCAGAGGAAACAACACACAAAAATAAGCCTTTATGATGTACACATAGCTCACCTGCCACCTTTTTTATTATAACTGTAAAACAGCATCACATAACCTTCTTCTGATCTAACTGTGGAAAGGTAAAGATAAGAGATGATAGGTAGCCCTGTCGAATTAGTTCGTTAGGTGAATGCAGGGCTGAGTGGTTTGTTTGGAAACATTCTGGCATCAGTCGAGATGCCATCATCAGTGGAGAGAGAGTGAACAAGAAAAAAAAAAAAGGTGCCCATTTGTCAGTCAGTCATTACTGACAGCTGAGTTGTGTTCGCTCACTCACATGCTGTTGCGTCTCGTTGTCTTGCTCCTCCACGCTGTCGGCCAGAAGCTGGATCATCTGCTTCCACAGCTGCAGCACCTCCCCCTTGTCTACGGCCTTCTCCCCTCTTCCGTCTTCTTTTAATTGGATCAGTTTGCGAAACGTTCTCGCTACCTGGAGAAAGCCTCCCCACGTGTCACACTCTTGAGTATCTCTACTGTATAATCCAGGCTCAAGAAATTATAGCCTCCAAAGCAAAGCATTACAAAACACAGAAAGAAAACTGAGACCAATTCCAATACTAGATACATTTAAATAAAAACAAAATGTAAAATATTCTATGAAATAAAATGTACATTAACTCGTAATTAATCATCACTTTTGTTAAAGTAAATCTATGGCACATAAAATTAATCTGTAGTATTTATCAGTTACATTGCTTGGAGACAGATACCGAAGGTTATAATCAAGACATTTTTGAATATGCAGTACTTAATATGTACAAACCTGCAAATAATCCTTGTTTTCCAGAAAGAGGTCTGCCAATTTTTTGCACACTTCGCAACATTTTTGTATGTCTGAACTGCCAGGTCAAAGGAACAAGAAAACAAATAACTGCACCTTAACAACAAAATAATAATTTGTCACATATATTTATTAAAACATGCCTCCGATGCGACAATTTACCTTTCGTACAACGTGACAAGTTTCTGATAGACGCTTGGCAGCTCTGCTTTGAAATCTGCTTGGTTGTTCTTTTCATATAAGTTCGCTAACCCCTAAAAGAAAATGAAATATAATATTCATAACCAAATTCAAAAATAAGTATTTATGCAAAACGGTGTTGCTCAATGAGGGCTTCATGCTAGCCTTAACATTGACTTATACTTTTGTTGATTCCTTTCGAAAGATCAAGATAAAAAAACAAGCATTTATCTCAGTTACTTGAGCTTATGACTGCAAAGACTTCATGTGACCCACTTTAGAGAAGAGTAAAATGCCAGTGGACATTTTGGCCAGATTAAGGAAATTAGGAGATACAGATGAGGCTTGAATAAAATGATTAATGCAATTACTGCTACTTATTCATTTAGCTGATGCTTTTCTCTAGAAACTTTCCTGCAGCAGTTCAGAGTAAGAGCCTTGTTCAGGGTTACTACAGTGGGAGGTGGGATTCAAACCCAGAACTTTCCATAGCAAGACAACCGCTCCAACCACTATACTATCAGCTATCGGTAAAGGGAAGCTCTGAACCGACCCACAAATCTCACCTGCCAAGCCAGGGGCTGTTCAGGCTCCAGCTCTGAGGCTTTCCTATAAGCGGTCTGGGCTTGATCTGGCTGGTCCAGCTCACAGGCTGAAACCCCGATGAACACCCAGGCATTGTAGTTGTTCTTCTCCAGTTTAAGAACAGCCTGCGAAAAAGGATACGATGACAGCAGGATACGATGACACACAATGCTAAAAAAATTACATTTGCATTTGAACTGCATTTTGAGTAATTACATTTACTTTAGTCACTTAGCTGATGCTTTTCTCCAAAGCGACTTAACAACATTAAGGTACTTACAACTGTTTACCCATTTATACGGCAGGGTATTTTCTACTGGAGCTTTTTTAGGGTAAGTGCCTTGTTCAAGGGTACTACAGCTGGAAGTGGGGATCAAACCCGGGACCTTTGGTCCAAAGGCAGCAGTGTTAACCACTATGATGGCAGCTACCCCATTACAATAAATGTGAAAGCACTACAGTACCATGCCATGCCATGTCATGTCATACACCCATGAACCCATATGGCGAGGAAATCCCTTCCTCAGATTGATGAAAGGATGTACGCAAACCTCTGCGGACACATCCGCAGCGCACAGACCGGACAAGACACTGAAAAAATCTCAAGGCAACAACTGACCTTGCAGTGTTTTAAGGCCTCTTTGTATTCTTTGTTTTTTATGGCTTCCCTTGCATTCTTCAAGGCAGATTTCACTTCTTTAGCAGCCATAGTTACTGACAATCTGTAAAAGTACCATGATAACATCAGACAGCTCATGTCACTATAACACAGGCAACAATGAGAGAACGCAAAGTTCACTCCAGTACATGTTATTTTTAAAAGGTCATATGAGCTCTTAGTACAATCAATCATTTTCAATCAATGGCCTGCATGCCACGGCAGAAACAGTGTATTAGAAATGACCACAACAACAAATTCAACAGGAACTGCTGACGATGAAGAATGAAGACAGAACAAGCAAATTGTGAGATGTACAACTCTCTTGCACAAGTGAAATAAGTACTTCTTCAGTGCACACACAACAAGCAGATATCTTCAACGACGCCCAACGTCGAGCAGTATAATTTCTTTCATTTTCACAGATAGTGAGTATGTGTTCAATCAATCATGACTCCAATAATGAATAAGCAACTCACTGACTGACATGACAAATGAAAATCACGACACGCAGTTAAGCACCAGTAATAAACATTTCAACGTGCAAACATCGTTAATAAAAAATTTAAAAAAAATGGAAAAGAAAAGAGAATCAGTTTACAGGCCCTCTATTTTAATCTTAATAAATTGATTAAACTTGCCCTGTCAGACTTAGCAGCAGCGGTAAGACCGGAAAGCTGCTCTTTCACCAGCAAACTTCCACTTCCGTGCTTCTTGGCAGAGCTCAATCCCACAGTGCACCGCGCAGGCTGACCACGTGTGAGGGCAGGGCAATATGGAGTGGTCACGTGAGAGGGGTTGAACGACGCCTGTTAGCCAACGCACAGTCCCACAATGCATAGCGTAGCCCGGTCACGTGGGTCGGGTGTGTTGAGCAGCGGACGCAATAGCTCTTAACGGGGATCAGTTGAGGATGGAGAAGTTGTGATCGCGCTCGTTGAGGGCAAACTAGCGTAACTGATCCAGAAACAGTTAGAAGCCCGTATTTGGAATTTTTATTGACTGCAGATAACGAGAGGCTCAGTTTCTGTGTTCCTTAAGCTGCACCGTAGCGTGTCCACCCAGGGAGTGCTGCCTTCTCGCCCGGCGCTTCTGCACCTGTTTACACGTTAAATAAATAAATAAACAAACACACACACAGCCAAGCCACCAACCAACTGCTGGGATAACTTTTTTTTTTTTTGTTTTCTTAATTTTCTGACGTGCATGCTTAACGCCGGTTATGGCTCCTTCGCAGAAGTGTTCGTGAGGTTCCCTGAAATTCAAAAGCATGATCATGTGCTGGCGGCTAGTAGTTGTTGTTGTTGTTCTTTGCTGCTCGAGCACGAATCATGTGGTGATTTGGGCCAGGAACGGCACTCAGCAGCAGGCGTTCAGACCCAACATCGTGATGGTGATGTCCGATGCCTTTGTAAGTATCACTCACTTCCGGTGTATAACAAAGATTTACACTCGCGCGGCGCATCTCATAGAAAATACAATTTTTGTGCATCAGAGACAGACATGATGATAATAGTTGCAGACGACGTGTCATTCTTAAGTAAACTAGTTTGTTTTTTTCCACTTTTTTTATGTACGATGTTCATCACACGAGTAGGTGCACAAATCTCAGGATAGACGATTCCTGATTTGCGATACATTTACATTACAGGAGTAACTGTGTAAAGATCATAAAGTTAGTGCATGAACATTTACATCTTACGTAAACTTAAGAGATCATCATGTGCGAAGTGAGTCTGGAAGAGAGGTGAGTTTTCAGACCCTTTTTAAATGTAGACAGGGATTCAGCAGTTCTGAGGGAGAGGGGGAGGTCGTTCCACCACAACGGAGCCGGAACCGAGAACCTCCGCGCTTCACCTTTCGTGCGCGGGACCGCCAAGCGAGCAGAGGTAGAAGAGCGAAGGAGTCTGGTTGGGGTGTAGCGGTTGAGCAAGTCTTGTAGATATCTGGGAGCAGTTCTACTGATACATTTGACCTGTAGGCAATAATCAGGGTTTACTTGTGTATGTGTGTGTGTGTACAGTAGGCCAGCAGGAAGTGTTCTGCTTTGCCATCTTCTGTTCAGATGTGAAGGTCGCAGGTTCAAATCCCCCTTCTGCTTTAGTACCCTTCATGAAGGTTCTCTGCCAGTGTGGAGCAGCTGCTGTTTACACGTACAGCGTAAGTCATTGTGCACTTGCTTTCTGTCACTTAGCTCACACTTTCCTCCGAAGTGACTTGGAATATTAGGCGACCTGTTCGTACAGTTAAGGGTACTAAGTACCTCGTGGTGGGATCTGAACCTGTAACCTCAGAGTGCGAAGGGAGAAGCTGTAACCGCTACGCCACCTGCTGCCACAAAAACAATGATCTCAAAAAAGTGTCTGAAATGATGCCTTGAATGACGCATGATGGAGCGTACAGGAAATAAGAGCAACTGCGAGTTGCCTCCGATAACACAATCCAACAAACTTTATTATGTCAATTTTTCTTTTTTTTTCCATTCAGTTTTGTTAGATAAGTATAGTTTGGGCAGTAGGTCATACTACATGTCAGTTTTTCAAAAAAAAATATTTCACATTCTTGAAATGAGCAAATTTTGGTGAATTTTGGCACCAGTTCCCAAGCACCGAAAATTCGAGTACCTTTCAGGATCTGATGCTTCCTAGAATGTTTTGGTACTTTCTGGAATGTTCTGGTGCATTCCAATGGTCGTAAAGTACCAAACTGAAAGTGACATTCTAAAAGAACTAGTGGTATTTTTGTAATCGGTAAACTTTAGCCAATAATAATCAGTGCAAACATCAACATGACTTGTGAACTTGTGTAATGGCACTAGCTGAAAACAATAATAATAATAATAATAATAATGACTAATAATAATAATAATAACAACAATAGTAATCTCGACCTTGGTTTTGAGAAAATCAAAAACATTTGCTAAGGAATAACGAAATCCAGTAAAAAAAATTATCTAAAATTACTGCCAAATGGAACCACATGTTACACATCACCTTTTTTTTTTTTTTTTTTTACAAGTGTTTCTTTCTGTGTGAGCTGCCTGTTTCCGTAGCTCAGGGGAAGTGTGACGCCTCTCCTTTGTCTAGGATGGAAGGCTGACCTTTCGTCCTGGCGCTGACGTGGTACAGCTGCCGTACATCGGGTACCTGAGGGAGCGGGGGGTCGTCTTCCTCAACGCCTACACCAACTCCCCCATCTGCTGTCCGTCCAGAGCAGGTACCGCGGTGACATCCCTCCATGCAGCGTCCTTGTGCTGAACATGCCTGTGTTTTAAACATACACGTTGACACATTGTTTGTTTCCTCACTGCTCTCCACTTACTGTACAATGGTAAATATCCCCTATTGTTGTACACCATTTCTTAACAACATTTGCAATTTTGATGCATGTTATAAATGTGTGTATATAAATGTATACTTTATTCCACAGCTATGTGGAGTGGTCGCTTTGTACATCTGACTCAGTCATGGAATAATTTTAAGTGTCTGGATAAAAATTACACCACATGGATGGATATTCTACAGGAGAATGGATATCGCACCAAGAGCTTCGGAAAGCTGGATTTCACCTCTGGTGGCCATTCCGTTAGGTGTGTGGCTAGATTTGTGGTAATCGGTGTGGTATACTGTCTTTTTTGTGTTTATGAACATGGTTTAATAAAACATTTGTAATAACTGAGGCGTAAATATGAATTATAGTTACTGAGGCAGGGTTGCTTTACTTTTAGTTCATCCGTCCAATTTCAATAAACACGTGTTCTGAGCAGGGTTGCAGTGAACTGGAGCCTATCCCCAACGCATTGGGTGCAAGGCTGGGGCTGGGGGGGGGTACACCCTGGCCGGGATACCAGTCCGTCCTAGAGTAGCCACAAGCACTAGGGGCAATTTAGCATCATAGATTCACCCAAACTGCATGTCTTTGGACTGTGTGAGGGAACCAGAGCACCCCGGGGAAACGCACAGACCTCGGGAGAACATGCAAACTCCACACAGGCTGCACAGGGCTCAAACCCATGTTCTTATGCACCACACAGGTGCTGTGCCACCCTGTCTTCCTAATCACCTAAAAGGATTTTTCAGTTACATACTGTACATATGAGTATATGTTAAACTGGTGTGAAACTGAGTTAAACTAAATGATAGTTTTTATAAAACAAGTATTCAGTTCTAATCACTGATTAATACGTGACACGGCCAGTAAATTCAAAGAATGGTGGCGCACAACGGCCAGTCTTAGAACTTAATGACATATGATGAGCCAGAGCACCCTTTTGGAGGAAACCCAAATATTGCAGGCAGTTATGATGCAAAAGCCGCAGTTGACATTTGAAAACACCAGAAGCAAAACTGTTAAAATATTAAAAAGCCAAACTCTCCATCATTGTCACTGGGCTGCAGAAGTGATCACTGATGTTTGGTAGCACTTCCTTGTTTTCGTCATAACTGCATGACGACTGAGCCGGATAATGCATGGTTCTCAGCTGTGTTTATTCTAAAACTCAGCAATCGCGTCGAGGCCTGGACTCGAGATGTGCCGTTCCTGCTTCGACAGGAGGGTCGTCCGGTGACTGACCTCACGGGCGACGCTTCCACCGTGCGGGTTATGACCAAAGACTGGAATACGACGGACAGCGCGGCCCGGTGGATCCGACACACTGCCGCATCGCTTTCCCAGCCTTTTGCCCTGTACCTGGGTCTGAATCTGCCTCACCCCTACCCCACAGACTCGCTGGGGCCCAATGCTGGGGGCTCCACCTTTCGCTCCTCCCCCTACTGGCTGAAAAAGGCAAGTATTCCAGCACCTTCTGTAACAATAGTTTGTACTCTTTGTGAACACACGCTTTGTATAAATGAATTTCAGGAGTTCGCTAATAACTTTGTCGATCATAGCCCGATATCTAAGCGTGTGTATTGTTGCTCCTTGTTGATGATGTCTGGTCGATGCCTTTACCCATGCACAGGTGTCACGTCAGCTCATTTCTCTTCCCAAATGGCTCCCCGTGGAAGAGATGCATCCTGTCGATTACTACTCCACCTTCACCAAGAACTGCAGCAGCAACTTCACGGAGGAGGAGGTTCGAGACATCCGAGCCTTCTACTATGCCATGTGCGCAGAGGCAGACGCCATGCTGGGTGAGTGACCAGCTAGCTGGCGTCACAGAACAAGTCTTGGTCGTGTAACGCACTCGTTGTCATGCCGACTGCTGTCTGGTATTGATCTGCAGGTGAGGTTGTGTCTGCCCTGTCAGATGTCGGGCTTCTGTCCACTACGCTGTTAATGTTCACCTCTGACCATGGTGAGCTGGCTATGGAGCACAGGCAGTTCTACAAAATGTCCATGTTTGAGGGAAGCTCCCACGTTGCATTGCTCATGGCTGGTCTGGGAATGAAAGCTGGCCTGGAGGTACAGCAGCCCGTCTCGCTGGTGGACATCTACCCGACAGTCCTGGGTAAGGGGCACACAGTGGTGTACGCAACACTATACCGCAGTGACACAGGTAACTCTGTACCAGAGCTGTCACACACCTGCTCACAGAGTAGCACACGTGGCAGACGTGGATCATTAATAGATCATAGAGTGCAAGTTATGTCTTGTAGCCTTGGTCTGGGACTCAATCCCAAATGACCAAATCCACAGATTGGCCATTGAATTCAGCAGAATGGTCAAGTTCTTATTTCATGAATTTACTATAATATAGAATACTGTGTATATGAACTTATAATGTTGCTTGGTGATGGACTGGAGTCCCATCCAAGGTGTGTGTGCGTTGTGTTTCTAGGATCGAGTCCAGACCGCTACAACCTTCAATGGACTATTGGATTTTGATAAGGGATGGGTGGATAATTTATACAGTGTAATGAAATGGTGGAAAAAAAAAAGTAAAAAATTACTATTGTTTTAATCTATTAAACAGTTATAAATTTTAAGTATTTGGTGCAGTTGTAAAATGTTCTGCTGTTTATTTAAAAAAAAAGTATTCCCCCCATTTTAAATCATGGCTCACTAGTGTTTACAGTGTGTTTACACTTTACAAGCTGCTTAAAATAGTTTATTTGCTTTATGTGTGCAGCTGTCCATTATCCTAGTCATGTGTTAATTTTCAGATCTGACTGGAGTCCCTGTACCTGTGGGTGTCAGTGGTCATTCCCTCTTACCTCTGATGTACCAGAGCTCCTTATCTGGGGATAGGGTCCACCCAGGCTGGGTGCTCAGTGAGTACCATGGCTGTAATGCCAATGCGTCGACTTACATGCTGAGGACAGGACCATGGAAATACATTGCCTATGATGATGGGTCCAGTATCCCCCCACAGCTTTTTGGTGAGTTCAAAACACAACATATTTGAAAATGCCTTTGTACTTTCCCCTATAATCCTGACTTTATATAAGCACTTGGCTGATTTACAGAGCTGCAGAGTTATCATACTTTTAAAAATAATAGCACACGTGTGCCTGAAACTTGTACAGTATTTGCTCTGTACCACTTTTTTTTGTAAATCCTTATTTAAAAAAAAAAAAGGAAAAAAAAAAGACGACTTTCTGATGTACAAGGGCCCAGTTGTATAAACTTTGTGATTACCACAAGCCACAATGAGCCCATACATTTTATTTTTGGTGTGCATCTTGGAGGTGAACCACATCTAAGTGTCTAAGAATAATTATTACAACAGTCTTTTGTGAAAGAGCACAAATCCAAACAAAAGAGGGAGGAAATGTTAAAATGTGGAATGGGAGCTGGTGGTATAAAGATGGTCCTTAGTGAGTCCTCTATACAGCGTGAGAAAATACCAAAAAGCTTTTTCTTTCAATGCATTTCATTTAAGAGTCAGAAATGTATAGGTTATACAATTTTAAAAATAACATTGCTAAGTGATGTAGTTTTTATTTTTTCCAAAATGTCTGCTGTAAGACATTTTTTAATGGAAACTTTTTCCTTTCTCAAATGTTAATATTTTCCAGTACAAGGCTTGTCAGAACCTCAAAAAGTGTTAAACACACAAAGCAAACTACATTTCTGTATTTGACACATCTCTTCGTGGGATCATGCAACTCTGACTGTTAACTCTAGTAACATTTGAATGATATTAATATTTGAGTGAACGATATTAACAAAAATATAGTCGCGGGTTTTTAAAACAACAAAAACAGAAGACAAACTCGAGTAATCTGCTCTTCCCTGTCATGTCCAGATCTGTCCAGTGATGAAGAGGAGCTGAAAAACGTGGCAGCCCGGCTCCCCCGGCTGTGCCAGCAGCTGGACAAAGCGCTGCGTTCCATCGTGAACTATCCCAGCGTTTCCCAGGCCGTGCATCGCTACAACAGGCAGCAGTTCGGCGCGTGGAGGGACAGTCTTGGGGAGAACTACAGCAGCACCATTGCTAGTCTGCGGTGGCATCGAGACTGGCGCAAGGACCCAAGAGGCTATGAGAGAGCCATTGACGAGTGGCTGGGTGTGTCTGCATAGGCTGCTCATTTGCATATGCAAATGTAAATGCAAATGTACTGTATGTCTCCCGTGTCCCTCTTGATTTTTTTTTTGTTCAGCACAATGTTTGTTTATTGCGTAAAATTAAGTTTTAAAAATGGCAGAAACTTGCAATACAAGTAGAAGCAAGAATGTCCTTTCTCTCCTCTTTTTAAACTTAGGTTGAAATGCTCACTTTTTTCACTGTAATTTATCGGTGATCCTTTTGACCAAAAGAGGTGTTTGTATATAATATATACAGTATAATAAATTATTCTTTATTTCCATACACAGACTTTTCAAATGAGTTAATTGCCCCAATTTAATGGGAATTGTAATATATATTCGTATTTATGTAATTATTTTTACATTTCGTAATTTTTAAATTAAGTTGATTTTTTCCAGATGATTTTTTTGTAAAAATGTCGTTCAGATGTACTTAAGACAAAAATGATGACCCCTGGTCAATAATAAGAGAAACGCTGAATATTAAAACCTATACAGTTGCAATATATCGGAGATTTTTCGACGTAAATAAAAAGTAAGCGAAATCCCGCCTCCGCCTTTTTCCTGTCTCTGCTTACGCGCACGCGCAAACTGCGCTTTAGTAGTACGACGTGTCGTGAAATATTGCCGTATCTTGCTTTTACTGTATTACGCATAGCAACTTGATAAAGCCGCGGCGAGCTTCTGGGTAAAGGGTCAAAACTGACCAATCAGAATTCGCGCTTTTAACTCCTATCCAGTCATTGAGTGAGAAATGTAAGAAACGTAGAACTAGGTTGTCCCAGGACGCACATGTGAGACCTTATGGTGAAATGCATGACTGAGGTTGTGTAGCGACAGTACTTGTAAAGAACGTGTTTTTTAAAATTTTGATGAATGACGATGAAGAGAAAGGCCAAGAAACTACCTGCCTCGAAATCAGCGGAAGAGGTATCGTAATCGGCTCCCTAAAATTACACTAAACAGAGAGAGACCATGGCTCATGCCATGGCATGAGTGAGATGCTTCACTGTGTGTCTGAAGCAAGCAGTTAATAGTAATTTTTTTGAAGCTAACTAAGTAAGACTTAATTTCAGCTGTGGGTAAATAATTTAAATTCCAGTAACACTATCTTAGATTAGAAAAAAAATCTCTGCTCAATCAATGATTGAGTGAATGTAATTTATGAAATTATGGCTTGCAGAAATCCAAATCCGAATTTTAAACACGGTTGTTGTTCATCAACTTGATGTTCTCCTCACTGTTCTGCCATGATCATCATCATCATGATCATGATGATGTCCTCTCAGCTACTGTGACACAAAAAATAAATTTGATTAGAAGGCCCCCATGTGGGGTGCACTTTTAAACACTCAACCTGCTGCTCTGTGAGTATAAAATTTTGGAAATAATTGGCTGGAGATGTTTTTTTTTCCCCTCTTCTCTTGATGTCTGCGAATGTAGCTTTATTTGCTTGATACCGAAACCTTGGCATGCTGCATGTTGCAATGACTGTGTGTCCTTTGCGCAGTGAATTACGTTCCTCCGCTCGTCTTCCGAGACCCCGAATTCAGTGACGCTTTTCGTAGGTGGAGAATTCAGACCCATCATCACACGGTGAGGAAGAAGAGGATGAGGAGGAGCTCCCGACACCGTCGAAGGCGACGAAGACGGAAGATCATGCTTCGGAGGAATCGGTCCCGCGTCCCCAGAAGCTCTCCAAGGGGGAGTTGTACAAACCCCCGACTGCTGAGGAGCTGCACCAGCTCAAGGAGGCTGAGAGCCTGTTCCACTGCAATCTGCTGAAGATGCAGGTCAGCGAGCGGACGTGCGTTGCATCCGTTGGCCTGACTTTTCACTTGGGCCGGGAGCGTAGCGCTTAGAGCTGCTGCCTTTGGACCCAAAGGTTGCAGGTTCAAATCCCGCCTCTAGCTGTGGAACCCTTGAGCAAAGTACTTAGCTTAAATTGCTCTAGTGAAGTCACCCATCTGTATCAGTGGATAAATATAAGTATGAATGTAAGTAGCTTGGGGGTGCAGTGGCGCAGTGGGTTGGACTACAGTCCTGCTCTCCGGTGGGTCTGGGGTTCAAGTCCCGCTTGGGGTGCCTTGCGACGGACTGGCGTCCCGTCCTGGGTGTGTCCCCTCCCCCTCCAGCCTTACGCCCTGTGTTGCCGGGTAGGCTCCGGTTCCCCGCGACCCCGTATGGGACAAGCGGTTCAGAAAATGTGTGTGAGAGTAGCTTAACATTGTAAGGCACTTTGGAGGAAAAACATCAGCCAAAGGAATAAATCTAAATGTAAGCTAGCTGCAGAATCATGATTATTTTGTATTGTTGTGCAAGTATGCTGAACAGTGTAGCGTTCTGACCATAATTGGTCGCGTTTCACATGGTCATATTTTTCTAATGACGCAGTAAGATCTATTTGCTGTGTGTCTACCGCTTGACCTGTGAAATCATCTTATTTTTTTTTCATATTTCACTTTAATTTTTGTTTCTTGCTGGCAGATGGAGGAGCTGTTGAAAGAAGTGGTCTTGAGCGAACGCAGGAAACGTTTGGTGGACTCTTTCATAATGAAGATCAAAGCGTTGCTTCAAAATGTTCCGCAGACCCGTGAGGTGGAGGTAAATAATACTGCAGCTAGGCCTGGTGGTATTAGTACTGTGGAAACACCTCAGTGGAGAGCAGTAGAGGCACTGATAGCACTTGTCGTCTTTGGTTATTATTTTGATCGTAGGTTTCTTGTGATGGGCAGACAGTATTATGCACTGTTTTTTAAGAGAGTGCATGTTTCTGTCTGCGTTTACAGCTGAATGACCATTCTTGGATTTCCGAGGGGGTCAAGGTACCATTTCTCTGGGTCCCAAAGACCACCAAGGGCAAGTTTCACATGGCACCCCCCGCCTCTGTTTCCCTGGTGGGTAGTTACCCACTGGGCACCTGCACGAAACCGTCGGTATCTGTGGATCTTTCCGTCATCATGCCTCCTGTAAGTTGGGCGACGTTTAAGTGGAATTAGAAAAGCAACCCGTTAACAAAAATAATCTGTGTTTTTAGTTTTCTGAACTTTTACCAGGTTTCGGATCCACACTGTTTTGTTTTTGATCTTTTTTCTGTGCTGTCAGGCTGTCCTGCACCCTAAGGATGTCTTGAACCAGAGGTACCCACGGAAAAGAGCTCTCTACCTGGCAGGCTTGGCACAGCACCTCAGGTCATCTCCTGAAATCGGAACGCTGCGCTACTCCTGTCTGCATGGCAACCGCCTCCGGCCCCTTTTACTGCTGACACCTCCAGGTAGTGTGTTGGAGAGGAACTGGGACTGGGCTCCTTCTAGCACAATGCACAATGTGGAGCGGCTGCAGAGGATTTAGCTGAGAAATTGTGCGACAGAGACGGGACAGCTGGTAGTGCTGTGGTTAGAGTTTACTGCCTTTGGAGCCAAAGGTCCCAGGTTGATGTCTCACATCTAGCTGTAGTACTCTTGAGCAAGGTACTTATCTGAAAGTGCTCCAGTAAAATTACCCAGCTGTGTAAATGGGTAAATAATTGTAAGAACCTTAACGTTGTAAGTCTCTTTGGAGAAAAGCGTCAGCTAAATGAATAAAGGTTAATGTTAGAGGCCTACAAAGGACAGAAAGAGCACTAACTAAATACCAACAGGTGTCTGAAATGGTACATTTTTAGACACACACACACTTTCTGAACCGCTCGTCCCATTCGGGGTCACGGGGAGCCGGAGCCTAACCCGGCAACACAGGGCGTAAGGCTGGAGGGGGAGGGGACACACCCAGGACAGGACGCCAGTCTGTCGCAAGGCACCCCAAGCAGGACTCGAACCCCAGACCCACCGGAGAGCAGAACCCGGTCAAACCTGCTGTGCCACCGTGCCCCTCCCATACCAGAGACTGTGGTTTTTAAAGAAAATTGCAATGCAGCTGGTGCTGGTCTAATGTGCCAGAGACAAAAAGACCTGCTTCCTGAGTTGACGTGATATGTCCATCCTCTAGGAAAAGACTCCAACTCCCTCACTGTGAAGATCCATGTTTACCCCCCACCGGGATTCTTCAAGCCCAGCCTTTTCCACCCGAAAAGGAACAACGTCCGGACGCACTGGTACACGGGCCTAGAGGCTCCACAGCCTGGTGAGAGCGCAGGTTAAATCTGGGGATAAATTCTGTAGATATTAACCTTCTCAAGGCATTTCAGGAAAAATGTGAAAAGAAAGGTAGTTTTTGTAAAATTCTTCTGAATGTGCATCTTTCCTAAAATCGATGCAGGTTAGGTGATTTGCAGGAGCGATAAGGTGGGTTGGGTGATGAATGATCTGGTAAAACAATCCGAAGGCTGACATCTCTTGTTATGTCTGCATTGTTTGGTCACAGATGCAGTTGGGCCACCAACGCCTCACTACAACAGCTCCCTTCTGGGAGACGTCTTGCCAAAGGCACATCTGCAGTTTCTGTCTGCCATATCTGCGCAGTGCAGCGCCTTTGGTGAAGCTGTGGCCCTGCTCAAAGTATGGCTCAGGCAGAGACAGCTGGATCGGGTAAGGTTCAGAATGTTCCTGCATTGGTGTGTGACGCGTCACTCTCAAAGCGCGTGTGTGTACATGCGGGTGTTTGACTTGTTGCTCCATCTGTCCCTTTCCAGGGTGCAGGGTGTTTCAGTGGGTTTGTGGGCTCCATGCTGGTGGCCTACCTTCTCTCCTCGCACAGAGTCAGCAACAGCATGACTGCCTATCAGCTGCTTAGGAACTCCCTGCATTTTTTAGGTAAACATTTCGCTGGTGTGGTCTTGACCATTGAGCATTTACAGTGTGTTTATCCAGCAAACACAACGTTGTTGCTGTGGAGTTGTGGGTAAACATGTTAATTTGCCACCCAGCCCTGACCCTGTTTTCATTTTTCTGAATTGCTGTTTCCCGTTCCCCTCTTTTCTCCATAATCAGCCTCCACTGACCTCACGAAGAATGGGATCACTCTGGCAAAGAACCCAGATTCAAAGGCGGTAGGAGCAGAGTCCTGGTGGCTGAGCAGGATGAGGTTGTTGGTGTCTGTGTTTATGGCTCATAATATCCCCTCTCTGTACTCCTGCCTACGTAGCCTACGCTCCATGAGTTCCACAGCACCTTCCAAGTGGTCTTTGTGGATCCCTCCGGGTACCTTAACCTCTGTGCAGACATGACAGCTAACACTTACAAACAGGTGAGCATCACAACCTACCGTTGCATGTAAGGCAGTAGGTGGTTGCAGGTTCAAGTTGGCTAAGTGTGGTGCTACTTGACTCTTTGGGATGTTTAATGTAGAGCCTTGGGTTTGAAATACCAATTTGGTTGCTATACAAATAATGGTGCTTTTTATCCAAGGCTCTGTGGCTAGTTTGCTATCTGATGATTGCAACGGTTTTTACATTATTTAGTGCTTTCACAACTTACAATTAAAACTTTAAACGTCATATTTTATAGAAGCGGTTCAGACTTACAGTAACTTGTTGCTCAAGTGTAAAAGCTCCTCATAAAATTTGAGCCTTCAGGCATCTGGTCTGAAGCGCAGTCTTTTAAACATCAGACGTTAGAATATTTAGTTTTTTTTTGCATAATTAAAAATTGAGACTTTGGTTCATGGAACTTGATGGTGTATTCCAGAGCTTATAAATAATATCTTATTTGGCTTCCTGTGTTCAGGTTCAGAATGAGGCTTCGCTGTCCCTGCAGTTCTGGGATGACCCCACAGTAGATGGCTTCCAGGCCCTTTTGATGACTCCCAAACCCCTCATCAGAACTTGTGACCATGTCTTCCAGTGAGTCTTGAATCATGCTTCCCACAACTGCCTGTTTTTGTGGGGTAAGCAGTAATATTTCCGTTTGGCATTGACATTGGGCCACTTATTTGGCAAGTAGTAGATGTGTCAAAATACCAAGAACGTCTTTTTCCACTTCAGTCAAGAATGCTGAAGTTAGACTTTCTGCTGGAATTGCAACAGGAAATGTGTCCTGTCAAAATCTAACAGCTGAGGTTGCAAAGCTAAATGTGTGACTAAGGATATTTTCATATTCTGTTCCTGAAAAAGATCTGATATACCCTGGTGTAAGTAATCCATGCAGAGATGTCACACGGTAGCAGAAAACACCTTTTCTCCATTCTTCTATATTAACGCTCTCATTTTTGGGGTTTTTTTTTCTCTCAGGCTTCATGGGCTGGTCAAGCTACAGGCCTCCTGCAAGAAGCTCAACCTCCTTGGTGAACTGATGGACCACGGTGGAGACTATGTGCTCACAGCACTGCCCTTCATTCTCTCCCTTTTACAACTGGGACTGGGAAAAAGGATCCATCTGCTGACGCATTCCTTGACGGCTGACCCGGAGGTGAGACCGTGAGCAATACCTGTGGATGTCGATACTGAAGTCACAAAGGAATCTGTGCTGACAGACTCTTCTGCATTACGTTCGATTCGTTCTTCTGAAGCTTGTTTCTTTACGTGCTGAAGTCTTGTATTTGAAACACTGCACATAAAATGTCACAGTGGTCTGTGGACAGCGAACCCCCCAAACACAAGGACCAGACACCGTTGTCCTTTGGCCTCTTGCTGAACCCTGAGCATTCGTCCTCTGTGCTAGAGAGGGGTCCCCCAGCGGACAGTCCCGAGGTAGGCTCTCTGTGGATCTCATGTGCTATCTGACAGCGTTCTCTTTAGCACCATGGCATACGTTGATTAAATTACAAGAACACATAACTACACGGCCATAAACAGCTGGAATAGTCTTCGGAGTACAGTTTTGAAAAGTATTCCCATTTTATCATGTTCTTCCTTCATTCAAAGCAACGCAGTCTTTGACATCAGAGGTGCAGGTTTGGTTTAGTTTAGAAGTTGGGCATTTATAACCGGGAAGCGTGTTTAAAGTGGGTTTCTGTGCGTCTCCAGGCGGCAGAGTTCAGGCAGCTGTGGGGTCCTCGGGCGGAGCTGCGGCGCTTTCAAGATGGTGCCATCACCGAGGCCGTGCTGTGGGGGGGCTCGTCTGCCTGCCAAAAAAGGCTGGTTCCCCGCGAGATCATCACACATCTGCTTCAGCTGTGAGTCTCCTTGCTGTCCTTTTCCTGACTGCAGTGCAGGTCCCATCGGTCCTGTGAGATCTGTGTGATTTTACTCTTCTTCTCCAAAACTTAGGTTTTACATTGTGATACTTCAGATTAATTTATTTTTTCCTGTCTTGTGTGAAAATTAACCTGGGAAGATTGAAATGTTTCTGATATTATGGGACGTAGCGGTAGCTATGGTAAATACCGCTCAATTAGACTGAAGAGCGGCCCAATGAGTTCGCTTGGAGTGCAATTTAAAAGCCTGCAACCATTGTCATTACTTGCGTATTATGCCAGTGGCACGAGTGCCAAGACCTTTTATTGTGTTTTTAAAACATTTGTACAGTCATTCTCCATATTTTGCCTTCCAGTCACGCTGATATTCCAGAGTCCTGCGTGCGATACGTTGGAGGGCTTTTTGACGATGTCATCAAAATTGGGCGGAGGGTAAGAACATTGTCTGAAGCCAACAGTTTATACGTTTTCGACCAGTTTAAGGGTTACCTCTTATCCATCAACACGGCAAGTTGTCAGGAAGCCCTGTGCCTGTGTGCCATAGTCTTGCAGCACCGGAGAGGAGGAAAGCCTGAAGGTGGTGCAGTCCTTTGACGACCTGAGTCGCAAGCTATGGCAGTTGGAGGATCTGCCTCTGTCCATCACCTCCGTGCAGGCTGCCCACCCGGCCCTGAGATACACGCAGGTGACTGGCACTCCACGCCACGTGCAGCAGCCATTCACACATTGTTGCAGCCTTCAACTTTACACTCATAACGTGTCGTGCCTGGAATGTACAGGTGTTTCCTCCGGTCCCTCAGAAGCTCGACTACTCGTTTTTCGAACAAGACAAGCAGTCAAGGGCGCTAGTGCCACACAAGGACAAGCCGTGCCCCGTATTCATCCCCCCTCTACAAGGTAGCGCATGCCCCATTGCAAAGAAGCATTTCCTTCATTTTGTTTGTCACTTCGCCCTCAAAGCCCACCGTAAGTGAGTAAAGGTGAGACTCAGCTTCTTGTCTCTCTCACCACGACCGTTTTGCAGTGATCTGCCACATGGAGGGCAGCGGGAAGTGGCCCCACGAGCGGCTGGCCATCCGCCACGTCAAGGCCGCCTTCCACATCCGCCTTGGGGAGCTGCTCAGGAAGCAGCACATGTACACTTGCAGTACCACTCCTACGCACGTGGACGTCTACAAGGTACGCTGAGGTCCAAAGCCACCCGCTCTCTGTTGTGGCCATTAAGATGAAGGTTTTGCACTGCTTTCTCATATGCTGTTGCCTTCCATTTCCCCTCTCCACTTACATCTCATGTCCTAAGGAGGGACATGAGGCTGCGTAGGTATTTGCAACTGCCTGATCCCTCCCTGTTTCTCCATCTACCTTCTGAGCCCCAGTCACATTTTTTTTTTTCTCCCCTCTTTCTACACCCAGGATGGCCTCATATTCCGTATTCAGGTGGCCTATCACCGGGAGCCCCAGGTCCTGAGGGAAAGCATTGGCCCTGATGGGTTGCTGCGTTACCGTGATAACGAAGAGGCTCAGGCTCTAGAAATGGAAACCCTTCACAGGCCCTACCTCACCAGCACGCTTCATGGGTACCAGTGAACTGCATAGTTCCAATATTCCCAATTCTCCCGGGTGAAATCGCGCATGGAGGTACAGGTACTGACTGTCTGGTCGTGTCTGTTCCAGGCTCCAGCAACAACACCCGTCCTTTGGAGTGACGTGTCGGCTGGCCAAGCGGTGGCTGGCAGCCCAGCTATTCAGTGATGAGGTCGACGAGGATGCAGCTGACCTCCTTGTCGCTTCGCTCTTCCTACAGCCCGTTCCATTCACTCCTCCCAGGTAGCCCGATTGCTCCACACTTCCTATGAAGTGACCACTTCCCCAGAGCCCTGCACACAGGACTGTGTCCTTCCACCATCCCTCCCTCATGATTACACATGGTGCTCTCCTCCCTGCAGCTCCCCTCAGGTTGGCTTCCTGCGCTTCCTCCACCTGCTCTCCTCCTTTGACTGGAAGAACTGTCCTTTAGTGGTCAACTTCAACAGCCAGCTCACGGGTACTTTGTGGCCGTCTCACTTAACGGAGTGCTGAGTCAGCACATGTCCTACTTCTGAACCCATAGATTTTTAAAGAAGTGTGTGTGTTTAATCCACATGTATTCTAAGAGTCCTTCTTTTACCATCTTCAGCTTCAGACTATGTCGAGATAAAGAACAATTTCATTGCATCCCGAGAGAGTCTGCCTGTCATGTTTATCGCCACGCCAAAGGACAAGAAGGTCTCCATTTGGACCAAGCAGGGGCCATCAGTGCAGGTTGGATGGGAGGTTTCTGAGCTCCCTGTATGGCTACTGTAGTGATGTTGCAGCAGGGGCTACGTATATGATTCACATGTCTGCCATAAACACAGTTCTTGTCTCTCTACTGGACATTTAATAATTCTTAAGGCACCTGCATATGTATAGAAGTATTTCCACCTCCTTCATTGCACATTATGGCAGTTCTAAAAGAAGGGTTAATTCAAGATACCTACTTATATTTAGACTTAAACATATTTCTTGTCCTAATTTGTAAGATTGGTTTTTAGATACACGAACGTTACAGAAGTGCTGAACGTGCAAATGTATCCAAGTCTTCCCTCCATAAGTGGTGTAATTAGCTAATCAGTATTTATTAAAATGCTTAACATAAATTGTCATCATACACCTATATCTAATAATGCATAGACATTTACAGTATTTAAAATAATCTGAGCAGATCTTTTGTAATCACTGCTCCTTTTATCAAGTAAACAAATGAAATTTAAAGAAATGTCATCATTGATTCTCTCTTGTAATGAGGACAAACTTTCAGATCATAAGAACCCTGCATTTTTTTTTTGTCTTACCAAATGGGTTTGTTTCTTATTGTGGTGAAGCATTAATTTTTTTTTTTTTTTTTTTTTTTTTAATCAAACACCCCAGTATTTATATTTCAACTATTTGAGAGTGTATGACACTGTATTGCTGCTGCAGATATTCCTTCATACAGATATTCAAATATGCATAGACCCAAAATGCTAGCATACCTGTAGAGAAGGCTTATACCATGGAGCCCTTATAGTCTGGTGAAACCTATGCACTGCCTCTCAGAATAATATGTTAAAGTGTGTACAATAAAGTACGTACAGAAAACTACAAAGGAAACAGGTGTATTCAAATACAGTTATCAAAATGTAAAAAAAAATAAATAAATTTGTGATATAGTTATTTCATGCATTAAGAAGCACATATATTATAAGACTATACATTTAAATTACAGGCAGGTTTAAAATTTTTACCTGTTATTGCTTGGCTTGAATAAGGACATTAATCTGCGGGATGGTCTTTGACAAGACAACACACGTCCTGCTGGACACCCAGCATGTTTCGGGAAGTGATATTTCAAGGAATGTGTAACAGCTGTATCTGTGATTTCTGTTGGTGACCAAGGCACTGGTGCCGCTAACACTACTGTGGTTCAGTGACCTTGTTCCTAATTGAGGGAAACGGTCCATTTCAGTTGGCGCTCAGTGGAAGTAATAATGTTTTCTCGTCCAAGTTCACGGACCCCATGTTAGGAGAAATGCAAGTGTCGGTCACTGTTGCCATCCTGCCTCCCCAGATGCTGCAGCGACTTATTGTCGTGGCTTCAGAGAGCCTGCGAGTCCTGGAGGCACAGCTGCTGGACCCGAGTCAGAACCAAGATGTTCGGGTGAGCAAGTGGCTTTTTTTTTTTTCTTTTCTCCCCTTTCTCTTCATTTCAGGCATGCGTGTTTGCTTTACGGTTAGATGTTTCATTGGATTAAAAACAATGAACAGCTACGGAAAGGAAGAATATGCAGGTACTATTAAAGTGTCCGGCCAGTTCCAGAAACGGCGGGGAGAGGGAACACAAGTTGCCAGTTCTGCTTCTCGCCCGATCCGCTTCATTTCTAGCGTACTGTCTCGTGTCTGTTTACAGGTGGCCCTGCGGCCCCCGCTGGACATGTATGATGTGCTGATTCACCTGAACCCCAAGTACGTGCCGCTGCTGGACCAGGCCGTCGACCCACCTCACATCACGTTTAGCAGGGGCACCGTGCCTGGTTCTGCACCCAGCACCAGAGGGCTCCTCCCCGTCATCGACTTTAACCCGGTCAGCCTGTACCTGGCTGAGCTTCGGGTAAGTGAAGTCTTTTAATATCAGTATAAATTCAAAAGCTCCACTTTCATTAGTGCTAGTGAAGCTGTTTTGTTGTTGCAGTATTTGCAGCTTTAAAACCAGATGTTGAATTGAGAACTGGCCGTTATGTTGTTTTGTTGAACATTAGATCTAATTCAAAGGTCATCTGCCCAATCATTGCATAAGGGAACATAGTTAAACTGCCAGCACAGTCATTCACCCCCCATAGCGATGCCAGGTTTATAAGATTTATAGATCATTGATAGGTCTGGAACATAGTTCTTCACCGTGGATGGGCTGGTCACCTGATCAGCTTTGAAAACATGTTTTCGTGTTCATCTAGCCAGTAGGGGGCAGTAAATGACACCCAAACACAATGGGACCGTAAGGGGGGTTGATACAGCTCACTTCCACAGTGTTTACACATCTTCTTTTTACATTATTTATTTATTTATCAGATGATTTGTATGTCGCGTTACCAACTCGCACACCTTATTCACCGCAGTGACTTACTGTGTTAGGTACACTGCTTACAATGGGTCGCTCGTCCATACATCAGTGGAAAACACTTTGTCACACACACACTAGTCACCACGTACCTGAACAGCATGTCTTTGGACTGTGGGAGGAAACCAGAGCACCCGGAGAGAACACGCAAACTCCACACAGACCGAGTAGGGATCGAACCCAAATCTTCTCGCACCACCCAGGTGCTGTGAGACAGCAGTGCTACTTGCTGTACTAATCCCAAAGTAAACAGCATGTGGGATAAAGAGCAGGGGCCTTTGTGAAGCACAGTATCCTGCTGTCAGTGTGATACTGATTAACTTACCAAACCGCGACCCATTTTAGGCCTGTTCATGAGAGCTGTGCATTTTCATATTGTGGCCTCAGTAATTGAAGGTATTGAAATATCTGGTATGATTTTTGGCTCTAGTAATAGAGTAGAAAGTACTCGTTCTCCTTATGCATCCCAGTAATGTGGTATGAGTGTATGTTTAATTTTCACGTTACTGTGTTTATCACAGAAATAAACATTTCTTACAAGTATGAAGTAGTGCTAACCTGTGCTGCCCTCCTTTTTTAAATTTTATTGGAAGCTTTTCCTTTGGACGTTGGAGACAAACACTCGACATAGCAACGTTATTGTTAGTCTGGTTTGATGCTCATAGAACGTTTAAAAACAACAAAAAGTATAAGAAGTAGTGCAAGCAAGTGTTTTGTGTCCAGGGTTTTCCCGCCTTTATATGAAATGTGTCAAATGGTGCTTTTATTTCAGTGTGGTTTCAGGGTTTATGTAACTGTCAGTATGTATGTCAGAGAGGTTTTTTGGTTCAGAATGGGTATTGAATATGTTTATAAAAGACCCATGAAACTTGAGTAAGTTGTATCATTTTATGGACTGTGAAAACGATTCTGTTAACAGGGTGTTTTATTATAGTGGTGTACAGGAGCAGTGAGTACTGAGCGCTGTGATTGTGTCGTCTCCCAGGATGCATTTGGACACTTGGCGCTGTTTTTCTGCGACCCCTACGGTGGTACGGTCATTGCAGTGCTGTGGAAACCACAAGCCTTCAAAGCACAGCCTTTCAAGGTAACTGAGCGCATAGCAACGTGTGCACCTCCTGCCTCTTCCTGGGGTTGCACTTTGTCTGTTGGAGCCCATCCGTTGTCTAAATGGGAAAGAAAAGATGATGAACGCACTTTGCTGGAGCATTTTTTTTTTTTTTTTTTTTTTTTGTCTGTAGATATAAAACATTCCATGTTAGAGGTTTTTCGGATACTTACAGGTACAGCATACTTCATGCTTCATTGACTTACATCAGGTGTTGGGTTACTTCATTTCTTACAGGCTAGTTAGCAGTTGAGTGACTGGATAGTTCTTTTTAAAAAAGGTATGTCTAAGTAAACTGTTTACCCAGAGGAGTGGTATTAGTCAGGGTGAATCTCCAGAAAAGCACTCGCTTTCCTGGTCCAAGATGATTATATCTGGTGCTTCATGAACATGGTGTGAAAGAGGTGTACTGTACACATTATCACAAAGAGACAAATATGTGCTTTACATTTATTTATTTACGAGACACTTTTCTCCAACGTGACTTCCAGTGAACTCTATGTAGTGTTATGAGCCCACACACCTTATTCACCAAGGTTATTTACACTGCTAGATACACTACTTACACTGGGTCACTCATCCGTAAATCAGTGGAACAAGCTCTCTGTCACTCACACACTACAGGTGAACCTGAACAGCATGTCTTTGGACTGTGGGAGGAAACCAGAGCACACCCACACAGACAGAACGTGCAAACTCCATACAGACTGAGTGGGGATCGAACCCATGTTTTTTCCTACCACCGAGGCGCTGCAAGAGAGTGGTGCTACTCGCTGTGCCACCCTGCCGTTCGATCAAGCCGCTTTGTGCGGAACGTTCCTATGTGATATGAGTCCTTTTTAACACTGTGCACAACTTATGCAAATGTCCCATTGCCTGCCATCATCATCATGCTGTTTCTAACAGACCTCACAGATGAGTGCTCGCTGCGTGGAGGTGAGTGGAGACGAGGCTCACAGCCTTCCCAATGTGGAGGCCATCCTGGAGGACTTCCGTATCATGGGGGACGCTCTCGTCAGGAAGGTAGAGCCAAGGATGGAGAACTGGGTGGTCTGAAGAGCCCTGTTCTTCGTCACTGTTGTGATTTGCAACCGCAACCCCTCTGGCTTAGGTTACATAATGGACTTTTTTTTTTTTTTTTTCCCTTTCTTCTGTGTCCACAAATTGTTACAAAATAAAGCCATCAAAAACTAAATGCACTGGAAAATTTCTGAGTGTCCAAAAACGTAAAGCAACGTACTCCATGATCAGTTTGGTTTTGTTCCACAATTATAACCAGAGGTTTAATGTACACCTTCACTTACTGTATGTCCGAGAGATATGAACAGGTGAAGATGAAATATATCAATGAACGCTTAGTAAGGGCTCATTATATCTTCAATCATTACCTGTGTATGCACTATGTGTAATTAAGTACAATTATGGAGGATCGTAAATGTTTTCGCCTAGGGGGTACCAGCTATACTCAAACGTGTGTTCAGTCTGTGTGGTTCTGCGTACCGCGCCTTTCCTGTCGAGTTTGTGTGCGGTGTAAAGTGTGGTTAACCTACTGGAACGGACTGCGGAGAACGACTCGCGCGGCTGTCCGTGAACGTGGATGGAGGAGCCAAAGGGACTGGCTTCGTTCCGCGCTACAGTGTTTACCTAAGGCCGAACGTCTCTTCGGCGCACAGCTGGGTCACCGTCTTTGTTGCTCACGTAAAGGGGTTCGGAAAGCTGTACGTTGCTACGCGGCGATGGGATGACACGGTGGCCCAACGAGTCATGTCCTTGTTGCTCTGCATGTTTTATCGAGGTTGAGATCATGTCACTTTCCTAAACCAGCTGTGGACTTTACTATTGGTGGAAGCTGGTCTCACTGTAACTTCCAGTACCTATAAGCTGGAATGTTATAGAGGTGAAATATGAGTCTGATGCGGAAAGAATATTAGTTGTGATAGTTTACATTTTAGTGAGGTACTAGAGTGACTGGCATACAGGTTAGAGTGGCTGCCTTTGGACCAGTAGGCTGTAGGTTCAAGTCCCACCTTTGACTCCCGTACCCTTGAACAAGGTACTTATCCTAAATTTGGGAGTAATAGTTTGTTTTGGACAGTGGCGGCTTGTAGCTCGGTGAGGTGTAATGCAGGATCTGCGTCGTTCCCTGCACAGCTGAACTACAGGAGTGGTTCCGAGCTTCTGTTTGGTTTGCTCTCCGTCAATCGATACGAAAACCGGAGGGATAAGAAAGGAATTTAGTTCAAAGTCCACGTTTGTGTTAAAAGTCCTGCGCCAGACGTACCGTCTAATGTTTTTTAAGGGTAAATACGAAGTCCGTGGCAAAGGCCTGTATTACGTTTTGGAGGTTGCCTGGATTCTGCAGGAGTGTTTACATGACTTTGCGATAGAAGCCACTTTGCAGCATGGCGTTAGTTATGGGTGGTTCTCGGGTGTGCGTGTAAAATCTTTGCCATGCTACAGCACGCTCCTCAGCCGTTCGTGATCATTGTTCCCCTCCGTGGTAATTTCCCCAGGACGGCTTTGCTGCAATTATCATACTGTGCATATTGAAATGTCGTTCGAGTGCCGATTAACCGCTTTGCACGTTGATTTCTTTTGATTTTTTTTTTTTTTTTTTTGCTCGAAACCTGTCTTAAACAGAAAGTACAAAACATACAATGAAGTATTTTTAATCTGAGCAAAATGCAAATACATAAGAGCAGGTCTGTGCAGGATTAATATCAAAATCTAGATACAAATGTTCCCCCGAAGGCTGGAACCAACGCATCGAAACAGAAGCATGTGTTTGTCTGCAGCAGTGCACGCATTATCTTGGGCAAGGCTCTTCATATCTTCATAGAATCCCATGTCTGGACTTGACGAGTGGAATGAAGAGCTTTGTTCTGAATTCCAGGTGGGGTGGAAGCTACACCTGCGAGAAAGGAGGTCGACCCCAAGAGGCGTGCCTTCACAAACCCGTTCTTTCAGCTTGCCGATAGCTTTCGAATAATCCTCCCGCAACGTCGAAAAACAAGACAAAGTGACGCGTCGCTTTGACTGGATTATCAGGTGGGGACTGCAGTGATTGGGTTCATGTTAACAGTAAGGTCGCGTTTCATTAAAAATGTCAACACGGCATTTTTCAAGCAACACCTCTGTCGCTCAGCGGAGTTTGCAAAGGTCAACTTGCAGAGCTCATCATTCCTTCATGCTCCGAAACCAGACCGGGCCGTGACCTCGCATGTTGGTCGAGCGTCCTTCACCGCGCAAAGCGTGGAGTAGTTAGTGACCCCGTTCAAGCATCTGCAGGAACGAAACAAAAACATTTGAACCTGTTTCCTTTTATGTGTATTGCTGCGTATCGGGCCTTACTCATCGCTCTTACTCATGGGACTTAAAATTCCTGCGTGATCCGGTTTGTTATTGCTTTCTTACTAACGGACAGTTGCAGAACGAGGACGTTTGCAGGCACCGTAAGATGCTGTTTACGTTGTTTTGGAATCCCGCTATCTGCGTGTTCTCGTTCCAAAGCGGTCAATACACACTACTGTGTGTGGCAGCACGTTTCACTCTGACGGAATACCATGGTGAACTGGAATTATTCAGTGCGGGTCCGGTGTGCTGACTAAAGATTTAAAAAAAAAAAAAACACGTTTTGCAAAAATAGGTCTCGAACGAGGAGGTGAACTTGAAAAATCGAAACCGGAACGTCTCGCGTTTCTCGTGACGGCAGGGCCGCTCAGCTCGGCAGAGCTGTCGGGAAGCTAAAAAGTACGAACGTGCTCCCAGATAAGAATGATGCTTGGCTTGTACTGATGAGCGTCCTACCCAGAAACACCTTGGTATGTCATTCGTTGTGGGGCAGCTGGTAGCGTAATAGTTAGAGCTGCTGCCTTTGGACCAAAGGTTGCAGGTTCAAGCTTTACCTCTAGCTGTAGTACCCTTGAGTAAGGTACTTAGCCTCAGTTGCTCCAGTAAAATTACCCAGATGGTAAAAAAAATTTCTGAGGTTGTAATAATTGTAACCTTAACATTATAAGTTGCTTTGGAGAAAAGTATCAGCTAAATGGAAATATAGATGCTTGATGTTAACGTTCTCATTGCTCATAAAGACAGCTGAGATGCTTTCAGGAAAGAACAGCTTTGTTGTTCTTCTCGGGCCGCAGAACACCGTTGCGTCCAAAGGCTCGCGCACGCGTTGTTAGCCGTCCCCCAAAAACGCAGACGCCGCATGTGAAAAGCACGACGCAGCTTCGCTTCCAAAAGCGCGAAGCTGTGATCATGCAAGAGGAAGGCGTGAAACGCCCCGCAACAGCCCCAGTTTTCTATTTCACGGGAAAAGCCTTAACGTTTCTCGAAAGTGTTAGTAATACTGCCTGGAACGTGCAGGGACACATGGCCCAGTCTGATGAGCCATAACTGTTGATGATGACAGTGGTGACCTCTGACCTGTACAAGGCATTCCTAAACACTTATTATTGCTTCGGTTCATGTTCTGTAACATTTTCAACCGCAGACACTGATTGAAAATGGTAATCCCAAGCAGGCTCGCAGCAAGCTGGAGCCTCACCCAGCAACACAGGGCGCAAGGCTGGGGACATACCTAGGAGAGGACACCAGTCCATCACAAGGTACCCAAAGCAGGACTTGAACCCCAGACCCACCAGAGAGGAGGACCAGGCCAAACCTGCTGTACCACCACACCCTTCAAGCAGATCCCTGCAATTATAACATAAATCCATTAAGCCACAAGAGCACTTCCTTAAAAAGAAGGAGGCAACTGTCAAACACCAACTTTTTAAAAAGATGCAGCAATCTGGCAAAAGCGATATTTCATTTCATTCTGTCTTATTTTATTTTGCCAACTTGCCACACTTCCAGTAACTACGGTTACTGAAAAGTGCGATACAGTTGATATCACTTCCTTTTCTAAGATCCTTGAGGTCTTGTCAAGTGTTTATGAATCCCGTAGACCGATTTGTTGAGGGATGTATGGAACTCATTCAGTTTCTGTACAATAATGTCAAAGAGTTCTTGCACGTACCAACGTTCTTACCCGAAAGGATGTTCAGCCCTTCGTTGATGCCCTGAGCGATGTTGGATAATTTCTGTTAAAAGACACCCGAAGGGTTCATGTCAGTTCACGATAACCACGGGAGATAAATAATTTAACATGTTTTACCATGCCTTTCCTTTTGGATAGAAAAATAATTCCTTGGAGATGGCCTGATGTACAGAAAACAAGGGCGTAACCAAGTATTAGCCGCAAGTACTAAAGTAAAGCCCAGCGTGAAAGTCACGTTTACGGTACTTGTAACGCACCTCGGCAAGCGTTATACCATGTTCTGCAGTAAAACTTTTATTCTTTGCCCATGTACCGGAGAGCAGCATGGAGGTTTAGTGAGTTGTGCCGCTGCTTCCTCGCCGGCTCTAGGCTGTTAGGGCGCAGGTTCGAATCGGGTCCGGTTCGTGCGGAGTCTGCACGTTCTTCCCATGTCTCCGTGGGTTTCCTTCTGCAACCCCAAGACGTGTCCTTGTAGCGATCTGGTGATGCTCGGTTGCCCGCACGTTCGGTTACCCTGCCGTGGCCCGGCATCCTCTAAAGCTTGTACCTTCTGCTCGAGGATTCTGGGACAGGCTCCTGACCAGGACACGCAATTAATGAAAGCACGCATGATTTACTGAATGAGGATGAGAAAGCAGTTTTTACACCAGTATACACACACACACACACACACACACACATCTTCAGAACCACTTGTCCCATACAGGGTCATAGGGGACCGGAGCCTACCCAGCAACTCAGGGCATAAGGCCGGAGGGGGAGGGGACACACCCAGGACGGGACGCCAGTCCGTCGCAAGGCACCCCAAGCGGGACTCGAACCCCAGACCCACTGGAGAGCAGGTCTGCGGTCCAACCCACT
This sequence comes from Scleropages formosus, assembly GCF_900964775.1. NCBI lineage: Eukaryota > Metazoa > Chordata > Actinopteri > Osteoglossiformes > Osteoglossidae > Scleropages > Scleropages formosus. Next base: position 6,147,752 of record NC_041822.1, read on the forward strand.
GCGCCACCGCACCCCCCTTACACCAGTATAAATGCAGTATTTTTCTTTTGATAACAAGAATCGTAACTCGGCATCTTTGCGTTGTTATCGTACAGCACGTTTTTAAGCCACCGGTGCATCAAATACCGAATACGTAATAAAAGTTATGAAAGCATATTTCGCACCGGAGTCGTTTCGAGGTGATCGTTTCGACGTATTGTTCTCTGCTCATTAAAAAGGTGCATTTCGCAACAGCTCCCGCTGAAACACTTGCTCAAAACGAAAGTGACATTGCTGAATACTTGCTGCTGAGAAACGTACTAATCCATCGCACCTGCCGTAGTGATGCGGAACGATTCCTGGAAAGCAGTGTTTTGCGCTGCGTCTGGCTGCGGCTAGGACGCAAAGGGGTGCGGCCCGTTGCGCAAGGGGCTCATCCAACGTAAGCTCACCTGCGACAGGTACAGTACGTCTCAGGGCAACGATCCTTTGCGCACCGCATGTGATCCCTTGCTAAATTCCCGCGGATGCGAGCTTCTTAGAGGAGCTCAAAGACGGTTACGTTCAGGGTTATCGTCCCAAAGAAAATGACCGGTCGATGATGGTTGCTATTAAAATAAAGAGGGGAAACGAGCCGAGAAGATATTTCATCTATGTTCGTGACAGGGGTTAGTTTACTAAAATCAAAGTACTGTTACGCTGATCTTAGTTTTAGTCACGTTGTGCCAAGGTGTGGTCGCTGTGGTAATACGGTTCATTTGGGGAACAGGACTATGGCCAAGAGACACAAGCTCAGCAGAGCTGTTCTTAAGCCATTGTACACAATATACGAAGAAAATACACACACACATCATCTGCAACCGCTTGTCCCATGTGGGGTCGCGGGGAGCCGGAGCCTAACCCGGCAACACAGGGCGTAAGGCCGGAGGGGGAGGGGACATACCCAGGACGGGACGCCAGTCCATCGCAAGACACCCCAAACGGGACTCGAACCCCAGACCCATAGGAGAGCAGGACCCGATCAAATCTGCTGCGCCGCTGTGCCCTCTCGCAACAAAAAAAAAGACATGCAATATAGAATAAGTACAATGTGCAACACTGAGCTCAAGTTATCACAGGTACTGTAAGTCATCACCTATTTGCGATCATGGCAAGCCAGGATCGAAAGTAAATTTCAGGTCAACGTTGTCTGAACATGTCAGGAATGGGGGGAATCTCGAAGAGATTCTGGTAATCTGCAGCAAACTAGGAAGTGCTCCTTTCCTCGGTGGCCAGTATATAATAACAATAATAATAATAACAATAAGCAAATATATGAAATATATGAAAATACATAGAAAATTGAAACTGAATTGAAAAACAGAAGAGATGTGAGAAGGTGTCCAGCTGATGAGTAGGAGCTCTTTCTTGGCACCATCGTTTCTTGAATGCCAAAGAAATGCTGAAAAAGAAGGGTGTTCATAAAGAGTCATTTCTAGGAGAAAACAAACTTAAAAACAATCTTGATTTGCCGCGAAGAGACCTCTTGACAATCAGTTGGTTAGAAAATTGTTTTATTTTAATGAAACTGGCTGAAAATCACTAATAATCATTAATGGCTATTTTATTCTTGACTGGAATGGAGGTTGTGCGGAGAATAAGGACCATCCTAGGAGGTTTTATTATATAACGTTGGCCTTCTGTGTAGTCCATCCTTGGAGGGGCTAGTGGTTAGGATGCTTGATTTTTGAAGCCATAGCAAGATATTTTCTATTTTGAAACTACATCCTCAGCTAATTTCACCCAGTCACTTAATTTGGTGAATTCTATTGAGCTTTTATCATAATTATTTGTTGCTGAAAGAGATGAGAGAGTCTGGTTGCTGGTCCTTGGGCTCAAATCCCTGTCGTCTGACTTCCTATTTTGAGGAAAAAAACGCAGCCCGCACTTACGGATGAAGGGCAGGCTCTTAACTCTAGAACGGAAACAAACGAAAATCTAACATGGTTGTTGATTTTGGTTTCACACCGGTCACACAAACACAATTAAGGAGCAACGTGCAAATTTAAACGTCGTCGTCACCTGAACGTCGGCCGTCTTCCAAAGAATTTGCAGTGCACATGAAATTAACATGTAAAACTGGTCAGTTCAGAAACTATATCTGCAGTAAACAGGAAACACACACACACACACACACACACACACACACACACAGCATGCAACCGTTTGTCCCAAGCGGGATCGTGGCGAACCGGAGCCTAACCCAGCAACACAGGGTGCAAGGCTGGATGGGGAGGGGACACACCCAGGACGGAATGCCAGTCCATCACAAGGGATCCCAAGAGGGACTCAAACCCCAGACACACCGGAGAGCAGGACCCAGCCAAACCGGCTGCGCCACCGCATCCCCCCCGTATGCAGGGAAGTGGCACGTAAATTCCGGTTTGCAGTTACTTTCCCTAAAAATGCTGAAGATTTCAAACACCGCAGAAGCATCCAATAAGAATTTTTTTTTTTGCTTTAATTATGGTGCCAGCATAACATTTATATGCCAAACTGCATGATAATTTTTAATAAATTCTAATAAATTAATAAAACTTATAATTGCAAAATTTAAAAGAATCGTATTTATATTTTCATTTATTAATTCTATGAACGCTTCTGTCCAGAGATACGTACAGTTCCAGGGATACAAAAATACACTCAGCAACAGACAAAGAATAAGGACGCAAGATCATCAAAGTGCAGCTTGAGCTTTATTTTGCTTATATACTTATTAATCCTTTAAAGTGTAAAGAAAAATAATTTATGTGTACAATTATGGTAGCACTTTGCAAGATTCCTAGACTCTCTGGGGAATAAGGGAGAAGTGGAGATGCAAACTTGTCAAATGCTTTGGACCGGTTAAGGAGAAAAGGACTAAAGAGAGGGAGGCTGGAGACACAGAGCTAATGCAACGAGGCCAGTTTGGGTGAGTGTCCTTTCTAGAAGCCTCTTTAGGAGAGAAGACATGTGGGCAGTTTTCTCAGGAAATGAGTGGGAAATGAAGAGATAAAGAGTTGAAGATGGATTGAGCGTGAGAGAGGGGTAAGTACGGACGACGAGACTTTGCCAGCTGGATTTCATGAGGCCGCTGAACAAAGCGCTCGTGGGGAGCTGGTTGGCGATGCTGATTTCTGCTGAATGAGGCAAAATCGTCAGTGGGGAAGATGGAGCGTGGAGGAGGCAAGGAGAAGAAAAACACATGCAAAAAAGGAAATGCGTTATTCACAGCTGCTGCGGATGCCTTGGGTGTTGAAGAAGCAGAGCGGATGAAGCAGCTCCTCGAAGACCACCCTTTCAGCAGCGCATGCTTTATTGTGGCCGCGTGCGATGTGTGCAGCGGGGCAACGTGGACGGCGCAACTGGAACGGCGAAGACAACGCGGTGTTCAAACAAGGAGAGGCGGGCAGGGAGACGGGGAGAAAGAACAGCCTGTCCAGCTGTTTCTCAGAGGACACCCATCTGCAAACACTTATGGGAAAGAATTTCAAGTGCTCTTCGCGTTACTGTCTCCCTCTAATTATTGTGATATTATTTCCTCTCGTTGCAGCACAGCGGTGCAGCGGGTAGCGCTGCCTCCCTACACTGGATTTTCAGGCATAGGTTAGACTTCGGCTCGGTCCGTCTGGAGTTTGCGTGTCCTCGCTCCGATTTTTTCCAGCACTCCAAAGACATGCCGTTTAAGAGAACTGGTGATGATAAACCGGCTGCACGTGTCTGAATAGGTGGATGAGCGTATGCATGTGGCTCCCCTGCAATGGAGTGGCGTCCTGTCCGGAGTGTACCTCCAGTGATTCTCCACAGGCTCCAGACCACCTCTGATAGTATCTAATACTGAATGAAACTACATTAAACTGAAATGTTGGTACTCTCGAATGTCACCGATAAGATCGGAGGCATTTTTTTGTTTAACTTCCGTTTCTTCCGAAGCTTGCTCTTCCTCAAAACAAAGTAAAAGCGGTCTGGTAACTCATCTTTTTTTGAACTCGTCCCTCTTGTACCACCTGTTCTAGCTGATCTCCCAGGAGGCAAACAACAGATAATTCCTAGAAGCTGTCAGATCGCTTAGATATTGCATGTAGGACCGTTACGGAGATCGGCGACGCCGGCCGAGGCGCCCCTACCCTTTGTTTCATAACGAACTTCTCTTCCGAAAAACATTCGCTAAGCTCCGCAATTAATTGTTGCCCAAGTCCTACGACGGGAACGTTTAATGAAGAAATAACATCAATACAGTAGAAAGGAATAACCCATGATGAGCAAGATTGTTACCCTATAAGCTCGCTCGCAAGCCGACTGCAGGGCAACTGGGAAATGAACCTTCTCTTCAGAATCTCAGTCTCCTGGGGTTTTACAGACATGTGCCTCAACATTACAGAGTAGCTGCATATTTATACACTATTTGTCCCGTAACAGCCTTGTTTTGCATATTACGTAGCACCTCCTGTGAGTGACACAGAGCTCGCACCGACTTGATTAAAGTGCCGATTCTTTCAGATTAAATCTGTGCACTCTGGGAGGGAAGTTTCTGTACTGACTTCCGGTTCTGATCACCTTTCCTAGAGCCGCTGTTTGGCCGACAGAAAATGCGTACATTTAGCTGATGCCTTTCTCCAAAGGGACTTACAATGTTAGGTTTGCAATCATTTACCCATTTATACAGCAGGGTAATTTTACTGGAGCAATTCAAGGTAAGCACCTTGCTCAAGGGTACTGCAGCCGGAAGTGGAGGGTACATCATTTTCTTGATTTAAATTACTTTGATTGAGTGCTGTGCCCTGTCATTCCTTGCCATAAAAAGGTCCCCGTGATGTGAAAGTAGTTATTTTAACCCAGATTGTCACATGTTAGATCGGTCTATCTAGTCTAGATCTACGCGGCAGTTGTGGGTCAGGCCTGTTTCCAGGTAGAAGAAGGAAGTCCTAGTCAAGCAGTTATCTCAGAACACAGAGGTTTTTGGCACCCTATTGCCACATCCAGTGTGGGTTTTTCGCCTTGAGAGGGAACTGCAGATACCTTCTCTCCCTCTGGTGCACCTGAGGCTATAAACCTGCATGCAGCCCCCACACTTACTCATAGTCCTTTAGAGCACTGCTGTGAAGCCAACAGAGTACCCATATTCTCCATAATTTATTACAAAGCAATTTTCATTTTAAGCCAATTGTAAGTGAACCTGAGAAGGAAGTTGGATAACCAATAAACGAGTAAAGTGGCTGGAAATAATATTAGAAATCAGCATCTCGGAATATAATAAAAGAGACAGAAGGAAACTTGAAACGGCACAAAGGGCCACAGACAGAATCGTTGAGAAGGAGCTCAGTTTTGGGTCCCCAGACTGCTGTACGGGGACTGGGTGATGTCACTGAAAATCGTTGTCATTATCTTGAAAACAACAATTACGCAAAATTCCAGCTCACATGGCAAAGGATACCACAAATGCAGCACAACAAAAGATGACAGATTTTTTTGGTTTTAGATGCAGCACAGGGTCGCAAGAGCACGGACGGAGACGGTACGCTGAGAAACGGTAGATATGACCACAGTGGGCGAGCGCTCGCGGTCAAAAGGTAATATATCGCTGCTATGATCTTACAGCACTTTCTAATCGCTTCCAGAAGGGTGTCCACATATTTCATAATTCTATGGAGCTTTCATGCAAATGAAATGTGGGAGAAATTTCAACACTTCAGCAATCCACATGTTTACGGAGGGAACTTCAGGTGTCGACCACAACATTAAAATACACGTCTTTGCCAAATAAGTCAGAGTATATAGTGTGTGTAACGGAACGTCGTCAAGAAAGGAGTCCCGAGCTGTGATTTAACGAGAATAGTTAGGGAGAAATCGGTTCTTTGTCAAAGGTGTCTTGGATTACTGTGTGAATCCCGGTCCGATAAACTTGCATCTCATCACATTCGCAGAGATGTGTCAAAGCGCCCGGAGGCGCTTTGCATGTAAAGCACAGTTGTGACGTCCCTGAGAACATCTTACGAAGGAACGAGGCGGATTCTGCGGATGAGCTTGAACTTTGAATTGTATCATAGTATAATTTGGTTATTTTAAGTTTGTGGGGGGTGCACTTGCAGTTTTTGCCAGCAGGTATGGAGCCAATCCATGGTGGTTTGAGTTTGTGAAGGTGCTGCATTTGAAGGTGTGTATGGAGCTGTGGTTTAACTGGGGTGGCTGAGTTTGTGGACTTGCGGTATTCGTTGAAGGTGAAGGGCATCCAACGTGTGTGTGGAAGGGGGTGGGTCTGGGACGCCAGACTCCAATGCTGAGCCTTCCGGACGTCTCATGGGCCTAATTCAACGAAAGACCGACGAAGGGAGGTGCCCGCTTGACAACCTCAATGAAATACTCACGTTGGTACCCTGGGGTTGTGTTGGTTAGGGAAGGAAGTTAAGCTTCTTGATCTTGAGTCATGGAGATGTATGATGGTAATGTTGGATGTTGTTTTCGGAGGCTTCGTGGTGAAGTCGGTTGGACTGAGTCCCTGTGTACAGCCGTTGTAATATACTCTTGGGGTGTAACATCTTGTCCTGTGTATCTTGAATGAAGATTTGATCTTTGTATTGTGTGTACGGGGGCAAGCTTCACAAATTTGTATTTCAGTAGTAACCCCTGGAACACTGCATATTTGTGCACGTCCTACTTCTCAGCGCTACGAGCACGTGCCGAGTTTTCATTTGCACGGTGGCACGAAGCTTTAAAGAGGCTCCTGTTTTGATCTTACATAATAAGGGAGTGATCTGGAGTCATATAAACACATGTCGTGGCCACAATTCACAAAAGTGCAGCTGAAGAATTTATTTTTGGTCCCGAATCAGATCATTGGCTTTATCTGCGCCTATTCTGGCCATGCCGATGTGGGTAATGTTTGCACATGCGGTGTGTCCTTCAGCATGTTACGGAACGACAAAGTCAATAATTCAGATGTGTATCTCGTGGAAGAAATTTGACATGACTCAAACAAAGGACTCAGGATAGGAGAGACTCTCTTACTTTATTACACCCCAGCCGGAGGGACAGTCCCCTGTGCCAGAGTCTAGGGAGTCTCCCCGAGCATCCAATACACACATATTACAAAGCTGTAGAAACGCACGCTACATAAAGCATATGATAACATGTCTCATCGACTTTCTTTCCGCATCATCAACGTTTCTCAGCTCATCTCGGCGTTACTTCTAATTTGTCACTTTTTTACTACGTTTCCTATAGGCTACAGTAAGGTATGCGCATCGTATAGCAGGCACCCTAACCCTTTCAGCATATCTCTAAACCTGTCAACATTATTCACTTTATTGTTTTTTCAGTCCCAGCATCTGGTCGTCTGGTCAGTGTCTCTTTACCCCTTGGAGTTGGGCATGCAGTTTCGGTACATTCCTGCTTCTCACACAATGCGCTTCCTGCAGCAGTTACAGGACACCCCACTTGTACATTTAACGCATACCATTCTTTCTGCTCAATTTTCTTATGTTTTCTCACGATCTTGGCCCGGTGGCTTGCGGCGTTGCGGTTGGAGCATCTGCCTTCGGCTCCAAAGGCTGCCGGTTGGATTGCCGCCTCGGGCGAGGTGCTTGCCCTGCAATTGCTCCAGTACATTTGTATGGCTGCGTGCCTGGGTACCCAGTTGCGGGCCTGCGATGGACTGGTGTCCTGTCCAGGTTGTGCCTTCAGCCTTGTGCCTGTTGTCTCTGGGATAGGCTCTGGCTCTCCGCAACTCTGTTTGGGACAAGTGGTTGTTGAAGTTGGTTGGTCGGTTATCTCAGCCTAGTGCGTGTAACAGCTGTGCAGCGACATGTGTGAGAAAGTACATAAAGCCCACGTGCGTCGTCAAGGTGTGCTCACCCCCTCTGTGCTTAGAGCTCTTCCCTTTGTCTTCCTTTTTTTGCTAAATGCCCCCCTTTCACACAATGTGCTGTACATCTTGAGCAGCCTGACAGCCCTGTTCGCAGCACAAAGCCCTCATCGTAGAGCACCTTACATACATAATCCATCTGTGCTTCAAAAGGAATATGTTCCCTTTACCAAATGATGCAACAAATTAATAAGACATAAACGGTGTAATAAGGCATCAAAATGGTCATATTCGTAGTGACATTCATGATTGAAGAAGACTTACAAAGGTGTGACCCGGTATTGTGAGAGAGACAAAAAGCAGTGTCACTTCAGATCAGCTCGGTGGGTCACGCTTAGGGTTGGCAAAGAGCTTAGTGCACAACGCAGAAAATTAAATGCTGTAAATAAGTTTAACCTTTAGTGGTGGGGTTTGGCCTGTGCCTGCTCTCTGGTGGGTCTGGGGTTCGAGTCCTGCTTAGGGTGCCTTGTGATGGACTGGCATTCTGTCCTCGATGTGTCCCCTCCACCCTTGTGCCCTGTGTTGCCAGGTTAGGCTCTGGTTTGCCAAGACCCTGCTTGGGAGAAGTGGTTTCAGACTGTGTGTGTATAGCTGGCTTCATAAGCGCATCAAAAACATTCTGCGGAACATTCTCCGCTTCCCAGCCTTGACTCATAACTTTGCCTGTATTCAGTCCTCTTCTTATTACCGAATTGTTTCTTTTCTAAATCCGTTTTCACTTCATTCACGGCAGATTCTCTTGGAACATCTCCATTTGCGGATGAAACTGTCCTCCTCCCGCCTTTTCTGTTTTTTTACACCTCTCCTGACTCCATGCATCCCTGCAACATTTACTTTTCTTTCTTAATCCCACCCCGTTTTCCCCTTTCCCTTCCACATACTGTATATTCTCGGACATGCGGTGAACCCGGCCGTCTGTTGCTTTCCTGGCGATAACTTGTGTGATTTCGAACGGTAAAACGGCATTCCCAATAAATTCACACGCCAAAAATGTCAAGATTTCGAGAGCTGGCAGACACAATTCTCTTTTAACCGCCTACCTACAATTTTGCGTGGCTATTTTTTCAGGGCTGCACGTATCCCTGATGACGCTCGCGTCGCAGTTCGTAGGCTGCCGTCCATTGCTCACTTCTGCTGAAACCACACCTGTGTCTGAACTCCTCCGCGAGACGACATATTTCTCTGCTCTCAGGTTATGGTCAGGGAAGCGGGAGACACCTTGTCTTTAACCGTCATTCCACATCTACTTCGATTTGCACCAGGACACATAATCTACCCTGCCGATAAATATCGTCATAACAGAAGATGCATCGATTACATTGATCTGAAATGGTTTCAGTCATCATTACTTCTTCAGCTTTTGCATAAATGCTGCTGATTCATCACCAACCTCAGCATGATGCAACTTGTTTTCACTAGAATACACCTGCCTCTGGCATCAACAGGCCCGAGCATGTCCTCCAAGGGCACATTTCTAAATTTTCTTCCCGTATCCTCATCAAACATCTCGGCCTCCGCCGCTTCCTTGCTGTGTCACCACTTGAGCTGCTCGCACTTCCTCCAAGTTGAAGAACCAGAATCAGTCGCTCACGAAAGGTCACTTTGTTGGCCACCGGCCTCTTTGTCTTATTACCAGAAGTGACCACTTCACTTGTAACCGTATTCCTGTTATACTGTAGTATTTATGGGTATCCGAAAAAGAAAGGAATCTGTCATGTGTAATTTTGTTTCCCACATGAGCCTTTCCTCATTGTTCTCACTCTATATACCGTTTTAGCATTCCTGTAAATTCCCTTCAGAGCTGTGCAACGGCTTCCTTCTGTGTCGCCGCAATTTGAGGAAATTGGCAGGGAACAGCTCTGTACGCCGAGGAAGGCTCCCAACAGTCTAGGAAAATTAGTCTAGGAAAAATTAGAGCCATTTCAAGCAATTTTCACGCTTTATTTGTCATATGAAAAGTCATTCGGGATAGGAAGAGGAGCCTTTCTGCATATTTAACGAACAAACAATACGTGTTGCGCAAAGCGCGTCTTGTGGATTTTCATTTATTTTTTTTAACTTTTCTAGAGTTAAAACTGCCGTAAAGAGTCGCGTCACTTTATGTTGACTGAAGAGCTGGACATTTGTTTCAGTGTTTTCGCAGGGCGCTGGGCGACTGTACGCCATTGGTGCTCAACGCTTGGATGTGCGGGTCTTTTTTTCCTTTTTTTCCCCCAGCACTGTGACTATACCCTTGGGTGTTGTTCTATCTGCCAGGAGTTACCCTGTTGGCGCAGAGAGTCCTAATGCTCCATGTGTCACGTCCACACCCGCGCCTTAATTGACAGCACTTGACACCAGTCAAGCACCTGACTAACCACTCACCTTTAAAAGACCCTCCTCAGCTCCCGTACACTCGCAGAATCTCATTTGAGACAACCGTCCTCTTGCCCTATGTCCTGCTCTTCCTCATCCCTTGTTTCCAGTATCCGTTCTCCGGTTTTTGACCCTTCGCTTCGTCCCCTGACCCCGTCCTTGGATCCTTGCTCTCACTCTGACCGCCGATCGACCGACCCTTCGCCTGACCCCTTGATTCCAGACGAACGATCCTGCACTTGGGTCCAGCCGTCCCGGCGTCCTTGGTTCCGCGTGACACCATGACTGAGATACCCCATTTCTCAACATCCTCAGCTACTGTGGGTGTTTGAAAAGATCTGGACTTCAGACCCACAGATGTCCATCTTGTCCTCGGTGATGTCTGTGCATCTTATCCCCTTCCAGGCTTTGGGTGCAGTTACACTCTGTTCCTTGCGCGCATGTAATGTGGCCGTGATGAGCGATTCCCTCTTCTCGGGAGAGGCAGCTGAGCGCTAGAGAGGAGGGACAGTGAGCAGCATGTGTGGGCTTCTCAGAAATTCTGCAGCTTATGTTCAGCTCTTCTGTTTTCATTAGTTTCACTTAGGATTTGTTTTTGTTTAAAGAAGTGTGGAGCACAGGGAATACTGCCATGCTCATGTCTATAATGCTGAATGCCCTCGATTTGCATAGAATGAATAACCCCATACACACTTCTTGTCCATTGAAGGTCATTCTCCTTTGCTGAGCACGGTGCTCTGAATTTCGTTGTGTTCGGTAATAGTCAACGCTGACTTCAGCCTCTTTGTACACAACGTATCCTCTCTGTGTTCAGCTTTTCTATGCTGGGAGAGTTTTTTGTAATCCAAAGTGATTTGCTTAAAATCTCATAGAAACAAGTTTATTACTAGTTTCCAGTGCCATTATTTTGTCTGTTGCTACCTCTTCATAATCAGCTTGATCGATTCATCACAAAAAACCTTTACAGATCTAACATAACTATTCGTCTGGGATTGTATTTCCCCTTAAAAATACCCATGGACTATTTTCGACAATTTCAGACCTGATTAAAAAAGACCCATGTCTGTCTGAGCCAGATAATGAGGGCCATTAAACTATAACCTAATAACTCATTAAAAACAGAAGAAACCCCCCCATTTTTTTTTTCAAACACAAGTGACACAAACATTTCCAAGCCCAAGACTTATAACTAGTCCTATCCTTTGCAGGGTCATCACCCTCAGTCAGAAAGTATATTTAATTAAGACGATGAGAAGCAGGTGAAGTCAATTCATACCACAACTAAAATAAGATTTGTACTGGGGCGTTGTCTGGAGACACCACAGGGAGAAGCTTTTTATTCAGCTTTTCAGCCTAAAATGTCGCAAACTGAATAATAACAATAATAATAATAATAATAATAATAATAATAATAATGGGGGGTGCGGTGGCGCAGCGTGTTTGGCTGGGTTCTGCTCTCTGGTGGGTCTGAGGTTCGAGTCCTGCTTGAGGTGCCTTGTGACGGACTGGCATCCAATCCTGGGTGTGCCCCTTCCCCCTCCCGCCTTGCGCCCTGTGTTGCCGGGTTAGGCTCCGGCTCGCCACGACCCCGCATGGGATAAGTGGTTTTGGACAGTGTGTGTGTGTGTGTGTATTAATAAGAATGATTTTAACACCTTCTCTTGAGCTGAACACCTATATGTATGCACTGTCATACATCTAATCTTCTGCCACTGCCCAGTGTTTAGTGTTGCCTGATAAGTGAGTAGATGGCTTTGTAATACAGTGTAGTTACATAAGTGATAACTGATTATTATACAATTGAGTTGTATGGCTATTGTGAATGCACTGTATGTTTTTTCCTATTTCACTTCTTAAAGGAAGGTTATGAGAACACAATAAGGCAGTCTATCGTGCTCATTTGCTTCCTGAAGAGAGAAATTGCACAATTTTTGCAGAGTTTAGGAGGAAAAAAGAAAAAGTAAGGCTTCCGAGAAGAAGAGGGAGGGTGTTGTGGGAGGGTGTGTCTGTGACCGAGCGATCTTGAAGATGAGAGGGTGTTATAACGTGTGCAGCGCGCAGGGCAGCGACGGGGGAGGGCTTCCAGCAGGGAATAGGGCGGGAGGTTCGAGGAGGATGGTTGAATGTAAACATGGGCTGTTCCCTGTCCTTTAAGAAGAGAAGTGGCCAGCTGTCTCGCAGAAGTCCACTGGAGATACGTTCGCTTGCACAACGAGAGTCATCCATACTGACGCCATGGGAAGGCAGAAGTACTACCTGGACAAGCTGTCGCGCTCGTTCCACATCCGCAACCTATTGGTCCGCCAAGCCCTGGCTGAGTGCTTGGGAACTCTCATTTTAGTGGTGAGTCTTCGCTATGTGCTTCTCAGCTGGAACTTCTAGTCATATATAAAGTATGGACTTATCTTTACGTAACTTGACCTGCAGTGCTTCACTTCTGCAGTTTATAATCTGCAGTTATTTTCTCTTTTCATAGCTGTTTTGCGCTTGGCTGTTATTTTGTAGAGGGAATTTTAATCGCTTATTGAGGGATCGTTTACATACTTTCACAACGCCTTCATGTCATGATGTTATCTGTTCAGCATATTTCTGTTCATTCTGTCATGTTTTTGATGTATGCGCATTACAGAGAGTTAGGGTGAAAACTACATGTAGTAGCACGTTTGGCTTAACGTCACACTTTATGTGTATTTTCAGAAGCAGAAAGCATGTAATATTAATGTGGTTTAGTTTTTTAAACTCCGCGCATTCTGCACTGAATAGATTTTGGTTGAGTTTTCAGAGCAGGGCACTATAGAAGCGTACAAGAACATCGTGAGTGTAAATGAGCAATTATTCAAGATTCCATAGTGATCAATCAGGCAGAAGTGACCAATTCCACAGTGATCAAATTTTTCTTATAATCTCAAAAAAGGTCCCCCCTCCAAAAAAAAAGAAACTTGATATAATACAAGAACGGCAGCTTTACTTTGAAATCTTCTCCAGAAATAGCTTTTAAGCTTTGTCATTTTAAGCTTTAAACATTTATTACTTAAGCATTTATTTTTTGTTAATACACCCAATGAAGTGATATGGCCTTCAGCTCATAAATATAGCTGTACTAGTCAATGGACTTCCCCACTGAAAAGTTTAGGAATGACTCATTCTCCCATCATAAGAGAAATTTGTAGCATGAAAGAATTCTGATGAAAATGCTTTTATGCACAATACGTGATTATTCATATTTTTCAGTTACCATTTCTAAGTCAAGTGGGCACGGAAGAGCAGAGTACAAATATTTCAGTAAGACTGGCTGTATTCCCGGTGGTGAAATTATGAACAACCTAATAACGTAAAGTGGAAGGAAACACACAATGGATGAGAAATTTCCAAGGGAATGTTATATAAATGACTAATCAAGAAGAGGAAGGTGTTAATTGTCAACAAGGTCAAACAGTGTGTGCCGACTTGGCTGGGATACAACATCTCTTCCTTGTTAAGAGCAGAGTATTTGCTGTGGCATATTTCTGAGCCAGTCTACCTATGCGATTTACCCTGCTGCATGCAGTGTGTCTGCAGGACAAGGGGGACGGAGAGACAAAGCTCACTTTGTTCCCGATTCTCTATGGTGAAGCTCTTCCTCTCTCCAAACCTCACACTACACACTTCCCCTTTTCTAGAAATGCCAAAGTGTGTTAAGCAAGAAGTATAATCTTGAGACCTCCTCACCCACCTCTTTCAAAAGTATGCAGTAAACATACCCTGACATGTACAAATTCAGACACCTGAAGCCTCCGTCATGAAGTACAGCACCGTTGTATCCAACCGTTGTATCCAACGGTTAATGGATACAAGGTCACGGAAACTCACCTTATGGAGGCTGAATATAATCACACATGAAAAGATGTCCGATCTTCTGCTTGTTGAACAAAAAAAACAAAAAAAAAACAGCAATGCAGCGCACCTCAGGGAAAATGGTGCTCTTTACGTGTTTGGTGTGTCTCCTTATCTGACAGATGTTTGGCTGTGGATCGCTGGCCCAAGTGGTACTCAGCGGTGGATCTCATGGTTTGTTCATCACTGTCAACTTTGCTTTTGGGTTTGGTGCAACGCTGGGGATCCTGGTGTGCGGACAAGTGTCAGGTGAGCCAGGTCATGTCATTCCAGGGTAAAGGCGGAAGATTAAAAGCCGGTGTTTTCTTCTGTGTAGACCTTTACTCATAAGCATGAAGAGAAAATCACCATATTTCAGTATTCTCATTGTGGGAGATTAGGATTGATTTACCACAACAAATTACCTCCTTCGTGTATTAAATTTCTGTTGTAGGAGGCCATCTGAACCCTGCTGTGACCTTGGCCCTGTGCATACTGGGAAGAGAGAAGTGGAGGAAGTTTCCAGTGTATTTCGCCTTTCAAACTCTGGGAGCCTTCCTGGGTGCTGGAATCATTTTTGGCCTCTACTTCGGTTCGTGAGCCTTACTTTGGTTTGCTGTGCATTTCCAGTTGTTCTCATCTAAACTATTTTAATTGTCAGTTGTAGATTTTTCTTTATTTTTATTCTTTATTAAGCTATTCAAATTGAATACTGTACCTTGCTCAAAGTTGCCAGAGCAAAATTTGCTTCGCCGCTCACACATTCGACTTTTTCAATCAGCCAAACTGCTTAAAATCAATTAAAATGTGGACTATAACTGTGTTCTTTTAGATGCCATCTGGGACTTTGGCAAAGGGAACCTTATTGTTATGGGGGAAAATTCCACGGCAGGAATCTTTGCTACATACCCTTCACCTCACCTCACACCCATCAATGGATTTTTTGACCAGGTTAGTCTTCGGGGAGCTTTCTTTTTCACTTTCCAGTTCAATAATGACTAAGGCTTTATATTTTAAAGCAAACTACAGGGCTATGAATGAAACGAGCATGAGAACACCCAACTGTCTGGTAAAGTTGAATATTTCTGAAGAGTAGAGTTGCGTAATGTACATCTGCGTTACACTTTGTGTGCAGATGATTGGTACGGCTGCTCTCATCGTTTGCATCTTGGCCATCGTGGACCCCTACAACAACCCCATCCCCCAAGGACTGGAGGCATTCACAGTTGGCTTTGTGGTGCTGGTCATTGGCCTTTCAATGGGCTTCAACTCGGGATACGCTGTTAACCCTGCCAGAGACCTGGGCCCTCGTCTTTTCACTGCTATTGCAGGCTATGGTGGTGAAGTCTTCTCGTGAGTCTAGTTTTGATTTATTTAAAACCCCTTGCAGTTTACATTTATGCTCTACACCAAAATATGAAAACGGCTTATTAATATACCTTGTGTTCTTTCTCCATGTGGGACAGGGTGGGATGTGGTAATGGGTAACTATTACGGGACAGCAATACCTTTGTCTTCGGCATTAAAGTTCCGTGATTTTTTGGTAAATGAGGTGGTCAATATGGTGAATACATTGTGGCATTCCTTTGTATATCTTAGTTTTTAAAATACTGCTTCATTTTCTTCCTCTTGTATGCAATAACTTCAAAGGTGAGCGTTACAAAGTTCTCAATATCTCCCTTTCAGGGCTGGTTCCTACTGGTTCTTCGTGCCAATTTTTGGTCCTTTCATCGGAGCATTTTTTGGGGTAGTGGTATACCAGCTCATGGTGGGATTCCATGTTGAACAAGAGAGCCGGCAGAAGCAACAGGCAGAAGAAGAGCGCCTTAAACTGTCCAATGTTGCATCTAACACTTAACACACTCCCTCCATCCATCCATCCATCCATCCATCCATCTATCTATCCATCTCTCGTCCAGCCCGTCCCACCACCCTTTTGCTCTGTAATCAATGCTCTAACTTGCATGGCTACCAGACCCAGCAGGAGTTTCTGTTCTCCAGCCACTGTCCATGTTCTGGCCTGAACCAGTCTGATAGCGAGAGCCCACCCTGCTGTGCCCCAGAGAATAGCACTATGATACAGGAGCATGCTAGCGTTGGCCACAATGCCCGGGCCACTTTATTACACCCGTGCCCTTTCCTGTAACACCATCTCGCTGCCCTTTTCCGTCTTATTGTCTTTAACTGACCCAAGTTTCAACTGTTTCTTTGTCTGGACATTTCCTCCATCAGGGAAAATGGTGTTTTGCCTGCATCCACACAGAATTATATTAATTCACAAACAAGCAAATCCTATTACATAGTTTGCTTAGAAATTTTGTGTATAGTATTGTGTTTTTCTAACCAGTGTAGTTTTTTTTTTCGTATTTGCAAATATTTATGCTAACTCTAGAATATTTCTTAAGATAATGTGGGCAAACATTACATATGGCTTTTCAAACAGTTTTTCCATATTATGAGGTTATTCTTTTGATTTGTTTCAAATAAAAAAGTCAAATCAAATTCTTTGTATTCTACCTAACATTATCATTTTTGTTTGTATTTTATACTTTTTATGATAGGGACATTTTATTGTTAGTTGAATTTTGCTCAATATATATTTGAAATAAAGTCTTGAATTCTTTTTTCCTTTTTTGTTTTCTTTCATCATTTTAAAAATTCTGCCATTTGCTATGTATAAAATTGAGTCAAAATGAATCCACCTCAAAGCAGCTACTTCCTAGCATCTCACGCAACAGGTAGTATTGAATGTGTAATTTTCAGCATTGAAAATATACATTGGGTACCCTTATGTATATTTTCCTGTCTGCTCTATCTCTGACTTAATTATGTTAAATCATTTAACACAACAAAATAAATGTCCAGTGATCATTCTAACAAAAAAAAGTTGCACAAAGGGATGATAAAACAGGGCCCCTCTCAGCAACTCAGATAATGAATTAGGTTTCACTGCCATTTCAGTCCAATCAAGTCAAGGCTCGTGGTTTTTTTTTATATTCCAAAACACATAGACCCAAAGTCAAACAGCTAACCCAACACGACTCGACACACTACAAAACGGTTTACAGTTTAGAGCCCATGTCCTGTGTATTTATTGTCCTGCACTCGTCTCACACTATGTGTACTCGCACTTTATGTAGTCCTATGTACCGTGGTCCCGGGGAAACGACATTTCGTTCTACTGTATAGAAGCTGTATAGAGGAATGACAATAAAATCCACTTGAACTTGAACATTCATTTAGTACATAGTTCATATGAGCAAGTGAGTGTGTTACATTGTGCTGCTATATAAATGGCCAAATGGTTGTAGGGAATTTAGTGCAGTGTGTCTACAATTCTGTGACCTTGTACACACGTGTGAGCTTAAAACGAGTTAAAAATACAATTTCCATTTCTTTGTTGTGGTCGTATTCCTGTGTATCAGCAAGGTGTCACGCGAAACATAGGGGCCTGGGACGACTGGACCCAAGTGGAGCATCGTTCGTTCGGAGACGAGGGATGAGGCAAGTTCTCGGTGTCGGGGACAAGCGAAGGGTCGGTTGATCGGCGGTCATGGTCAGAGCGAAGATCCATGGACGAGGTCGGGGGACTTAGCGAGGGGTCGGTCGAATGGCGAACGGGACAGGAACGAGGATCCGTGGACGTGGTCGGGAAACGAAGAGAAGAGTCAAAAACTGGAGGACGTGAACGAAGAGCTAGCGATGCTTGTGAACGAAGAGTCACGAGAAAGGGCAGTTGTCCCTGACGAGATTCCGCAAAGGTCTGGGAGTTGCAGAGTGTCTTTTAAAGGATAGGTGCTGAACTGGAGTCAGGTGCTGTCGACTGAGTTGTGGGCGTGGACGTGACACAAGGAACGTGTGATACAGGATATTTGGTAAAAATCAGTTTGTATTTCTTACAAATTTTTCATCATTTAAGCTGTTTCCCTGGAGAAGAAAAACAGAAATTAATACAGCCCACACTCAGAGTTCTGCATAATGTCTTAGACAGGTTCAATTAGACTCATATTCCTCGAAACATCATTCCGTTGTTTTGTCTAAAATATTATAGACTGGCGAAAGCACAAATTTATCAGCACGTTTGACTTGTAAAGTTTTGTCTGCTTTTTTGTATCCAAGAGGGTTGAGAAAATAAATGTTTATGTATTTTTATGTAAATATTTATCTTTTTTTAATCTACTTTCTTGAAAATTTTGAGACACATCAAAAGGGAAATGTCTTACGGATGTGCGTTTTCTCCGGGTTGATAAGGGATATATGATTTGCCAAAGTCAGAGGAATATGTACAGTATGATGTTCCATTAGCCTGTTGAGAGTCCTGCCGAGGGTGTTGGAAGTATATTTTTTTAACGTTGGTTTTGCGTTCAGTACGCAGCAGGATAGCAACTGTGTCGAAAGAAGGAGGAAAAAACAACTCTTCCACTGGCTCGCTCACAGGAATGCCAAAATAAAAATAACATAGTCACAAAATAAACCAAAATAACAAATTAAAGGGAAAAAACTTTTGCCTGGAAAATTTCCTTTTCAGGAATCCCTTCGCTCTCACTGTGGGCTGCTTTGCTGTAATGGTTCCTACCGCCTCCAGCCCTGTCTGAAGGGAGAAGGAAGGTCGATATTTATAGGGCCCACCTCTGAGTGTGATCTCCTCACCTCAATGCCCCTCAGGTGGGGTCCCGTCCCATGCACTCCTGGTAGGTGTGTCCACACTCCTGGTACCCTGTAAGGAAGAACCCAAGCCTCAACGACAGCAAAAAAACACACACACACACACACAAGTGTTTATGATCATTTCCTCACAGAGCTTTGGTTTTATGGTATAGCTGAACCCGGTTCCCAGAAGACAGGGAGATGTGATCTGATGCCTGTAATTTTCTTCCTACTCTTGAATGGGTTCAGTTCCTCACAGAAGTCTTACTCCCTCTACATAAGCGTCATTGTTTATGACTGAGGAAACTATACTCCCTCACATTTCGTTTTACCGGCATATTCATATTTTTCCATCAAGGGCCTAAAACTACACTAACATACAATGTGTAACTAACAACAGAAAAATGTTAGTCTTTCATATCACATCTAAAACTATTAAACTAAAACATATCCTCTAAAAAAGAAAATGATGCATTTCTTGTCACATAGCAAAGGGTTCGTGGGTGTACTTAGGGTAGGTGTGCATAGTTTTGTCACAACAGACTGCATCATTGTCTCTTGTTCTTATTTGTCCGTATTTAAATCATCATTATATTTATAATCATCAGCATCACTTATCCTTACTGGATTTGGGAGGGGTGCTGCCGTGTGATTCCCTCCCCCATTGCTGTAGTCACATCATTGATTAAAATTATTTACATGTATTTATTTAGCAGACACCTTTCTCCAAAGCAACTTCCAATGAACTCTATGTAGTGTTTTCAGCCCACACACCTTATTCACCGTGGTGACTTACACTGCTAGGTACACTACTTACACTGGGTCACTCATCCATGCATCAGTGGAACACACACACACGCACACTCTGTCTCTCACTCACACACTATGGGGAGCCTCAACAGCATGTCTTTGGACTGTGGGAGGAAACCAGAGCACCCAGAGGAAAGCCACAGAAACACAGGAAGAACATGCAAACTCCACACAGACTGAGTGGGGATCAAACCCACATCCCCTCACACCACCCAGGCACTGTGAGACAGCAGCGCTACTCACTGTGCCACCCTGCCGGTATTTACATCACACCCTGAACAGACCTACATGACATCTATAGAGCCTGCAGTTAAAGTTCTCCAGCACAGGAACACATTTGCTACCACGGTTTTAGCCATATCTCCATATGATGACCATCAGAATCCAAAGAATCATTATCGGCTTCCTGCTCGATGAGCTCCTCTTCAGATTTCTTTGGTACGGTTGGTTGAAGAACACGGTCGATCATTTTTTCGTGTGTTTACACTTCCTTTACTGTTTCTTTTTTTTTGTTTTGTGCTGTTTTTCATGTTTACATGATATGCAATGTAAAAAATACACACCAAAAACTAGGAATTTGCCTGTTTAAGCAAATACCATGCTGCAGTTTATATGTAATTAATTTACCTGTTGTTTTTCTCCAAAGCAACTTACAGTGTTAAGTTTACAACTACTACAGTTACAAATGTATGATAATTTATACATTTATACAGCTGGGGAATTTTACTGGAGCAATTTAGGGTAAGTACCTTGCGCAAGGGTCTTACACCCAGAGGTGGGGATTGAACCTGTGATCTTCGGAGGCAGCAGCTCTAACCACTACGCTACCAAGTGCCCCATACGGTTATGGTTGATTACAACATATTTAGTATATTTGAGTGGGGCTGTGTGCTGGCGCAGTGGGTTGGACTGGCTCCTGCTTTCCGGGGGGTCTGGGGTTCAAGTCCCGCTTGGGGAGCCTTGCGACGGACTGGCGTCCCGTCCTGGGTGTGTCCCCTCCCCCTCCAGCTTTACGCCCTGAGTTGCCGGGT
Organism: Scleropages formosus; assembly: GCF_900964775.1. Lineage (NCBI taxonomy): Eukaryota > Metazoa > Chordata > Actinopteri > Osteoglossiformes > Osteoglossidae > Scleropages > Scleropages formosus. Next base: position 6,168,305 of record NC_041822.1, read on the forward strand.
TAGGCTCCGGTTCCCCGTGACCCTGTATGGGACTAGCGGTTCACATAGTGTGTGTGTGGTATATCTGAAGTTAAAAGTCATATTACACAGCATCATATCTTAAATCTGTACTCAGATTTCTTAAAATTATTTTCACCAGTCACACGGTGCATCTAAGCACAGACAAGCAAAGTTTCATCATCTTCCATCACCTGGTATCATTACAGATTCTACTCAGATGGATTACAAACTGTATTGCATATGCTGATCTCTACACGCTGCTGATGTATTCATTGTGGTATGAGATTAGCATATGGACACATTTTGGCCCAAAGTTTTTTTCAGCCTTTTTGAAAAACATGGGAAGCAAATATATAGGGAGCAAAAAACATCATATAACTTGGGGAAACAAAAGTGGACGGGAACTCTTATAAATGAAGAGACATGACTGGGATAAAGATGTCATAGACAAAGAGGACTGGAGAGGGAAAGTACACATTGCGAACATGGAGGGATGTTTCCAGGATCACACCAATTCAGCACAAATTAAACAAAAAAGCATAGCTTCACATGTTCCATGCACACTGAAGAAGACTTTGGGCAGAAAGACATGTAATAACCTTCTGAGACCCAGCTGTATCTTCATCCATTCTAGATCACACATTTCTGGTCTTCCAAACTACAAACTATAGTGCTGAGGCCTAACGCACCGTATAGAGGATTTTATAACTTTTAAAAGATACCACACGTTCAGTGGTAGGGCTTGGCTTCCTGGACAATGTAGGAATATATTCAAAAACCCATTTTTTTCTCAGAAAGATAGTATTACTCATATTGCAACAAATGTAACTATGAGCAAACAGGGTCGGTGTTAGGGTCAGGGCCAGAGTTAGGGTCAGGGTAAGGGTCAAGGTCAGGGTCAGGGTTAGGGTGAGGGTTAGTGTTAGGGTCAGGGTCTGGGTTAGGGTTAGGTTCAGGGTCAGGGTTAGGGTGAGGGTTAGGGTCAGGGTCAGGGTCAGGGTTAGGGTGAGGGTGAGGGACAGGGTTAGGGTTATGGTTAGAGTCAGGGTTAGGGTTAGGGCCAGGATTAGGGTCAGGGTAAGGGTCAAGGTCAGGGTCAGGGTTAGGGTGAGGGTTAGTGTTAGGGTCAGGGTCTGGGTTAGGGTTAGGGTTAGGTTCAGGGTTAGGGTAAGGGTTAGGGTCAGGGTCAGGGTCAGGGTTAGGGTGAGGGTGAGGGACAGGGTTAGGGTTATGGTTAGAGTCAGGGTTAGGGTTAGGGCCAGGATTAGGGTCAGGGTAAGGGTCAAGGTCAGGGTCAGGGTTAGGGTGAGGGTTAGTGTTAGGGTCAGGGTCTGGGTTAGGGTTAGGTTCAGGGTCAGGGTTAGGGTGAGGGTTAGGGTCAGGGTCAGGGTTAGGGTCAGGGACAGGGTTAGGGTTATGGTTAGAGTCAGGGTTAGGGTTAGGGCCAGGATTAGGGTCAGGGTAAGGGTCAAGGTCAGGGTCAGGGTTAGGGTGAGGGTTAGTGTTAAGGTCAGGGTCTGGGTTAGGGTTAGGGTTAGTGTTAGGGTCAGGGTCTGGGTTAGGGTTAGGGTTAGGTTCAGGGTTAGGGTAAGGGTTAGGGTCAGGGTCAGGGTCAGGGTTAGGGTGAGGGTGAGGGACAGGGTTAGGGTTATGGTTAGAGTCAGGGTTAGGGTTAGGGCCAGGATTAGGGTCAGGGTAAGGGTCAAGGTCAGGGTCAGGGTTAGGGTGAGGGTTAGTGTTAGGGTCAGGGTCTGGGTTAGGGTTAGGGTTAGGTTCAGGGTTAGGGTAAGGGTTAGGGTCAGGGTCAGGGTCAGGGTTAGGGTGAGGGTGAGGGACAGGGTTAGGGTTATGGTTAGAGTCAGGGTTAGGGTTAGGGCCAGGATTAGGGTCAGGGTAAGGGTCAAGGTCAGGGTCAGGGTTAGGGTGAGGGTTAGTGTTAGGGTCAGGGTCTGGGTTAGGGTTAGGTTCAGGGTCAGGGTTAGGGTGAGGGTTAGGGTCAGGGTCAGGGTCAGGGACAGGGTTAGGGTTATGGTTAGAGTCAGGGTTAGGGTTAGGGCCAGGATTAGGGTCAGGGTAAGGGTCAAGGTCAGGGTCAGGGTTAGGGTGAGGGTTAGTGTTAGGGTCAGGGTCTGGGTTAGGGTTAGGGTTAGGTTCAGGGTTAGGGTAAGGGTTAGGGTCAGGGTTAGGGTTAGGGCCAGGATTAGGGTCAGGGTAAGGGTGAGGGTCAGGGTTAGGGTTAGGTACTGTGCACTGTGCTCTGTGCTGTCTCATTTATACACAGTTGTATTTGTTTTTGGAGCATCCAGGACCCACTGTAATGCTTTTTTTCAAGCACTACAGAAAACACACATCATCACTTAAGTTTAATGTTAACTATTTAACAAAATGCAATCTTATACTGATGTGAAGAAACTCACTGGAGGTGGGAGTTAAATAGTCGCATACAGGACAAACATGCTTTCGAGTAATAACAGTGTTCTTCCCATAGATACACCCACACAGCTCTTTCGTTTCTCCAACCAACATGAATTCAGCACCTGGATCTCTTTCCCCTAGGGCAGATTCCTGCTCTCTCCTTAATGCCAGAAAAACTTTCCGGTCTTTCATAAAGGCGGAATCTCTTCCACCTCGGAGCCTGCGCTCGTTCTGAAGGAAAATGTGCTGATGCAAGCACGATCTTTCATTTCTTTTCTAACATATTAAATCTACCTGGCTTTTCAAAGTTGTTAAAACTGGATTTCAGGAATCAAGCTTTACTTTAACGTGATCTGAACGTTATGGATGCTTGCAGGCATGCTGTTCCTGCCTTTAGCACTGTTTTCTTTGTTGAGAAATTTTTCACTAAGAGACAGGCTTTTGGAGGGAAAGAAAAGCAGCAAATGATAGAGATCTAGCAATATTCATTTCCTGGGCAAAGACTCTTGTTTCATTGTCTCAATTAAACATCAATTCAGTACCTTCCGCATTTACTGCTTTCTTTCTACGGGGAGCTAAAATCGGCTGTACTTGAGTGTAAATGAGCTGCTACAGTAAAATAATCCCATTAAATGTTTGCATTTATTTATCTAGCAGATGCTTTTCTCCAAAGTAACTTACAATGGATACTATGTAGTGTTATGAGCCCACACACCTTATTCACCGCAGTAACTTACACTGCTAGATATACTACTTGTAATGGGTCATTCATCCATACATCAGTGGAACACACACTCTCTGTCACTCACACACTATGGGGGAACCTGAACAGCATGTCTTTGGACTGTGGGAGGAAACCAGAGCACCCAAAGACTTACACTGCTATATAGACTACTTACACTGGGTCACTCATCCATACATCAGTGGAACACACACTCTCTGTCACTCACACACTATGGGGGAACCTGAACAGCATGTCTTTGGACTGTGGGAGGAAACCAGAGCACCCAAAGACTTACACTGCTATATAGACTACTTACACTGGGTCACTCATCCATACATCAGTGGAACACACACTCTCTGTCACTCACACACTATGGGGGAACCTGAACAGCATGTCTTTGGACTGTGGGAGGAAACCCACGCAGACACAGGGAGGATATGCAAACTCCACACATGTTCTCTCCCAGTTTCAGTGTTTCTCCCCCAGGTATTTCAGTTTCTCTTCACACCGTCCTGGGTGTGTCTCCTCCCCCTCCAGCCCTCTGCCCTGTGTTGCTGGGTTAGGCTCCAGCTTGCCGCAACCCCCGCTCGGAACAAGCAGCTTCGGCCAGTGTGTGTGTGTGTGTGACCTGGTGGGCAGAGCAGAGAGCAGCTCTTCCAAGTACTTTATTTTCATACTGATCGCTGAGCAAAGCTGTTTGAATTCCAGCGGCATGAGTGCTACACATCTGAATTGAGCAATTCCAGTGGTGGTATTTGGGAAATTATTTACTGCTTGTCATATTTTTTTCTGTGCGGAACGAGAACAGCTGAGGATTTTTGGTAAAGGATTGATGTGAGGAAAACAAAGCTAATGGAGGGCAGCTGTGATTCTTTGTACCTCCTGACTCTTATTGTAAGACCCTGAGAAGTGGAGAGAACAGACAAGAAATTGCTGTTTCACACAGCATTGTGTTTTAAAAATGTAATAGAAAATTGTGAACGTTTTTCAAGTTTTTTGTTAAATTGAAAATCCTGGAAGGTCTGTCAGGTTGGTTCTTTCTGTGTGACCTTATGCTGTAAAAGAAAACACAACAAACTGGTTACTTAACATTTTACATTTGCATGCATTCGTTTAGCAGATGCTTTTCTCCAAAGCGACGTACATATCATAAAAAAATACAATTTGTACATTACATTAGCGGAAAGAGAGACATAGATGCAGACGTGCGATTCTTAAGTACAGTTAGTTTGTTTCCTTTACCATATGAACCGACATTCATCACCCAAGAAGCTGCATAAAATTTTTACAGAAAATCACAGATTCCTAATCACCTTCCTGCTAGTTTTTTTTTTCTTTTTTTTGAGATACATACAAACATTTACATTACACTGATACATACCTGAAATGTATCGCTGGTGCTAATGTGTGTGTCTGTCTGCTACGTGCATCTGAAATCTCTCAGAGTGTAATTTGTAACCATCTAATTTGATTTGTAGGAAACAGAGGGTGGAATTACAGCCTTTGCATGTTTTAATACCCGTAATGCCCGTTTACCCCTTTGGAAGTGCTATCAAACCCAACTTACTGTGACCACTCACGTGGTTCTCTACGTTTGGGAGGAACAGAAGTGATTTTCCAGCGTTTTTTTCCATGCACGTCCCTTGGCTTGGAGGGGGGCAGGGAGAAACATGCAAACTCCACACCCTAATCTGGACTCGAACCACACACCCACTAAGCAGCTCAGCACCTGTTAGGCACCGACTTCATGTTATTTCATTAGTAACATATTTCATAACGCATAGACTGGTAACAATGTAGAACAACTATTAAAAGAAGAACACTAAAAGGATTTATAAGTAAGTCACCTTGGTGAATAAGGTGTGTGGGCTCATAACACTACATAGTATCCATTGCAAGTCGCTTTGGAGAAAAGCGTCTGCAAAGTGAATAAATGTAAATGTGAATGTAAATAGTAAGGGAGATCATGCTTAAAAATGAAGACATAAAAGAAACTCCCAAAACTCCTGCTGAATTATATAGGTAAGAATTTAGAACTGTCACAGACGATATATTTAGATCCCAAGAAAAGCCTGCAGACAGCCAGATGTCCAAGTTAGAAGGTTTACTTCATCATGAAAACAAGACGGCATGGTGACCATCACAACATGGGTGGCACAGCGCATAGTGCTGCTGAGTCACAGGGCCTGTGTGGTGTGAGAGGATGTGGGTTTGATCCCTGCTCAGTCTGTGTGGAGTTTGCATGTTCTCCCCATGTCTGTGTGGGTTTCCCCTGGGTGCTCTGGTTTCCTCCCACAGTTCAAAGACATGCTGTTCAGATTCACCTGTAGTGTGTGAGTGACAGAGAGAGTGTGTTCCACTGATGTATGGATGAGTGACCCATTGTAAGTAGTGTATCTAGCAGTGTAAGTCACCGCAGTGAATAAGGTGTGGGGGCTGATTACACTACATAGAGTTCATTGGAAGTTGCTTTGGAGAAAAGTGTCCACTAAAGAAACGTATGTAACATAAGACAGAAAAACTGGACTTTAAATCCACTTATTTAATCAAAAAAGTATGGATTTACAACTCTTATTATGTAGGAAGAGGGGGGTGCAGTGGCACAGCGGGTTTGACCGGGTCTTGCTCTCCAGTGGGTCTGGGGTTTGAGTCCCGCTTAGGGTGCCTTGCGATGGACTGGCGTCCCATCCCGGGTGTCCCCCTCTAGCCTTACACCCTGTGCTGCCAGGTTAGGCTCCGGCTCCCCGCGACCCTGTATGGGACAAGTGTTTCAGGTGGTGTGTGTGTGTGTGTGTGTGATTATGTAGGAAGATCTGGAGTGGTTCCATATAGTGGAATGACTAATAATCTGTTGACTCCATTCCACTGAAATTGTCTTATGGGTGTGTTTCACTGACATGGTAATGATAATTCATCTTGCATGTGAGATCATTGTCAGGTTGTCATAATGGCACCACCCCTTCCTGTATATAGAACAATCATTACCAGAACACAGACGATCTGGTGCCAGATAGAAAAAGGAAGATTTTTAGAGCTGTTTTGACACAACACTTTGGACAGGAATGCCATCATCACTGATGCTTAAATCAAAAGATAATGTTGCAATGTGCAGTATGTGAAGAAAAAAAAATCCCCACTCAGCAATTCGGTGTCACAGTGCAATTAAAATAATTTACGCTTCATCATTGTTTCTTCAAAACAACAAATCCATCTGGTGCTTAACTTTCAGAACAAATTTCCCCTGGCACCTCTCAAAGAAAGAATGACATGTTGACAATGATTGATGTTGACAATGAGATTTGTAGTGGTTGCGTCACTAGGGTTGGTGTCACCCAGCGCGGTAACTTAAAGGTGTCACTCGTGGTGTCACCCCCCCACACCCCCGATGGACCTCCTCCCATACCAGACCATACAGAATCCTTAGTAATATTTTTCCTACTAATGTTCCTCGTAAATCGTAATTCCCCTATATCAGTGAATCTAATGCAATAGTAGTGACATAAACAACTAGCAAAATTAAAACTACACCCTTATATTACAATATCACACGCGCAGCCTAAATGTATTTACATTTAGTTTCATGTGGTTAAAGTGAAAATTGGGTAAGAAAACAATAGAATTTAAAGTAAAAACGTTTAAGAACTACATCAAAATTATGTTTGTTTTAACATCATTGATATAGGTTCACAAATACTAATGACCACAATATTGTAGCTAAAACACCGGAAAATGTGACAAAATCAGCGACTATAAAAACAGCGGCGGAGACGGAAACAAGAGCGCGTGCTTGTAGCGCGTGGAGACGAAACCACTTCTTCGTCACTGTAATTGGGCAATAATGAGAGTTCTGAGCGGAGCGCATTGGAAGGTTCAAAAAGTAAATGAGAACATGAGTTTTACCTTGTAGGTATATTGATACGGTACATGTCAGCGGGGCTTTATTGCAACAAATGTTTTTGTTCTTATGACTAATTACAGGGATCTTATTCTTAAAAAAAAAGAAAAAAAAAAATTTCTGCTGAAATATTGCATCAAAATTTTATAGACAGTTATTTTGGTGCCCCCCCCGCACCCCGCTAGTGACACCACTGATTTGTAGAATCTCTCCAGCCTACCAAGTGGAGTGAACACTGTGGATGCTGCGTGCAGTGTACAGAGGTCAAAGTTTAAATCATTTCTTTTTTAAATTCCCTTTTAAATCTTTCTTTTTTCTCTTACATCGCTGAGCAGGGTGAATGTCCAACCTTCTAGTTGCGATCACTTCAAGCAAAACTGCTTAGCTGAGATTATAGGGATTCTTTTGAATTAGAACTATAGCTACATATTGTCTTCAGGTGCCCGAAGACAACTATTTCTCCACGTTTCCCGTTCTGACACCATATTCTTCCTATTCATTTAACTATGAGACATGAAATAGATAAAAATCCTGACAATTGAGAGTCAATCTAAAAAGCAAATGATGCCAATTCTTCAAAAAACTAGGTATACCGAAATATATTACGTCCCTATTTTACGCGTTTTTAAAGCGTTAGGTGACTTTTTCTTTTTTCGGCAACTTTTTAAATGCTAGTTGTACCTAACGCATTCGTGTCACCAACTCTACATGTGCGTGACAGTTGACAATTTCTATTCCTTCAAAATGTTTGTTGCTTCGGGGATGCGGTGGCGCAGTGGGTTGGACTGCAGTCCTGCTCTCCGGTGGGTCTGGGGTTCAAGTCCCGCTTGGGGTGCCTTGTGGCGGACTGGCGTCCCGTCCTGGGTGTGTCCCCTTCCCCCTCTGGCCTTACGCCCTGTGTTGCTGGGTAGGCTCCGGTTCCCCGTGACCCCGTAAGGGACAAGTGGTTCTGAAAATGTGTGTGTGTGTGTGTGTGTGTGTGTGTGTGTGTGTGTGTGTGTGTGTGTGTGTGTGTGTGTGTGTGTGTGTGTGTGTGTGTGTGTGTGTGTGTGTGTGTGTGTGTGTGTGTGTGTGTGTGTGTGGTGTGTGTGTGTGTGTGTGTGTGTGTGTGTGTGTGTGTGTGTGTGTTTGTTGCTTCTTCCTTTAGCTAATCCCCCATTCTCCTGCAGGAGACAAAGTAGAGGAACGTCACGATGGGAATCTCACAGACGCTTTATTCCAGCGCAGCAGCTTTGATGTAGCTGAGATACCGTCGCCAGCTGCTCCCTCCTTCCCTCGGTGGACTGTCGCAAATGGAATGTGCTGCCGGGGCACCTCCGGTCACAGATGTCAAGTGGCACAGCCAAGAATCAAGAGTAGTTTGGAAGATTGTGGTCAACCTGCTCTACAAAAGAGCAGCTCCAGTTATACTACATTTATTCGTTTAGCTGACACTTTTCATCAAGGCAACTTACAGTGTTAGTATACTTACAATTATTCACCCATTTATGCAGCTGGGTCATTTTTTTTACTGGCACAATTTAGGGTAAGGACCTTGCTCAAGGGTACTGGAGCCAGAGGTGGGGATTGAATCTGCAATCTTTGGATCCAAAGGTAGTATCTGTAACTACTACACTACCAGCCATCCTCATGCCAGGTGGCTGTTACCTGAACAAAGAAGACAAATGCCAATGGACAGTTAATGGCTGAAATATCAGACAACGCTTCCTTCTTGCCTTTACAATGTATCCCAAGAAGTAGACTGGTCTTTTGGCAGCTTACTGGCAAAACCTCTCATGTGGTGTAGGAATCGAGGCAGCTTCCTACGAAACATGTTTCGGTGGTTAAAAGCTAGACTTGTGCTGACACGAGTCAAGCTGAACTAGTCTGAACTGGTTACTCTGGAGTTATTTTGATCTTCTCTGTGCATCTTCTCTGTTGCTTGGGAGTCAACATGGTGGCCATGAGTTAATTGTCATAAGCAGAGTCCAACCAATGCGAAAGAGCACAGCTGATAGCGAAAAGACCTCACTGGGGCTCAGTGGCGTTCTCGCTAAATTTTACCTGCCGTTAAAAAGGAATAAAAGAATGAGGAAGACAAAAGTAAAGCTTGCTTCTTGTTCACTCTGACAAGTAGCTCTACTTATGTGGTTGAAGTATTGTGGTATGTGATATAAAATGACATTATGATATTGACATATGACATTATGACTATGTGTCAGAATGTTTTTAATATTTCTTCAGGATGTTAGTTCTGAAAATTTTCTATCTCTGGATTTAAAGGACTGAACGGACGAATGGCCCTCTGCTTGGGGGGAGTTAAACCTGTACGTGATCTTATGACGAGTGTATTTAACTTTATCCCTGTTGCCATCAGAAGTATGTGTTGTTTTTCTACTGGCTTATTTCATATCAAGCTGTTTTTCCAGATACAGTTGCGCAAATTATAGAATAACTGAAACCTGGAACACCTAATTCCTGGTTGTCCTGTTATAGCCAGTCATATTTTCTTGTGATGTGAGTCAGGTGATTTGTGTATTCTCAGTTGCGCAACATTTCAGAGACAAGGACATGCCACCGATCTCTGCGGTCCTTGTCCACGATGAAGAGGAGCTAGAATGTGACATGTCACATGCTATTAAGTCCAGGCAGGAAACAAAAGGACTAGTTTTTATTCAGTTTTCAGGCAAATGCACAACAACCAAAACAGATTTCCCGAGCAATAAGGATGCCCACGGAACGAGATCTTCATTGATACGACGACTCCTTTTATAGGTCATCAGCACAGATTTTTAACAATATTTTCAACACGACTCAAATAAGATACAATAGGATAGTACTTTATTAATCCCTGCAGGGAAACACAGTTCACCATGGCACACAATAAGCTGCAGTTATACCAAACATAATAATTAATAGCAAAATAAAATTAAATTATTATAAAAAAATAGTAACTAAATAAATAATAACTAAATGAAAAGTAAAATAAATTACAAAATGAAAATTTAACAGTTGCAGTTAATACTACAACAATAAATAAAATCAGCGCCATGTCTCAAGGTAATCAAAGCACATCCTGCTTCATAGCATTGACGAACTAACATGGTCCTTGTGGCCGATGGTTATTTTTAAACCGGATCCCCAAAAGCGCCTCTTCGTGAACTGTAACTGAGCAATCTAATGACTAAAGGATCTCATGGTGATCGGTTTGTCGAGGGGATGTAAGCTATTGTCTGTAATGAACTCTAACATCCTCCTCATCCTGGCCTCTGCCACTGCCTCCACTCAGTCTGGGGTCAGAAGAGTTTATTTGCACTCTGTGGGTGAGGTCACAGAAGAGACACACTGACCCAATCCAGAGTGCTTGTAATCGAAGACCTGACCCCAGACCCTTTCACACCTTCTTCAAGTTGTTATGGTGGAGCTTCTGTCTTAGCCTCTTCTTGTAGGCACTTCCCCACCTCCATAGCCTTTTCTCGCACCCGTTGTACCTCCTTCACCCTTACTCTGTCTCCAGCTCTAAATGTTCCTTCTTTATGTCCTTTTTTCTTTCAACTGGAATGCTGTCCATTTTATGTATTCTATTTTAAAGTGCTTGTGAGTTTTTGAGTTAATGCGTTTTTATCATCTCCTTGTCTTCTCACATTAAAGTATTTTCTGTCATTTGTAGGCACCATGATGCCCAATTTATCTAGATAAATAATTTTCTTGGAAGTTTTCCTGTCTATGGCATTGTAATTTTATTTGTACATGGCCATGTTTTCAAAGTTCATTCCCTGAGGAATCGTGGAATCCAGAAGAAGGCTAAGAAAATCCCAACAGAACATCTGCTCTCCCCTTCTTAACCCAAATGAATAAGGTAAATGGAGGAATGGATGGATGTATGGAACTCCAGGCTATTAATAAGATTACTTATCCCTCAGCCATAGTTAGGTTAAAAATTTAGAAATTATCCTCCCTGTGATAGGGAAATTTAAATTTTTTATGCTGAATGTGTTGCAGTGTGTATTGTATGAGCTAAAGTTCATGGCCCAATGTAGGGACCGGCGAATGGTCGGTCGATCGGAGAACTGAAAAAGGTGAGGACCCAAAGTCGTGGGACCAGGCAAGGGGTTGTTTCCAAAGAGACGTGGACTGGGGACCGATGAGGGACAGGACTTGGGAAAAGCAAGGCGAGGTAGGTTTGAGAACGCAGAGCAAGCTGTTGTCTCTAGTGAGATTCCACAACTGGAAGGTGATTGAGTGATGGTTTTTATAGCCAAGTGCTCTGATTGAAACCAGGTGCTGTTGATCGAGGTTCGGGTGTCGCTGTGACACAATCATCTTGATATCTTGATTTGAAATAGAGCTGCTGGGAAAAATAAATCAGTGTCATGATAAAACTGCTGACTGAGATTGAAACAAATTTGTTACCTTTAAGCAAAGTATGTGTCATCTACCAAACAGCACGCCTGTTCTTGGTACATTGTCTCTTCACAGCTTCAGGAGTATTTAAGGTAGAGCATTCAGTTGTAAAAGCACAATGTAAAGCAGCTCATGTGAATGTCAACTACATGAGTTGCATCTGAACAACCTTTATATCAAAACAAGAAAGTAGGTTGAAACAGGTTTACTGATGTTCATCAGCAGCATGTGGCAATGTATAGCCCTCTAGAATGTTTTTACCCCTAACCTAGAGTGCATTGCACATAGAATATTAAACATCTTTATGTCTGGCCATAACAGCGGTGTTATGTCTGGTAGCATAAATGCTGAAGAATGTGTTACTCTGACAAAAATTCCTGGCATCACAGTGTTTTTAAAAACAGGTGTTAATGATAAATGCCTGTCTTCACTTTAACGTGATGCCTGCACTTCTACCTGAAAGGAATCCAGGTTTCTCTGATTTGCTTTTGCCAAACCCGCAAACTTAAAAGCTTCATGTTGATGTTGGCACAACGAAGGCAGAACGGCTGTGTGCTAGATTAGCAAGAACACGAATGCTGTTGGGATATACCGTAAGTCACTTTTGATGCTGCAGGTATTGCTTGGAGCCGCTACCTAAGATATTCAGTAGAAGTGATATTTCTCAAAAGAAATACCATGCAACTAGACTGAAAATCTAGAGCCAGGCCTTGACCATAATTTGATTTGAATAATGGAATTTAGGGGGTGCGGTGGCGCAGTGGGTTGGACCACAGTCCTGCTCTCTGGTGGGTCTGGGGTTTGAGTCCTGCTTAGGGTGCCTTGTGATGGACTGGCGTCCCGTCCTGGGTGTGTCCCCTCCCCCTCTGGCCTTACGCCCTGTGTTACCGGGTAGGCTCTGGTTCCCCGTGACCCCGTATGGGACAAGCGGTTCTGAAAATGTGTGTGTGTGTAGTGGAATTTATTAAAATGACATTTATTCCAATGTTTAGCTATAAGGTCAATTTGTAGAAAATCAGCATGTACAATAAATCTTCTGGACCAGGACTAAAGGGCTGAAAACTGGTGGTGTAATTCATGAAGATAAAATATTGTTTTTCTTCTAGTTTTTATATCTTAAGAAATACAAAAAAAAAAAAAGAAAAATTTAAACTGAATTAAAACAGCAGTCTTCTGAAAAGTGACACATTTAAATGCTATCTTAAATAACAAAATCAATCAGCTTATAGGGAGATTAACTGACAAGGGAGTCAGCTGGGAACACAGGAACACATACAATTTGTAATGAAGGCTTGGATCAATTAAGAGGACACTAATCAATTTCATACTAAAATGTAGTAGAAATACTAATGTATGATAAATGCAAAAATACTACATATTGCAACGATACTGTGGTGAGTAATGGGAAGTAACCCTAAAGGGATTCTGCAACATCTGTATCTTATCTGTGTAGCATAAGGATGCCGTTGCGGAGCATGGTCGCTCTACATTGGAGGCATCAACGTAGGTCGCCTAGAAACATCACTAAGAGACTTTAACTTACTGGTGATGTGATGGAGGTGAATCCATCCATCCATCTTCTGTCCCGCTTATCCTAAAAGGGTCGCGGTGGCAGCAGGGAGAGCAGAGAGGCCCAGCCGCCCCTGTCCCCTACAACTTCCTCCAGCTCAACCTGGGAGATCTCCAGCCGTTCCCAGGCCAACTGAGATATAATCCCTTCAGCGGGTCCTGGGCCGACCTCGGGGCCTCGTCCCAGTTGGCCGTGCCTGGTATACCTCCAGAGGGAGACGTCCAGGGGGCATCCTTATCAGATGCCCAAACCACCATGTGACAGTACCAAAAGGACAACGTCATCTGCAAAAAGCAGAGACGTCACCTTCCGACTCCCACACAGAATGCCCCCTTGACCTCGACTGAGCCTTGATATCCTGTCCGTGAAAACCACAAACAGGAGTGGAGACAAGGCACAACCTTGGCGGAGTCCAACACCCACACTGAACAGGCCTGACTTAATTTCGAGTATGCGGACACAGCTTTCGCTCCGTATGTACAAGGACCCAGGAAGGGGTGCAGTGGCGCAGTGGGTTGGACCGCAGTCCTGCTCTCCGGTGGGTCTGGGGTTCGAGTCCCGCTTGGGGTGCCTTGCGACGGGCTGGCGTCCCGTCCTGGGTGTGTCCCCTCCCCCTCTGGCCTTACGCCCTCTGTTGCCGGGTAGGCTCCGGTTCCCCGTGACCCCGTATGGGACAAGCGGTTCTGAAAATGTGTGTGTGTGTGTGTGTGTGTGTGTGTGTGTGTGTGTGTGTGTGTGTGTGTGTGTGTGTGTGTGTGTGTGTGTGTGTGTGTACAAGGACCGAATGGCCTGCAGTAATGGCCCCGGTACCCCATACTCTCGAAACACCTCCCACAGAATTTCCTGGGGAACACGGTCATAGGCCTTCTCCAAGTCCACAAAACACATGTAGACTGGATTAACGAATTCCCATGCCCTTTCAATGGTCTGTGAGAGGGTAAAAAGCTGGTCCATGGCCAGGATGGAATCCGCATTGCTCCTCTTCAATCTGAGGTTCAACTATCGGCCAGAGCCTCTTCTCCAGCACCCTGGCATAGACTTTCCCAGGGAGGCTGAGAAGTGTGATGCCCCGATAGTTAGCACATACTCTCCGGTCCCCTTTCTTAAAGATAGGGACCACCACCCCAGTTTGCCAATCCAAGGCCTCTGCCCCCGAGGTCCATGCAACATTGCAGAGGCGTGTCAACCATGACAGCCCTGCAACATCCAGGGCCTTAAGCATTTCCGGGCGGATCTCATCCACCCCCGGTGCTTTGGCACTGTGGATCCAGGGAAATGGACTCCGACAACCCGAGAGCCTCTGGCCCTGACTCCTGTAAGAGAGGCATATTACTCGGGTTTAAGAGTTCTTCAAAGTGCTTCTTCCACCTCCCGACAATGTCCTCATAAGAGGTCAGAGTTTCTCCACTCCTGCTAAACACAGCCTGAGCGAAACTCCTCCGACCCCTTCTGAGCTGCCGGATGGTTCTCCAGAACCTCTTTGAAGCTGACCGATAGTCGTTTTCCATGGCCTCTCCAAACTCCTCCCATGCCCGGGATTTTGCTTCTGCAACCGCAGCCGCTGCCGCCTTTTTCGCCTGCCGGTACCTGTCTGCTGAGTCAGGAGTCCCCAGAGCCACCCAGGCCCTAAAGGCCTCCTTCTTCAGTTTTACGGCTTCCCTCACCACTGGTGTTCACCAGCGGGTTCTCGGGTTGTCGCCCTGGCTGGCACCAACAAGCTTTTGGCCACAGCTGTGCCTGGCTGCTTCCACAATGGAGGTTCTGAACAGGATCCATTCAGACTCCATGTCCCCTACCTCCTACGGGACATGGGAGAAGCTCTCCTAGAGGTGTGAGTCAAAATCATTCCGGACAAGGTCCTCTGACAGTCGTTCCCAGCACACCCTCATTAAACGTCTGGGCCTACCGAGTCTGTCCATCAGTTTTCCCTGCTATCTGATCCAACTCACCACCAGATGGTGATCAGTTGACAGCTCAGCACCTCTCTTCACCCGAGTGTCCAAAACATGCGGCCTCAAGTCAGAAAAAACGACTACAAAGTCAATCATTGACCTTTGGCCCAAGGAGCTCTTGTACCAAGTACACTTATGAGCATCCTTGTGTTTGAACATGGTGTTTGTTATGGACAAACCATGACTAGCACAGAAGTCCAATAAGATTTCACTATTCGGGTTCGGATCGGGCAGGCCGTTCTTCCCAATCAGGTTTTCATTCTCACCACTGACCATCCTTAGCAGGATGTTGTAATGAAACTGCAGGTTTTCGAAAATATTTTACTTTCCATGAAACTGTGATGAGGCTTGAGCTCATCAACGAGACAAACGCTGACTGAGAGCAGATGGTTATTCTTAAAGCAACTTTATAACCATATAGTGTGAAAATGTAAATGTGCTTTGAAGGATCTGGGCAGATATGAACAATCTCCCCAATCTGCCAGACAGTTTCAGATTTCAGTAAACAATAAATTGATGTGAAGATGATGTAATCTTTGCAGTTCTGCACTACCTAGTCAAACAAGTTTTCAGTATGTTTTTTTTTATCTAGGAAAGTGCCAGAATACAATTCTGGTTTGCTCTGGTCTGTTCTGCCTCAGTTTCACAACTGTCTACAGAAGACTATAGAATATTAGTAAAAACACAAAAAACATTTTGAGACATTTACAAAGGTTTAATAGAGCATCATTTAAAAATTTTTGGAAATGATTTTTTACACTCTGGAGTTTCGGCACATAATATTCGTCTCAGCAACATACTCATGCAGACACCGTCAAAGCATTTTCCACATGCAGACAATGTCAAAAACCCAGGTTTAGCATGTTGACTATCAAGTATTCCTCAAGTGAGAGGTGAATGCTTGAGAAGAAAAGACTTTGATGGACTGATCTTGAGCTTGTACAAACTCATCTGGGTGAGGACATGCATGAAAAAAGGCTTGATAAGGTTCTTGCAAAGACTTGCCCAAGATCTGAGTTCCTCATTTAGAACACACACACACACACACACACACACAGTGGGTCCTCCAAGCATAAGATAAAAGGAGCTATTTGTGAATCTATCTCCAGCATGTCATCCAGGTGAAGGTTCACCAGCCCGTTTCCGAAACATAGTGGCTGAGAGCAACCTGAACTTCCAAAGCAGTTGTAAAGCTGACATGACAGATTATTTCTATTAAATGCTGAAAGTTCTACAGAGTTCTGTATGTTCATTTCATCTAATATGTTGTGAAAATCTCTGATTTTTTTTATGAATGTCAACATGTATATTTAACACTCCAGAAGAACAACCCCTTGCAGAGAGTCTCAAACATTTTCTTGTTTTTTACCTGCTTTACTCATCTATTGGTAATTTCTTATCACTAGAGTATGGTCTGAGAGACAATTTTTTCCCCATATTTAGCAATTATCTGAGGTGAGAATCTCTTGGGAGCGACAACAGCTTTCCAACCAACAACGTTTCAACGTTCTTAAACACGACACGACATGGTGACAAAGCAGGATGGATGAAGAAGTTAAAAAGCTACGTTTTATGGAAAGCCCACAGGAGATCCTTATTCCTTCCAAACACTAACTACTGAATGTTACGCAGACTAACATTTAATTCCAGTTTGGTTTTTAAATGGTTATTTCCTTTGGTTTAAGTTTATGCCTAGTTACATTTATTTTGTTGTGAAGCATAAGTTGGACAAAAGGCTGATGAATCTGGGGGGTGCGGTGGCGCAGCGGGTTTGGCCGAGTCCTGCTCTCTAGGGTTCGAGTCCCGCTTGGGGTGCCTTGCAATGGACTGGCGTCCCATCCTGGGTGTGTCCCCTCCCCCTCCGGCCTTATGCCCTGCGTTGCCGGGTTAGGCTCCGGCTCGCCATGATCCCGCTTGGGGCAAACAGCTTCAGCCAGTGTGTGTGTGTGTGTGTGTGTGTGCTGAAGAATTAAGGGATGTAAAACAGCTGGAGTATTAAGTACTCACACACACACACATTTTCAGAACCGCTTGTCCCTTACAGGGTCACGGGGAACCGGAGCTTACCCGGCAACACAGGGTGTAAGTCCAGAGGGGGAAGGGGACACACCCAGGACGGGACGCCAGTCCGCCGCAAGGCACCCCAAGCGGGACTTGAACCCCAGACCCACCGGAAAGCAGGACTGTGGTCCAACCCACTGCGCCACCGCGCCCCTCGTATTAAGTACTCCTCATCTCTTACTTCTGTTTTCCACCTGTATGCCAGTGGTACTGTTTCTGAAATGTTTATGCTCTGCTTGACAAATCCTTGTATATGATTTGTTGTTCTTTGTACATAGCGGCTGGCATGAGGTCAAGTTCCCTCGGGGCCTCCGCCACATAGACAGATGCCGCACTAAGAGGACGTGCCTGCTGCTCTATTATTACACTCTGTGCAGACTTGCCTGACACTATGGGTGTGTTCACAGACAGAAAGTCACATCCTACATCCCATATCTTTGTGAGGCCCTCCTTCTTTTGTCACGCTTTTCTTTACCTGTTCAGACCAACCCGGACCAGGTACTGTTTGTCTAATATTGTGCTGCCCTCCCGGTTTACCATGAGTCATGTTCTAACTGTCAATATCGCTGCTGTTCGGTTCAGTGACAGATTACATTCAAGTGGTGGAACCAAGGGGGGGGAGCAGATGAACGTCTAGTTCTGGCAAGCGTGTGCTGGTCCGTGTCGCTCCTGTCCTGCGTTTTTAATTCGCAGAGGCTGTACCATTGAGAGAGAGAATTAACAGCCTAAGAGAATAGTAGCAACAACACGCACCAGGATCAGCTCTGGGAGATTTTAGCTCCGAGAAGGTTTTAGCAACAACTAATTTGCGTGAATTTCTTAGAAAACCCCTTAAATCCCGCGTGGAGTTGCGGTTTATGGGGCTCAGCTTATGCCACAATTAGCACACGCGAGGCAAGAACGGGCAAAACTTGCTTTTGCTAAGGGTGCCTGGAAATAAAACACCACTCAAACTTAGAAGCATATACAGCAATAAACAAATTAAATTCAGCAGCGGCAACGTGTCTGAAACACGGGCAGAAATGAGCAGAAAACCTGTATGAGAAGTACGTGGAGAAAGGATTCTGTGCACTTCTGCACCGCCTGGCTTGTTGAAGCCAACTGCCCGAACCACAGCTCCACATGATCCCAAGCTAGTTCAGAAATGATAAATTCGACAAGCAATAAGCCAACGCAGCCGCCTTAGGAAGAACTAATGAAGTACTGGAAACACAAATGGAAACATTTATAATGGGTGGCACGGTGGCACAGTGAGTAGTGCTGCTGTCTCACAGCACCTGGGTGGTGAGAGAGAAGATGGGTTCGATCCCTGCTCAGACTGTGTGGAGTTTGCATGTTCTCCCTGTGTCTGTGTGGGTTTCCCCTGTATGCTCTGGTTTCCTCCCACAGTTCAAAGACATGCTGTTCAGGTTCCCCCATAGTGTGTGTGTGTGTGTGTGTGTGTGTGTGTGTGTTTCACTGATGCATGGATGAGTAACCCCTTGTAAGTAGTGTATCTAGCAGTGTAAGTCACCTTGGTGAATAAGGTGCGTGGGCTAGTAACACTATATAGAGTTCATTGGAAGTTGCTTTAGAGGAAAAGTGTCTGCTAAGTGAATAAATGTAATGTTTCATCTTGCTAATGTACAAACCGTGGCGTAAGGAACACCTGAGTGTCCCAAAAGATGAAATGTGCATCATTTGGAAATGCTTGGACTGGGATCTAATGCCATCTAATTTAAAAATAAAATTAATCCAAGACGAGCTACATTCCCTAGCAGGTCCGGAAGACCCACATCTGACATGGAAATGCATGCAGTTGTACAGGAAATCAGCAGTTCATGTTCCATCTTCCATCAAATTGCCCTTTCCAGAGTCTTCTTATAAAGTGTTTTCAGCATGAATGCAAATAATATATGATCAGAAGCAAAAAAAAGCATCCCCTTTGATATCCAACTTAATACAGATTCGCTGACATCAGTGAATGTTACATTTGAACACAGTATATAGCAATTATAGCACATAGTGTACAGCACATACACTGAGTGGGTTGTAAAATTTTGGGCCGAGGGTTAACAAAATAGGCTTGCCTTTTTTTTTTTTTCAAACATTAAGCAGGAAACAAGCAACACACCATAATAGCTTCCCCATCCTTTCCCTGAACAATACCCAAAAACAAGCATGAACAGGCTCTAGCGGAAAACATTTCTTTCCACACTTAAATGAAAGTCTCGAAACGTTGCTCATCGTAACCTATTTATGAATTTAATTTTTGTTTTTTAAAAGTTGTAATGGACTCATTCACACAATATTTGTTAGAATTTGGGGTGACCTAACAGTTCTCTGTCTTATCCTGGCACTAAGGCAACCGTTCCCTTTAGAACATATTTGAAGCCATAAAATGGAATGCACACAATCCAAATTCACTGTCAGTTCTATGTACAGTATGTCTTATATATTTATATATTCTATTTATATATATGAACTGGAGATGGGCACAGTGGCACAGCAGGTTTGGCCTGGGCCTGCTCTCTGGTGGGTCTGGGGTTTGAATCCCGCTTGGGGTGCCTTGCGATGGACTGGCGTCCCGTCCTGGGTGCGTCCCCTCCCCCTCCAGCTCCGGCTTGCCGCGACCCCGCTTGGGACAAGCAGCTTCAAACAATGCGTGTGTCTCTCTAAACCAAGGACTGTGTGGTTTCATTTGCGGAGGAATTACCGTGATATTATAAACGGCTCTATTAATGTTGCATAAACACAAACTGGTTACACAAGCGTGGGGTAAACAGGACGACACGAGTTCAATTTGTCGTGCGATCAAGACTTTGCAGACATGTCAGGAAAAACAAGTCCTTTATTGTAGCTTTAGGAAAGCAGGTTAACACTTGGTAAACTGGTGTTATTTACTTTCTAGAGTTAGAGCTATCACTCGTGTGGCGACAGAGCAAAAAAACACAGTGAAGCACGGTTTCCCGACTCACTCCGAGATGTCAAAAGGAGGTCTTTTCAGACATGCAATCTGGAAATTCTCAATAACAAAAAAAGAACCGGTAATAACGGTGAACGACAATACAGGCTGCGCTGCGTAAACATGCTTTCGACTATTTTATTCATTAGTTGCGATAAACATAATACTGCTGCAATGAATGTAGGTTTACCTTACTTGACATTAAAATGAATCGCACTCCACAATACATTGTCGCTACTTTTTATAAAAAAAAATAATAGAATTTTTAACTATACTTAATTACATAGTTCCTAAATTATTCAAAATGTTGCTCGCCCATGTCTGGTTTGGCAACATATTTTGAATGGAGTCACATTTAGTAAGTAGTACAAACACGCATAATACACATTTAGTACAAGTTGAAAAATACATTGAGCCGAATGTTTTGTTAAATGTTAAGGCAGATGTATCAGTTATAAGGCATCACGTATCAGCTCTTCTAGGTATCACCTAAATAGCAGTACTGGGATACACCTGAATTAGTACGGCTTTACTTCAAGTATTAGAAAGGTTCATTGTCATTAGTTGTGATGTCTCTTAAGCATCCGCAAAAACTTGGACTAAATATCCACTGGAGCACTTTAGTGGAACCCGAGCCCTTATTTCACATGGCTCTGTGCGAGGAAGACCGGTGCAGCGATGCTCCCAGTCAGTCAATCGTGCAGCTAGTTGCCGTTGTCGAACAGCGGGGTCACCGTGCCGTCCTTCCACTCTATCAGGATCTCTCCACGCTGCAGGGAGGGCGAGTTGGGGGTCCGCATGGGGTGCCGGGTCAGAGGCGCCCTCTCGTTGGGCACCGGAGAACTGGGCTGGCTGGGCGCTTCAGGCTGGGAGAGAGATTTCAGAACGCAAACCACCTTCTTCTTCCTTTTAGAGGGACGGAAAAGGACAGCCACACACCGACCAGAGA
Organism: Scleropages formosus; assembly: GCF_900964775.1. Classification (NCBI taxonomy): domain Eukaryota; kingdom Metazoa; phylum Chordata; class Actinopteri; order Osteoglossiformes; family Osteoglossidae; genus Scleropages; species Scleropages formosus. Next base: position 6,189,198 of record NC_041822.1, read on the forward strand.
AACAAACAAAGAAGCATGACAAGAGCAGACGTCCAATAATCAAATCATATAAACAACTAAATGCAGTATAATGTTACTGCTCTAGTGGGTAGTGAAATAGAAACAGTATGTCGTTTATTGGGGTTTACATTTCAAAACCATAGATTTATGTTATACTATTGACAGTATGACAAAATTGTACCTCAAAAGTACCGTAGTTATCCTCTCACCTGTTGTAGTGGATGTTGAGAAGGAGAATAACCAACCCAATCACCAAAGCTAGAGAGCTGAGGACCAGCATGGTGACCTTCCAGGTCATTCCTGTAAACCAGAGGTCCAAAACACGACTCAAAGAGACCAATTACAGAAGTGAGCTGAGATTTTTTTTTTTTTTTTTAAATCTGCTTCTGCTGATCCTGTGCTGCCACCCTGGGAATCTCCTTCCCACCACAAAGTCACACCACCACATGTGAATTTCTCATCATTAAATCATAATAAAACTACTTTTACGGGCCACTGCATGTGAATTTCTCTCACCGGCTTACATTCGATGCATGCGTGCAGAGGTGGAACAGAGGCAAGTTGAAAGGAGTTCACACGGGGTGGAGCTGGGGCAAGGGGTTAGGTGAATACATGCTTGACAACTTCCAGAAAACCGAGTCTTAAAACTCTAATTGGATGAAATGAAAACGCAGCAACATGTTCATGACAAGTACACCTTCCCGATAATTACTATATTATAGCTATTAAACCCTCATCGTGAACCGACCCTCAGTGTCGTTAGGTGCTCGACAAAGGGAAAATATTCCTAGAAATGTTTTATTTCATTTTGTCTTGTTAAGCTTGAGAACATTAATATTCAATAATATTAATGTAACACAATATGTTGTATTTTGCAAATATTTTTTAACTTATTTGTAATCTTAATGTATGTCATTACTTTTTTATCCCTCCTCCCATGAGCTTGCGGAAAAAGACATTTCATTTTCAGCAACCACTGCTGTCCGCTGTATTGTTGTGCTTTTGATAAATAAACCTTTGATTGATTGATTGATCGATTTATTGATTGATTGATTGATATTCTATAAAATATTCTTCCAAATAGGGGTGCGGTGGCGCAGTGGGTTGGACCGCAGTCCTGCTCTCCGGTGGGTCTGGGGTTCGAGTCCCGCTTGGGGTGCCTTGCGACGGACTGGCGTCCCGTCCTGGGTGTGTCCCCTCCCCCTCCGGCCTTACGCCCTGTGTTGCCGGGTTGGCTCCGGTTCCCCGTGACCCCGTATGGGACAAGCGGTTCTGAAAATGTGTGTGTGTGTGTGTGTGTATTCTTCCAAATAGTATAAAATTAACCTAAGGCAGATACATACGTGAACCCAAAATGAGCCTCAGCAGGAACTCAGTATCATCTTCTGATGGATGAGATGCAGAAAAAATATCACCCTTGAAGACAATATGTATAAGCATACAGTAATGGCAAAGCGACTAAGGATTCCGGTTTGGGCTCACGGTACGAGCAATTGGCCTGTTCCCAGTTTGGCTGTTCGTCTCCTCATCCACCAATTCTTAACTCTGAGACCTTGTTTTGGAATATAAGTCTGGAAAAGCAACAGCACCATCTTTTGAGCAAACCTTCACTCCACGGTCACTAAATCTCACACCAGCTGTACTTGAACGTTCCTGCATGTAAAGTGGGAAATCACAGCCCCGTCACTTCTCTGCCTTGATCGTCTCTCTTAATAGAGTCGTACCCTCCGCTTAGCGACTCCTAATTCATTCCCGAATTTGGGCCAAACTTTCAAAAACTGGTTCATGAAATTAGTTATTCTGTTATTTCTTGTGGGATAAAATTACAGTTCTTTCCAGTCCCAGCCCAAGTTCACAGCAAAATCACCCAAAATGTCTCCTCATATGGTAAGAAAAAAAGGTGCATAACACATTGATGTAGAACATGTTTTTCCTTTTTTTAAAACATATAATATATATATTATATATTTTTTTTAACTTGAGGAAAGCTTTTTTAATGCCGGGCATCTGGGAATGGTGTCCGTGGTGGGACTAGCAAACCTAGGCCTGTAGAAAAAAAGTTTTTTATCTGTGATATTTTTTACGTTTACATTTGCAGCAGAGGCAAGAACAATTAACATTATTTTATTTCATTATGTTTTTACATTTTCCTTCAGCTGTATAAACAAATGCATAAATTAGGCAAGACTTCTTATTTTGTCATTACTTTTTTAATGTTTTGCTGGGTCTATAGGATAACAGTGAACTATATGCAAACATTGCATTCGTTTAGGATCTAATTTTTATTAAATAAATTTTAAAAGTGAGTGGTTTAGTCAAGTAAACGTACCATGATGTGTGCGGCCCGCCTCAAGTAAGACAAACGGCACATTTAAACAAATGAATAATTACAAAATTAGAGACTACAGTATAGCATCTGAGGGGCGTGGTGGCGCAGCGGGTTTGGCCTGGGCCTGCTCTCTGGTGGGTCTGGGGTTTGAGTCCTGCTTGGGGTCCCTTGTGATGGACTGGCGTCCCATCCAGGGTGTGTCCCGTCCCCCTCCAGCCCTGTGCTGCTGGGTTAGGCTCTGGCTTGCCATGACCCCGCTTGGGATAAGTGTGTGCGTGTGTGTGTGTGTGTGTGTGTGTGTGTGTGTGTGTGTGTGTGTGTGTGTGAGAGTATAGCGCCTGCCCTGAAACGAAGAGCGTGGCTATGTGTTTCCCACAATGCAGTGTGTTTCACCATCTCTATCACGCAACCACCTGGTGTAACTTTCAAATGCGGTCTCGGTTCATTGCGCCAGACCAAACGCAGCTGGCCAGGACCTGATGCGGTAGACAGGATAAACTAAAATCAGTACCAATTAACATTAAGCAGTGTTAATAACTGTGAACTAGTTGAATGGAAACCTGTACCGGGGCACCAAAAACACAGGAGGAGCACAAGCGATTCTTATTTGGCAAGCGATTTTCATACCCACCATTCTCCAGGCCGAAAAAAGCCATCGAGGGCTCCACGGGAGGGAGGCTAGTGAGAGACTGTGCTGTAAAATGTGTGACGGTCGGGTAAAGCAGAGCTCGACCATCCTCTGCTGCAGCTACAAGACTAAAACCTAGGATACAGGAAAGACAAACAAGATTCAGACTGCTGTGATGATTTTAAGACAGCTTCAGGAGGAGCTACAATTTCTTGAGAAGATGTATTGAGACATGCTTTGAGAGAACTCTGCGCTCAGAACATGGTTTCAGTCGACACAACAGTTACATAGAAGACATATATAGAATGGAGGACATGCAACCATTAGACTTGCCTATTACTTTATTTTGAGTGTCTTTACAGTTATGAAACTATGACTGAAAAATCTTTTCTTGATATAATTACAATGTTTTGAGCAGTTTTCTCAAGAAATGCTGGAGGCTTTTGTTTGCAACATTTATTTCCGCAATATTCTGAGCACGTAAGTGTTCACAGCATGTCGAGTGTATTTGTTACATGGTACTAAAATACAGCCCCGTAGAAGGTCACAGATCAAAAGAAAATACACTCACCAGCCACTTTATTAGGTACACCTGTTCAACTGCTTGTTAACGCAAATATCTTATTAGCCAATCACATGGTAGCATCTCAATGCATTTAGGCATGTAGACATGGTCAAGACGATCTGCTGAAGTTCAAAGTGTGCATCAGAATGGGGAAGAAAGGTAATTTAAGTGACTTTGAATGTGGCATGGTTGTTGGTGCCAGACGGGCTGGTCTGAGTATTTCAGGAACTGCTGATCCACTGGGATTTTCACGCACAACAATCTCTAGGGTTTACAGAGAATGGTCAGAAAAAGAGAAAATATCCAGCGAGCAGCAGTTCTGTCGGCGAAAATGCCTTGTTGATGCGAGGTCAGAGGAGAATGGCCAGACTGGTTCGAGCTGATAACTCAAATAACCACTCGTTACAACTGAGGTATGCACAAGAGCATTTCTGAACGCACAACACGTCGAACCTTGAAACAGATGGGCTACAGCAGCAGAAGACCACACCAGGTGCCACTCCTGTCAGCTAAGAACAGGAAACTGAGGATACAATTCGCACGGGCTCACCAAAATTGGACAACAGAAGATTGGAAAAACGTTGCCTGGTCTGAGTCTTGATTTCTGCTGCGACATTCAGATGGTAGGATCAGAATTTGGTGTTAACAACATGAAAGCATGGATCCATCCTGTCTTGTATCAACGGTTCAGGCTGGCGGTGGTGGTGGTGTAATGTTGTGGGGGAAATTTTCTTGGCACAGTTTGGGCCTCTTAGTACCAACTGAACATCATTTAAATGCCACAGCCTACCTTAGTATTGTTGCTGATCATGTCCATCCCTTTATAACCACAGTGTACCCATCTTCCAGCAGGATAACGTGCCATGTCACAAAGCTCAAATCATCTCAAACTGGTTCTTGAACATGACAATGAGTTCACTATACTCAAATGGCCCCCACAGTTACCAGATCTCAATCCAATAGAGCACCTTTGGGATGTGGTGGAACGGGAGATTCGCATCATGGATGTGCAGCCAACAAATCTACAGCAACTGCATGATGCTAACATGTCAGTATGGACCAAAATCTCTGAGCAATGTTTCCAGCACCTTGTTGAATCTATGCCACAAAGAATTAAGGCAGTTCTGAAGGCAAAAGGGGGTCCAAACCGGTACTAGCAAGGTGTACCTAATAAAGTGGCCGGTGAGTGTACGTCCAGTAAAAGTTCCATCACTTTTTCATTAGTTTTGACAATGTTGTTACGTTATTTACTTTTTTGTTTAATGGCAGAACCCATATGAAAGTTGAAAAGCCCGGCAGTTGCAGAACTTCAATGTTAAACTTCATTTTAATTTGCTCACTTTCGTTTAATTTTCCTCCCGTTTTCGAGAACTGAATTTGTTGGCATTAAGATAAATGCAGATCACCCATTAATAGATCTGTTACCTAGAAGGAGTCTTCAGTCAGATTGGGGAATTACTGCGCTCTTGCTCTGTGACACCTGATGGTGGTTTCGGCAGAGACGGGTTGCGGAGGCACTACTGAAGCATGGAGGATGAGCATCAACCGAGGTCACCGGACAGATGGTGCGTGTCTACAGCGTTCTACGGCTCTTACTCTTCTTCAGGAGCGTGTTAGTACTGCTTGTGGGGGAAGTGTCCGCTACATCATGTCGATGTCCATGGTGCTCGCTGCAGATGGTGTGGCCACTTTGCCTCTTCCATATGGTATTTAGGCCAGGCTCCTTGGAGAGGAAGAGCTTGGTGGAGCTGCGCCGGGTGCCCAGGTAAAGGCCCCTGCTCTTCAGTATCACATCACCCTCTCTGGTGCAGCGCCAGGCCTGGTTCACTCTATCTCGACGACCTGCCCCACAGCTCTGCAGGCGGACGCTCTTATGCTCCTGGCCCTGGAACACGCTCAAACACTCTCCCGTGTGCCAGCTGCTCAGGGCCAGGGTGTCAGGGTGCCACTGCCAGTGCTGGAGGGTTGAGCTGAAGTTGCACGCCTCTAGGCTCACCCTGCCTCTGGACCTGCCCCCCTTCACCTGCAAACACCTCTCCAGTTGCTCGTGCATCATGGTGAACCCCAGCACATCTGAGAATGAAGAGTTACACACTTCCGGGTCTTACTGAACAAGTAGGAGCTATAGAGCAATCCTATACTGTACTTATTCTATATTATCATACTCTGGATGCTGAACACATGGTCTTTGCACTTCCAGATTAAATGAGAGGTGGTAAGTGGAATGAACTTTCTTTGTATCTTTCATGGTCTTACAGCCATTATTAGACCGCTTTGATTTAACTATGAAAAACATTCTAAAATGCGTATTTTTCCAATAGTGCTTCCAGTAACTTTACTCCGGGAAATTTTCTCACGTATGAATTTTTACTCTGTCCAAATACTTAAGCGGGGCAAATTATTTGCTTCTAGTTTTTCTTCGACGTGCAGCTGGAAATGACAGAATCCTCGGGTTTCGTACTGCACTTGTGGACCGTTTTGAAAATAACGAAAGAGAAACTAGAGAAGAGATGGAAATTGAGCATGGATCCCTGAAGAAAGGAGGGGTGACTGGTGACTGGAGGGACCGGGTTCCAGGGGCTCCAGGTTCCAGCCAGAACAAACAGGAAGCACATTTTCAATCAAAGCTCAGCTTTATAAGCATTTCCCTTCCTAGCGGCGCAACACATCAAAGGATTTGCTTCCCTCGCAATGTACTGTACTGCAACATGTTAACACTGTGTGATGTACACTGCTACATTGTAACATGATCACACACACATTTACAACAGCGGCAGTGAAGTAGAATGTGGGCCATAAAGCTCGAGAGATCATTAGAATATTTAGTGTTAAAAAGGTTGTGGAGAAATTCCCTGCGATGTGTGTCGTCTGTTTTCCTTCTTTTTCACTCGTGCAACTTGTTTCGCTGTTAAGCGGATAACTGTACCGCAAAATCGTACCGCAAACGGACCACGGCCGCTCTTCGGAGAGCGAAGCCGAAGGCCGGGAGGGACTGGAGGCGGCGGCGGCTCTTACCGCGGAGAAGGAGCGCGGCGAGCGCGGCGATCGCGGCCAGGACGGAGCTCGCAGGCGCTCGCAGGCGTCTCTCCATGGCAGCCGAGCGAGGACCTCAGCCCGGCGTCTCCAATGGCAACGACCCCCCCGCTCTGACGGTGCGAAACACTCAAACGCTGCTCCGCTCGCTCTCTCTGGCGCTGCTTAAAAATAAACACAAAATAATTAAAAAAAAAAAAAAAAACCATCATCGCATATTTAAGAGAAACTCATGTGATGTATGACAATCCCACTGGCTACATGATGACTAGACTAGACTGGGGACAGCCGTGCCACACATGCAGTCTCTTCGTGTCCCGCGTGGGCCGGACGGCCTGCATCGCTGGGCTGGCGGAAAGGCCAGTGGACGTGGCTAGAATGGTGATTGAAGAGTAAAAGGGTCGAATTACATTCCCTTCCAAGGGGGTACACGCCACAAAAACTACTGTAGTTCTTTTATGTTGCACTTCTCTGGGCTTGACACTTTCCCAGCTTGTCCTGCTCCTCCTGCCAAGAGGGGGAACTTCTCCCGTCCTTTCCCATTAAAAAATGCATTATGAGTCAACGGTTGCCGCATAGTAGTTAAAGCGGGTAGAGCTGCTACCTCACGGTGCTTGGGCTGCGGTTTGGAACGTGGACCGAAATCTCGCGCAGTCTGTGTGGAATTCGCATGATCTCCTTGTGTTTGCGTGGGTGCTCCGTGCGTCCTCCCGCAATCCAAAGACACGTACGGTTGCTCTGCGACGGACTTGTGGGTGAAAGCTTGAACTCAGGCAAGCAGTTAAGCAAAAAATACTTTAGTGGTACAATCAAGGTTCAGTCAAGAGTACCACCAAGACACAGAGTACCAGCAGTGGCAGGATGTCACAAAGTGCTTTGAGGTATCCCCCCGAAAGGAAAACAGGTATTTATGCCAAGAAGGACCCCATGTCTACTGGATGATTCAAGCTCATCCACGATCCGTTGTAAGACGGAAACAAACGGTCCGATAAGGTGTAAAAGCAGCAGCTGGCCTGTCTCTGTTTGGGCTGGTCACAAAATCCTTGTGTCATTAATGGAGCACCGAAAGACGAAAAGATCAGGTAGCGTTCGAAGCAAAGAGATACGCAGTAAAAGGCAAGGAGCTGTTCAGTGTTAATGTTGGTACATCCTGGCTCTGGTGTCCATAAAGACAAGGAAGCTACGAGATTAATTAGGCAGAACAAACCCAGGCTTCACCTAGAGGAATGTCCAGTTAAGCTGTTTCAGGCTTCACCAGAAAAGAATTTCTTCCACACACTGGTGACCCCATGGTGTACTGTGGGTGACCACCCTGATTATGTATGGATGGATGGATGGATGGAAGAAGCAAGGACTTGATGCAGTACACTGGACAATCCTACCATAAGAATGAATCTGTGAATGCATGATTACGGGTTTCTTTTTAGCAAAATCTCTCTTACTTCTCCAGGTATCTCCTCATACCGCAGTGTCTTACTAATTGTAACACATCTTATAATTTAAGATAGGACATGCGTAATTACAGTTTTCTCCTTATGAACTGAAGTCCATTGAATTTTCAGAAATCCACATAGAGTATTTAAAGAAGTATAGCAGCCTATTGATAAGAAAGCATCTTTGTAATGAGCAGGGAAAAGTGTGGCATCATGGGAGATATTCACACACACACACACACACACACACATTTTCAGAACCGCTTGTCCCATACAGGGTCACGGGGAACCGGAGCCTACCCGGTAACACAGGGTGTAAGTCCAGAGGGGGAAGGGGCACACCCAGGACAGGACACCAATCCCTCGCAAGGCACCCCAAGCAGGACTTGAACCCCAGACCCACCAGAGAGCAGGACTGTGGTTCAACCCACTGCAACACCACACCCCGGGGGATATTCAGTTAAAGTAATTAAAAAATGCCTTATTAGCATCATGGTATACACTGATTCAGTAAAAGTCCGTGCTCCTTACTGCAGCGAAAGAGGAAGGACCAGCTTCAATTACCCTCAACGGAGTGGGCCCTACGCTCTCCAAAAGGCAGAATACTATTGTCAGCAAACACACACACACACACACACATTTTCAGAACCGCTTGTCCCTCACAGGGTCACGGAGAACCGGAGCCTACCCGGCAACACAGGGCGTAAGGCCGGAGGGGGAGGGGACACACCCAGGACGGGACGCCAGACCATCGCAAGGTACCCCAAGCGGGACTTGAACCCCAGACCCACCGGAGAGCAGGACTGCGGTCCAACCCACTGCGCCACCGCACCCCCTCTTGTCAGCAAACACTTTGAATAAAAGAAAGCTGTCAAGAAAAGTATGTTCTTTTCAGAGTTATAATTACAGAAAAATAAACGTTATTTAACATTTGTAACATGTATCTAATGTAACAGCGACAACAACAATAGCAATACACTAATTAGGAGCGGCATGCGATGAATAATTGCACGCGATTGGTCGAGCACAAATTAGGGGCGGTATACAAGGAATAGCCGCATGCGATTGGTTCCGCACCAGTAAGGGGCGGTCCTTCACGTGCTCTGCCTCATTGGCTCCTGGAAGATGGCAGATGAGACTGTACCGCTAACGGACCGGCGGAGTGAGACGCGTAAATAAAACGAGGCGAGCTACACATTGTCACGTAGCACATGTGCAAACATGAAAAAGGAGGCAAACAGGACAAGTTAGCTGCAAGAACGACCCCACCGACCGAGTCCAGATATGAAGAGAAGACGTAGTAGCGCACGTCCGATTCGCACGTCTCAAGGTATCCGCCGCCGCCGCCGCGGCGTTCCGACCCACGAAACGTGGCTGTGTTGTTTGACAGCTGTCAGCGGTCGGCGATCAGCGAAGGAGGAAGGGCTCCGCGCGCAGCACATCTGGAGGCCACAGTCATCTGAGTCACTGACTGTGTGTCCTGTCCAGGCCGCCCCCACAGCTGGCTGGCTGCGTGTGCCTTGTTTTCTTCGCATCGCCACTGACTGACATGCTGAGCTCAGCTGTGTTGCTGTGCTGAGCTGTGTTGTGGCTGAACTGTGCTGTGATGCGCTGTGTGTCCTGCTGTGCTTTGCTGCAGCTGACCCGTGGTGCTGTGTTGTGGCTGAGCTGTGCTGCGGTTGCTCTGCGAAACAATAAACCCCGAATCACATGCAGATGTCGGGATGTTGGGCTCTGCGTATGAAACAACCATTTTTGGAGAAACAGAAGTGTCCAGTCTGCCAAAACGTGAAGTTTGTGAAAAATAACAGAAGTGTGTGCCCTTTGCTGTCCTTACCCTACTTACACGTACAATGTTACAGTGCATATCAGGTCAACTTGTCATCAGTCTTCTGGATGTTTCCTGTTTCTAATTATTCGCTTTTATTTCCTATACGCACACAGAGCATCTGAAACCGCTTGTCCCGTACAGGGTCGCGGGGAGCCGGAGCCTGACCCGGCAACACAGGGCGTGGGGCCGGAGGGGGAGGGGGAGGGGACGCTCCCAGGACGGGACGCCAGTCCATCACAAGGCACTCAAAAGCGGGACTCGAACCCCAGACCCACCGGAAGGCAGGACCTGGTCCAACCCACTGCCCCACCGCACCCCCTCCTATTTCTTATACTACAGCCCATAAATAGCCTGTAGTGAGTTACACATGTCTGCTGTACCTTTATTGCTCTTTATTTGGCTGAGGCCTTTTTCCAAGGTGACTTACAATATTAGATCATCAACTTTCCAATGATTTGCCAGTTTATACAGCAGGGTACACTTAGTGTGTCGGTTTAGGGTAAACAACCTGATCGTGGGTTCTACAGCAGGAACAAGGCCTCAGATTGGGGACCTTTGCTTTGGAAGACAGCAGTCCTAAGCCAGACACTACCGAGTGTCCCAGAACATCGAATATGGAAGTTTTCTGCGTTAATTTCAGTGATGTGGAGAGTCAAGGTGGAGATGACTTCCGTCGCCCTGTTGTTAACTCTAGTGGCCCAGTGAAATGAGGGCTGTGTCATTACCGCAGCTTGCTGCGTCTACACCTGGGTCCTCCAGCTGCCGCTGCTAAGTTGTTCTGGCGGAATCCCCGTTTTCTGGAGCCGAGGACAAAACGAGTCGAGATTTGATTTAGAATCTCTTCGTTCCATTAGTAAGTGAACGTGAATCGGGGAACTCTGATCGCATGCAAGTCACACATGTCCCGCTGCAACCTCCTTTTCATGCCCTCAGATAAAATTGAAGTACAAACATTGTGTAACTGGATAACTACATGTATTCTGTATGAATGAGTAACTACTAGAATTCTATACTGACAAGTAACAAGGTGACTGCAAAAATTCTGTATCGCTAAAAATATGAAGCTTACATAAGACATGACATTTACATGTATTCAATTAGCAGACGCTTTTCTGCAAAGCAACGTACATCTCATAGAAAATACAATGTGTTCATTACATTAACAGAAAGAGACACTTAGATGCAGACATGTGATTCATAAGTGCAGTTAGTTTGGTTCATATGGTGGAAAGAAACAATGTTCATCACACGAGTAGATGCATAAAACTTTATCCAAATGTCCACGATTCCTGATCACCTTCCTAGTATTTTTTTTAAAATATATATAAACATTTACATTACATTACAGAACTAGCTGTGTAAAGGTTTATCTGGGCATGATCTTAAAGTTATAGTGTATGAACATTTACACCTTACATGAGCTGGAGAGATGATGGGCAAAGTGAGTCTGGAAGAGATGAGTTTTCAGACCCTTTTTAAATGTGGACAGAGTTTCAGCAGTTCTGAGTGAGAGCAGGAGGTTGTTCCACCACAAATGAGCCAGAACCGAGAACATCCGTGCTTTACCTCTCATGCGTAGGACCACCAAGCACACAGATGTGGAAGAGCATAGCAGTCTGGCTGGCCTGTAGCGAACGATCAAGTCTTGTAGATAGATGGGAGCAGTTCTATTGATGCATTTGTAGGTCATAACCAGGGTCTTAAATTTGAACCGGGCCTCTATGGGAAGCCAGTGCAACAAGTAGGGGAGATACATGCGAACCCTTCGGCAAGTCAAACACAACTCAGGCAGCAGCATTCTGTGTCAGCTGTAGAGGTTTGATGGCAGTAGCAGGAAGGCCAGACAAGAGAGAGAGGTGCAGTAGTCCAGATGGGATGTCACCATGGCCTGGACAAGTAATTGCTCAGAGTCTGTTGTGAGGTAAGGACAGATCCAGCGGATGTTATGCAGGGTGTATCTGCAGGTCCAGGTTGTGGCTTTGATGTGCTGAGAGAAAGACAGACTTGAGTCAATCATCTCTCCCAGACTCTTAGCCAAGGAGGTAGGCAAAATGAGTGAATTGTCCAGTTTGATCGATAGCTCGTGACAGGAATACAAGCAGGCTGGGAGGTGTAGGAGCTCTGTTTTGGCGAGGTTGAGTTGCAGGTGGTGATCAGGTGCAGTGATGTCTGACAGGCAGGCAGCGATGTGCACGGAAATGTCTGACGCTTCAGGTGGAAAGAGAGGAAGAGCTGGGTATCATCACCCTAGCAGTGGTATCTGAATCCATGGGAGGTCATGACAGGGCCGAGGGAGGAGGTGTAGATCGAGAAGAGCAGAGGGCCCAGTACTGAGCCCTGCAGGACGGAGACAGGAGAGAGGCAGAGAAGAAGAACGGGAGCCCCGCCAGACCACTTGATAGGATCTGTCAGAGAGATAGGACTCAAACCATCTTAGTGCCATTCCTTTGATCCCAAGCTGATTAAGAGAGGAGAGCAGAATTTTATGGTTGACAGTGTCGAATGCTGCAGATAGGTCAAGGAGGATGAGGACCGAGGAGAGGGAGGCCGCTCTAGCTGACCGGAGAGCATCAGACACTGCCAGGAGCGCTGTCTCGGTGAAGTGATCAACTTCGAATCCAGACTGATATCCATCGAGGATATGGTTCCAGGTGAGGAATTCAGATAGTTGATCACAGGCCACTCGTTCTAGAGTTTTAGACAGGAAGGAAAGGAGGGAGACTGGCCTATAGTTTTGGACTAAGTTAGGATCCATAGAGAGTTTCTTTACTAGAGGTGAAATGAGAGCAGTTTTGAAGGCAGATGGGAAGCAGCCAGAGGAGAGCGAGGAGTAGTTGAGCTTAGAGATGAAGGTGGAGAGTTGAGGGGAGATGGTCTGTAGGATTGACAATAGGATCGGATCAAGCGAGGTGGTAGCGCTGGGTGATATCAGGAGATCGGAGATTTCAGATTCTGAGAGTGGCTTGAATTCAGACAGCATGACTTCGCTGGGAGGTCCAGCACGAACGAGGCAGGGTGATGCTGAGAACTTGTTCGTGATCACGTTGACTTTGTCTCTGAAAAACAAAGCAAAGTCATCGGCAGTGAGAGTAGAAGGAGAGGGTGACATCGCTCTGCAGCCCAGAGTTTGGTCCTGTTAGCACATAATGTATCAGTCAACCATGGGGTGGTGCTGGGCATCCTGGTCTAGAAGACAGTGGTCAGAGAGAGTCAAGAGAGGAAGATAGGGGCAGAGAGGAAAATATTAGTAGCATTGTCTGTTGATGGATCTGAGAATTGTGCAGCAGAAGGGAGAGCAGACAGTGTGGCAGAGGCAAGAGATTTTAATGTGTAGAATATTAGCACATTTTAACATTTGCACTGGTTTGGGATTTTATTTGAAAATTTCATGCGCTGGGATGTACCCTTGAAAGCTGTGTAAAAGCATCATCTGAAACCGCTTGTCCCATACGGGGTCACGGGGAGTCCGAGCCTAATCCTGCAACACAGGCGTAGGGCTGGAGAGGGAGGGGACGCACCCGGAACAGGATGCCAGTCCGTCGCAAGGCACCCTAAGCGGGACTCGAACCCCAGACCTACCGGACAGCGGAAACTGGTCAAACCCACTGCGCCGCCCCTCTGCCCCGTTTAAAAGTATATTAACAAAAACGGTGACATCGTTAAGAGGGCTTTTCTATTTGTCTTCGGCAGGTAAAAATCACGTGATGGAGCTTGGCGAGCTGGAGGGCTCTGTCTGGGATGGATTCTCTCGTGTGAAGGAAGAGCACATCGATCTTTTGGAGGTGAAAGAAGAAGTGCGTAGTTCTCAGCGCGTCTTTGAGAAAGGAGAGGCGGAGGCTGCTTTGGAAAACCCAAATCCCACCTTTGCGGGAGACCAGCTGCCGCGCAGCAGTCCGGAGGGGAACCCGAGGTCGGATCTCCGCGATCGGCCTCCAAGCAGAGGTCTCAGAATCACTCGACTCCGGGAAAAAAGTAGCAGCCGGGCGTCCAGCGCAAGTAAAACGCTGAAACCGAAAGACAAGGCAGGTAGCTTGACTGTACTTGAAGGCACTGCCAGGAAGACGATGAAGGAGGAAGGCCAGAGGAGTGCAAGCAGCTACCCCTGTCAGAACTGTAACAGCGTGTTTCCTACCAGCACTGGCCTGCAGGACCACCAGAAGGAGGTGCACAGCCCTCCGCGGCCCTACGCTTGTCACGTGTGCGGCAGGTGCTTCCGCTATTCCTGCGTCCTGACCAATCACATGCGCACCCACTCCGGGGAACGTCCCTTCGCCTGCCAGTCGTGCCCCAAGCGCTTCACCCAGATGGCCAGTTTCCGCATGCACCAGCGCATCCACAGTGGCGAGAAGCCTTTCCGCTGCAAAGTGTGCAGCCGCAGCTTCAAGCGCCGCTGCGACATGCTCAGGCACGCCAGCACACACACCGAGGAGAAACTGCACAGCTGTACCGAGTGCGGTGAGTCTTGGCCTCCGTGCCGCGCTGTGGAGGTGGTCCGTCGTGATCTCACGGTCTGTCATCCCGGGCTTCGTTTTCTCTACCTTTCTGAACACTGGAAATTAAATACACCTGACAGTAGAATATAGTCATTATGACGAATGAATTTCTTATGAATGATTCTTTATAGCTGCTAATTGGAGCACTTAAAGAAACCACGGTGTGCTTTAAAACCGCATCGTAAATATGAATGTAAAACACATTGCAAAATTGTAGTTCTGTACACAGGCCTGTACTGGACTTTGCTCTTTTGTCACAGATCAAAATGAGCTCAATTGAACGGAACTGATTCGCATTATTACGGTATAGAGGGCTCTTGTCTCGCAGTGACACGGAGCGCAGAACGAAGGGTTAGAGCCATAATACAAATAAAAGGTTGGCTATACATTAAATGACAACAGTATCCATGCGGTTATTAAAGCTGTAAGTATGCCCGCTGGCCGTGGAGGAAAGGAAAAAAAAAAGCTCCCAACCGAAAAGCAAGGGAGGAAAAAAAAAAAAAAAAAAAAACTCTAGGGGTCCAAGTACGGGTGGCTGCCCCCCCCAGTAGCTGTTTATAACAACAGTTTGCTTTTCCTTCCTCCAGGGAAGCGGTTTCGACGCGCTGTCCACTTGCGCTCTCATGCTCTCATCCACTCTGGAGAGCTGCCCTTTCCCTGCCCAGAATGCGGAAGAAAGTTCCGGCACACGACCAACCTGGCCATACACCGACGCATCCACTCCGGGGAGACGCCCTACTGCTGCAAAGTGTGCAGAAAGGGCTTTCGGCAGAGCGGGCATCTCAAACTGCACGAGCGCGTGCACACGGGGGAGCGGCCCTACCCCTGCCCGGACTGCGGCAAGGCCTTCGGCCGTCTGGTCTACCTGCAGGACCATCGGCGCGTTCACACGCGCGAAAAGCCCTACTACTGCGAGGACTGCGGGCGCTGCTTCAGTCGCCCAGGCAACCTTCAGACCCACCGTCTTGTGCATTCGGCGGAGAAGCGCTACAAGTGCGCCGCGTGCGGCAAGAGCTTCCGCCACTACACGGGCCTCAAGGCTCACAGACTCGTGCACACGGATTCCAGACCTTACAGCTGCAAGGACTGCAAGAAGACGTTCCGGGGCCTCGGCGGGCTGCGCATCCACGAGCGCAGCCATACCGGTGCCCGCCCGTACGTCTGCGCCGTCTGCGGCAAGGCTTTCAAGGAGCTCAACGTGCTGAAGAACCACGGACGGCTTCACTCGGGGGAAAAGCCCTACGGGTGTGAGAAATGCGGGAAGAGTTTCCGCCAGCTGGGGGCGTACCGCACTCACCAGCGTCGGCACACCGGCGAGAAACCCTACTCCTGTAGCCAGTGCCCCAAGACGTTCCGCCACAACAGCAGCCTGAAGGCGCACGTCAAAATCCACACGGGGGAGGCCCCCTTCCCTTGCCCGCAGTGCGGGCGGCTCTACATGCACATGAGGAGCCTTCAGCTGCACAGCCGCACTCACGGCGACGGCGACGGCGGCTTGAAGGAGCCTCCGCGGAACAGAAGGACGGCGCGTGGCGGAGCGGAGGATAAGAACAAATGAACGAAACAAAGGCCGTGTGACGCGGTGCCGGAGGCGAGTTCGCTAAGGGCACCCGCACCATCGCCATCACCGTCGATGGGCTTCTTTACAGGTTCCTTTCCAAGAGTTTGTTTCTTTGCACAGTTCCTGTGATCCTACGTGGAGAGATGCTTCCAAAGCATGAAAAGATACTTTCGCAAATAATATGTGATACTGAACCGCACCCGTGTAAAGCGGTTGAACAGAAACATTGATGCCTGACCAGTGTCGTGTTAACGAAACAGCCGATGAACAGTGAAATCTTGATATGATCCATCTGTCGCCATTAATCGTGTTTCATAATTCTTGGTGGCGGGGGTTCGGAACCTGTGCTTGAAACGGAGGGTGCAAGGCAGGGTACACCCAGCGCAGGACTCCAGTCTATCAGCGGCTAACTGAAGCGCACCCGTTCGTAGTCTACAGGCAATTTAAAGTGATCGGTTCTCCTGAGAGGAAATGTTTCTGGAGTGTGGGAGGAAACCAGAGCACCCAAAGGAAATCCACATGAGCCCAGGCACGGGGAAAACACGCAAACTTCACACAGACTGAGCCAGATCGAAACCCGCATCCAAACCCTCCGTGAGGCACGAGCACGACCAGCTTCAGCACCATTGCGCCCTCAGGTGATACTGGAATTTGCATGGACCCGTCTGCTGAAGGAATGTTTGAAGCTTTACATCTTGGCGTTATAGACCTGACCAAACATCACCTTTATGGCTTGATGTAAACTGTTTCTGCTCCGAATATCGTGCACTTAATTTGGGGGGAAACGTGAGCTGTTAGAATTCTGCATTTGTTGCCATTTATTGCACAACGCCTTTGGGGGAAATTATTTTTCATAACCTTGCAAATATTGTCAGAACATATTCCTGATTTTTTTTTTTTTTTTTTTCGTTTCATGTTCATTTTAAGTTTGAAAATAAAATGGAAATTGCAATACATTGATTTAGAATGAATGGCCTTGGTGACTTTGCTAAATAAAATTGGTAATAGAGAGTAAAAATGACTTGTTTTGGTGGAATCTATGCAACACATCAGCTGAATTCAGATTTCACCTTCGCTACCAATACTGCTCTGATTATTTTAGGCCTTGATTTGTGTCCGTCTTTTCCAGGGTAGAAGCACGACGTGACCTGCTGAAGGTGATCCGCTACGAACTGGTGTGCGCACAGCACTGGGATTTGCTCCTTGCTGCTGCTGGCCTCCAGACCTGCATGAGAATCAGGCTGCCAGGCTGCTTTAGCAGGTCTGCGAGGGTCAGCGGAGGGGACAGCTACATGGTGTCCAACGACAAGCTGCAGGGGAGGGCCAGAAAGTCTTGCTTTTGACCGTTTCCCTGAAGGTTCATAACTGCAATGTCTAAGCTGCTTTTCTCCATGGTTTCGAAAAGCCTTTCGCACAATCCCTGGCTACCACCTCTGCACGTGTGCTCAATGGTGTGTTTGTGCCCAGCTTCAGCAGGGCTTTGTTCTTTATTCCTGGGAGTCACGGGCTGCGAAGCCTTGGAACCGGGAATGCAAGGTGGGCTGGGTGCATCACCGGTACCATGGGCAAGGTTGGCTTGGTCTACACCCTTGTCTTAGCTCGCTGAGCACCCTGAGGTTCGGGGGGGAAACTCCATCACCAGCGTGGGCGACATGGTGCCATCCGGGTTAAGCCTGTCTCTCTTTTAGCGGGGGGCCCAAGGCCAGTGCGGGTTGCTTTTTTCTGCCTTGTACGTCTTTATTGGGAGCTATATAAAACGGTGAGACCTAAGTTCTCTCCTGCTGTGTTTTATGTCCGGATCCTTTAGATCTGCTTCCCCGTCAACTGGCACCTTAAATGACCCCTGTAAGAGAGCTGCCAGAAGTGCTGCAGCAGCACAAACGTGCAAAACCCATTTAAATGCCAACATTTAATATTACAGAATACCTTATTAAAGTGGGTGGTGTATGGAATAGTAATAGTGCAACGTTACCAGTGTACTACACCTTTCATATTTACCTATATCTGCATGGCTTGTGAAGTAAATTTGTTGCATGCGAGACAGGGTCCAGGGACCAAGAATTTCTGAGGCATCGATGGTGTTCTGAGTCCTCCTCACAGGAGAAGGTCCCTTTCTATTCCACTGCAGTCACCAGAGCATCCTGAGCGCCACCACGAGCGCCACCAGCCGCTGTACGTGACGGATCAGGAAACAAGATCACTGGTGATGCAACAAACCCTAACATGACATCATTACTGTGCCATCAACAATATCCATTTTGACTTACTGTCATCAACGGATGATTTTGTTGGTGAAGTTAAGGAGCAGGTTATGTAAATCTGAAAGAGGCAACTCTCCCTTCACATCAATGCTGTGCTGTCACGTCCCACCTATACTGGTGGGGTCTGAGTCTCCCAGCCTTTCTCCTGTTACTCTTCTAGTGGAAACAGGGTAATACCGCACAGCGCTCTTGTGCCAGTAAACTTGTCTACACATGAAGATTTGCACGTAGTCATTGTGGAAGAAAAGGTTCATCCTTAAACATACACACACACTGACTGAAACCACTTGTCCCGAGCGGGGGTTGCGGGGAGCCGAACCCGGCAACACAGGACGTAAGGCTGGAGGGGACACACCCAGGACGGGACGTCCGTCCATCATAAGACACCCCAAGCGGGACTCGAAACCCAGACCCGCCAAAGAGCAGGACCTGGTCAAACCCGCTGCACCCCCCCATCCTTAAACCGTTTATTTTAATGTGGAGACATTTTCACGTTACTCTGTGCCTGGATCTCCTCTCGGTACTGCCTTTGGCTGTCGACCGAAGGTCCTGAGTGAGGTGAGTTGTGTCCTAAAACCAGTTTCACTAGTAATTCACACGACTGTAACCAATTCCTTAGTTGTGTTACATTGTTAGTCAAGAAAACAGTGCGATGGTCTCAAATAGACTGCTTTACCTGTCACCTCAAGCACACACAGCAGCACACAGCCCCCACTTGTGTCACCGTGGTAACCCAGTTGGGCTTGGTGAGGCAACCTGATACAATCCCCATTACATCTAATGCTTGTGCCGAAGCGGGTCGGGATGCAAGGGTAGACAGAATGTGCCCCTGGTTTTTTCAGTTCTGCATGCATTCATTCATTATTCTTTGCTATAGATTGTTTACTAACCCTTAGCTAAGTTTATTCAGTTCTTTTCTCTGTCCCCCTTTCTCCCGATGGCCTATTCTACTTTGCCAATGCTATGATTGAGTCAAATCATGGCAGAGAACTTAGTGTCGCGACAACAGGGCATTTTGCTTCACCTGAGCTCACATGTTGGCTTGATTGCCTATTAGTATGAAAATTAAACGTTGCCATAGCAACTGGCGATGCTCAGGAAGCCTCCGCATGGACTGAACATTGCAGATACTGTTTCAGTGCTGCTAGTTTGGACATTCAGTACAACAACCTTCAGGAAGAATGGGTACACCCATTAAACGGTAGAATATACTGTTTATCAGGAGGGTGAATGATGGGCAGCTGCTAGTGTAGTGGCTAGAGCTGCTACCTTTGGAGTGGAAGGTGATAGGTTCTAATCTCATCCCTGGTGGTAGCACAATTAAGGAAAGTATTTAGCCTCAATTGCTTCAGTAAAATGACCAGGCTGTATAAATTACTCAATTTTTGTAAATAAACTGTTAGTTGCTTTGGAGAAAAGCATCAGTTAAATATGTAATTGGTATAGAAAATGCTGGCACCATGGCTAGACTGTACTGGGAAGAGGGTGTTTTAATAATCTCTCCTAGAATCGTTCTGAGAAATTGAAACATGTTACATAAACAGACATTTTAGTTAACATTGCTTAAAAGGAGCATAAAAAAACCTAAAAGAAGTCATGCATGATGATGGAGCGTGATGCCTGATGATGATTTAATACAGCAAATGTTGGTGCGTGTTCAGTCAAATTGCTGCAGTTCAACATGTGGCCGTTAGGTGGCACTGCGCACCTCGGGGTCGCTCGACGCGTCACTAAGTTGCAATGAAGTGATGAGAAGCGCTACAGTCCTTTTAAATATGAATTTAGTTACTTTAAAACAAATGAATGACGCCTGACATTGTACATTTACACTTTTAAGTTATTTTCTCATTTTTCGGACGTTACTCATAATCACGAAATATGTGTACTTTTTGGTTTCAGCCTCATTCACGTAATTTGTTAGGAATATAAGGAATTGCAGTAATGTGGGGTCATAATGAAAAGCGATACTGCACTGATTTTTTGGTGACCCTGTGTGCTTACAAGAGGCTTTATTATAAATAGTGTTAGTTCTAACTTTATTATTGATTGATGTATAGATGAGTGACCCATTGTAAGTAGTGTATCTAGCAGTGTAAGTCACCTTGGTGAATAAGGTGTGTGGGCTGGTAACACTACATAGAGTTCATTGGAAGTCACTTTGGAGAAAAAGTGTCTCCTAAATAAATAAACGTAAATGTCAATGTAAATGTACTAACTTTCTGCCTTTTTAACACTGCGGGTCACGGCACAACTGACTGCGTCTGTGGACTCCACATAAAGAATAATCACTGCTTTAAAGTACTCTTACATTACATTTAGCTGACACTTTTCTCCAGCAAGACTTACACTGTGAAACTATTTACACAGCTGAATAATTATTTTATTAGAACAGTTTAGAGTAAGTACTTTGCTTAAGGCTATTATAGCTGAAGGTAAGATTCAGACCTACAACTTTTGGATCCAAAGGCAGCAGCTCTAACCACTATACTACCCACTGCTCCCTGTGTTTTTTCTTCTTCTTCTATTATTATTATTATTATTATTATTATTATTATTATTATTATTATTATTATTATTATTATTATTATTATTATTATTATTAATTGACCTCCATTGGCAACTGAGCACTACTTTCTTTAAACAGTGCCAAACTAAGTAATAGGGGAGATTGGTACTATGAGCTATTTACCCAGAATCTAGTTCATGAATTGTGGTGGGAAGAATTTCAAAAGAGCTCCCAGTGTGTTTTGCAGACAGGCACTGCACGGTTCTCGTCCCACATTACACAGGTTCATCTGTGCTAAGGTTAGGTCGCGCAGGATGTCGATGGTGTTTGCCGCGGCAGGATGGAGGTGTGGGCCATATGATAATGGCCGTGAGGAACGTCGATGGAAAGCCCAGTTGCTGGGTTCTAATGGTATTACATAACGTGCACCCAGCTGCTGTCGAACAGAAAAAAATAACCATGTTAAGGTCAATGCGGTAGCGAGGGAATCAGGGTAACAAATGTCATAATGTAGCTCGGAGCAGCTTTCACAGCACGCCGGTCTTCCAGGTGCGGAAAGAAACCCAAAGAGACACTGTGGTACACAGTTTTACTGTACTGTCCACTGTGGGACAACGCAGCACCACTCAATAGCACAACATCTCATCCAGCTGGAATTCACAGCGTGGGCGAGGTAAGTATGTAACACCACATGGAGTACAGCGCTGCCCATGGAGCACCGTTTGCTCATCTCATTATTCGCATTTGGAAAGTTAAATCTTTCCGAAACATTATTTAAAAAAGCAAGTGAAATTTCCTCAAAGTCCTCTGATATTTAAAAGACCGCCAAATTCTTTTCAGTGAAACAGAAGTGCAGGTATCAAATTTGAAAGGTCTTAGCGTTTTGTAGTTTTAACTGCAGATCTGCATGCAACAGGAACATTTAGTACTTTTTCAAAAGCCTTATAATTGGGAAAATCAGAACTCATACTCATGCTTCATTAACTGGTCATATTTTTCATTGTCTCAGAATTAATTTTTTTTTTTAAAAAAATCTATTAATGTATTTTTATTTGTGATTTGCATAGGAAGCAAAATCTTTCAAATATTTTAATTCTGTCACATGTAAAACCACAGCCTCAATGACATGACACCCATTTCTCCCCTTCCAGCGGTGATTCCTGATCAATGCTGTCATCCATCCCATCTCCCTTCACCATGGTCTCACAGGCTTTGTTTTATTACCCAACTGCCAGGGCTCTTTACCATCCCGTGTTATTCAAGAGAGTCAACTGGGTTTTGAAGACTAACGTCTGTTGGCCTTCGAGGGCACGTGGTCATAAAAGCCAAGACTTTCCATTTATTTCCCCTTGCTCTCATTTTCCGCGTAATTGAAATGTGTTGAGGCACGCCTGCAAAGGTGCAGTGTGAAATTGCTGTATTTCTTCACACCTCAGGTTTTCCCTCCCTCAGGATCCCCTGCGTGGTATCGAGTTTCTCGCCGTGTTCTTCAGAAGAACCCGTGCGCGCTTGCGTGTGGAGAAGAAGACGGGTTGCGTACGAGTCCTCGACTTCTGCAGACTCTCGGCCGTGGCCCCGTTCACAAAACCCCGCAGACTTCCCGGCATCTATTATTTATGAGAAAGACAGGAATAGATCTCTCTTGTCGTGAGGCAGTGAGACAGCTGCTCAGTGTTTTTTTAATTTTTAAACCGAATTTTTTTAATAGAATGAGCTGTGACTGACAATTTTCGTAAGTAATCAATCAATATCTTAATAAAGCTTTTGGCATTAACGGCCTTCGAGCTGTCAAAGACGTTACACTTAGTAGAAAGCTGGTGGATTTCAGCTTTACTGGCTCTGTGAAGCAACGGGTACCGCTCCAGAAAGCCGTCCCCCAATCCTGAATTCCGGGTCATCCTACAGATGTTCTTTTGGGTTCGTGTCAGGGCCCCTGTGCCATCTCCTGCAATTCGCCGCGGCCTGCTGTGGGCCAAAGGCGGCCGCATGGACAGGGAAACAGGGCAGGTCACAAAGACAGCAGATCCTGAGACACAAAAAGAGCCTTATTAAGGAAACTCAACCAAACCAGGACATGACCCCTTTAAGGCACAACCAAAAGCAAAATTAGGCTCAAAGCAGGCAAAAAAAAAAAAAAAAAAAAAACAAAATGGACAGCACAACACTGCCCTGGCCTGCTCGTTCATGCTCCTTCCATAGCCTCAGAAGTGTCTCCTGGCTCTCAGACCAGCTGCTTAACCTTCCCTGCTGGTGAGCCCTCAGTTGGCAGCAGGTGGTCATCATTGGTCTAGCAGGGAAGGGTGGGCAGCAGGGAGCTGTCTACCAAGCGTGACCCCATCCACCGCCCACCAGCTCACACCACACATTCACGAGCCTTGTTTGGGGAGGGGGTTATATTTCTGCAGTCAGATGGATGTCTCATCACCTTTTACAGGACTGCATGTCTTATGAGTCCCTCCTGTTTGTGTAGAGTTTTTACACACACTGCCTGAAACTGCTTGTCCCAGGCGGGGTCGTGGTGAACCGGAGCCCTACCCAGCAACACAGGACGTAAGGTCAAGGGAGGGAACGCACAAGCAGGGATCGATCCCCAGACCCACCACACAGCAGGCACTGGCCAAACCCACTGCACCACTGCGCCACCATGCCCCCCACAGTTTTTACAGACCATGTGAATTATATGGCTATATCATATAAAGCTAAACATGCCTGTTGATCATCGAATGTAGTTTGCAGCGTTCATGAGACTTGGAAGGAAAATCTCTTGTATTGAAGGTCCGAGGTTTAACAGCCAAAAATAGGGTACATATGGTACATAATGTTGACATGGAATTATTCCCCAAGTTCTGAACGGCGGAAACACCAAAGAGTCCCCCAGGACTGCCTTCTTCTAATGAGGCATTGTTAACAGCTTCGCTTTCTACAGCATCTCCGAAGATGAACCAGTGCCGTTTCCAATGTCTTCTACATTTTGAAATGAAAGAGGAAGCAAAGCAGTTCCTGCAAAATGCAATATAAATAGGAAAACACTAAAATACATTTGGGGAATGAATTGTGAGTTGAAGAACAAAAAAAGAAGAAGAATCTTTTTTTTTTCTTTTTATATGATGTACCACAAATAATTTAAAGTTTTGTTTCCAGAAAACATCTTATTTTGCTGGTGTCTCTACAGATGCTCATGCTAAAAACGGTAATAGTTTGTTTTCTGATAGAAATGTTTAGATGGAGGAAGATTACTGGAAACAAACGTGCGGGAAACACATCACTGAGGGTGAGAATGTGTTTGTCAGCTGTGATTGAAAACATATCATTTAGTGTTTTCTCTATTAAACTGTATTACAGCAGTGCTGCAGCTTCAGAACTTTTCTTGCGACTTTATTGTTCATCACTGTAATATTCACCAAAAATTCGTTGGCAATGCTTCGTAAGAAAATCGAGATTGCAGGTATAGCTGAACGAAATAAAGTGTCATGATTGATCTTGAATATGCGCATAGAGTATAAACAAATATCAACAGCTCGTTGGTAAAGCTTCTAGAAGGCAGCAGGAATCAGTGCGGGGCTGAGGGGTTGGAGACAGTGTCATGGCGAACAAGAAACACTGTCCTGTCAAGAAGCCCTGCTAATGAGGTTAAGCGGGAGAAATCGAGCTCCTGCAATCAGAGTGTTTATTGATGGGGGCTTGATGCAGAGAGCTACTGAAAATAGCCATGTGACCTGGCTGTGCGGCTCGCTGCTGCCAGGGGAAGGGAGAAGGGCAGCGAGGGGCTCCTGGAAGTGTCACTGGGGATTTACTCTTTAGCAGTAGCAACACGGTGACAGAAAGCGCCTCCAAAACGAGCCACAGACAAAGTAGCGTCGTGACTTTCTGTACATTGTTTAACTTCACCTCTGAAACACGGGGTTCAAATACCATTGATCGAGTCTCTGGTAAATCCACATGGATTAGGGTGGCATAGCGAGTAGCGCTGCCGTCTCACAGCGCCTGTGTGGTGCGAGAGGACGTGCGTTCGACCCCCACTCAGTCTGTGGGGAGTTTGCATGTTCTCCCCGTGTCTGTGTGGGTTTCCTCTGGGTGCTCTGGTTTCCTCCCACAGTCCAAAGACATGCTGTTGAGGTTCATGCATAGTGTGTGAGCGACAGAGAGAGTGTGTTCCACTGATGTATGGATGAGTGACCCAGTGTAAGTAGTGTCTCTAGCAGTGTAAGTCACTGCAGTGAATGAGGTGTGGGGGCTGGTAACACTACATAGAGTTCATTGGAAGTTGCTTTGGAGAAAAATATCTGCTAAATTAAGAAATGTAAACGTGGTCAGGTCTCTCTGACAACACATTTCCATTTATTCTTGTCAGCTTCAGCATGATTCAGAGGGAGGGCCCAGGTGGCATTCTGGGTACTCTTCTCAAGTAGAAAAACTAAAGGGTTCCCAAGTAAACGGGGCTGTCAGACCTTTTCGGTTGCAAAGACCCACCCAAACTTCGGCCCTTAAATGTAGGCAGCAGTACGGTCAGATTTTTGCATTGGGCTTTGGATCTCAAAGACATAGACCTGTCATAAAATGAGGTGCAGTTACATGCATGATGAGTAATTTCAATTATTTAGTTGGAAGAACTCCACTTGTATGTGTGTTTCAGCCCACGGAAAGTATTCAGATGACAGCATTGTAAGTCACTGCAAAGAATTACAAATACAAGGAACTGCAAAGAACTACTAATAATTCTCAGATCTTTAGCGCAGTGAAAAAAAAAGATTTATTTTTGTGTACCATAGCATTCAGTGCTGATTGAAAGTATGTGAACCCCTTGTGTTCCTTAGTTTTACCATGAAATGGTTATTTAATGAGAATCAGTCTTTCTCATGTGACATAATGGTGTGTAAAGACCAATTCCATATGTTGCTTTAGAGGAAATCATGTGTGTAGTAAAAACACAGAAATAGCAAAAATCAGTGAACCTCAAGTTGCTTTGGTTAAACCAAGTACTGCAGGTAAATAGAATCCGGTGTGTAAATCATAGTCATTCAGTCATTTTACAAGTTTGTTTTAAGATTTAAGGTTTAGGTTTTATAAGTTTATTTTGATATTCTGTACAAGAGTAATGACCACCCCTAAAGGGTTCACATACCTTCAAGTAGCACTGTATAGAACGGCATGCAGAATTCTGACACTGGTGTGATCGTGAACTCAGTGTCAGCTGACCCACAACACATTATGGAAGGCTTGTTTTGGAGAGGAATCACTTTCCACATCAGCTATTTATTCCACCATGTACTCTGCAGTACCAAGACACACATGTCCTGAGAGAGGTCTAATCACATTTCACAGAAACCTGCCCATCATCGACACACTAACCGCCAGCTACTAGATCAGCTGTCACTTGACCTACATATTGAAGGTTTTTGGTTTGAATTTGCCAGAGGCAACAGGTGGGGTCGTGGCTAAGAAACAGGACACAAATACCGCCGTTTCAAACCCCTGGAAGGAAACTTACATTTACATACATATTTAGCAGACACTTCTGTTCGAAGCAACTTCCAATGAACTCAATGTAGTGTTATGAGCCCACACACCTTATTCACCGTGGTGACTTACACTGCTAGATATATTACTTGTAATGGGTCAATCATCCATACATCAGTGGAATGCACTCTCTCTGTCACTCACATACTATGGGGGAACCTGAACAACCTGTCTTTGGACTTACAAGGGTCATTCTTTTACACCAGATTTACATCTTTAAATATCCAGATGGCCATGTCAGCTCAGCTACATATGTTGTACTGGGTTCACCAGTTACTGGATCTCCAGGACTCAGTGTGATGTTGTACATGCTCTGCAAATAGACAGCCCATATAAGACTATGTCATGGACTGTATTTTTGGCGCAAGTGCAGATCGGTCCCCCTAAACACAGTAAAAATGCAATGGTGATTAAACACAAATAAAGAAATAGAGCATAAATGGCAAGGTGGAAAATCAGGCTGTTTACTCAGAGAACTGACACAGATGAAAATTAGGCTAATAAAAATGGCTCACGGCCTCTACCAATTAGGAGGGCCGATGCCAAGGGCTGAAAGAAACGGTTAAGAGCCCCTCGACAGATCTAGGAGGAGGCAGCTTGCGCCTGAGAGGGAAGTGACACTTCCCGTATATTCTGGGAGTGTCCCCAGAGGTGTACAGATCACGTGGTTTTCCTGTTCCGCTGCCTTCAGATCCGCTCCAGGGAGGGGAGCCCGCGGGGCCCTTACTAGAGCACCGTCACACAAACACTCTGTGAAGGAAGACAGCTTCGAAACGCACCAATAAATCCGCACGCTCATGTATTTATCATTGGCCAGTTTCATGAAGTTTAGTTCAGTACTTCAGCGCATCCAGTTCTTGAAGGAGGATGGATGGTTGGCACCAGTGGATGAGCTGTTGGAGCACAATAAGAGGTTATCATAACAACAAAAGTTAACTGATCTGAAACTAAGGCATTTTTCATCAGTAGTAACTTGGCTAATTAATACGTCTTATTCTAAATACAGAGACCAATGACGTACAGTGCAATCAGCCAATCGTGAAATCGTCCTAAATTGTATATGACGAAAAACAAAACTAGAATTACACACACACACACACACACACACACACTTTCAGAACCGCTTGTCCCATATGGGGTCGCGGGGAACCGGAGCCTACCCGGTAACACAGGGCGTAGGGCCGGAGGGGGAGGGGACACACCCAGGACGGGATACCAGTCCGCCGCAAGGCACCCCAAGCGGGACTTGAACCCCAGACCCACTAGAGAGCAGGACCCGGTCCAACCCACTGCGCCACCACGCCCCCCATAAAACTAGAATTATTTAGACTCAATTTTCATTTCTGCTGTTACCATCCTGTGGGAAAAAACGTGAAAAAAGAAAATGGAAATAGACATATGGGTAAGTAAGAAGCTCAAACAAGGGTAGTAGGCAGCTGTACTCATCCTTGTTTCCATGGTGACCCCAATGTGCTGCTGGAAAAGGCAAGCCACCAAGTACACCACAAACCACACGCCAAACCTGTCTCCTCTCCCAACGTCTAATCGCAGCCCTCTGTGGCCGGCAGGTCGAAAGCAGACTGCAGCCCTCGGGACTGGGCGATGCTGAAAGGGGCAGCGGTGGGGAGGAGAGGTATCTATCTGGTTGACCCTGATGAGCCAGGCCTGTTTCACCTCAACCCAGCCAAGGAACGGAGGGAGAAATCTGATCTGAGAGTCTCCCCAGGCGAGGACTTCGGAAAAACAGACACATTGAAGAGCATTTTTGTGGCACATCCTTCACATGCCTTTAGAGAGGCTAACACATGACTTATACCATCACTCAAGTCCATGCTGTTTTTTTGCACTGAATGAATGAAGTAAAAGAGAGGGCTGGGTAACAGAATCCATAGAGATCCACAGAACATCCCCTCCTGCTGTTTTTCTCAATTCTTGCCTGTAACTGCTTATAGCTGACTGGAAATTACGTTGCAGTGGGACAAATGGGATACAAAAAGCAGGGAGCTTGGCCGACAGAACGGGAACATTATCAAGATGGGCCGCCCGTCGTCTGGGACACAGACACGGAGAGCACTGGATGAAATCAGCTGAAGAAAATCAAATTAGTCTTGCTAGGATGAAACTCACCCTATCGTGTGTTTGACGCACGAGTCACCAAGTCTTTGTTTATACGAGTCTATGCAGAACTTTGAACCCTGGAGAGTAGGGGAAGGGGGGCATGGCTGACAAGAGCAGAGAAACTTGTCGCTGACCACCGCACATATGTACCTGTAATTGTTCCTGGGCATTCTGGGCCCTGCATTCATAACCAGAAATCCCTGGTGATGACCAGCTATCCAAGAAACTGCTTGTGCCAACAATTGCTCCTATAAAATATCTATTCATTCCAAAATGAAATTATATATATATATAGATGTATATTTTTTTTTTGCAATGTAATATTAAGGTGTCAACAGGCTCGCTGCTTTTCTAAGGATTGCTTCAGGAAGTGGCAACTGAATGACGGCTCTCTTATTTCTTGATTCTTTCGTTACAAACGAATCTCAGCGCAGCTTAGATTAAAACTGTATCTGTGCTCCACGTTGCACATTTATGACTGCTGTGGTAGCAAAGTGCACTGGAGGACATCATCAAGCTAATCTGTAGCTTGCGGTTCGTACGTATTTATTTAGCTCGCCAATTTCGCCAAAGCAACTTACACTGAAGTTATAACACACACACGCGGTCTGAAACGCTTATCCCAAGCGGGGTCATGGCGGACCGGAGCCTAGCCCGGAAACACAGAGTTCAAGGCTGGGGGGAGGGGACACATCTAGGACGGGACGCCGGTCCACTACAAGGCACCTCAAGTGGGACTCGACCTCCAAACCCACCACACAGCGGAACCCGGCCAAGCCTGCTGCGCCACTGCACCACCATGCTGCCCCTCAAAGTTACACTAATTTAAACATTTAGATTCTGGGGTAAGTTTACTGGAGAAATATACTATAGTATTTTGCTTGAGGGTACAACAAGGTCGCAATATGAGTCAAGTTCCTTTGAGTCAAGTGTCAATGCTCTAACCACTATGTCAACTGATTCACATCCAGTGTCTCCTTCGGTATGTCTTTAGAGGAATTCCCTCTGATTTGATTTTTAAATGTTCTGTGCTTCTGTGTAATGTAATCTTGCAGGATGTCTGGAGATGTTACATTTATCTCAGACAGACATATATTGTGGTGTGCTGTTAGAAGACTTTATCTGCAATGCGTAAAATGACAGCTCCTTGTAAAGAGAATACATGCATGTTTTTATGGGAACAGGGTAATCCCAAAGGTAAATACACAAGGCTGATTAACACTGACAATCACCCCTACTGGGTACAGGTGGTAATATAGTGGTTACAGTTACTGTCTTTGGATCCAAAGCTCCCAGATCTGATCCCCACCTCCAGCTGTAGTACCCTTGAGCAAGGTACTTACTCTAAATTGCTCCAGTGAAATTACCCTGCTGTATAAAACGGTAAATAATTCTAAGTACCTTAACATTGTAAATTGCTTTGGAGAAAAGCATCAGCTAAATTAATAAATGTAAATGTATGAATACCTTGAAACTCCAAGGGCAAACATCTTTGAGACCACTGTTTGTTCCAGAGTTTCTCATGTTCCAGCCAGGTCCCTTTGGGAGAAGGTGACGGTGGTGTGTATTCAGTCTTTCCATTCACCTTGCTGTTGTTGTTGCTGAGAATTCTGTCTCTCTATGGAGCAGCTGGAGACACCAGTGGGTTGCTGGGTTACTTTACTCTTTGTTGTTTTGTTATAGATCAGATGTATGTTTTAGGTAGTGCTGACTTTTCTTGCTCCACGTACTCCAACTGAAAAATATTTTGATTCTCCATCATTTGAAACGCAAGACAAATGCAGCAATTAGTTGAACCAGTAAATACATTACAACATTCAAACAAGCCTCATTTATCTCCTGTTACAATATTTTTGTGTAATTTCTGCAGTACTAATATTCTGCCTGCCCAGCACCGAATTAGTTCTTATTCTACTGCTGTAAGTCCATCACATTTATTCATTTAACAGATGCTTTTCTCCAAAGTGACTTCCAATGAACTCTATGTAGCGTTATTAGCCCACACACCTAATTCACCAAGGTGACTTACACTGCTAGATACACTACTTACACTGGGTCACTCATCCATACATCAGTGGAACACACTTTCTCTGTCACTCACACACTATGGGGGAACCTGAGCAGCATGTCTTTGGAGTGTGGGAGGAAACCAGAGCACCCGGAGGAAACCGTTGCAAACACAGGGACAAGATGCGAACTCCACACAAACTAAGCAGAGTCCAAACCGATGTCCTTTTGCAACACCCAGGCACTGTGAAACAGTAGTGCTACTCACTGTGCCACTGCGTTTTTTATGAGGGTTAGCATTATCACAAATCCTTCTTGTTTTCTAACTTGTATGATACTCCTTAATTTCTTCAGCTGCAGTTACAATCTGCATTTGATTTTAATGAAATACAGGGTTTCTAAGCAATGTTGGCCATAGGAAAAGTATTGTAAGGAAATCTTTTCCTGTCATTTAGTGGGTATACTTCTTATATTAATATTCATCACACCGTATGACGGAAGTAATGTTTTCGGGTGGCTTAGAGTAACTTAACACCAACCAGTCTACTGTATTCTCCTCCATCCGTACAGTTAGGAGCGACTGGCGCATATCCGTGCGGCCAGGTGTTACGCCTTCACTTTATGAATGAATGGGCGTGGTCGTGGGCGTTGCGGACAGAGGAGCGCGTGTCGTCAGCGCGGCGCTCGCGAACACGCACGCGACTCGAGGCGCGTGTCATAGCGAGCGGAGAAGCGGGAGAGGCGCGTGACGGCTGTGGAGGGAAAAGGGAGCGGGTTTGTCTGTGCGTTTCGGTGAGCAACCGTCGTGTTAGTTTAAAAAGAAAGGAAAAGCAAAGCGAGAATGTGGCCGTGTGTCTAATAAGTAAGGCGAGGAAGCGAACCAGCCGAAAAAAAAAACAGGGCTGCTTCTCGACATGTCTGTTCTCTAATTTAGCTTCTATTATGATTTCGTTCTGACGAGCAGAAAGAGTGAGTAAGTCGTTTGCGGTTTGGAAATAAAGTCTGTTGGTGTTGGGCTAGACTGGAAATAGGAGGTGACTAAGGAATCATCCGTGCCACTTTGTTATACGACACTTGTCCGTCCGGAAACACTTTGTTTGGATAACGACACTCGTTTCACTCGCTTAACGAATCAATTCAATGTAAAAAAACGAATCCAGAGAGAGCTCTTGTCTTGACAATTAACCTGGATTTTTTTTTTTTTTTTGGTTAGAAAGCCAAGTCCGGCCGGTGTACATTGAGGAGCTGCGAAGGAGAGACTGTGAGGAAAAGGACTGAGAAAACTGGTATCAGCATCACCACTGCACTGAGGTGCGTCCGCGGTGCGCGCGATCCCCTGCATGCAGCGCGAGCCTCGTCGCCGCGCGACCGCGCTCGTTGCCGCTGAGTTGCACCGCGCGTCGGGATCCGCTGTTTTGGGACCCTTGGGCCGACCCTAGGGTCACACTGACACCTACGGCGGGGCAAGCAGATCCAGGGTAAGGAGTGAGGGCTGTGCTGAGGTGGAGCACTCGGTCGTCGTGCAGGGCGTGCAGCAGTGCAGTCTCTCATGCATGGGAGGTGAAGCAAGAAGAAGAGGGGACTGGAAAAGCCCAGCAGAAGAAGAGGAAGAAGGGAAGCAGCTGCGGCTGCAGCACGTGTAGGAAAGAAAAAGGAGCGAGAGTCCTGGAGGATTTCATGGTACTGGAGCACTGAGGTAAGAAAGGTAGTGTGGAGAACACTGCCAGTAAACTCCAGCACATGATATTAGACCGGGATGGCTGTGTGATTCCGCACAATGCAAAACAACAAAGCCGGCGAGTGCATTCAAGAGAATAATAAACAGAAAATCTGTATCTGTGCCTAGCTGGTTGTGGAACGAAACTCTGTATGAGAGGATAGCCAGTTCCAGTCTTGCTTGTGACCTACTGAGAAGTCAATGGTTATCCACTTGGGAAAAGGAGAATAATTTTAATCACTATATGCAACATTTTCTATTGATTTAATGTTGTCTGGTGCTTGAGTATCTCCACAGTCAAATTCTGTGGTTCCTCTTTGTTATTGGAATAATGTCCTCTGTGTACATTTGCCAACTTATCTGAAACCTAGATATTGCTGAATGCTACATGTTTATGATAAAATGATGGAAATATGCAATTTTTTTTAAGGCGGAGTATACTTGTCAGAAGACTGACTGCAGTACTTGTAAAAAGACAAGAGAAAATATCACACATTGAGATCTGTATATAGTAAAGAGAAATAAGTTCAGTTAATACTGTAAGTACAATAAACATGCATTCAGATGCGGTGGAATTGTTTGTATATTTAGTCTTAAATTTAGATAAGTTTACACAAATTTTCAAAGTCCACAATTTTGTTGCATTTGCCCAATCAGGACAAGGAACCTGAGGAGTGTTAGAGCCACAGTACAGTTTAAAATATACACTGTACCAGTAAAACTGGATAGCTACACCCCTTCCCCCCAAAAAACATTAACAAAATTCTTCCTCCAAGACACACAGCTGCGCAAACAGAAACCTACCATCACTGGAGGAAAGTTCATGCTTTCACTGCAGCCTCCAAAAGTTTAACATCACTTCTGTTCAGTGCTATAGTTACAATATTTTCGTATTTGCTTAATTCTGACTAACATTTGAGTCTTGTACTGAAGTTCGCCAACTCTTCTCGAAATATTGCTGGTCTCTGTTGCATTGCTTTCACATGTATGAGTTGCCTCTTTCAGATGGAAAAAATTAAAAATATCAATTTGCTTTTACAGTGACCATCACATTATTTTTAAAACTAAATATTCATTTGTATTATTCATTAGTTTTTAATTATTTTATTGTACTAAGTATTATGATGCAGTGTAAATTGCCTTTTTTGCATCATGCAAATGGGATTTTAAATAAAGGTTTTTGTCAGTTTATTCTTCATCTCATAGTTAAACTAGCTTTGTCAAAACAGTTTGACATGATTAGATGTTCTCAACACAAACTTTCTTACAGGTGTAAAAATGTTGAGAAGTAAGTTTGAAATATTTACGCAAAATGCAGTATGATAGCATTGTACTTTCAGATAGTCTCCCCCCACGTCATTAAAGTCATAATGAGCAAGACCTTCTTGGTCAGTTTGCAATACAGTACATGGTTTCAGAATATTACTCTGAAGGGAGATGTATCTTTCCTCTGTTCAGCCCCAACATTGAAACAGCTCTGCTATGGATAAGGCTAAGCTTCCTCCATGGAATAGCTGGAGGGAACCGGGACCGAGCTGGCAATTGGATATTTCCAGCAGCACTGCTCTCCACACATTCCAGCCTGTTAGTGTTAGGGAGCCATCGAGCCCTGCCCAGCTGGAACCCATATTAGTGTGTGTCTGCTTGTTGCGCAATGTCTCGCTGCATACTCCGTGAACCCCACTGTGTGAGGAGGGGTCAGCATTCATGCGCCACACTCTGTCAAAGGTCACATCGTAATCAGTCTGCCATCCTGAACATGAACGCACGCACGCATACACATAGACACACACACTTGCATGCACAAAAATCTATCCTTTTCCAGACCACACAAGGTTTGTCTTCCCCAGAGAAATGCTGGTTGTGAGAGTGATAGCAGTTGTACTTTCTTGGCTGCTGTCACTTTGGTTTTGAAGGGTTGTGTTTGTGCGTAAAAGTGTGCGCGCGCACATTTGAGCTTGGATACCACATTGACGCAGAGAGTAAAGAAGCACAGATTTATGAGGAGTTGTTGCAGACTAGTGCCAAGGTACAGCCTAGAGGGTTGGGGTTTGCTGTGAGTGGTGGGAAGGGCCCCAAGTACCACACGAGGCTCTGAAACCTAAGTTTTTGGATTGAATCAAAACAACAACCTGCTTCAGTGTGTCTTGTGTCTGCTGCTTACCATTTTTATCAAAGACTGCCAACTGGCAGCGTTCTGTATGTCAGCAAATCATCAGGAGCACAGTGCCCTCTCAGGCAGTGAAAATGAATAAGTATGCTATATATGACTATGACAGCAGCTTAGTAATTTTTCAAAGCAAGAAGTCATTTTTATATGTATGATTTCTGAATATGTGCTTAGTGGTATTGGTTTAACTGGAGGGTTTTGATTTGAATAGCCATAAATATATAAAAGTAAAGTATTTTTCTCTTATTACTACTCTAAGAACTTTGCCCATGAGTCACTACCACATGAAATAAACAGTTTTCCGCTGTAATTTAATCGTAGTTGGCCTTTGGTCTCGTGCCCATGCACAAAGATGAACACATGCTGTGAATGTGTGTGGCTGCTGAGCTGTTTTTGAAATGTTTCAATATGAGAGCATTGAGTGACTGAGAGCTTGGATTTGGTGCCCTGATATAAGAACAACAGTCGATGCTGAGCTAGGTTTCTTCAAGCACTCCCCCGGCAGGGCATTCTGCCCGACAGTAAGAGCCGCACTGTGCCCTGTGGGACCTGCGGTGACTCCACAGCAGAACCGGTGCGTTACACAACTCCTATTGATGGAGTGCACTTTCTCAATAGTAACTCGGACCTTTAGCGGCACAGGTCTGCACAAACGTATATGTCTTTATTATAATATACTTTATTTTTCACATGTAGTGTTGTTACAAAAAGGGAAAATGCATATTTAGGAAATTCTTGATTTGAAGCTGTGTGTTTCAGAAATAATTACACAATCAGTCTTAATGAAAGAGTTCCTGAGAGAGTTGGATGACATCAATGTGTTTGCTCTTCTCTCTCCAAATTTACTTCAGAAATTATGAGCTGACCCCTGTAGTGTTGTCATGTTTTTTTTCTTGGTGGTAAACTGATCTTCAAAGAGTTTAATCCACATCATGGGTTAGAATGTGCACCACATGCATGCTTGGGCAGCCACAAATATGTATCATAGTAGAAACAGGAGACGGGGAGCTTGTGTGCAATCATGTGGTTATTTGGCAGAAAGGGTGTAGCACCTCCTGCAGGGATGAAGGTGTCTGTTTCAGTTGTCATGAGGATCACAAAATAATGAACAATTCACCATAGTAAACTAATTCATCTAAATATGCATTTTCATAGTAAACACAAAGCTGGAACTTCAAACAGAACATGGGATAATTTTGTTTCTTAGTCAGTGGGTTTCCTGTTCAGCATAATTTTAATAGTAAGAGTGAGTAAAAAGGGAGTTTTTTTTTTTTTTTTTTTCCCCCCACCAGGAACACTGCATACATTGCATTTAGCCTTACCATGTCTTTTAGCTTGCTTAAAATGAAGCACATTTCCCCCAGATTACTACTGCTTAGGCTCTGCAAAGTAGAAAAGAGACAATAATGTATATATGTATTAGGCAATATATGTATTAGTTAGTTGCCCTCCAGTTGTTTACGACTCATGGCGACCCTATGTGTAACAGAGCGAAATGTCACCTGGTCTTGCACCACATGCCTGATCATTCCAACATTTGCATTCATTGCTATAGCAATTGTTTCAATCCATCGTATTGAAGGTCTTCCTCTTTTTCCTTGACCCTCGACTTTATCAAACATGATGTCCTTTGTCTTTTCTGACAATGTGCCCGAAGTATGAGAGTCTAAGTCTCATTATCTTTGCCTCTAAGGAACATTTTGGTTGTATCCCTTCTAACACTGATTTATTTGTTCTTCTGGCAGTCCATGGTATTTTCAGTATTACAATATTTGATGCATTTGAGTTGCCATAATTATATTTGTCTTCCTTTTTTGATGTCCAGCTTTCACAAGCATATGAGACGATTGAAAAGACCAAGGTGTGAACCAAACGCACCTTTGTTTTTAAAGTGATGTCTTTACTGCTGAAAACTTTATACAAGTCTTTTCAGCAGATCTTCCCAGTGCAATACATCTTTTAATTCCTTGGTTGCTACTTCCCTGAACATTGATTATTGATCCAAGTAGAATGAAATCAGTGACGACTTCAGTTTCTTCTCCATTTATTATGACATTGTTTTTTGGTCCATTTCTGAGAATCTTTGTCTTCATTACATTTAGATCTAGTCCATATTGCTGACTACAGTCTTAATCTTTGTAAGCAAGTGCTTCAAGTTTTCTTCATTTCCAGCAAGCAAAGTTGTATCATCTGCATATCGTAGGTTATTAATGAGTCTTCCACCAATTCTGATGCTACATTCTTCTTCATACAGTCCAGCTTCTCACATTTGTTCGGCATGCAAGTTGAATAAGTATAGTGAAAGTGTACAACCTTGCCGCACACCTTTTTCAATTTTGAACCACTCAGTATCACCGTTAACTCTTCTGTCTCGATCTGTGTACAGATATATGGATTAGCACTCCGTTATGTTAACGCCTGTACAATGCTGACAGTAAGTAACCACCTTGTCCTTTTTGACTCTTTGTATGAAACCTTGTTCATATTTTTATTTTTAATTATTTTGAGGAATATAGTTTTTGCTTAGGGGGTGCAGTGGGTATGGCCCGGTCCTGCTTTCTGGCGGGTCTGTGGTTCGAGTCTTGCTTGGGGTGCCTTGCAATGGACTGGCGTCCTGTCCTGGGTGTGTCCCCTCCCTCTCCGGCCTGACAGCCTTCGTTGCTGGGTTAGGCTCTGGCTCGCCGCGACCCTGCTCGGGACAAGTGGTTTCAGTCAGTGTGTGTTTTTGCTTATACAGCACTGCTGAACTGAAGTTGACAGTTGTGATTTTTTTACAAAATTTTCTTTATCTCATAGTAGTAATCTTCATTGTAGATCATAGTAGTCTGAGTTACATTTATTCATTTAGCACACGCTTTTCTCCGAAGTGACGTACATCTCATAGAAGATACAATGTGTGCATTACATTATCAGACAGAGACTTAGATGCTGACACGTGATTCTTCAGTGCAGTTAGTTTCTTTCCACCATATAAATCAATGTTCATCACACGAGTAGCTGCATAAAACTTAATCCGAATATCCATGAGTCTTGATCACCTTGCTAGTAATTTTTTTTGGAGATATATATAAACATTTACATGATGTAAGAGACAGGGAGGAAATCATCAGAAATTCTTAATTTCCCTTGAGTTGGGGGAAAAAAAATCAATTGGTTACACTTTAAACCTTAGGCAACAGACAGCATCTTTGCCTAGTAGAAGTTGTGTGTCCTTGTGTCCTTGGTGGGCACAGTGGCACACCAAGTATTGCTGCTGTCTTGCAGCACCTGGGTGGTGCGAGAGAGCGTGGGTTTGATCCCTGCTCAGTCTGTTAATTAAATCATTATGTACAGTATGAGCACTTTTGTTTCATGGGACCTCTTTGCTCATACCAAAGACATCTCTTTGGACAGCAGAAACCCCACACTTTGTAGATTTGGATCCCCTTGTTGTAAGGTTGAGGATGATGCTGTCAACAGTGTGAAATGGGTGTCAGCAGGCAATGCGGAACAACAGATAGCAGTCCGCTCAATCCAGAAATAGGGAAACAGTATGGATTTTTCCATTGCTTTTGGAGGTCTAATTTTAAGCATACAGCTGAGTGCTCTAGACTGTCAATTGAGGAGGAGAGAGCCAGAACGACTGGACTGTGTTTGTGACTCTGTTAGCACATCTGTTTACTATTTTCACTCACCTGCATACTAGTTCCACCAATGTGAGTTGGCAGTCACTTGCACAGCAGAAACAAGGCTCTGAAAACATTCAACCAAAGTACATCCTGTTTGTAATCAAAGCTTGTGGGCTAGAAGAGCTTGAGGACAGAGCAACATTCCCTTGAAGGTACAATATAAATGACTGTCTCCTTCTGCCCATTTCATTTCTGCTTCATGGGTTGAGGCAGGTCAGCAGGAGAGCTGGTAGGAAGTGCTTGTTGAGCCAGTGGACACATCTGATGCTGATATGCCTCCCCACACTGGCAACATTGCTCTCATGCTGCTGAAGTCCAGCACTGTTTGGCTTGGCATCCCACTTTGTTTGTCTAACCTGTTGGTTGAACAGGACTTTATTTCAGACTCTCTTATGTATACATTAATAGCAGAGCACTATGGCATTGAGCAGCTAACCTTCCTTACTCTTTACTTGCCTTCTCTCACCAAGGTTTTTTGTGGCAAGTACAAAAAGCTGGACATGATGATGTTAAGGGGCCCTTTAAAGCTTTTACTGTAGCATTTCAAAGCATAGCAGGTAATTTTAAGAACATGCTTTGTCAGAAAAGTAAAAAAAATTACTAAACAATGGACAAGCATATTTACTGAAGGATATACAAGTGAAAATGTCTGAATGGAAACTATATTCTCTGGCATTCCTTTATGTATCTAAGGAATCCCATCTGTGTAAAGTGATTAATGGTAATCAGTTAGAATCCATATCCCCAAAGAGCACTTGAATTTTAAAAAAAAAACTCTTGACTCCTGTGTTAGGCACTGTTTTGAGTCATTTCTTGATAGGTACAGCTTGCATGAGCCAGAACGTAATGGTTAAGGAAAACTCAGGTGGACTAATGGCTATTTGCTCTGTACATAGGCGCCACAACTCCAAGTCTGGCAAGGACCCAGCTCAGTTAAGTAATTAAGTCTCCATAAAGCCAGCTGATTCAAGTTGTAATACAATTAGCAACTGAACTAGCCGATGGAGACCCCTCTATCAACTGTTGTACAGCTGTCTGCAAATATGTACTTGTGTACGTTTGTGTTTCTACAAACACAAAATGGAAAATATGTGAAAGAGCATTGGAGATTATTATTTAGGTAATCATTAAAGGCTTGCATCCCCTCCCTGCTGCATTAAAAACAGATGCTGTCTGTCTGACTGTCTGCATCTGTGCTGATGTCAGTTCAGCCTTCTGTATTTGTGTGTGCTTGTGTGTGTTTCTATATGCATGTGCCCATACTGGTGATGTCTGGCACACCGCAGTAGGAATACCATGGTTGTCACAACACCCCTTTGGGTTATAAAAAAAAATTGACTCGATAAAGAGGTTCATTTGATACCTCTAATTTGACCTACAAGGCATTTCTGCTCATTTATGAGGACCTCATCTGGATTTCACATGGCTCCCAACAGCTGAGTGGTCTCAGACCGGAGCCACCATGCAGCCATCTTCAGTGTTATAGTTTACCTTGTGCTGTGTAAAGTTGTCAACCTCCATTACCCCTTGTTTGTTAGATTCACCTGTTATAATGTCAGTAATCATGGGCCCTGTTTTGTCTGTCCTAACTGTCAGCTGGCTCAACAAGTGCCAGTTCACTGACATTGTTTTAATTGATTTCTTTAGCTTTTTTGCATTAGTGGTCATATCAATACATGAACACTGAACATGAAATGTAAGGATATTTTGTTGGTCAGTGCTTATCAAGCATTCAGTGCAAAATAGCTTTAAAAGAGCTGCATGGTAATGAAACTTTGTAAGACTAGGATAAATGAGTGAGTTTTGGGAAAACAAATGTGTACAAATTACCATTGTAACTAATAGTAATTACATCTATTTATGAAAATGCACCTTAAGTATTTTTCTGGAACGAATTACATTCATGTGTTGGAAAGTCTGTGCTTCACATTCACAATTTTACTGAAATCGAAGGGCTTAAGTAGAGTACTGTGAAAGATTAAGTACATCATTGAAACTTATTCTTATATTCCCTTGTGTGTGCGCATTTTGGAGTTAGCCTTCATCAATCTCAAACTGTATATTTCCAGCAAGTCTGAATGTACAGTACCCAAGCAAATAATCCGTTCAAATACAGATCGCAGAGTTCTGAGGCTCTTGCTATCATGGTTGTCACATGCTCCTTCAGCCTACACATGTATTTTGTGTGTGTGTGTGTGTGTGTGTGTGTGTGTGTGTATAAACAGTCTCAGTTCCTGGTGTATCGTAGCAGCAGCTTTCCTCTTTCCCATGCACCCACTCGTATTGCAGACAGCTCAAGCTGTCAATAAGCCGTTCACTGCCAGGTGGACAGCTGGACTTCCGTCTTCTCCTAGCTCAGCTTCTTTAAATGATTTTTCTTAAATTATACAAAATGAAGAAAACCCTATTGCTTACTTAACATTTTTGATAAAACTACAGTAGTGGCCATATATAGCTGCATTTAAAAAAGCATTATGAGTCTTTGTGGACTGTTTTATGTTTTAAATGTCACTAATTGCTAAGGTTGCACCGCAGGGGAGCCACCTCATTTGTTTTAGAACTATGAGATGCATTGAAAATGACTGATGCAATGTAACAGGGCACCTCCTGAATGTGTAGGTGGGAGTAGCAGTTTGTTCTGGTGGCTGCAGCACATTGGTTATGTCACACACTGAGAAGTTGGTGAATGCGACTGCAGTTCTCTGCGATAAGGTAGCTCACAGTGTCCAAGGATGGCACTCCATTGAGACTTAGGTGTTAGGACACACCCTTTGCTTTATCTAACATGAACAGGGGCATTTTTATCTGTTTCTGGCCTAATGGATAAGCAGGGCAAGCCTGTCTGTGTTTTTAAAAAAAAAAAAAAAAAAAAAGGCGATGTAGTTCTCAGTAGTCTTCTGTGTTGCTTGGCTTGATGTAAGTTAAATTAATGGTATATGAATATTGTACGTTATTTTGCATTCATCTCTTTGAAGATGAAGCACAACTTATACGCAGTATCTGCCTTTGCCTTTGTTTGATAGGGAAAAAACAAGGTTTTTTTTTTTTTTGGGCCACTGGGTGGCTTCAGTTGATATTTACACATTGAAAGGGTGACATGAGTACAGAGAGCAAGGGGAAACACACTGGGAGGGAACTTCCCCTCCCCTTTTTTGGCTGAGATCTGAAACACTGTGGTCATCTCACTAATTCCAAGGCCAGTGTTGCTAAGGCTTCTGCTTGGAGAGCACTCTGCACTCTGTGAAAGACCCATCTCCTGTCCCTGGCTTTCAGACCAGCTTCCATCTGTGCCAAAAGCACCAGAGGTCTTTCTCAGAGAGCATGGATAAAACACTGAATTTCTCATCT
The DNA here is from genome assembly GCF_900964775.1 of Scleropages formosus. Taxonomy (NCBI): domain Eukaryota; kingdom Metazoa; phylum Chordata; class Actinopteri; order Osteoglossiformes; family Osteoglossidae; genus Scleropages; species Scleropages formosus. The sequence goes on from NC_041822.1 coordinate 6,230,383, forward strand.
GTGCCAAGCAAGGCTGTCAAGCAGAATAGAGCCCTCACACTCTCACCAGTGTGAGAACCCAATGCATATGGTTTCTCCCAAGATCTGACAAGCTGCTACTGCCCTCTCCATAGTTAATGAGGCGTTAACTCAGTCTTCTGATTTCTGAGCTTGCCATTTTTCTTGTTGTTAGGCTGGTGTTGAAATAAATTAGGACCTTATTGTGCATTTTAATTAAGACGTTTTCTATAGCCATGTATTAACATTGCAGTGAGAAGTGACACACCCCCTATGTGCAGTACTGCAGTTGACCTATAGGCGTCGTTATAACCATTCATTCTCTTGTAGTTTATTTTGGGACATGAGCAGGGTTTATTGGGGGCCTGTAGACGGGCTTCGGCGTGTGCTTAAAGCGCGGGCTTATTTTGAAAATAACGCTAACAAAAGTTTAAGTAAAATTTTTTTACTGTACTAGCAAATTTCAGGGCAATATTTCCACTGAATGCATTTATAAACATCTTTGTGGAAGGGTCTATAGGTTTCATCATCAGGCCAGGGATGCACGGACTGGAAGGGGTTAAGCAGCTCTGGTGTAGATGGGGTGCACTGAACAATTTCCTGGCACTCCTAGAATATTATACGTTTTCTAGGACGTAACCAGGAGGAGACTAGCGGTAGCACAAGTGTACTTGTCTAAGAGTAGAAGAGAGGTAGAAGGCGCAGAAAGACGAGGTGACTGAAGCGCCCTTCTTCCGTCATGTCATTTGCCCGACGGCCCGGAGAGCTCGGTCAGCAGCGCTGCACCGTTTAATAATGCACACGATGCAGACAGAGCAATTGAAACTAAATGTAGTTCTTGTGGGCTTGACGAAAATATGAAAATTAGCGCTCGTCGAGTTGCATTGTGCCCGCTCACACCGCACGCACTGCAATGTCTTTTTTGTGTCCGATACCCCTGTGAGTTTATACCCTGGTCAGTATATTAGATTAGCACAGCATCCGAATGAAGGTAGGACGAAAACAGAATAGGACAGCCATGTTTTGAAAGGAAGAAATGCTGGTGGAGCGATGCAGGCAACGGATCAGGTTTGCATGCATGGGTTTATCGATCTAATAATAATAATAAAAGAATAAGAATGTGAGCCTTTTCACGATGCGTAGAAGCCGCAACAATCCCTTTTCGTTTTCATGGACAACACAACGCCGCTTCACGAACTTTCGTGAATCTCCAGCTTGAGAACCGGCTGAGTGGCCGCGTTCGGGTTCCGAAGCGAGAGAGAGAGAGAGGCAACGGTTTACTGGAGAGGCGGGGCTGTGAGCAGACTCGCCTTCAGCCGATTGGTCGCGCTCGGCTACATTTCGGCTGAGTGGGCGGGGCTGTGACGCAAAGCAATGAGGGAATGTAGTTAGAGAATCAGCTGGAGAAACAAAAACAGAAAGGAATGGCTGAGGAGCGACATTTCACACTGCAGAGACGACGGTGTGACTGGGGCTAAACAACGACCGGACACGGCTCGGTCTTCAAAGACGAGCAGTCCAGCAGAGTGTCAGGGACGGTAGAAGTAAGCAGGGAATCATCTGCCTGAAGGAAAGTCGCGGGACTGCTGCACGGAGGATGCTGCCTTTGACAGAACCTCCAATTTTTTATGCGGATCCATAGATCTTCCCGAGCAAATCCAGCCTCGCTTTCACTGCTGCCTTTTAAAATAATTTTCACAATCATTTTTGTTTACGGAAATCACCTCCAGCGCCCCACTAAGAGGATCCCGGGTCGAGAAGCGGGCGGAGTGGCATGTGGGTCAATTCTGGAACAGTCGGAAGGTAGGAAGGAAACGTCAGTGCGCCGATGAGCGGGAGGGTCACGTGTAGGCGGTGCGCGCACGCCCCTCGCGCTCCGGCACGCGCGTTCCGCTTTGAGCTCTGTAGTTCTGTACAGTTGTGTGTGTGGTAGATACATGGCGATTGCCTGTTCAGCGAATCGGCAGACTCGCATTCATAGAGCTCGTGCGCGTCGCTGACGGCCTTTCCATTGTTGTGGAAAAACTAAAAGCTGGTTGTACATCACGTCTTGCAGCCGCAAAGGAGCCCCAGTCTTATGCAACACGTGTGAGGTGTCTAACATTGCTGAAAAGCTTTATATATATATTTGCTTATAGAATAAATAATGGTAAAAGTAATGCAGCGAAATTGTGTGACGGCGTCTGTTAGTGAGTATCGAAGTGCCCTGCCTGTGCGGAGCGGGACACAATCGCGTCCGTCGCCCACTCCGCACTCGCCGCTCCCGACTCTGAACAGTTAGCAGTAACTTCCGTTTGTACACAGTAAATTACTGCAGTGTATCGCTTGCTCTGCGTTTAAAACTCCTGTTAGTTAGTTAGTGCTTTCTTTCATCAATGAGTGTAAAATACATTGAAAAGGGAAGTGCGGTGCGGTGCGTTCTGGAATGGCTGTAGACGCGACTGGCACTGGATCTGGAACTGACTGGCACTCCTCCGCGCCAGAGTTGCCCATCCATTGTCCCCCAGAAATCCAGTCGAACTGGTAAATGGTTAGCACACACTCTCCGTCTCTTTACTAGTTGTTATTGTGCTCCTACAGCTCAAGCCACTCTCTCTGTCTAGTGTTTAATTGTCACTAGCGCTACAGTGTGAATTACATGTTCTCTAGTTTTCCTTGTACTGTATGTTATGTATACATCTTTTTAGTATTATTTCTATTATTATTGCCAGTGTATTGTCGCCAGACTCTGCCCTGTGTACTGCACTGTCTGGTATTTGCACTCTCTTGCACTATATATCCAGAGGTCCAAGAGAAGCTAAATTTTGTTCCCCTGTATGTGTAACTCCCCGATAGTGGAAGGACAAGTTGAAAGTCTAACCCAACTTTTTCACACACTTAGCTGCTGTGGGAAGATAAGCTGTCTATGTGGTCATTTTATTAAACATAATTCAATGTATAGTGGCATATAAATGAAGAGGAGCCAGTACAAGAAATCAGTTTGTAATATTAAAGAACTTGAGTTAAGATCAAAGACTGATGATCCTATAATAACAATAATTTGGCTGGTGCTTTTCCAGTGGTTCCCCTTTTTTTCACCAGGACATTCTTACAGTTTCCATTCAGCGTAAGTGCCTTGTGCAAGGGTACTACACCAGGAGTCGGGTTTGAACCAGCAACCTTCAGCTTTGACGGGGATGACCTGTAATGCTATACTGCCTGCTGAACAGAAAAGTGTTGAAGTGTAATTCCAGTTTGGATGTATTTTGCTGCAGATGTTGAATTTAATGAAAGTATTTGTATGCAAATTTTGTCTTGTTTCAGACAGGTTTTACTCTCTCCAATATTTTTATTGCGTGACATACAACGTAGTGTTGAATCATCTGTGGTGGCAGAGTTGAAGCAGTGAGGAGTTATCGGATAAGTGCTAGTCAGGGCTGGAACACTACGAATCGGTCTCATCTATTGCCATTATAAAACTATGACAGATACTAATAAGTTCACTGGTGACAGCATAACTTGAAAATGGAGTTTACCCTGTTGCAGTATTTGAAACATTTAAAAAAAGAAAAAATATGTACATATTCATGCATCCAGTTAAATGAGTCTCATAGGGATTTGGAACAAATTTACCTAACAGTTAACATCCTAGGGGCTGTATACCTCTTGTCATACAGTAAGCTTAAGTATTAATATGATTATTTTTGTCTTTTTTTTTTTTTTTTTCCCCCCTCCTTCTGCCCGCTGCACTAGATGTGTTAGACTGTGTGGTTTGCAGTTTAGTTTCTCTGTGCCATAGGGATGGATTTATGGTTCCTTTTAAATGTAAAGGATTTGTCAGATGATGCTGAATAACAGAAACTGGCTTGCTGAACTTCTGGTCAGTCCTCTCCGATGCCGTTTTAGCTCCAGACTCACCTCATGGTTGAGGGCCAGGTGGTAGTGCACTAGAACTAATCGCTGTGCATACACCCATCTCCCTTTGAACTCAAGTGTATGTGCTAAGTAGAGATCATGTAGAGCATGCTGTTGTCCGCTCTTGTCTGAGGGATGTGCTTTACCTTTGCTTCTCTGAGCACTAGAGCGAGTCACACTAGCTGTCTTAAGGGCATCCAGCTCCTTCATCACCACGTCATTCTTCTTCTTTGGCCTTCACGGTACTGCCTACCAACAGGGAAACTTGGGCTACAACAGTGGCAAGTCATTCCCTCCTTCCTTTCCCCATTTTCTTGCCATGCAGTCTTTCATCTGCTCTATTTTCTGTGTACCACCATGAAATGATGTTCAGACAGATGCCATTTAGCATTTACTGGTCATATGGTGAGACATGAATCAGCTGTAAAACCAGCTGAAGGTGTCCCTTACTCCCAGGGAGTCTGCAGATGGGGGATAAAAATACAGATAAAGAGTGACTAATGGCAGTTTGACTTTCTAAACATCCTTGTCATTAGCATTTTGCACAGAATTCATTTAGATTACAGATTATTTAAGGCAACAGGCAAAGAAAGGCTTTCTGTGGTCACATGAAAAATTGCCAACCCCCTGAACTCCTACTGCTGTTGTGCCAAGAAACGCAGCTCATTAGCGGTGTTGTGATTGCGCCACTAATGCTGCCTTTGTGTGGATGTGACGCCTGAGGCAGGAACACAGTCCGAGATTCTCTGTGTCTCCTGGATCCCAGTGGCTGTTTTTCCAGACCTGTTTACATGAAGCCCAAAGAGGCTGCATTATGTAACACGTCTACACTTGGATGGCAGAGACAGTCTTCTAGATCTTCCCCCCGCACATGCTGATACACACAAATATGTGCTGAAACACGGACCGTATGCACATGCGCATACACGGCTCCTGCATGCTTTGCCAGGAGTGTCGGTGAGATTCGTTGATGTCCCATAACTCCGTCCCAACACTGACCAAGTCAGTGAAAAATCATCTTTGTCTTATACTGCTTTGCTGGAAATCTACTGGAAGAAAATGTGACAATGGGGCTCGTAAAAAATGTGGAGTCGAGAGCAGCGTCACTAAAAAGCACCAACAAACTATAATGTCAGGCAGCAGGGTCTGAGGGCAGGGCATGCAGGGAGAGATGGAGGAGTGTGTGTTAGAAAAGCAACTTTTTGATGGATGAGCAGGAGTGGAGGATTGTTTTGTGACGTTTAGTTGATTTTGCAGTTATAAGTATCTAGAGGAACAACCCTGACTAACAGGGGAGTCTGTTAACCTTTTAACCTCAAGTTTTTCCCTGGTCACCGCAGTAAGCTCTCTTGCGGTCAGCTTTCCGCTTCTTGTGTGCATCGCTGCATAGAAAGTAAGGCCATTATGTCTGAAGGCAGGGTTGTGTCGGCGGAGTGGGTGATAGTTGCCGTAGTTTTCTCATTACAGGGAGTCAGTGAGATTCCCATTGATCTGCCGCTACATCCTGGTGATTTTTTGTGAGGTTAAGTGATGCTGCGGTAACTCCCTAAGTATTGTGTCTGCTAAAATGTGTCGTCAGTACTAATACCGTAACACACCCGTCTCCATAGCAATTGATTGATTCATTAGTGTTTAAACAGAAACATCTTCAGCAAAATTACTTGTGTGGGGAATATTATTATTACTATTATTATTATTATTATTATTATTAACCTTTATTTAGTTTATGCTATTTTCCAAGACAACTTACTGCGTTAGAGGAGTAACTCTTCAATGATTTGTCTATACAGCAAGGTATTATTACATGTACATTTATTCATTTAGCAGATGCTTTTCTCCAAAGCAATTTACATCTCAGAGAAAATACAATTTTTGCATTACTTATTCTTCCTGGAGCACTTCCTGGTAGATACCTTGCTCAAGGGTACTACAGTAGGAGCAGGGTTTGAAACGGGGACCTTCAGGTTAAAAGGTGACATCCGTAACCAGGGCGCTACCTGCTGGTCCTGAAGGTATGCAATGGGGAACAGAACTGTTTTGCTTCTCTGTAACCTAATGTTTTTGAGATGCGAGACTGGTGTCATGTTCTGATCAATTCAGGGTCAGTGTAGAACTGTTTTGTGTTTCTGCATATGGTTCTCAGTTTGTGTGGTCAAAAGGTGGTGTTTCCCTGTACGTCTGTACACAGAAACCTGGAAGATCTACAAGGCATTTCCAACTAGGAAGTGCTTAAAGAGGAATGGGCACAAGCTTCTTCTGTGTGGCACTTATGTAATGACCGAAGCACAGATTTTTTTTTTTTTTTTTTTTTTGATCGCATCCCTGTTTTCTGTCAGCTGGAGCTACAGGACTGTCATCTGTTTGACCCTCCACAGGAGCCAGAGGACAGGTCATCTACAAATGGTCTTTCTGCTGCTGGTCTTTTTGCCAGACTCAAAGGCAAATGTAACTTTTACCAAAGGGCATTCTAATAAATTTAGATTTCTGAAAAAAAATCAATCAATTCCTGCTCCATAACATTGCAGATATATTTGTTCTGAAAGCATAGTTAATGATATAAGGGATCTGTTTATTTTTTGTTCAAAATGCTGTCCATTTGCCACTGTGATCCTGTTTCATTGAGAAGTTTTTGTTTCTGTTTCAAGGCCAGTGTGGTGCAAGCTGTCCTTGGATCTGTAGTTTGTACCAAAACTATGTTGTAGCAAATGGTCTGTATGTCATTCATCTGCAGGCAGAATTGCATCAGAGAAGTCACATACTCACTGTTTAACTGCTTGTCTGAGTCGTGGTCACGGTGGTGCAGAGCCTATCCAAGAAGAATGCCAGTCCGTTACTGGGTTGACATACACACGCAGAAACAATCACATGCTAAAGGCAATTTAGAGTCAATAATTAACCTAAAACACGTGTCTTTAGTCTGTGAGGAGAAACTGAAATACCTGGAGGAGAAACACTGAAACGGGGAGAGAACATGTGCGGAGTTCACATATTCTCCCTGTGTCTGTGTGGGTTTCCTCCTACAGTCCAAAGACATGTTGTTCAGGTGGATTGGTGTATCTAAAATCACCCATAGTGTGAGTAGGTAGGTGGGTGGGTGTGTATGTAAGTGACAGAGAGAAAGTGGGTTTCACTGGTGTATGGATGAGTGACCAGTGTAAGTAGTATATCTAGCAGTGTAAGTCACCTTGGTGAATAAGGTGTGTGGGCTCATAACACTACACAGAGTTAACTGGAAGTCGCTTTGGAGGAAAGTGTCTGTTAAATGTAAATGTGAACATGTAAACTCCACGCAGACTGAGCAGAATTCAAACCTACATCTGAACCACCCAGTGGTGTGAGGCAACAACACTACCCACTGGGTCAACATGCTTCCTTGACCAGATATATTCGTTTTAAATTACATTTCATTGTAATAACCATGACAGCAGAATTTTGACTTCTGTGAATAAATTGTAGTGCAAAGCTTTTTTTGAAAAATTAATGAAATCAATATTGTTATGATTAGGATTTCAGGTCAAGCTGTTTAATTTATTGCCTCCCTCTGGATGAACTTGGCTGTAATTTCAAGAGTGGAGGGTCTTTGAGTGCCAACAAGTATCACTTGATTTATTTAATTTTCCTTTGCACTGTCTTCATCTTCCCCTTCATCACTACCGTTAAATTGCTGGCTGTGTATAAGCTTTTTATTGTAAAATGTGTTTTTCAAGGGATTAAAACTTTCAACTTCTGTGTATTTTTGTTATATTGCATGTGGCCAAGCGGAGGAAGATGGATGGATGGATGCATGTGGCCATTCATTTAGCAAACTATAGGGGCAGTGTTAGCACCAGCATCCAGGATGATCACAGCTTTTTGAGCTTTAAATGTTCTTAATCTGATGGATCTCAAGAACCATTGCTCAATAAGAGCTTTCTATTTGTAATGAGATTATACGGCATATTTAACATAGGCTTTTATTATCCCTATATACAAAATGCCGTGGGGTGGAAGGCAGTTGTCTACTCAAATTGGTTGGTTGTGAAAATGTGCGTTTTCCTGCTCTGTTACATTCAGGTCATTCCCAAAGCTTATAATTAAGGAAATGTTTGTGGAAAAAATACTGAAAGTGAACACTTTACGGCCGTTCTACATTTGCTCCCACGCATTATGGACAACAGCCTTAGAGGGACAGCTGTCACTATGAGCCAAGAACAGAGGGTTGATGGCGTTGTGGTCTTCAACCCAGCCCATTTTCTCTCAGCGCACTGATGAACTGAGTCTCATCTCCTGCAGTTGGAGACTCGGGAGCAGTCTGTACATGTACCGGCTGCGACGGTATCAGCCAGCTTGTCTCGCTGGTGACCACGTACCTGACACGATGAAGGTGAACTGAATAGACGTCTCATACATCTGCTCGATGGGCACTATTTTTAGACCGAAAGGGCTGTCGTTCTTAGAACACAGTTGAATACCGTGTACATCAGTGCTGGTGTTGCGCATTGTTTTCTACTTACCATAAGACATTGAACGTTATAAGGGGTCTGTAATGGTATGTAGGCAAAAAAGACTTCCATAATATTTTCCTATTTTTTGTGTTTTTCTTGAAATAAACTCTTGGGGTACTTTATCGCAGATTGACAGCTGTCAGTCTGCTGTGGCTGTCATACTATTGCAGCTGGTCTACAGAGAGCCCTTATCCTTCAGGGAACTGGGTACATTCTGTGGTCAGCGATCAGAGTAACCATTTGTGTTCGTACATCTCATAACCTGTGTGGTGCTTTTGCTTTCCGATGAAATTTAAGTTTTAGCAACACAGGACACCTGGGGTACTTAGAAATTTTGACAGGCCTTTAAGTCCTTTAGTAGGTGGAGGAAGGGAAGAAGGTACTTATAAATCTAAAATACACACTGACATTGGGTCAGGTGATCAGCAACTTGAAAGTTGTATATCATTGAGAAACAGGGTCTTGCTGAAAAACCATTTAGTCACCATTGCTAGTATATTATTTAAAGCCTCCCTAATACAAGTAGGTGGTGTGGTGGGTTAAGCTGATGTCTCATTGCTCCTGAAGTGCTCTGTGGGTGTGGGGATTGCATGTTTCTCTCTGTGATTGCATCCCCCAGACACTCACAGAGGAAGATGCTGGCAAGCCATTCTGTTCCTTCCTTGTCTTGGAACCCACTTAGACTTGACTTGATGGCACGTGTATCTATCCAGTAGAAGTAACTCGCTATACATGTTTCATTTAAAAACAAACATGTAAAATATTTTACTGTTCTTCTGCTGTCTTATCAGACAATAAGTATAAGATCTTTGGTTTTTGAAGTGCAGGCATATGACCAGACTGTTTGGTTATAGTAGCAGACATGTACCTGTTGTAGACTCAAGTAGAGGAAGGTCCCTTTCTTCCATTCATTCTTCATCTGGAGCTATAACAGTCTGAGCATCATCTTCTGTGCTAATCTGTCCTTGCAGTCCTGAAGCACAGGTGCTGACTCGTGTGCACATCCATCTCTCCTGTGTAAACATGTGTTCTAGGTGATTGAGCAGGTGGTGTTCTTGCTGATGATATGGTGTCCTGCCATGCCAACATGACCGTAACCCACCTTTGTTCCAGGGCCCTCTCCATGGATATAGACACAGATTATGAGCGGCCGAATGTCGAGACCATAAAGTGTGTGGTGGTGGGGGACAACGCAGTGGGTAAGACCCGGCTGATCTGCGCCCGTGCCTGCAACGCCACCCTCACACAGTACCAATTGCTGGCCACCCACGTGCCCACAGTCTGGGCTATTGACCAGTACCGCGTGTGCCAGGAGGTGAGGCCAGTCACAAGGTGACATCTGCATAATATCATCTGCAAAATTTACCAAGTACATTTATAAGTATTTGCTCTTATTTAAGCACTTAAGTTTGTATATGTACATACAAAGGAACTGATTTCTAACATAAACAGATCAGTAACCCAAGGCCAGAACAGGCTACAACAATATAGCTTAGTCTGGATTTTGTATAGGGGTACTAATTTATACCTTATGTAAAATGAGTATACACAACTATATATATATATATAAAATCAATAAACAAATTGAGCCCAGAGAGGGTAAGCTTTTAAATAATTGAGACTGAAAAGCAGTTTATACAGGTCAATTTAAATAATACATAATTCTATATTTCTGGAATACAGGGTAACATATGTCTTTCTACTTCTGGTACCAATATTGCTGTTGTAGAATTGAACATGTGCTTGCCCACCATATGATGAATTATCTTGATATTTGTGAGTGCAGGTCCTGGAAAGGTCACGAGATGTGGTGGATGAGGTCAGCGTTTCGCTGCGGCTGTGGGATACCTTTGGGGACCACCATAAGGACCGACGCTTCGCCTATGGCAGGTGCGTTGGAAAGCACCCCAACTGAAACGGAAACACCTTGTCACTCCCCCATAATCTAGTGACTCAGCCAGTACTCCAGAACAATGAATGCCCAGCACCCTCTGCTGTGGGTCAGAAAGCCTGATGTTGACGTCCGCAAGTTGTATGCTCTGCTGGGCCATTGTTGTGACCTAATCTTTCCTATGGCTTTTAAAAGCCAAGTAACATAAGCACAGACTAGAGAAAAGAGAACATTGATGAAGGTGATTCAAAGAAAGTGCAGACTCAGCAGTTATGGTGTCAGCTTTGGTTGTCACCAAGTGGCGCTTCTGCATTTCTGTATTAGCGAGTGGCTGCCATTCTAGTAGGGTAATAGAAGTCATAACGGAAATAATGGTGGCCCGTGTCAGCAGAGTAGTGACTCAGCTTCTGGTTAGTGCTGAGTCATCTTCTGCTACATTTATATTACTTTGCTAACAGTACACATGCCACCATTATGCAAGCCATGTGCTCTGTGTACCTTACACACATGCACATGTTTATCTTCACTTGTGTTCTGGCACATTCTAAATGATACTTCTTGATTAGACATGTCAATTGTTAACACATCACTTAAAGATTTATGAACAAGGCTCCACAGGCATCAGTGTGTGCGCACATGCACATACTCACATTAAAACTAAGCACTCCAAGAAGAGAAGGTTCATGACTTTTCTCTTTAGGAAGTGGATTTATGCACTATATGTCAGCGGTTTAATAAAAATAACATACTTGTAACCTGGAGAACAAATTAAATCAGGACAAAATAAAAACTTTAATTTTTTTTGCTGTTTTTAGTCCTTTGAGCACCTACTTAATGATGTTTCCAATTCTGTCACTATTTTCAGTAAACTGCTCAAAAACCTGAAAAATCTCCATAATAAATTGTTTAAAAGATGACCACTGGCACTGCAGCAGTCTTTGCGTAACAGAGAAATCTCTGTTCTGAATAAGGACATTTCTGTTGAATGAATTGGCCTCACCAGTCCCATTTACTCAAGTTTAAGATTCACACCTATCTCCAAAGATGAGATGGCTCACAATACAAAAAACTTTTCAAGTTGACTTCAACAATTTCTGCCAGTGAAGCTATAAGTTATCTAACAAATACCGGACACATTGGTCCTTTTTGTGTTTTCAAAATGAGGTCATGTCTTCCTGTAGGGCAATGCTGACTTTAACTATGTCGTAAGAGTAATTAGAGTGGTGGTGTTATACTTGGCTAGTTATCTGCTGGCACAAACTATTTTAACCATTTAATAGAAATATGCAAATTGATTAAAAGTAAACCTTAAATACAGCAATATCAGTAGAATAATTGTGGCATTTGTGTTTTTTTCTGACAGCACTTTTGAAAGGTAATTCTGTTGTCTTTATTTTCAGTAAACATTTCTAGAGTGACAGTGTCACTTTTCATGCCAGGAAGTCAAGGTCTAATTGCCCCCATAAAAATATGTACTGTGTAACTTATCAACAGGTTCTAGATTTGGAGGAGTGTTTGCTGTGTCTGTGTCAGTAAGATGCTTCACAGGGCAGACACATGGCAGTTTGTCTGATTTCAGGACACACCTTCCATGTACTCTAGGGAAGAGAGCCTCTCCATTATTTTTATTAATGTTGTAACACATTTTTATTTATTAATTATAGACTGTTTTGAAAGCCAGCTTTCTTTCTTGTGTTTGATATTGGAACCCCAAACTGATACCATTTTTTAAGTCTGGTAGCTCTCAGGCTTTGAAATTTTTCCTGATAACTGGTACTCAGTGAATTATTGTTTATTGGACAATGAGGTGTACTACACCTTTTCATTGTGAAAGACATCTGTGCTATTTTATGTAATGCTTACCAGTGATTTTACTGGAGGTAAGTGAAAAGTGAGAGTGCAACTGGGCAACCAGGTCAGTACTTGTATGTAGTGAACTGGACAAAAGAGTGAAAGCAAAATAACCCACAAGCATCCTAAATCTCAAGGAAGTGCTGCTAAATAGCTGGGAAGACATTGGCTGGTTTCCTATTCAAACTGAGTGCCTCATGAAAAAACTACTTTCTATCAGCTGAACTCACAGTTTTGACTGGTGATGTACATAAAATCTAATTTTGCGAGGTTTAATCCACAGAGCTCCGACTGTACATGCAGACTTAGTTCATGGTATAATAAAGTAAGTTTCTTTATATTTTGGTGATATGGGGTTGTGGGAGTCTGGATGAAACAAGTTTGCCTCTAGGGATTTAGTTCATAACATTTCTTCCAGGAATGTAATTTATAAACACCCAGTGCATTGCATGGCTGCTTTTATTCAGCTTCTTCTAATGTTTGTGTACAGTAAAGGAAAAATGGAGTCAGGAGTTTGATCCCAGTCATGCACCTTTGTCTTTTAAAAGAGAAAACATTCAACATTACATAAGGAGCATAACATTGACCTTTGCAGTTTGGTTTTGCAACACGAAGGGATGATGTTTTCTGTTTATACATGGTGGTTGTGAATGATTAAAAGCTGTGCTTAAAATATGAGGGACTGTGATAGTGTTATCTCTTTCAAACTTGAATGCTTACACATATTCACACGTTGGCATCCCAGTGGTGGGCTGTTCACTTCTAGGAAGAGGCATACATGCATATGCAGGAGAAGTGCAAAGCTTTTGTCACAGTATGAATTTTCTTTTTTTCTCCCTTGTTTGCTCCTCATTCTGGTCTACATTTTGGAAGGTGGTAACATAGTGATGGAACCACAACTACAAAAAGTAGAACTTAGCTTGGCTTTGAGTTCTTTAACATGAGTGTATAGTACTGTGAAAAAGTATTGTCCATCTGTTGTTGCAAATTTGTAACACCCAAAGTTTTCAGTGCCACATTTTTCTTATTTAATGAACAAAGTAATCCAGCACCATCTGGCATTGTGTGAAAAATAATTCCCCCATTCCACTTAACTTGTGATACCTTAAGCTGTAATGACTGTAACCAAAATGTTTCCTATAATTAAATATCAATGCTTTACATTGTTGTGGAGGAAATTTAGCCCCTCTTCCTTGCAGACCTGCTTTAATACAGAGTCATTGGTAGTTTTTTGAGCATGAACTGCTCATTTCAGGTCTTCCTGCAGCATTGCTATTCAGTTTAGGCCTGGACTTTGAGGCCACACCAAATCCTTTAGTTTAGCTTCTTCTCAGTAGTTCTGATGTGGAATTGTCTTTGTTTTGGATCATTGTCTTGCTCCATGATGTCTTTGTGATTGAGGAGTCATTAATATTAACCTTAGCTGAAGCAAGAGAAGCCTGCAGTTCCTTGGATACAGTATTTTTAAGGATCTTATGTCGCTTCCTGCATCACTGGATTCTTGGAGAAATTCTGACAGGCCAACCTCTCCTGGAAAGATTCACTTCTATTTCAAGTGTTCTCCATTTGGAGATTATAGATTTCAGTGTGGTTTCATGGAGTCCCAGAGCCTTAGAAATGACTTTGAAACACTTTTTCAGACTGATGGATATCAACATTTCTGATCTCTTTTGGATTTTCCTTTCATTGGGGCATCATGAGCTTGTTGAATCTTTGTGCTGACAACTTAAATGTGATGGGAAGGGTGACGTGAGGGTTGTATGAGCACGAGTAGTTGTAATCAAGTGTGGCTGTGTTCAATGACTATTTTAATTGGTTTGATTTAGCTAAGGGGCAATTAATGTTTCACACAGTTCCATTGGTGTTGGATAATTTTAAAAAGTATTATTTGTCTTCATGTGCCCTTTACCTAACATTAGATTTTGGTTGAAGACCTGAAAACGCCGAGTCAAAAATTAACTCGGAAAGGGGAAAACTTTTTCTTGGCCCTGCACTCAAACCTTAAATTACTTGTCTAATAAGATAAAATCCATATCTGTCATATGTAAACACAATAATTTTATGAAAGTGTCCCTGCAGTTTTTCTCTGATCAGAGGTCTTTAGTTTAATACTAGTTTTTTTTATCCATATTTCTGCCACTGTTGTCTTATTTCTGTTCAATTTTTTATGCAGTGAGAGGCAGCTTTCATCCCCTGTTCCCTCTATGTTCTTTGTCTTGACCTTTTGTGGACAGGTCTGATGTGGTTGTGCTGTGTTTTTCACTGGCCAACCCCAACTCTCTGCGCCATGTCCGGACCATGTGGTTCCCAGAGATCAAGCATTTTTGCCCCCGCACCCCTATTGTCCTGGTGGGCTGCCAGCTGGACTTGCGATATGCTGACCTCGAGGCTGTCAACCGGGCACGCCGCCCTCTGGCCAAGTATGTTACAGCCCTGCTTAACACCAGACACCATGATACTGATACAGCCAGAACCAGCCAATTAGATGGCTGCCAAGCATTTATTTATAGCACAATTCTAGAACCCCAACTCATACATAGGCTTTATTGCACATGCTCTTCTGGTTTCTCAACTGTTTTTTTCATGCAGAGTGCTAACTTCATCCTTAAAACCACATCACTCCTTACAGGCCCATTAAGCCAACAGATATCTTGCCCCCTGAGCGAGGCCACGAGGTAGCCAAGGAGCTGGGTGTGCCGTACTATGAGACCAGCATTGTGGCCCAGTTTGGGGTAAAGGATGTCTTTGACAATGCTATCCGAGCAGCACTCATCTCCCGTCGCCACTTGCAATTCTGGAAGTCTCACCTGAAGAAGGTCCAGCGACCCCTTCTGCAGGCACCTTTCCTGCCCCCACGCCCCCCTAGGCCCATAGTGGGCATACCGGATCCCCCTGCTGTGGATGGAGAAGGGCTGGAATCACTCTTCTGCAAAGCCCTCTGCGCAGATGTTGTGTTCCTCCTGAAGGGTGGCTCCACCCATGTCTTTGCCCATAGAATCTACCTGGCCACTTCATGCTCCAAGTTTTATGACCTTTTCACCTTGGACCTTGAAGCACCAGCAGAAGGCAGGGAGGGAGATGAACTTGCAGGTGGAGGGGAGGAAGAGGAGCAGAGTCGAAGGGGAGCAAAAGAACAGGCTGGGCGGACAAAGAGTCTGGACATAGACAAAGACCGGGAAGGGGGCTCCAGTGACTGCAAGCAGTCCCTTTTGCCCCAGCAGAGATCACTGAGGACCTCTCAGAGTGACAACTCCCTCCCAGTCAGCAGTCAGTGCTCTACAGGGTCTGTAGGGCTGGGACGTACTCTTTCCAGTTGGGGACGTGGCTTCCTCAGTGTCCGCCTGGAGCATGTGGAGGATCCTGTGACTCATCGACTAAGGCTTATGACAGTGGTGTCCATGGACGGCCTGATTCAGGAAGGGCCCTTCCGGGTGAGCAGGAACAGATAGATCACAAATGCTTCAGTAGAGAGAGGTTGCAAAGGGAGGTCTTAGATCCACTTCCTTATTTTTGTTTACTGCAATAGAAGTGATACCCTGTATCCTTTAATTTGTTTGCTCTTGGGAAATGAGTGTGGTGTGACTTTTCTTGTGTACTTATCCATGCTTACAGGCAGTGCTGCAGTACCTCTACACAGGGAACCTGGATGAGGGTAGGGGAGATCTGATGCAGGTAGCCACCATTGCAGAACTGCTGGAAGTGTTTGACTTGCGCATGATGGTGGCCAACGTGCTCAACCGTGAGAGCTTCATGAACCAGGAGATCACCAAGGCCTTTCACGTGCGCCGGGCCAACCGCATCAAGGAGTGCCTCAGCAAGGGTACCTTTGCTGGTAAGATTTAGCATTGCCTCTGAGCCCCTTTCACCCCCTAGATCTCCTCATGTCCTCTGTGCCACCTGTATGCTCTTCCCCATGGAAAATCTTCAATGCACATGACTTGAGTACCCTTGTTTCCCTGCTTGTGCTAAGCATTTCCATTCCACTGTTACTGTTTCCATCACGATTTGTGTCTGGTGAACGCATTTTATCAGTACTGTTGTTGCCTGGAAAGGGGGTTTACATACAAGTGTAGTTGCACTCTTCTACTCTGTGCCATGTGATGTGTACTTGGTAAATTACTTTTCTGTGCTACCTCTAAATACCTCTGGAATTAGACATGATTCTAGTTTTGGAGGAAAAGTGACAATGAGTGACTGGGATCTGGGTCATGAACATTCTGTGTCACCAGACATTGTCTGAAAGGAACTTGAAAAGACAGAGTACCCTGAAGCTTTTGTGAGACCTGGCAAGGTCCCTTTTTACTTCTGCAGCTACAAGGAATGTCTCGACACCTTCTTTACACCAAAAGATAGAGTAATGCTTCTTTCTCATGTTGCTGTTGTGACAAATGACACAGAAGATGCTGCAATGCAAAATTATAAATAAGAATATTATACTGTATATAGAGGGGCGTGGTGGTGCTGCTCTGGGTTCGGCCGGGTCCTGCTCTGTGGTGGGTCTGCGGTTTGAGTCCTGCTTGGGGTGCCTGGTGACGGACTGGCGTCCCGTCTTGGGTCTGTCCCCTCCCCCTTAAGCCTTGCGCCCTGTGTTGCTGGGTTAGGCTCTTGCTCGCCGCGACCCCCCTTGGAACAAGCAGTTTCAGCCTCTGTGTGTGTATGTGTATAGATAATACTGTATATAAAAATGAGTGATGCCGAACCGGAAGCTTAGGCATACAAGTCCTAACAGCACAGGCCGTCTACTTCCTGTTACAGAGGACATACTTATTTATAAAAGATCCAAGGAATGCCCTTGGCCAATAAGATAACGATATGGGTGAGACCCTGTTTTGTACAACCGGGTGCTATCTGTGTTTTTCATTAAGATACATTTTTCCTTTTCAAAATAACACTTATAGTTGTATAGTGAATAAATTGCATTCATTGTAATTAGAAAATACTAAGTAGATTAGCTTGTATGCTTCCTACACTCATTTGCATTGAAAATACTCATATTTCATTTGTGTAGGTGTGAGGATTTTCACAGTAAGAATTGAAACTAACCATCAGTTCATGTACAATTTTTGTTGCATTATGGTCATTTTAGCATTTTTGCTGTATTTTATAATTAAACAATGTCTGAATAATTGAGTATTATAATTTATACAGGCAAACATGCATGATTTGTGCAGTGATTTGTGAGCTTCACAGAACTATGATGTAGGATTTTGTCTTAACTCATTGTAAAATATTAATATTTTGAATTTGCTTAAATATTGCAAACATTACCCCTTGTTTCAGTTTTAAGACATGATATCTGTAGTGTTTTTTTTAATCTATAATATTTGATGTTCTTCATCCGTTTTACCAAATGTGCTTCATCTTGCTGTCTTATTCTGTTAGTTCCTGGAAGTGTAGATATCAAAGCAGTTACTACAATAGTTTAGCAGTCAAAGTCCCAGGTTCACATCCTCCTCTTGCTGTAGTACCACTAATCACAGTACTTACCCTGATTTACTCTAGTAAAAATTACCCAGCTGTGTAAAATGGCAAATACCCTTAAGTGGATTAACATATAACGCTAACAGGGTAAATTGTCTTAATGTGAA
Source organism: Scleropages formosus (assembly GCF_900964775.1). Classification (NCBI taxonomy): domain Eukaryota; kingdom Metazoa; phylum Chordata; class Actinopteri; order Osteoglossiformes; family Osteoglossidae; genus Scleropages; species Scleropages formosus. The sequence goes on from NC_041822.1 coordinate 6,248,088, forward strand.
TGTAATCAATAGTGAACCAAAGAGATTAGGGTGTTGGAGCAGTGAGTTGTATAACCAGAGTTTTCCATATCACAGTGGTGAAGACCTTACATGCATGACCATTTCTGATTGTGGTCAGTGAGGAAGTGGCTGGTTGTCCTCACCAGCATGTGTACATGCTTCAGGCTGTGCTGTGCAGGATGTAACGGCAAACTCCTCTCCTGCCACTTCAGGAACCAAGTGATACTAGCAAAATCAGCCCTTTCTCAGGGCAAAGCTTCTCTAACCCATTTTCATATGGGACCCAGCAAGTTCAAGTGTTAATGCTGAGACACCAGTGGTAATTCACATTCTTTCATTTTGCTGACATTTTTCTCCAAAGCAGCTTACAGTGTTAAACTACTGGAGCTTGCTACATAATTTTACTGGAGCAATTTGAAGTTAGTACCTTGCTCAAGGGCACTACAGCTGGATGTGAGATTCGAACCTGCACCCTTTGAGTCCAAAGCCAGAGGCTCTATCACTACTCTACCAGTTGCTGTAATTAATTAGGTAATTAGCTGGCTGCTTTGTCACCTGACTGACATTGGGTTTGCATGCATCCACTTATCAATTCTGCAAAGGTAGGTCTGTGTGTGGTAGGGTACTCTGTGTAGGAATTGTTTTTATGCCGGGTCTGTATTACTAAGTTCTCACATAAGACTCTCCCTCCCCCCTCCCCAAACATTATCTGTTCTTTCTTTTGGTCAGGTTTCTACCCTGAGGTAAAGTATCTGACACATTCTGAGATGTGTTTCCCTTTTTTGTACCTCTCATCATTTTAGATGTTGTGTTCCGTCTTGATGATGGCTACCTCCCTGCTCACAAACCTTTGCTCATCTCCAGCTGTGACTGGATGGCAGCCATGTTCCGGGGGTCCTTCATGGAGAGCTACATTGAGGAGGTAAGCAGCATCAGAGAGAGTAGTGTATGACACATCCTATTGTTCTACATGATGTTCCTGAAGCCTTTGTAGGGGTTAGGATTAGGTCTCCATTTCCTTCACTCTGTCACTCAGGTGACTTAAGCTGCAGATCACATTTCACATCACTGTCTGGACGTGACACAGTTTTTCCCCAGCTAAGTCAAAGCAGTCCTAAAAATCAGGAAGCAAAAACGACACGATTGCTTTTATCGCAGCCTGTTATGTAATTTACTTGAGAGATCTGTAATGCCTAATGATGATGATTACTGCTCTCGTGGTCCTCGCATCCAAGGTATTGCTGATGTGTGAGAATATCGCATGTTGTACGTGTGTGTCAGGTCACTGGGGCTCACTGACCTGCTCTTGCTGAATGAACATGATTTCCTGGAGGGAGTCTGTGACACGTGTGGATAAGGGATGAGCCACGCAGACTAGAACTCATTAGCACCTTCCTATTCCCTGAGTTCCACAGTGACGCAAGCTGGTGGCACATCACTGCTGTCTGGCCTCAGAGGTAGCGACACTCCAGCCAATGCTTTACTTAGCTTCTGTCCTCTACTAGGAATTTTAATCTGCATGGGAAGAGGGACAACTGTGGGACAGGGATGTTGAGGCTTGCCTGGGCATGTTATGCAGGAACAGGCAGCATTGCAAAACATCAGCAGCAGCTGGAGGACCAGCCACCCACACACCAATGGTTTTCCATGGCTGATACCAAAATACATGAGCAACATGTTTGTGGGACAATGCAAATTCATGTTTTCCCTATTTTACATTTAAAAATTTAAGATGGAAACAAATATAAAAGAGTGAATTTTGAATACCCCAAGGCAACACTTGAATGGGCAGAACTGGATGGAAGAGACAAAGCAAGGCAACAGAGAAGTGTCCCACATCTCTGAAAAGTGCTGCAGAAGAGCTGGGAAGATGTCAGCAAACTTCCTGCTCAAACTTGTTAACCAAATATCTTACGAGGAAAAAAAAGACTAGTTTCCGTCAAGTGCGCTCACCTTTTTGGCTGGTACTATGCATTTCTGCTTGTGTTCAGGAACAGCCCCACATGGTCTCCTTTACTTTGTCTGCTGTACCCAAGACTTTATTGTCTCTTTTTTATACTGCCGCAGGCAGGAAGCTAACCCGTTTCATATCCTCTATCTTTGAATTAAAGTAACAGACTTTTTTCTTTACGGCCCCGTTACCACCAGTAATGGAAAGCTCGCTGTTAGTGTAGATGTGTTGGCCACAGCAGGAACTGACTGAGTTCTTTCTTCTTAGCTGTGGTATGGCCGCATGCAGGTATTTCACATAGATCCGAGCACAGCCAGACAGGGTGTGTGATGAAGTAGTTCTGCACTTTTGGCCCTTAGTCACAGGAAGTCTCTCACGGGCTGCTGAGCCTCCAGCTGCACCACAGACTGCTTGGCTCACACATGAAAAGGAACTGAGTGAGAGAAGAGGAGGAGTTAGTATCTTCAGGTCGTTTCGGGACTTGATTACAGCAATTCTCAGTTGCAGTTTCACTTTCGTTGTTGACTAAAGTTGAGCTGTTTGAAGTTGGTTTTGTGTACATGACAGTAATTTCTTCTGCCTGCTGTTTTTGTTCTTAATTCGACCACATGAAATTAACTTTAGAATGGCAAAACCATGACTTGTCCTTTACAACAGAGTGAAAGCCATCTTAAATCACTGAGTGTACAGTGAAGGAGGCCTTGGCAGAATGTGTCAGCGCTGCTAGACACTGACCAATGTCACTGGGTTCTGTGACATTTTTCCCACCTTCAGTCATTTTCGATCACCTCTTCGGAGTGGCATACACTTACGCAACCTCTCCTGTTACTCCAGCTCCAGTTCTAGTAAGACAACTCCTCTGGAGCCACGCACTAGGTTCAATGCCACACCTGGTCCTGTTCTCAGGAAGTACTCTCAAGAGTTGAAAAGGATCTCATGTGGATACATTTACAGGTTCAGGTGGCTCAGTTGCAGACTTCCAGGAACTGCCAAGAAACCAGATGCTGACCATCAGTCTATTCTTACAGCGTAGAGCATGTAACACTGTTGCAGTAGCTGCAGCAGCTTTTCTGTAACAGGCTACACAGACATGCCGTCCATAGTAACCGATACCCTACGCACTCTGATTCTGCCACGGAATATGTTAGTGTTTATGGTTATGTGTTGTGCTTCAGGCCTTAGATCCTGGATATGTGCTGTTTTACTCAACTGGCCTCATTGCTCCTCAGTGCTCTCCTGATTTTCACACCTAAAACTCCTATCCTGTCTGTCATCACGGAGAGGTATGATGTTTACAGAGATGGACGGCACAACTGGCTGCATTACTCTAACTTCAAACCTTACCACACTGAGGAAAAAAGTTAGCCTTCAAGAACACTGACAGTGTTGCAAATGGAAGTGGAAATAAACCTCCCAAGTTGTTGCCTATATGGGCTTTCATCCACTTTGCACACTTCAGTGATAATTGATGAAGGTCTGCCTTTCAAGCACATCTGCAGATATTTTCACTTCCCTATGCATAATTTTAGCACATTTGATGTGAAGCACTTTTCATGCTTGTTACCTAACACCTCTGAAATGTCAGTTTGGTTTGTATGTTTGACTATGTGTGATTTCACTGTGTTTCTTTGGCAAATTAGGCTGTGTGGAGTTCAACATGTAAGTTGTCCCTGCCATACAAGGCATTAGTGGCAGCCACAAATGAAATTTGTGTCATCTAGTCTGGCTGCTCAGTATACAGTGTATGATACACTCTAGTGTATTTGCTGTACTTTTCCCTCTTAATTTGTGGCCTGTTCTGTCTGAACCATTGACATTATGACCTTTGATAGACATAATATGATATCATAAGCTGGTCCCTTGCTTTTGTTTTCTGTTTGTATGGCTCATCTCACAAAAACTGAAGTAAATCCCTCTAAAATACTAAGATTCTTCCACAGAGCCAGCTCCCTTTTCAAAATTAGTTTTTTCATTTCACTCACAGGTACCACAGTTAAATATCACGCTAATATGTTATAGATTTCATTGGGACATTTCGGAAGCATTGTATGTGTCTCAGATGTTCAGGATGCCCTTAATGTGTTAGGTTTACTGAATGATATAAGAATACTGTGGCGCTTCAGTCAGAAAGCACCTTTCGTGTTGACTTACATCCAGCTGCTGGTCTACTTTGGATCATCCCTTAGGCTTGTAAATGCACCGATCTGCCATTTGTCACCTGACCTTTCCATGTGTCAAGGGACCACAGCATGCTCCATGGTCTGTTTTATAGCATTCAGTGAGACAGGTGTAAGAGACTCTTGGCAGCTGTTAAGGTTGTCTCTGTACTCTGTCCTCTCACACCTGCTGGTAACTTTGTTTCAGTGGTCATAGCAGTCCAATACCATGCCACCAGTCAGTGACGATTTCTTGTGTGCGCGTGCACACACGTTATACTATATATATATATATATATATATATATATATATATATATATATATATATATATATATATGTATGTATGTATGTATATATAGTTAAATATGCACACACTATATATATATATATATATGTGTGTGTGTGTGTGTGTGTGTGTGTGTGTGTGTGTGTGTGTGTGTGTGTGTATATTTAACTGTTACCACAATAAATAAAAGCAAAGTAACAGACATCCCTCCATTTTTACATGTTTAGTTCTGTAAAAACCTTTAATCTATAATAAATTAAAAATACTTTGTAAAATGACCTGCCATCCATCTATTATCAATGATTATTTGTCTAATGCAGGGTGCACCGTAAATCAGATAACGATCAATTTCAGTATATCTTTGTTCTGTTTTTTTTTTTTTTTTTTTTTTTTTTAAATTAATGTTAACGTCAAAATACTTTTTAAATCGGAGAAAAAGAATGTTTTCTCCACAAGCTCATGTTCAGTCTAGATTTCTGATCAGTTCATATGTATATGCAATGTTTTCAGTTTCTTGGCATTAACTTTTTTGTCTACACAATAAAAACTTAAACCCATGCCACTCAATTTAGTTACAGGTTAGGTTATGGAAAAATCTAGAAAAAATACAAATACATCTCCACAAACTCCTGTTCAATGCCAGCTGTTGTTTTCTCACATACACATGCAACTTTCTTCATTTTATCACCAGCACTTGCCAACAATTGACTGCAGCTGTAAACACATTGGAAACAAGTTGAATCAGTTGCTCCTATTGTATTTGGGTGCACTTTACTGCCATATAATAGAGTGAAGAAATGCTGTGACAAAAAATTTGAGAATAGGTGACAAAAACACAATTAAATAAACTGGGAAAATGTATATCTGAACATTTGTAACTTGAATGTTTGTAACATAAGCCTGCATATACAGCATTATACACATTTTTATTGATTTTTGACCATAATCAGGTAGTGTCTTTGCCTTCTTGGTAACATTAATGATTCTTTCCTGATATGACAGTCCCCCTACCCCCCCAGCAACACGCATGCCTGATGTCAGTTTTCTCTCTTAGCACTCTTCAAAGCTGCTAGTGTGGTGGAACCTGAATAAGAATCCAAATAATCTGAATCATGAGATGCTACTTTTCCCCTTGTGTAGATGGTATCTGTTTTCATAGCCTTACAAGTGCTTTGCTGTCCCTTTGTTCCTCATCCTTGTAAATACTGTGTTCAGGCAGCACAGTATTTCAAAGGGAAGCACTGTTCGAGTGTAACGCATCACCAGTATGTATCACCAGTTTCTCCCTAGAACTCAGAATTTTTCAATGAACCCTACGTGGTTTTAAAAAAAAAAAAAAAAAAAAAAAAACTGTGTAAAATAAATTAATGTGTATGTCTGTTTCCCTGTCCTTGAGCAGGTGTCCATCCCCAGCACCAGCAGTGCCTGTATGCGTGCCGTGTTGGAGTATCTGTACTGCGGCCTACTGATGCCCAGCCCCGACCTGCAACCCATGGAGCTTATTGTGCTAGCCAACAGACTATGTCTGCCCCGTCTCGTGGCCCTCACGGGTGAGCCTCAGCCACCAGGTTCAATGGCAAGTGAAGGGAGATGCAGACTGTGTAGTGCTTTGTGTTTTTCCCGAAGTGTCCGGAGTGGCCAATACTATGTGTAATGCTGCCTTCCACAGAGCAGTATGCTGTCGAAGAGTTGTTGCAGTTGTCCTTGAAGGGGATGGACATTGATGGACAGGTTTTGGCGTATCTGGAGATGGCTCAGGTGGGTCTCAGTGTACAAATCCAGCTTGTTTCCCCTGAGCCAGGTTGCACTTTCTGCTGCTTGTAGTTAATGTTCTGTCTTTGAAATTTGGTTTAAAGTGGAATTGAATGTTGCTGGGTGAACTCGGGGGGGAAAATCCATGTGTCCACTATTGTTTACATTTGCTACTATTTGTTTTTTCTTATAAAAATGTGTATTTTGGAACGTGAACTGGCAATTTTCTTCATTGACCAGTTTCACAATGCCAAGCAGCTGTCAGCATGGTGTCTACACCACATCTGCACCAATTACAACACTGTATGTCGCAAGTTCCCCAAGGACATGAAGGCCATGTTACCAGGTAATCTCCTTGCCTGCTTTCTCCAGCTTTTCTCTTATTTTCTCTGCTTTTTGTTTCCTTCCTCAGACACACTTAATCTAAGACTTTTTTTTTTTTTAAATCAAGGCTATTTATGAATATACTGCAGTATGGCAACCGGGACGTTTTCCTAATTTGCCGTATCTCTGTCGCCCTCACCCTACTGCTCCACAGAGAACCAGAAGCATTTTGAGAAGCACCGCTGGCCTCCCGTCTGGTTCCTGAAGGAGGAAGACCGCTACCTGCGCGCTCAGAAGGATCGGGAGTGTGAGGAGGAGATCCTGCGCAAGCAGCACACCAAGCGTGGCTGGTGCTTCTGGAGAAACTCGTCTTCCCCCACATCCCACGTCTCCTGAGCCACCAGCCCCCTCTCCCTCCTCACTGACCCAGCCAACTGTCCTGTGTGTCTTGCTCCTCCTCCCTCCCTCCTCCAGTCTACAAGACCAAACCACACCCAGCAGAGCACTGGAGGGGATCATCACCTCCATGCCCACATCCCCAGGTGATGTTACCTGGCCCACTCATGCAGGTAGTAGCTCAGGGCCTCCCCTGTGCTAACAGTTGTTTCAAAGTGACACTCAGCAGGATGGGAGTACGTGGTGTCGCCCGGCAGGTGGCAGGACTTCTGTGAAGTGGTCTTGGGATTGTGAGCTCCGAGACACCACAGAAGGTTTGAGGCAGCCTATAAGGCCAAATTGCCTTCCTCTTTTTCGACTGTTAAATATGAGCACTGGTAAAAAACCAGAGCCCTGGCTACTCTCACCCATGCGCTGCAGGGTGGAAAAAAAGCAGATAATGTAATGCCATTGTTGTGATTTTCGCTGTGTGGAGAATCAACAGCAAAGCCAATGAAAATCTTCAGTAAAAAATACCATCAGGGATAAAGTTACAACTTTTTACTGAGAAGTCACAGGCTTCGTATCTCTCTCTGACCACCTATGCTTGTACACACTCATGTAACGGATAAATTCTCCCACACATTCATTCCTGTTCCCATTGTTCATTTTGATTTGCTTTTCAGCTCTTGAAAGCCTTAGCAGAGAGGCTGACTCTTGACTCAGGAAAGGAAAGGAGCTGGTAAGACTGTTAAAATGAGCAGGCTGTTGAGGGGTGGCTGCAGGTAGGCTGGTTGGCCAGGGGACATCCTTGGGGTGAACGCTCTGGGGGATGCAACAAGGGTACTAGCAGGAGACAGACTGCGTAGATGAAATTATAGCAGCCCACATAAATAAACTACATGACCAAAGAACATGTTTAAAAAAAAAAAAAAAAAAAAAATTATACTAGTACCTCATAAAAATTTGAAAAACTGCTGTGCTGGAGGAGCCTTACATAGGAGCTCTGAAACCATAAGCATTGTACAAAAAAATCAGCAGTGGAGGGGTGGACATGGGGTTAGGTGCTGGTGAAGTGCTTTCACTGGTGCCAGTAGGTGTTTCCCTGCATCCTCTCGGCACCCTCAGTGCCAGCACTGAACACCTTCTCGCGACCCACACTGGTTAACCTCCCATGCTTTGTTCCTTGGGAGCCACAGTCCACAACCATTGAAGCGCAACTGTATAATCACTGCTTTTACCATCCGCTCCTTTGTCGGCTAAGACTTCTGTTGAGTAAGGACGCTGTGCTGGTTGGTACTGTGGGAACCAGATTCTGAATGGGAGCTCTGGAAATTAAAGAAGTAGTGTAGTATTAATTTTAGAAGAGTACAACAGAACGCTAAGTTTATGCAATTTAATATTCACCCTGGTCTAAAAATATGCTCCAAGGTACTGTGTGTTTTGAACATTTTTAGTTAAGTGTTGCAGGAACTTCTGTGAGCCAACTTTTTTTTGGAATTATGATGTGTGTTGCTTCTGTGCAGCAGTCCTGCTTCCCTTGTGAGGATCGGTTCCGGCAATGGCGCACTCTACTAGTGTACATAAACACACGCCGATGTTCTGTCTCGACGCATTGACCGTGACCTCTGACCTCAGGCCCCCAGCAGCTTCCTTCTGTGCCACGGTACTGTTCCCTTCCTGCTTCCTCTCCCTGAAAACAAACTGCCTATGGGAGGAAGGCAAAAACCTTCCAGAAAGTCCCCACTCTTCCTAAAGCAGAGTTTACCTTTCACTTCCTTGTTTTCTCAGCTGTTTTTTCATCCTTTTCTGTCAGCATTTTAAAGACAGGAACAAAAAACTATGGCACAGAAGTAGTAGTTACCTGCAGCTGACCATCGACACCTGTGTTCCTGATTTTTTTTTTAATATCTCTCTCCATTTCTCGATAAGTTTTATTGTACAACTTTCGATATCCTTTTCTCCCAGTACCAAGAAATGACGCTGTGAAATTTTTTTTTTTTTTTTTTTTTTTTTTTTAATTTAAGCACAATGTGACCCCCCCCCCCCCCCCAGCTTCCTGTTTACTTCAGTCTTTTTTTGTCCATCCAACACTGGGAGACTTTGTCAGGATGGGGGGGATATGCAGGGCTCACTCCAGATCTCCGAATGCAACGCTGTAGCCCAGGGTGTGGCGAGCGCTCGCACCCTGGAGTTTCTTCCCTCGGACTTCTCCAGCTGTGATACAGTGGTGCTTAGGAGCTTTCTGGAACATCGTGTCTGTGTCTTTGTTTTCATTGTCGTCACAGGATACTATGCTGACAGTGGTCACGCTTCAGTTTCAGTGTGAGTTTTGTTGGTGCACTGAATAGCCGAGGGTTTTAGGAGGGCATAGCTGTGGGGATATGCCCACTGTCATGAGCATGAAGGATGTGTTGCTTTAATAATGCTTCCAAAGGCTGAGATGATGGACATTAACCCCATTCATACCAATTGGGATGCTGATTCTCGCTGTGTTTTGTTTTGCATCTGATTTAGATAGAAGTGTCTGGGCCTGCGTACTTGTGTGTGGAACATACCTTTCAATGACAGTATTGCGTCCAAACCACTGTTTTCTGAATTCCCTGGAGCTACAGAACAAAGAAACTAGCTTTTGAGTGCGAAGTACTTTTACCGAAACAAAATGTTTGCTTGACTCTGAATGCCATGTTATTCTCATCTGTTTGTTCCATTTTGGTATCGGTATCGCTTCGTACATGCGCATTTAGAAAAGAATTTAGAAAAGGGTTTTATTTTTACTCGAGTGCATTTTGGAAGTCTGTTTAGAATATGTGCTAATGACACAGCCCTGAGTGAGACATGAATGATATGGTGTGAAGCAGAGCTGCAGATTCTGGGTATTTTTAAAGTGTGCTAAATTTTCTCAGCTCCCTTGATGAGTGTGGGTGAACAAAGTTTCTCTAACACCTTTTCTGTTTCCAGTTTTCTACTTTTCTTTCTACCCGGGTGTCTGAATGTGACGGCACGTGGCTTTTTATGCTGTGTTTTGGGCCTGGAGGCATGTTAGAGTTATCAGCCGTGATGGAAATGGAGCTGGGCAGCAGCTGCGGGCATAGCTTACGTGGACTGGCTGATCTGGTCTGCTGGGTAGAGTTCTTGACCTGGCCCTTTCCTGGCCATGTAGGATCCCGTTTTCCTCTTTTTTAAGGAACCCAGTCATTGTTCACTGTCATTTCCACCAGTACGTTTTGTCTACAGGGTTCCCTGTTTAAGAGATCTCAGATGTATCATATTTCTAACATGGATTGTTATTCTCATGTCATAATTGTTTTCTCAAGTGCATCTTAGGCTTTGGCTAATGAGGGATCCCAAGCTTTGGGTTTGACTAAAGGAATTTTTAACGAGTCTAAATGGTGAGATATATGTATGTATGTATATATAATATATGTTGGTATTTGGAGCCAGCATCAGATGTTCCTCACACGTACAGAAACAATGTAGGTGTCTGTCTTTTCTGGCAGTGTCACAATATCTGCTGCAGCTTCCATCTTTTTGAATTGTAAGTTGAGATTTCTTACTCGGCGCTGACAGCGGGGCTGCTGCAGTAAACGATCCGTTAGTGGGAAACGCAATTAGGGATGGCCGGATGAGGTGTCACCTCAGGTCCTCAGTGTGCCCTTAGACCATCTTCATCTCATCACTGTCCTGGATGCTGCGTAGTCTGCTTTGACAGCACACCTGCGTTTGAGTCCCAAGTCTGCTTAGCACTTGTTGCAATATTTGTGGATGTCTGAAAAGAGTGGGATTTTATAGTACTGCTGTTCCTCCCAGTGCTCACTTTCAAAGTGTCTGAACTGCGCCCTCCTGCCTCCTGAAATGACACTACAAATGCTTTGTTTTCTGAAACCAAACAGGAATTTGAGCCCACTCATGATTGTCTCTCTCTTAATGTAAAGTTTTTAAGCAAAAAAGGGTATATTAATGGATTTTCACATCTGCTGGATTCTTTGCTTTGTGCTGAGAAGTACACTGGGCTTTGCAAGTTAGAAGGCATGGAAGTGTTTTTTTTTTTTTTTTTTTTTTTTTTTTTTTTATATATAAATTTTATTTAATAGGGTTGGGAATGACTTACCAATGAGTGAATTGTATTTTCTTATGCTTTATAGTACTCACAGAAATTGTGATACTGTATAGCAAAAAATGCTCATTTAGTCGTCACCTCCCACTCTGCAGACCTACAGGCTGCTGCAATTAGGATGTATGAGTGCTATGCTGAACGTGCTTCACATGCATGTTCATTTGTCTCTTGTTTATTACTTTTTCTTCATTCTTATAGCAAATGCAGGATGCTTCCTCCTGGAGGCCCCTGCCCCATCCCACAGCCCAGTCACTCTCAGATGCAAGGCCAGGGAGCTGGAAGTGCCCCTTCCCCCCGGCTTGTCCCGTGCCTTTATTCTCAGTTAGTCCTTGAAGGCCAGGAGGAAGGATGGATAACATGTGTTCTGGTTACAGGACCAGAATAACTGGAAAACACACACGCTCACACAACTTGATCGGTGGTTTCTGGCTCTGTCCTGCGGATCTATGTTGCAGTTATTTCTGGCCAAATTCATGTGCTGCATTTACACTAGTCTTTTTGGGGTCTAATTACACATGTGGAGGTAAAATGCCATAAAGAGGAGTAATGGTTCTGTAATTCTAGAATAGAAGGATGCAATTAAATATGGGTCTCAAAGTCTAAATATTTTGTGTACAAGTGAACCTCATAATATTAACATCACATAAGCTCCCCACTCCACAAATCATGTACTAAATTCTGTTTGGGAATTGAAAATATATTAAATGATAGAAAAATATTTACTGTCTTGTTTCAGCAGTACAGAATATCTGTGATACTACTTTTGTTGTGATATTTGCTTGCTGCCGTTTTATTGTTTCTTTGTGTGTGTCTTGTGCATTGAGCATGATGAATGAATTCTAACTACACATTGGAATGCATGTGAGGGATGCCACAACATCTGCATTTTCATTCCCGAGCACACTGGAGCTCAACCGGATCCCTGTACTTGGGAGACCGCAGAACTCATGTTGTTCTGTCATGGCCAGATGACGTGAGGTGCTATGGGGCAGGACCACTCCACCACCCACCAGCCTCCGTTTCACCGCTGCCTCTTTTCACGTCAGCTTTATGTGAGTCCCGTCTACTGGATCTGTATGCCAGTTACCCTGAATATATAATTGTGTAAACTGTCATTTCTGTTGATTTTCATATGAATATTGGTGAGCTATAACAGCAAGTCAAATGTAGGGTCCTGTCTCATAGCAGCATACTGTAAGCACCCGGGTGGGGAGGGGGGTGTATTGTGGGGATCTAGCGCAAGAGAAGTTTCTCACCGATGAGATTTTCCTCCTACTTTTGTCTCAGCGTGACTTTTACACACTTATGCACTTTTGTGTCCTTTGATCTGTTTCATTCAGATGCAGTGTTAACTTTGTACTAATAAGCTGTAACAACAAAATGTAATAAGTTTTTAAACAGCACATTTAAGGGCTTTTTCAACACAATGTTTTGATGCTGTTGCAAAAAAAAAGCTTTGTAATACTTTTAAACCACTGTGATTTGTACAAAAATTGAACAGAAAACATTTTGCCGTTTCAGTATTTTAATGTTTGACTTTTAATAAAACTTTGATTAAAATTTATGCCTATGTGTGCCCTGCCATATCACTGTTAGTGCAGTAGTGCAGAAGTTCCTAACCTTTTCCAGGCCATGCACCCCTTTAAAACTCTGATGAAGGGTACAGATCTCGTGTCGGGAAGTGTCCATGAATAAAATTGGACAAAACATTACACTCAGTGTATTGCACTGAAACTAAATTACCTTCATATAGTTTTGACACAAGTAGTAATGGTACAGCAATATGCACATTTTTTTACATCTAGTTAGTATTTTGAAAGCAGGCTTGCCCTTGACAGAGCCCCTGCAGTCCAAGCACAGAGCACATGTAAGCACATGGTGGCAAATTACCGTTTCCAAAGTGAACCAGCCAGTGCCTCCTGAGCTGAAGCTCAGTTTAGAATAAAGGCACCTGAACTGTGCGCTGTGCTTTGCCCTTTGGACCAGTAGGTGGAGCCAAAGCTGTGCTTTCTTCACACGTCATAGTCGTAAAGGTTCAACAGAAGATGTGAGTCATAAAAAGGCTCTTCATGAGTTAATGGGCTTCACATGATCTCCTGATTCTGCCACTAAATGATGTTCCAGAAGGTGCAGCTCTGTTGCTGGCACAAGCACGTCAAAGTAACCTGTTAGAACAACATGCCAGGCTTTTTGTGTAGGTGTAGGTTGCAAAAAATCTGTTCATCTCAATCAAGTTTTCCCAGAAGAAAAGAACTGGAGGGATACATGTTTCTTAGAACAAATCCACAGCTGTGCTATGAAGTATTCATTTTATGCCTGGTGGAAACTTGGGGTACATTTCTACATGAAGTCTGTGCACGTTGGTCCTATGGTAAATTTTCCAGCTTCTCAAAATTCTCCTAGTCGATGTTGAGACTGGAGGGGAGTGAAAGAGACATGAAAATGTTTGAATGTGCAGATTTCAGGTCATCTATATAAGCAGGGTTTTGCGATGTGATCATAGGCTCTCGTTTTGTTGAGAATCTAAGCAATACTTTCCAAATGAGAGCGCATCTCCTACAAGTGTTCATTGTAGCTCAGGACTTGGGCACTTAACTGAATTTATTCTGTCCGAAACTAAAGTAATTTAGTTTCCTCGAACTGCAGTCCTCTGAGAGCAGCATCAGGGAGCTGTGCTGCAGTGTGTGGGTGAAAAAGCATCGCCCCACAGTGACAGGTGGGGATGTAAACCTGTTTCAGCGCCGAACTTGTACACGGTGAACCGGAAAAATGAAACACGTCCTTTCAGAAGGAGCACAAAGGTCAAAGAAATGGTGACTAACAATGGAAAAACAGAGCCAGCTGGATCAACTAACAAGTCATCTGAGAAATGAATCACGTTTTCCACATGCATTTTCACCCACTGCTGATCAAACTTGAGGTCATCCTTCATTTTGATTATACTGACAATTTAAGGCAGATCTGTACGCAATCAACTTTCTCTTGGCCTTCGGCTACTTTTCAGGCATGTGCGGACAAGTGTACAAAATCTCCTCTAAGTTCCATGTGTGCGATATCCTTGTGGCCTGATACTCCTCACTTTTGCTTGCTGTGGAACTGCCTGCGGCTTCATTTACATTCGTTCTTTCAGCTGATGCTTTTCTCCAAAGCAACTTAGTGTAAAGGTATTTACAACTATTTACCCACTTATTACAGCAGGGTAGTTTTACTGGAGCAATTCAGAGTAAGTACCTCACTCACGGGTACTACAGCTAGAAAAGGGATTTGAACCTGCGACCTTTGGACCCAAAGGCAGCGTTACTAATAATTGTGAATTATTATACCGCTAGTCTTACTAGTTCAAGATTTTATAGCTTAAAACTGACACACACAGTCTGAAACCACTTGTCCCAAGCAGGGTCGCGGTGAGCCGGCGCCTAACCCGGCAACACAGGGCACAAGGCTGGAGGGGGAGAGGATGCACCTAGGATGGGACACCAGTCCGTCGCAAGGCACCCAAAGCAGAACTCGAACCCCAGACCCACCACAGATCGGGACCCAGCCAAACCCACTGCGCCATCGCGCCCCCCCCCCCCCCCCCCCCCCCCAAGACTGGTAATGTAATTATAGTAATGTATTTAAAATATATTTCTTCATACAAAGAGCTTACAGTCCTGTTACATAAGGACAGTTTTTTTCTCCCCATTTCAGCCTTTAATAGGCTCTTCTATGTGTAGAAAACTTTGGATCTGAAAGCTGCTGCATCACGTGAAAAGTGCGACGCAGCAGTTTCAGACACCGGCCATGTTTGAAACTTAAATGAAAGGGAGGAGCGACAAGCAACGGCGTCGCTGTCTTGTTTGCTGTGTGATGGTCGTCACTTGCAGGCGAATAAAGGGATGTAAGAGGGTTCGGCATGAGTGGGGAAGGGGGATGAATAGGCAAAAAGAAGTCATGTTTTTGAGAAAATAAAGGCCCGCGTGATCTTTTCAGAACTGTTGACCAGCACAAGCACAGTATCGTGCAGTATAACAGTCCCTGCTACTGGATTTCACTTGAATTTGCGATAATCCTACGCAAAGATTTCCTCATGAATATTCATTCGGTGTTAGGGTTACAATGACACACCTCATAAATGCTGCTTTAGAGCGTTTTAAACCGTTTACAGCAGTTCAAACCGTTAAAAAGCGAATATGGAGCTGTTGTAATTCTGGAGGGGAGTGTAGAAAGACACTCGCTGTGTGTGTACACAGCAGAGTTCCCTTCTAAAAGACATGGCATAAGCCATTCTCAGGTCTTTGTTTACTGTCACTACCAAAGGAGGAGAAACTGTGAAGTTCACGCTTGGCTTTCGAGAGCAGAAGGCAGGCCGAGTCTTCGTACCTGCATCCGGAGCGCCACCATGTGCTGGGACAGGCTCTTGAACTACTGCAGTTCTACTGCAGCCATCATTTGCTGAAACAAGAGCCAACTTGTTAAGCCCACAGAACCATCTTTACGGACCAACAATTTTTCCCAAAACCCAGACGGGATGTTGACTAAGCAGCATGCTGGCGGACCTCACACGTTCTCCACTCCTTTTCTGGACACGTAGTTTCCAGTCATGGTGGCGGTTCTCACACAAGAAGTCTCTACATCTGCTCTTCTTTGGTGTGAAATGGACAGAAGGGAGGGGGTCGGGCCGATGGAGCAAACGAGGGTACGCCGCAGTGGAAACGATAAGTCGCACGAGTGATGCCATCGAAGGTTTACGCTCTTTTTCCCGCCTGCTTTCCCACCTTATTGTGCTTCGCTCCGGCTTCACCGCGGTGCCAGGATGAAGGAGGGCTACGCACGTGAGATGCTGACGAAGCACAGCGCGCTTCCAGGAAGGCTTGAACAGGAAGCGTACAGCAGCACGCCTAATGCACACTGGCTCTCCTGCCTGTAAAACGCTCTTTTGTCTCGCTCAGGTTTATTGGCCTTCGACCACACAGCTGCTCTGTGTTGCGGCCTCTGTGACGTCTGTGGGCCCACTTTAAATTCTGGAAGGTTATGTCATCCCCCCTCAGCAGCAGTGAGCTTTTCCACAGCCCACAATGCACAAGTTGTGCGATTCACATTACACGTACTGCACGCGGATCTCGCTGCCGCTGTGACCCAGTGTGTCCGTAGAGCCAAGGCTGCGCGCATGGCTCCCGCCGACTGCTGCGTTCACGTTCTTGTGCCTCCCTTCCCTCAACGGCTCTGCTTTGACTCAGTGAAAGCTACAAAGACTTTCACTGAAATGGCCACATTTTTTCTGGATTGTTCTGCTGTCGCCTAGTTACACAAGTCACGACCAATGTAACGCGACTGTTGGCATCCTAAAGCAGACAATTTAGTGGCTCTGGCTGATGCCCCTGTTGTCAACACTTGAACTGGTCATCACTGATGGGGCATCACATACAACTCTTGCTTTTTTTTTTTTCCCTCAAGAGGCCCTTGGTGGATATGTCATTTTCTCCCCTGAACGCAAACACACGGGACACGAAGGACATATTGCAGCGTGCTGTACTCAGAGGGGGCAGAGAAGGGCACGCAAGCACCCTTTATTATAAATGTTTATGGGAACACCAGCACAGAAAAAGAGATATGAGGGTCCCTTTTCCTTATGGACTGGCACCTGTAGCCAGTTTTCCCAACCTCTGTACAATCATGTTTCAAAAACACACTCAGCCCCTTTTATTCCCCGTGAGTTCCCACAGCGGTTGATCACAATTCCATTTTACCCACAATCCAACTATTGACAATAAAAGCATTTTCCTGCTCAAACTCCCGGTAACACGGGTTGTTACAATATAATCCTACTGTGTTTAAATTGACGGGACGTGACGCAGCCCTCGCCACCCTTCTCCCCAAAGAGATCTTGTCGGAGCTCGATTTCCATCTCAAAGTGAGGTCACCCTATTGTTTTCAGTGGGCAGCAGTTGTCTCTGTTGTTTTCGGAGATCTCCAACCACTGGTCGTTTGTCACAGGGCACTTTGGCTCCTCTCTAGGGGACTTTTATTGCACTGCCTCAGACATCAGGACAAGGACTCTGTGATGCTCCTGTAGCATCTGTCTCTGGTCTTTTTCTTCCGTGGGGACACATACACAGCCTATCGTCATCCCAGGCTGTGAACCTCCTCTCCAATATTCCACTAGAACCCCTTTGTAAATACAACCCTTGTTTAGTGCACCAGTGTCATCCTGCTACACGTAACCTGCTTTACGGCAATAGTGGCGCCGTCTTCATGGAGAACTTGAAACAGCGGATGATGGTTTTCTGGAGGAAGAATCAAGGAAAGAATCCAACATGACATTTTGATTCGTGACCCTGAATCCATATTCTGTGTATGTAAATGAATAAATGTAATGATCTATTTTTACATCTTTTTCTGTCCTTGTGTCTCTTCAGTGTCTCTTCCCATATCCCCCCTTTCTCCAGTTATCCCTCATATGGCAGAAGTTTTGTGCATCACATAGTTTGTCTCGCTCTATTCTCATTTGGTCTTTTTTTTTTTTTGGTAGTAAAAGGTTTCTTTGAAATGAAATCTTTTTGAGGAAAGCAGCTTTGTGAGCTACGCTGACTCACCCAGGAAAAATGCTGGGTACTGAACCAGGTGCCGGGTGTCACTGGTTGGGTGTCAGTAGCCAGCCGTGAGTGTGGTCGCCAGCTGGTGGAACACAACCCGGGCTGTTCTGCTATGAAACATGGGCCAGGCATCAAATTTTCTGAACTTTCATGTCCAAGATCATGCTACTTGCAGCGTACAACCAGCCACGATCTGTGGAAATATGAGGCAGCAGACTGCCTGCTCACCCATAACCTTCATGCATCTTGGCACAGTTCTAGTGTGAGTGAGACACGACATAATTCACATCTGATGACCCTGCTCAGTGTAATGTTGTTTCTTTCTGTTTGGCATCCTTCACAGCAAGGCTGCGCGAGAGCACTTGCGATCAACTGCAGCAACAACAAAACAGACATAAGAGAGAGACTTGAAATGCTCAACATTCATGGACACATAAGAAGTGGTTTTTGGAAGAGATGAGGTTACGCAATGACTTTCAGCACCGGTCCAGGAGAAGACATTTTCTGTAGAGGAACGAGACCCGAGATCCTGGATCCATCTGTTTATCATTCCTTGAATTTTAAGGAATCACAAGGCTGAGGGAAAGGCTGAACACAAGCTGTGGTCACGTGACCCTGTAAGTACGGCAGCGAGCGCAGGAGGCCCCCGCTCTGGGGACACATAATTCTGCCAAAAGTGGGGAGGCACATAGCTTAAGAATGACCTAACCTGAAATACTGGCGGGTTAATGGAGTTTGTCTCTCTCTTGCTCTCTCTCTCACACACACACACAAGCTGGGTAGAAAGATGGTTCTGGTTCACTGGCTGCATCCAGTTTCTAAAGTCATCCTGCTCCTGTCAGAAAACAAGGTCCACACCCACACCACTTCTAAGAGCCCAGAAATGGTGACCGAAGACAGTATCCAGGCAACAGCAGCGAAGGAGTTTGTTCCGACAACATCGTTCGCTCTGCTTGGGTGACAGGGCTGGGCGGAGAGAGCGCTGGGCTCAGCCTCCACGTTCAGAACTTTTTTCCTCACTGGTTCTGTGTAGATGCTGTTGAGACACCAGATGTGATGTGACATGCAGACTCGGCTCTGCACAGTATTCCATCTTTCTCCCCCATCATTTGGTCTTTTCGAAAACTACATCCATGCTGCCGTAAGTTCTCAACTTTATGCTTTGGGCCTCATCATATGTCGATATTCTAGGAGGAAGGGCCAATGGTAAGTTAAAAAAAAAAAAAACACTACTGTGCAACTGGTGTCCATTTCTCTCTGATTTTTAGGCTCAGCTTCTCTTTTTTCACAAATCGGATCTATCGAAAATGGAATTTCAGGAAACACTTGCATTTCGCTCCCAGATCCTGGCTCCGGATGCAGTCCGGGTTTCCTATCCTTCTGCAGGATCCTGGAGACCCTTAGTCGGGCGATGAGAGATGTCCTCAGCTCAAGAGGAAAGCTGCGGCAACAACGATCTTTAAGCAAACAAAAAGTATTGCTCGTCCCAGACAAAGGCCGACAAACCACCCTAGAAAGCTGCTCAAGGAAGCGCAGTATCTCAGGTTTGAATCTGAGGCCACCGGCAGTTTTCTGTTGGCACTGCCTCTAATCTTAGCAACCGTCTCTTTCCTCCTGCTGACCGTGTCCTTTCGCCACATTTCCACACACAATGTATTGATGATCCTTTCTTGATGTCAGTCCTGTCTGGAAATACTCTAATAGCCCACAGGCAAAGTGGTTGTACTGCTTCTGAATTCTCCGTCTCTGTTTACGCTTATTTACATGTACATGTGTTTGTTCAGCTTTTTTCCAGAGCAACGTGCATCTCAGGGAAGGATACCATGAGTACGTCGCATCGACAGAAAGAGAGACTTGAATGCAGATACATGATTCGAAAGCACAGTTAATGTGTCACATTCCACCCATTTCACGAGTAGCTGCATAAAGGTTTATTCAGTCATTTCCATCCATCCATCAACCCATCCATTGTCTGCAACCGCCTGTCCCGAGCGGGGTTGCAGCAAGCTGGAGCCTTACCCGGCACCACAGGGTGCAAAGTCGAAGGGGGAGGGGACACACCCAGGATGGGATGCCAGAATTTAATAATTTCTAATCGCTAAGTTATGAAACATAACATTTACACATTGATCATGCACTTAAGAGATAGGAAAGAAGTGACAAATGCTAAATATGCTTGTCTACATATGTCTACACATAGAAACAGTAGCTTCTCAGTAGTTTAGAGGCTCTACTACTCGTTCCAATGTAAATGTCATATAATAAAACTAAGGTCATCGGTTCATCAATGCCTGTGGCTCAAAGGGGTACAAAGGAAACGCATGAAATGTATTTAGACCTTAATGCGTACGTATTGCAGGACTCTTACAACAGTAGGTTTCACACATCATCGCAGAACAGAATTGTTTGAATGTTGTTTAACAATTTGGGCAGGAAAGTGCGTAGGCACGACAGAGAGGTTTACGTAACAGAAAAATCTGTTTTGGTGGCCTTCCATGGTGCCCGGCCCAGGAATGCTTGTGAGAGAACAAAAGACACCAAGATATGACTCATGGCAGCGACCATGATCTCGATATGAAGATAATGAGCTAATGTACACTGCCTTGAACTACTTGGTTCTGCTTACATGAAAAAGATGGAGCAAAATGACCTCAACATGATCCAAAAGAGACATAATAAAGACATCTCAGGACATGGTTTCATTCATTCCTCCATGACATCATTTGGCTTTGTTTTAGGGCCTTAGGTACTGCCTTATATGCTGTCGATGCGAAAGGGACGCAGATCCTCTGTCTCATGATTTGACATCCTACCGTGGTAAAAAGCGTTGCTTCTTTCAGCTCCTTCAATCTATAGCTAATAGTTCATACATTCTCATAGCAGGGCTTCGTTCGCTTGAACCAAGATTTCTCCTCGTCCTCAACTGGAACATCTAAGCAAATACATTTGAAGCCACGGCAATTCTTACTATTCAAAACCTCTGAGCCAACATTTGTATGCGTCACCAAAGAGTAGTCAGACAAAAATAAGTATCATTGTGTGGAAAGCGTATCAGCCAGCTACTTTAGAGAGCACTTTCAGTTAATTAGTTGAGAAATAAGCTTCATTAGACCCCTCTACTGGCCTCCAGCCCACCATGAGAAATAACACAGTCCTGCAAACCGAAGCGTTACTGTACATATCTACTGGTGGGGAAACACGCCAAAGGCAAAAAACTAACGGCAGGAAGTCATAAATAGAGTAGAAGAAGTATAGTGTCCTATTCCCTGTCCTTTCGGGCCACTCTTTGCTGCGTGCCAGCAGGCCAATGCGATGAACTGACCCAGTACTGCAGAGGCCCTGGGAACCATGAGGGGTGTTCACAGTTGTTCTGAGGGGACTTTGGCCTTTGTGGGCCGATTAAAGACGTTGCCTTCTTCCCCATGATTCTCCTGTTGGGTCTGGCTTCTTGGTTGACTAAGATTGGTTGGAAGCCCTGGAAAGCCACCAGCATGGCGAGAGAGGAACTTTAGCATAACTGCGGAGTGTTGCCAATAGGACAGCTCATTGGGAATTCAGAGCAGGCTGGAACCACACAAAAGGTGGCCTTGTCTCCTTTGATGATGGAGTGGACTCATTTGGACGATCCCGGTCACCGTTGGCCTTATGCTGTATCTCAGGGCATCGTCTATCTTTCACTCTTGCGTGTGGACATTTGCACAACATGGCAAAAATCAGTATTCTGCTTATTCATCGACTTATTTATTCTTCTTATCATTTTCTTATTTTCTCATGTCTTGTACTCATTTATTTTTGTTTCTGTTCTGTAACATCCTTGTGCGTTGCCCTGATAACAGATACGATCACATTCATTGAGGAAACGTGCGATAACTCCTGAGTGAAAAAGGAAAGAATTACAGATTCTTGAGTTCAAGATAAGCACACCCTGTTTACTCTGCTCTTTTACTCCACTACACCACACCCGCATAGTCCTCTCTGCAGTTTCTCTGGAAAAGCAGCAGTAATAATGAGGAAAGAGTGGGCCAGTGTAACCGAGACCCCTCGTCTCTCGCACCCTGAGAGTTTATGGCCGAGTTCTTCTCGCTGTTTTGCTTTTGTACACTTCCCACGATAGTGACTTTTCTGCAGGAGACTTGCTGCCGACGGATCACGTGTTTCCCTCCGTCGGCGGCTTTCCGGCGGCTGCCAACCCCACAATAGACCCGAGGGCACAGCGCTGACCGGCAGTCCCGCAGCTTGTCCAAAGAGGCGACACGGTGGGACTGCAGCCATCTCCTTCGTGGACCTTTTTGGACCGCCATGGGTCTGTCAACGCTCGGCCAAGCGACAAAATGCCGTATGCAGTACTGATACCAGCCACTTAGCAAATGCCTTCATTACTTGAACGCTAAGCTACTTGCTGAGAGGCGTACAGTACACACTCGCAGGACGCAGTAACTCTTTTTTAACAGTTCTGGGTTAGTTACCTGTTTGAATCCAGGACCTAACAGTAATGAGGTGTGTAATTTTACTTTTCTTTTGTGGATTTCATTCATTGTTTTCCAGGTCCTGTGTTACTCATGCTCTTCCAGTGAATTGGTTGAAGAGTTCTGATATGATCGCAAGAAAAAATGAGTGACGCACAAAATAACTTGATTTAACTGGCCATGTGACATGTCCTGCCAGGGCAAACTGGGTTTTGTGTGTGTGTGTGTGTGTGTGTGTGTCTGTGTGGGGGGGGGGAATGAATTACACACACACACACACATTTTCAGAACCGCTTGTCCCATACGGGGTTACGGGGAACCGGAGCCTACCCGGTAACACAGGGCGTAAGGCCGGAGGGGGAGGGGGACACACCCAGGACGGGACGCCAGTCCGCCGCAAGGCACCCCAAGCGGGAATGAATTAAATGGAGTAAATTCTACTGCTGGATCAAAGGGAGTTTGCGCTGAAGGGGTTCGGTGTCGTTGGTCTCCTTGGAAACGCGTCACTATGAGCGCGGAGTAAGAGCGCCCAGCCTTGCGACACGCTGGCCCTTCTTCAGCACGAGCTCTGCGTAATGTGTGGGGCTCGGCGTATCGCGCGCGCGCACACACACGCGCGCACACACACGCGCGCACACACACACGCGCACACACACGCACGCACACACGCGCGCGCGCGCCTCCCTCGCTCCACATGAATTTGTTTAACACACTGGGGGTGGGGCTTCTGGCCGTCGATGCTCCGCGGAAACTTTTCCACCTCGCTGAGTGCCGAAGTGCCGCAGTGAGTCCGCGCGCGCGCGCTCCCGTCCCGCAGGACAAGAGTTCACTTTCGTACCGGAGCGCGGCGGTTATGTCTCTCGGCTTTCCGTGACTGAGCGGACGCTCGTCGTTTTCAGCTGTAACCCTCGTCTCGTGTGTTCCTAGCGCGCGCGCGCGGAGAAGAAGAAGAGCGGCGGAGCGGGTCGGAGCGCCGCGGTCGCGATGAGATCGATCAACCTGGAGACGTACAGCCTGTCGCTGCTCGCGGCCAAGGAGGACATCGTGAACCCGCGCTCCTCCACCGACTGGTAAACGCACGCACGTCGTTGACATGTGTCGCTGAGGGTTCGTGGACCCACGAGACCCGCAGTTTTGTTACAGATAAACTTGAGAACTTGAGGTTTGAGACGCGTTCAGTGAGAACTGTTTCCCCTTCTTCTACTAACAGCTTTTTTTCCCATCATTTTTACTGCAGTTCTGTTCTCTTCCTCTTTGGGTTTAGCGCTCATGTGGCCCTTTGCTTTGGCCCGATGTAACCGTGCGCTTTGTGCTCAAGTCCAGTTACTTTGTGTCACTTGAGCAGCTGGATGGAACCAGAAGCAGAAGTGAGGCTGTGCCGCCAGGCAGCAGGAGTCGGTGGGACCAGCAGGGTGTCGCCTGTGCTCTTAGGAGGAGGAAGTGTGTGAGGTGCACATGGACCTGCGGTAGTTCCCTCACACACAGAGTGACAAAAATGCGTTGGCATAGCCGTGTTGGTGGTGTAATCCACCAGTTTCTCGCTGTGCGACGTAACGCTGCGCCGACACCTGCGTCGCTCGTCTCTGAACGTTAAGCACACGAGAGACGCTCGCTGGCGAAGGTCACCGACCCGGTAAAGCCACCGCGGTACCCGTTTGTGATGCGCGCGGTGCCGTACCCCGCTTCCAGCTCTTTTGCCGTGTAATCGTGGCCTGTGAATAGGACAAACGGGACGGGGTCCTTCGCCTCGGCGGACGCACTTTTAACATCGTCGCTGCCTTGGGGGGTCGGGGTCATGTTTACCGCATTATTATTGTTCAGCTTCCTGTTATTCCTCCGCATACAACGCGGGGGGTTGTTTGCACGCGAATACGCGGGCTGCTATGCGGAACATTTCCTGTTTTGGGGTTACGAAGCGCTACCACCCTGAGCCGCCTTCCCTCGGGGCCGTTAGGCAGCCTCCCGAAGATAATAAAGACAATAAAGATCCACGCGCAGACGCTAGAGAAGGCGGCGCGAAGAAGGCCGAAGCGCCGGGAAGCGATGTCGCGTCCCCGTTCGTCCGTCGGCCTTCCGGAACTCTCTCACGCCATCGGCGGCGGGACGGGAGCGATGGGGAGCGGCCGAGCCTTTCCGAAATATTCACGACAGGGATTTTCCGAACGAAAATGAAAACGACCTTTGAGAGTTAAGGGGAAAAAAACCACTGCCCTCCTTTAGCCCTCGTGTCCTGAACGCGAGGCCGCCTGTCCCACGTCGCTCTGACATTGACCGCGTCGCTGAGATCGTATTGACCTCTTCTTCTCTCGCGACACGTTTCCAGCTCCCTGGCTTCCGGTGAGCAAGAGCAGAGCTCGTCGGCAAAATTTGTTGCCGCTTTCTCCGCGTTTTGACGCGCGACCGTCCTCCAAAGAACGCAGCTGCCTTCTTTTCGTTTTCTTCTTTCCACGCCCTTGTGTTTCTCGATAGCTGTTGTGACTCGTTTAATATGAGATGTATCAAAACGGCATCGCTGGTTCAAAGTGCATTGTTGAATTCGAAAAGAGAGCCTTTCCGTCACGACTCGTGTTCCATTTCGCTCGCTCCGTGCTCCTCTTTTGCATCTCCGCTCTCGTGCTCTACGGTCACCTCCTTCCTTATCTCCACTTGCGCTACGTGTGAGGTGCGATCTGAATGAATGGCTCCCCTATCTTTAAACTTCTACCCACGTGACGTGGACTTTTTCGATTGCCTTTACTCCTACGAACCGTTTCCGTGTGTCACGCGGTCCGAGTTCTTCTCCGCGTCCTAGAAGCAGTGCCCCTTTAGGGTAATAAGGAACCTTAACACGTCTCAGCCTTGCTCACCACGCAATGAATGAATGGATTGCTAAAGGCAGGGGGTTGGGGTGAACTCTAGGAATTTCTCTCGCTGTTCTTTCTGTGCTAGAAGCACAAAGGCCTGGTAATGCAGTGTAAGTGTGCAGATATAAATCTGATATTTGTACCACATTTGGCCTCCTGAGCATGTCAGGGCTTGGCAGCTTGGTTTCAGCGCTATTATTACGCTATCCAAACACTCTTCTCTCAGCTGCGTTTCACAGGGCAGAGCTCCTAATTCCAGCAGACATCCTGTCACTGGCGGCTTAGGTGATCTGGTGCGCCACCATTCTGCCTTTTCCGCACCCTTAATCTCCGTGGAAACACAGCGACAATCGCGGGCTTTGCAACGCGGTCAGAGACGCGAGCGCATTTGCGCGCTGGGCAAGGCTGCCGATTGCCTGTGGGACAGTTGGCGACGTGCGAGGCGAGGCGGGACGGGGTGGGGCGCAAGGCCCGGAGACTTAGCAGTGATTTTTTGCAACGCCTCGCGATGTTCTCCAGGGTGAGCCTCGAGGAGCCGTTCTCAGGGCAGCACCGGCTCATCCTTTGCGCAAATTCACACAGCTGTGTCTCATTGTGAAATCCAGCTCAATTTGTAATGAGTAACAGCCACGTCTTCTTCGCCGGACAACCGCCGTCCTCGCTGACGCGTAGCGCTCTGGAGACGCGAAGCCCGGTTGGCTGTGCATCTGGGTCGATCGGCTGGCGAGCTCCACTTGGATGCGAGGGTACGACGATGACATCACCCGCACGCAGCCCTCCACGCACTTCCACGCGGCTTTAAGAGGGCAGATTAAAAGCAGAAGCTCTGCTGCGTAGGAATGGAAATGACTGGAAGTTGGCTGCTGGGATGTTTTCTGCTCTCAGCCCCAACTTTGGGCCCCTGTATCTATTACTCAGTGAGCTCGTGTGCATGTGGTGCTGCTCGGCAGGAGGGGTCCTGTGCAGCAGCAGTCCTTCCCGGTGCTCTTTCAGTTCCTTAATGACGTTAACCGTGAGCATGCTGCCTTTGCCGGAGGGTATCGACACAACTCTTTTACTGTTACGCTCTGATACGACGTTTCTCGTGTCCGCCCTCTCGCGCAGGAGCGTGAACAGACCTTACCCAGAATGCATCGTCAACTCCGTATCCTACCCTTTCTTCCACAGTCGGTCGCATATTAACGCATAGTTATAAAGTAACGGCTCCGAGTGTTTGAGTGCCATCGAAGCTGTTGTGTGCGACATCTTGACACAAAATGAGTCATTAGCTGCTAATGGCTCCACGCAGACTGAGCGGGGATACGTGGGTTTGATCCCCGCTCAGTCTGTGTGGAGTTTGCATGTTCTCCCTGTGTCTGCGTGGGTTTCATTCAGATGCTCTGGTTTCCTCCCACAGTCCAAAGACATGCTGTTCAGGTTCACCTGTGGTGTGTGAGTGACAGAGAGAGTGTGTTCCACTGATGTATGGATGAGTGACCCATTGTAAGTAGTGTCTCTAGCAGTGTAAGTCACCTTGGTGAATAAGGTGTGTGGGCTCATTACACTACATAGAGTTCATTGGAAGTTGCTTTGGACAAAAGCATCTCCTAAATAAATAATTGTAAATGTAATTAGATGCTGAGGTCAATCCATAATCTCCATTTTTGCCAGCCTCACAGAGTGAGTGTTCTGGTTACTTGGCTACATCTGTGGCACAAGCCTTGAGTAATGGGCTCTTTACCAGGGGAGGGAGGGGCTGCACTGCACTGCACTGCACTGCCTCGCGAGCGCTTCCACAGATTGTGCCCCAGCCCCACTGGGAGGTGTCTTACCTCCATGATGTTCAAAAGGCAACCAGTTGGCCCTCTTCATGTTCTCTCAGGCAATTGATAAATAATCTTATTTCTTCCAAAAGCTTCAAGGGGAAACACGGGGCGATGTGAACATTACACCCAACATGACGTGGCCATTGTGGAATTTACTGGAAGGCGTTTCTCTGTTTTTGTTGTGTGGCCCGGCTGCCGGGATGAACCACGCTATGGCGTTCCGTCGGCAGTTCCCCTCTCCCTCACGGGCGCATCCCTACACACCAGCGGACTAGTTCCCTTTGTCAAGTATAGACAAACAAGCGCAGCTCTCGAGCTCCGCACCACCGCTCGCTGAACTCTTGATCTCGAACAGGTGAATCGTTTGCTGTGCCGGGTGTCTCGGCTGTCGGTTTTGAAGAAGACTCTCGTGATGTCAGCCCTGCAGTTTGACGGAGGAGCGGGGTTGTTCGTTGCACAACGGCACCGTTCGTTCCCATCAAGTGATAATTACAGCTGCTTACACGAAAGCAAACGTGCATTTTCCAGGCATCTGAGAAGAGCTCTGTGATGACGTATTGTATTAGCGTTAGATCAACTCCAGCCGAAGTTGCTCTCTGCAGAAGAGCACGTTCTCCTGGAGCATAGCGAAATCGTGTTTGATGATCTCATGCGGCCGTATAAAGAGGCTTTGTGAGCACTCGCTGATCTGGCCCCACCTGTTTGAACACTATTTCCATGCCAGTGATATGGAGCGTACATCTCCTGCCCTACGACAGATGATCCGTGCACCTCTGTGTGCAGCCAGCGCAGCGGGGGAAGGCCACCTACATCCAAAAGGAGAGGAGGAGGGACACAATCCCCGACACAACTGTGTCTTTTAATTCCAGGCTATTTATTTTCTAGTTCTCAGTACAAGCTAACTGTAAATGCGTATTGGGACGCTATATATTTCTTTCAATCCCCTATTCTAGGTGCCAAGAGTATAGTTATCCATGTTGGGTGGTGCTCACTAAAGACCATTATGTGATGGCCAGGAGGGGGGCAGGAGCTACTGCCACTTGGACCCCCAGAGGTTTTATGCGAGTTTTCTGTTCCTTTCCTCCTATACTTACAGTATAGCTTTAATAAGTGCATGGATAATGTATTACTCTAGTATATAGTCAACTGTCTTAGTGTCACTGTGTGAGAAGAGCTCCATAAAAATACATTGAATTGATCTGAACTGAATATAAGCTCTTGGGTTCTGACAGTGTATGATGATTACCTGCCCTTTGACCCATTCTAAATTCTTTTGCATGGCTTTGATTCAAGATTCAAGAGTTTATTGTCACGTGTACAGTAAACAGCGCGTCACACCATACAATGAAATTCTTACTCTGTGAATCCTCTCAGCAGCTTATGACATAAATTATAAGGACGTAAAGAAGGAAAAGCACAAGGAAAACACAAGGCGTAAATCGAAAATTTGCAAAAATTACTATTAGTGCAAACATCCAAGAAAAGAGGTTGTATACGTATATAAAGTGTGCAGTGCTGTGCACGTGACATACGGTAACCGGAACTGTGTGTAGTGGACTCGCTTCGCCCAAGATGTAATACACAAATTGTATTTTCGCTGAGATTTACGTCGCTTTGGAGAAAAGCGTCCGCTAAACGAATAAATGTAAATGTAGCCTCGTAACGACGACAGAAACGCAGGGAGTCGATTTCAGGGAGGCGTTGCATGTTTTTTCCGTTTGTTTGAGTGCTATGAAGTCAGCAAAAGAGCGGCGACTATCAGGCGGCCGTTCGGAGCAGTTGTTCTCGTCTCCGTGCCGACGTGCAACTGGACGCCCCGACGCGAAGGCGGCCGGGAGGATGGAAATGGGTTCGTTGTCACTGGTGCACGCCGCACGGGCCGGTGGCCGCTTTGTTTCCGGCCGGTAGCAGCAGGTGGAAAAGAAGGGAGGCGCTCCCAGCATTCATTTACTCTCTGTGGAATAGTAGCGTTCAGCGCACAGACACAAGTACGCCGGATCCCCAGCTTACAAACATATCGGGACCGGAAGCCTGTTCATAACTCGATTAGTTTGTAAATCCGGGGTCGTTATCACCATCATGTCCCAATCGGTAAAACCTAAATATGCAAATATACCCTTTGGACAGTAGCTCAACAAGTGGTATTTGCCTGAGCTGCTCATCTGTTATATGAGCTGCATAAGTTCCCAAAGGACATAATTCATATAGAGTTTCGGATGTGTTTTCGCTTTGGTTTTTGGCACTTGTTTTTATCGTCTTCTGTAGAATCGATGCTAATTAGAGATGTTTGAGTTCAACGGTTTATTTGTGCGGGAATGTCGTTTCGAATTGCGTCAGCGCAGCGTCGTCGTGTTCTATCTCGAGTTCTGGGACGACTCGTAACTGCAGCTTAAACGCATAAGCTGCCCTTTCGAGACAACGGCGCACGTCGTCTCTGCTGACCTTAGCGCGGGTGTTTGTTTTATTCTTCGTGCGGGGAGCCGCACGTTCCGCCGAAAGCCTCTCGCGCAGCTGTGTGGACGCGGCGTATTGCCGGGAAAGCGAGGAGCTCACCTGTGAACCCTCGCGCTACTACCGCCAACCCAAATTTGTACGCCGTTGAAGTTTTCCGTTTGATATGTTCAATTCTGCTTGACTGTATTATGAAACTGGAGACACGTTGTAAGCCAATAGTTGTACTTTTCTTGGGCTGCAGTGCGTGGTGTTCGCGTGGCATATGGCAAACAGCCCCTCTCCGTGATGATGCACATCGTATTACATACGCAGTATAGAATGCTCTTGATGAGGCTCCTCGGACCCCCCGCGGGTTGCTGTAAGGCCCTTCGCACGGCACATAGTGACACATTTAGACTTGCGTTCCTTGATTCGGTTGGTGCGTTTCTCCAAAATGACATCCAAGTCGGAGTAAACGATGGCGCATAGTTCACCGACAAAGAGTTATAGATGCGTAAACAAGAGTATCGAAGCAGTCGGTCTGTCCAATACCGCCATTTTTGCGAACCGGCGGAACACGGGTAGCTATACGGTCGATAGAGAATGCAAATGTAATTGCGACAGATGATGTAGCGCGCGTTTACGGAGCGGACGGGACGTCGGGAGAGGCGTTTGTCCAAAAAAGATGCAGTTTGAGGCCTTTCTTGAACGTTGGAAGGGATTCAGCCGTTCTGAGGGAGGGAGGGCACTCAATCGTGCCTGGAGAGTAGCAAGTGACTGGATGCTACACACACACACACACACACACACACACAATGCCTACATCTGCTAGTCCCGAGTGGGATCGCGGTGAACCGGAGCCGAACCCGACAGCGCAGGGCGCACGGCCGGAGGGGACGCACCCGGGACGGGACGCCAGTCCGTCACAAGGCACCCCAGCTGAGACTCGAACCCCAGACCCACCGCAGAGCAGGCCCCGGCCAAACCCGCCGTGCCACTGCACCCCCTCAGGTCCCGTAGCTAGTCATTATTCCGTTTGTTGCCACGCATTATAATGGGCACCTTCAGAGGCGAGTTAGCCCTGTCTGTGTGAGTTAACTCGCTTCCAGTGGACGTGAGGACAAACCTGCAGGGTCTGTGATTGTCAGCTGCTGGATGACTTGCTCTTCTCCTTGTGCTCTCCAGCCTTGTGTCTCTCTCTGTCCTCACAGATGGACCACAACAGCAGTGAGTCCAGCCACGGCGGGGACACGCTGCGGTGCAACGCTGACGCACGGAGCCTGGGGACGCTGCCGTATCGTTGAGTTAACAACGCGGCGGCGCAATAGTGCGTCTCGTCGTTTGGGACGGCGCTTCCCCCGGCGGCCGCGGGTTCGTTCGTCCTCCGCAAGCCCGTCGCGGTCGCAGGCCGCATTCGTTCATCGCGCGGAGCCCCGCGTTTGCTCCGATCGCCCCCGAGGAATGCTGACCTATCGGAACTGGCCTCTTTCCGAGCAGGGCCGCCCACGGGCGCCATGTGCCCCGTTGGAATTACGGCGTGAAGCGCGTACCTCGGAGCGCTCGTGCTTTCTCTTTGACACCATTGTCTGTGCTCGACACAAGGTTCGCTTACACCACGAAAGTTGTAAATTCCTTAGCGGATGAGGGCAGAGATCCTCGATGCTCGCTGCTTGCCCTCTGCGCTCTGTTTACCGAGATACAAAGGAGGCCAAACGGTCAGTCGCCATACGGAGCGTACGCTGGCGGAGCCGGGCCGAGGTCCTGCACCGGAACAGAGCTCGGTGTCCGGAGTGCCGCGTGCCGCGTTACCTGCCAGGCTGCGGAGAGACGGAGGGACGGGGCCACACAGCAGGGAGCTTGTAGGGCAGAGGAGATGTTTGTGACTTAACGCGCTGTTCCGGGGCCTGGGAGGATGCCCTTCCTATACCCGGACAGAGGACCGCCATCTGTCGACCCGTGAAGAGCGCGGTGTTAAAAGGCCTCTTCTTGCGGATCGGCGCAGGCAAAGATGCGGACGTTGCGGAGGGAGTTCGGTAACGGGAGCAGGAGGAAATACGGAATGGTTAACGTGGCTCGCTGAAGGGCGTCTGCTCTTCCTTATTGGCTGCGCTCTAATGTGCTGCGTCAGCACATACTTTTATCGGTTTGTTTCGGCACACAGTTACACATTCGCACCAACCCTCACCGTCCTCCACCTCGAAGGCCGCTCTGAAACCTTTGCGGTATCTCTGTGTACTTATCAGGGTGCAACCACCATGATGCCTCCTTAAGATGGGCACAGCAGATTTTGATATAACGGTGCAATGCAGTTTGACGTAAAGTAAATGTAGGGTTTGGTTCAGCTTTCCCGTGACTCAGACACTCCTGCGCCTTTGCTTTGTGCTTCTGACGTGTTTGCTTAAAGGTGTAGCGCTGCGGTCTGGCGGTGCGAGAGCTTCGGTTCCGGGGGTGCGGGAATTGGCCGCCGGCCCCCCGTGGAGAACGTCGGGCCGTGGGCTCGGAACAAGGCTGCCGGAGGCCAGACGGAACGATCCGGGAGGGGAGCGAGCAGAGCGGAGCAGAGCTGGGGTGTGGGAGGGGGGCTTGGTGGAGAAGCGAGGACGGGTGGGACCGGCCCCTCGCTGGGATCACGGTAGCTGTTTGGGACAGGATGGACGGGAAATGCCAGAGCGGTCCCAGAGGACGGCAGCGCCTCGCCCCACGAACGATTTTCTCTCGTATGACGTTAGAAAAATAGCAGAGCTGCTTGCTTTGCGCAGTCGCTGGTAAGTTCGACCACATGGACGTCGAGCGCTTTGCCGCTTACGTCCCTCGTCTTCTACATTCCATAGCGACTGCGGCTAAAGACCCGGTTCGCGATTAATGGAGATTAAGCCAACGAAAGTGGAAGTTAAATACCCGGGGTGAAAGCGCCGCTAATGCCTTGGCATGGGAATGCCGGCCGCGGACCACCGGGGCACCAAGAGCTGTAAAAAGCCTCTGGGTTGTAGTTAGTCAAAAAGAAAGAATGTGCTAATCACGCAAGCAGCGCGATGAATGTTGGTCCGCCGAACGAGCGCGAGTCGCAGATTGCCGTGTGTCTGAAAGTGACTCACTTTTATTGGCTCGTAAGGGGCAGAATTTATGGCCTGAGCCAATTCGGTGTTTCAGCGTAATGTGTCCCCGTTGCTGGCCCCGCATCGTTGGTCTGCACGCTACTTTATGGCACGGTGGAAAGAGATGTTTGACCTTTTTCGGGAAACGGAAAGCAAAATCCCATCCCTCTGCCGTAGAAATGTTCCTCGTCTGCATTTTTTCTTTGGCTTCTGATGATTTTCTCTTCTGAGAGCCATATACTTTGAAATCGATGGGATCGCCATTAAATCGTAGCTTTAGTAAGAACCCTAACCGCTGGGTGTTTTCTGCACGTGCGCATCGGCGAAAATCGGAAATGACAGCATCCTGCCTCGTCCTGCCCCTTTCTTGCGATCTCTTCCCGCTTCTCCTCTCATCTGCCTTCGTGTTCCGTGCTCCGGCCGCGTGCGGAACGATCGCTGTTCCCGGAGGAGGAATCCAGCTCCGTGGCGGGGAGGATCCGGGAGCGCAGCCCCGGTGCGCCGGGGACCCAGCTTCTCCCACCTCCTGTTTACATAGCGAGGAGATAGAAAGCTGTGGAATTTGCGCTTCTCTTCCATTCGCGTCGGAAAGGTCCGTTAACCCGGGGGGGACAATTAGCAGACCCGCGCGCCATCTCCAGTTAGGTCTGGAATCCGGGATGGTGCCGCCCAAACCGACGACGCCATCCTTCGCGAGGAACCTGGGCGGCGTTTATACCGTGTAGATCCCGGCATGTTGCCCACACTCTCAATACTAAATTATACAGAGGGTAAGGGCTTGACACGCAGTCCAGGTGGTCCCCGCTCTGTATTTGTGTTGCTGTCTCTGTGATGGGGACTGTTTGGGTTTGGGCTGCGGCCTCCCACCCGTCGTCACGCCGCATCGGATCTGCCCGGGATCTCCGCTTGTTCCCGTCAACGCTGAGGACGCAGACTCCTCGGGTTCCGCGTGCCGGTCGGGCTCGAGTTACAGGGCGAGGGATGAGCTTACAGGATAGCGGGTACAGTTACCTGTAGGAAGGCCCGACGAAGGCGTGTGTGACACGGTAGGGTTGCAGGGCTACTGGGCGCGCAGGCGTACCTCCATTATTACACTCCTAATTACTCCGCTTTTCATCTTCGCACGCTTCGCCTTGGGCCACCCGCGGCGCTGCCTGCTTTCGCTTCGCTTCGAGTGGGTTTTTTTTTTTGTCACGACGGCTACCGTCGACCTACGTCATCTGTTGGATTTCCAAATCAAATCTCCAAAAATAATGGGATAGAATGCACAAAACTATTCAGTCTGAAATGTTGATGGAATAATACGTTAGTACGGCGTTCACGCTTATCCGTTTGGCAGACGGCTTTTTCCAAAGCGACGTACATCTCCGAGAACATTAGAAAAAGCGCGATTGTTGAGTACGGACAGTTCGTCAGATATCGCCCTATAAACCAGTATTCGTTATGCTAGTAGCTGCATGTAGGAAACGTGGTCATAATGTCATGAAATACACAGCGGGTAGTGTAGTGCTTACGGTTACTGCCTGTGGAGCCAAAGGTCGCAGGTTGGATCCCCGCCTCTGACTATAGTAGCCTTGAGCAAAGCGCTTACCCTAAATTGCTCCGGTTGGCCGTTCCTTCGGCGTGCTTGGGGATCTGTCTAGCCACACCGGAGCTTTGTGGGCGAAGCATCTCCTGGCCCCGTACCTGTTGAGGCTCTTCTGTGCTATGGAGCTCTTCGACAGCTGTGAGAGTACAGTTCAGCGTGCAGGTCTTGGGTTCGGGACCGAGGTATTTCTGCTACCGGTGGAGTTGTGTCTGGCAATGTGAAAGAGCTGGTGGGATCGCAGGAGGAGTCTCCTCTTAGGAGATCCCTCTGTCTGGTCTGTGCCATGGGATGCTTTCCTATACGGTCCGGTCAGGGCGGCGAAAAGCAGGCCCGTCCGCGTATCTCCTGTCACGCGACCATCACGCAAAGGCACCGACTGGCTCCCGCCACACTCTTTTCAGACAGAACTCGCCCTAAGATGTTAGATGGAGCTAGTCGCAATCTGCACAGCATTTACTGCCATCAGGTAGAGTAAGCAAAGCGACATGGCGAAAGGCGATTCCTTTTGGTCGTAACATAGATTAAAAGGTAAAGTCCCTCAAGGGATTTGGTTTTTTTTTTTTTTTCTCCCCCCATCATCTCTAAAGAAGCGCCAAGAGAAGTGTACCGCACTTGTTCCTCGATAGAATCACTTAAAGTGTGCGAAGGGCTCTTTGTGGTCGTGCTGCTGTCGCTTCTGCTCAGTGACACCATTCTCCTCTCCGTATGTCAGGTCGGCACAGTCGTGGACGGAGCTGACACGGACAGGAGACGTGGGCTTCTCATGCCGCGTACTGACTCGGAGAATCACAGAGTTGAGAATCAGCAGGTAGAAGGTCACTTGGTAGCGCTGTGGTTAGAGCTGCTGCCTTCTGCTGGGAGGACCCAGATCTGAGTCCTAAGGCGCTTGCCATGTATTGCTCACCTTCCTAAGCTGCTTTGGATAAAAGCATCAGCTGCATGAATGTAAGTGTCTCACATGGGTGCTTTCATTGCACTTTCCGTAAAAACCTTTCTCGGGGTCGGAGCAGCTCGACACCAAACTGTTTCTCCGCTGTTTACGATGTCGTTTCCCAGCCTGACGCGACACGCGCCGGTTTCGCGCACCGGCTTCTTCGAAGTGCGTTCCGCCGAGCGCGACCGGGCCATCCCGCCACACGCCTTCGCGGTCGCAGGGTCCGGGCCGCGTGGTTCCGTACGGATCGGGGACACGGCTCGTTTCTTCAGCGTCTTCCAGCGGCGTGTAGAAGGCTCAGCTGTTCGCTGCGGTTTCCTTTTCTCCCCGCTCGTCCGTTTACCCGACGCGTTCTCTGTCCCGCTCCGTCTCTCCGTCCTTCTCCTGAAAACACTCAAGTTCTGGCTCCCCCTCCTCCCGGCTGCTCCTTGGCGCAGTTATCTATTTATTTATTTGTTTATTTTTCTATTCCCATCTTTCGCCGAACGTACGGATTTCCATCCCTCCCCAGCGACGCTCCCGCCCCTCGCCCTCCCGCCAAATTCCCTCCGCCTTCGCCTTCCCTTTTGTTCGCCGCTCCCATTCCTCCTGCTCTGTCCTCCCACTTTCCCCAGCTGCTCACGTCCCTCCTCTTGTTCCTTTGTTTTCCGCTCCTCTCTTCCTGCTCTTTCTATCGTTTTTCACAGCATACCTCCATTTTCGTTCCTAATTGCCCTTTGTTTTACTCCCATCCCACCCCCCCCCCGCCGCAGCTGCGCTTTGCTCCTGTCAACATGCCTCTTTCACCACCTCCTCTGGTTTTGGTAATCCCCTCCCGCTCCATAACGTCTCCCCCTTTCAAAAGCGTGTCCCATCGCGGTGCGGCAGAGCCCCTTTCCCCAGCTAAGGCACCCTCTCTCCTCCAGCTACGCAAATCGCCAGCCGTTATTCCGCCGTAAAGGACACCCTGGGGGACCCTCCGTTGCCATCAAACTTCCTGAGGGTTGCTTGCCAGCTCAGTCCACATCCTGTTCTCCACACTGGGGTGAAGGGGACTGGAAGAACTCTGCTGTACCACGGTGAAAGACTCTCAGTGGATATAGAAAGACGGGGAAGGGCCGCGGTGTGTGTGTAGGAGGGAGCGATGAAGGGCTCGGAGGAGCTCCGTACTGAGGCGGGATGTTCGGTGGAGCCGCTCGCTCGCTTCGGCTGCCGCGCTGTCCGGCGGTCGGCTTCCGAGAGTTTGCGCGCTCCTGGCCGTAAGGGTGTGAAATCATTAGGGCTGGCACGCCGTGTTCGGTGGAATAGGGTCAGTGTGCCAAGTGGCAGCGTGCGCACCGTCTTGGAGCGATCCTCTCCAGGGCTGTTAGAGCGGCCCGCATCCCGCCCTGAGCCCCCGCCAAGACTCGGCTGCAAAAGGGAAACCCTGCCAAGCTGAATCCCCTCGCTGTCGCGGCCCAGCTGGGGAAAGCTCTCCGCCACCGGGAGCGAAGGGAGGACACGCTCCACGTGAACGCTTGAATGAGTCGGTCAGCAAAAAGTCGCTTTCTTCTTTGACGCGGGGGGAAAAAAGCCTGAATTCTTATTTATCTTTTCTCCAGAATGACACGCAGCGTTTGGTTTGTATCCCAAGCAGTTTGTAACATTTCGCCCATTAATGGCTTACGAAGCACTTTGTCCGAGGCTCCGACAGCAGGAGGGGGATTTGAACCCAGGTCCACTGAGCGCGGTGTGATGAGTCTAGCCGTAATGCTCCGCTCCCCACCTTGCCGGCTGGTGAAAGTGTTTGTTTTCTTGCTGCCACGTTCGACGTCTAAGATGCCTTCTTTTGCTTCTTCGCGAGTTTATTGTTCATCCTTGGATGTCGTGTAGGGTTGGGATGAGGGGAGTCATTATGGAACGTTAAGCTTTTCGATAACTTAAAAATAGCACGACGCTGCCTGCAGGAACAGAAGCTCTGTGTGTGTTTGCGTTTGTGACTGGTTTCAGCTACAGCAGGGGTATCCCATGGAAGTGGATGTCCTGGGTTGCCTAGAGAGAGGCGGCGTGTTTTTGGCACAGCCCTTCCTGCGGTGCACCGTGTACTCCTCTTCCTCCCTCCTCGCAGGACACGGGTAATGTGGGCTTTACCTGCGTCTAGGCTTTTCCCAGGTAATGTGGCCTGATGAGCGCGGGCAGCGGCGCCTCCTCAAGGGATTACCGCGTTCGCTCGGCAGGGTGCCTTTCTCTGCTCCAAACGCGCCCGGAGCAGCGATAACAAATTGCCCCCGGGTCACGGCTCAGCCCCCGGTTGGGCTGTAATAAGCAAGGAGCGGTTGTCATATAAACGGCGCCAGCCGTACCCTCCCAGCCCCCATCGCCCCTGCATTCCATTCCTCGTGCCTCCGGTCTCTTTCCTGCACTGCTGTGTCTAAGTGGGACACAAGGGACGGGGCATTTTAAGGACAGATATGAATGGGGAAAAAATGAAGTTGATTTCTAAGCAGAGGTTGCGGTCGGTCCGAAGACGTGCTCTCCGCTCTTCTCCCCGCCCTCGTCCTCGTCCTCCTCGCTTCTCCAGCAGCCTAAAGCGCCAAGATAAGCAGAGGGGCGTATCTGTGGATTGCGCTCTTTTCCCCTTTCCTCGACTTGTCCTCTCTCGCTTTTTCAAACGTTCGAATGAGTCCCGCCGCGTAACGATTGGCGTTCGATCGCATTCCCGCGCGGCGGGTCGGGAAGCTTTTCCCCACTTTTTTTGTTCGGTTCGCAAAGCAGCAGACCTGATTTTACAGAATTACATTTTTATCTGCTTGTCCCCTTT
Organism: Scleropages formosus; assembly: GCF_900964775.1. NCBI lineage: Eukaryota > Metazoa > Chordata > Actinopteri > Osteoglossiformes > Osteoglossidae > Scleropages > Scleropages formosus. Next base: position 6,285,569 of record NC_041822.1, read on the forward strand.
TCCTGTTTACATGCTAAAACGAGCTCTTTAAACATCGCCTGCTATGTCATTACTGGCCTTCGTCGTTTGTCTTCATGGCTTTTTGCCTCCCGCGGATGGGAAAGACTCATCATAAGGACCGCGGCGAGCGCGTTGGCCGTACTCCGTTTGCTCACGTTGTACTTTTATAGCGACGTGAATCTTATTTTTCAGCTTCAGAGCACTTGCCCTCCTTATCCTCTCGAAGGGAATGTCTGCTGGGAGGAGCTCGGTTCCATCGAAGGTACCATAAGGCTTTGGTTCGGACAAACGCGTGCAAATTCTTAGCTCGGTGAGGATACCGTGGTGCGGTGTCAGGGTTTTAAATTAGATTCTGGTTCCTGACCGTATCGTTTTTACCGGCATCTCCTTTATCCTTTGTATCGTGACTCCAGACATACCGCACTTACAAAGTGTAAATGACGGTGGAGAAGCCCGGCGAGGTTTCCTGCCATTCCTCCGTGGCCGGTGTGTGGCGTCCGTGGTGGTGCGAACGTGGGTTTTCGCTTTGCTCCTTCCCCCTCACACCACGTTTGGGTTTCGCTATACTGTACAGACAATAGATCACACCAGTGTAATGAGAGCAGGTACGTGGCGAAGCACCGCTGATTTACGCGTTCCTTTTTCCCCCCCAAACGCCACCGTTACGAGGCGGCTCTGAAAAACGGACCTTTCTGTCTCGGTTGCATCCAAATGGAGAATTATTGCCCGTTCTGCTTAGAAGCCGCTCTCTCCGCTCTTAATGATTATTGTTTCTTTTTTTAAACTGACGGAGAGAGCAGGATAATTCACTCGGACTGCAGCTGGAGAGGCACGTTCATTTATTATATGCACTCAAAGCGGGTACGGCGGCACTTCAGTAAATGATGATGTGATGGAATGAAGAGGGGGCGCGGTGGCACGGTGGGTTGGACCGGGTCCTGCTCTCCGGTGGGTCTGGGGTTCAAGTCCCGCTCGGGGTGCCTTGCGATGGACTGGCGTCCCGTCCTGGGTGTGTCCCCTCCCCCTCCGGCCTTACGCCCTGTGTTGCCGGGTTAGGCTCTGGTTCCCCGCGACCCTGTATGGGACAAGTGGTTCTGAAAGTGTGTGTGTGTGTGTGATGGAATGGAAGGAATCGCTGTGTCCTCGCTCCTTTTTCCCAGCCCACTGGAGCTGCACACGGTAATCACTTTCGTCCCATTCGGCGGGACTTGTCCCCTCGGAGAACTCCGCTTCTTGCGCATCCGTCCGCCTCTGTCTCTGCGGAACGTTTCCGCAGGGCGCCTCGCCGCCCCGCTCCAGGCACGGTATGTGTGACTTGTGCGTCGCTGTCAGCGCAGCGCCGGCCAGGTGTGCAGAAGGGGCCCTTTCCTCGTCAAACGGCGAGGCCGACGCTTTTTGCCCATGTTTGGCAAATCGCTGCGAGAGGAAATGGGCGCTATGGGGTGTAATGTCTCAGCGCTCTGCTCCAACAGGAGGGGGCTATAAATAGCAGCCTGGGGCCCCTGGGTCAGAGAGGAGCCAGGGGGCCCTGATTTATGGTCGCTCTGACACGCCACTGGAGGAGCGGAGAGTGTGGGATCGCACTCCGTGACAGAAAGGATTACGCGCAGAGGGAGGGGTTCGAACCGTGGGCGCCGGCGCAGGCGGAGCGGAGAGACTCACGGGAGAGGGAAACGCGCCGCTCCCGAGGCCTTCGAACCGGTGCCACCTTGTGTCACGGCGGTGCCGACCCACGCGGCGCTGGCGGTTTGTGTTACCCAGCTTGTGGGAACGGGACAACCGGTGAGAACATGTGAAAAGTACATTCCGGAAGCGTTCGTGGGACAGCTGGTGGTGTAGCGGCTAGAGCCGCTACCTTTTGACCTTAAAGTCGCGGGTTTGAATCCGAGCTGTAGTACCCTTGAGTAAGGTCCTCACCCTAAGTTCTCCAGTAAAAAAAAGAAAAAAGTTCTGGAGCTCTATGAATAGGTGCACTAATTAACTACGATGCTTTAGAGGAAGGTGTCAGTGAAATGAATAAATGTGTAGGATAAAGATACCAGCAGAAGAATTGCACTTTCAGCACTATGACTACTTTGTGCGTTTATTTTTATAGTAGCGAAATTCATAGTGACGGATCACTTAATCGCACTGTGGAAGTTTGAGATGAGCTTCAAATGGTCTTTAATGCATTTTTATCATCTCAGATCATAGTTGGTGGCACCAAGGCAGTGCTCATCGAAAGGGAAGGGGAGGGAGTGTTACCCCTTATGGGTAGGTGGCACGGTGGCACAGCGAGTAGCACTGCTGCCTCACAGGGCCTGGGTGGTGTGAGTGGATATGGGTTCGATCCCTGTTCTGTCTGTGTGGGTATCCTCTGGGTGCTCTGGTTTCCTCCCACAGTCTAAAAACATGGTGTTCAGGTTCTCCTGTAGTGTGTGAATGACAGAGAGTGTGTGTGTGTTCCACTGATGTATGGATGAGTGACCCATTGTAAGTAGTGTATCTAGCAGTGTAAGTCACCGCGGTGAATAAGGTGTGTGGGCTCATAACACTACACAGAGTTCATTGGAAGTCGCTTTGGAGAAAAGCATCTGCTAAATAAATGGAAGTGCTGAGCACCCCATAGTCACCCAGTGCAAGAAGTCACATCTGATCTACATCGTTGTTCTTATTTTTATTTTCTTTTCTGCTGAGGACAGATTCAGTGAAATGAATCTGGAAGGAGGAGAACCAAGTGAAAGGAGGAGTCTGTCCCTGCAGGTCTGTGTGTGTGTTTTTGTAATCAGTGCAAACAAGTGCTTCCCTTCCGGGTGGTGTGTTTTTGCGGGCGTCGGGCTCCGGTTCGGCCTGTCAGCAATAAGGAGGGAAGGACATCGGCGGCTCCGGACCTTGACTTTGCGTAACGGCTTTAACCGTTATGTTTGCGGTGCCAGACAATGGCAGGGCCTTTCTTACTTTACACTCATGAAATCTTAATCCTGCTCATTTCTCCTCCTCCCGTTCAACACAAGCGTTCGTGCTTCCTGTTTTGTGAATTCCAGTCCTTTTCTCCGTCTGTCCTGCGCTCGCGCCGTCTCATGTTCTCCTCCCGCTGACCTACTGGCCGTGCCGTGCCAGAGTCGTGCCGCTTTCCTCATCGGTCCAACAGCTCCTCTCGATGGCCGATGGGACGCGGTGTCCATCTGCCGTCGAGGCACGCCCCCTGCTGAGCGATGCCCGGGCCTTATTAGCCCCTGCAGCCGGCACCAGGCCGTCGGCGCTCCTCTTGGCCCGAACGCAAGTGCTGCCGCCCCAGAGCCGAGCCAGCGGCACCACGCAGCGCTTCCCTTTTCATTTTCATTTTCTAAATTTCTAAAGCTGCTTAGCCTCATTTCTGAAATGAACTCCCACACTTTGCCCTGGTTGCGTGTGTCCTGACGGAGAAGCTCCAAAAGGCCCTTTTTGATGGTGTCCCCCGGTCGCCCGCACGGATGTGGAAGAACCATCGCTGTCCCACCAACACCCCACACAGCACCTTCCGCGCTGTTCAACCCTTCCGTTAAAAACGGCACGACGGGGTTTCGGCTCTCTTTTCGGGGCGTTGCCGGTGCCCTGTCGCATGAGCTTTTTGACTGCTTATCACCGACCGTCCTTTCGCTGGGGGCTGCACAAAGGTGACCTGCTAATACTAGGAGCAAAATCAATAGCGTCATTTCTTGCAAATGTCAGTGTTGTTTGAAAGTTCTGCTCAATTTTCATTTTGAAAGGATATGGGGATTATGTTCTTTTCTCTGCAGACCCTTGACAGAGTACAGGGGTGCAGGAAATAAAATAACAGCCAACGCGACAACCTAGTCGTGAAGCCTGCAGTGTGGTCCAAGTCAAAACCCAAAGCGTTTTGAGCATTTCTAGGAACTGTCCTGTGGACGAGACCTTGTGGTTTTTTTGCTCAGGTCACATTCCACATTGCTGGGGGGGTAAGAATTAAAGAGCTGTAGCTGGGGGCTCAAAGCTCCTATGTGGAGCATCAGCAAGGAGCTCAGCAAGGAGCTCCCACAGGCAGCCCAGAAATGAGACTATCTGGATGCCAACTCTACCCTCAGATACCGCTCGTGATCTTTTGAACCCAGTTCTGATCTCTGCCCTCATTATAGAAAACTGATTAGAGGTTTTTTTCTGGGGGGGGGAAAAAAAAAAAGTGTTGTTCTGGACTGAAGTTCCGTTGGACAAGTTCTGGGTCCAGTCCTGTCTTCTGCGTTCGTTCCAAACTGCGTGGATCTCTGGCAGAGCTTCCTTGCTGGGTGAGCCAACGCGTCCTGCAGCTCTCCCTGCACGACAAGTGAAGAAAAGCTGAAAGGGAAGATGAGGTGAAGGAGAATTCTGGGAAATTGTGCTTGCGATTTATAAATTTTGAGAAAAAGGTCCTGTTTCAAGTCCCCCCCCCTTAGAGAACCAAAATAATATATGCATATATTTATATATATTTACGTTCCATGAAACCCATCATGAGTGAAGTATCGTAAGTCGAAAATGCATTTAATACACACCTCTGCGTGACAGACTGGGAGATGCGGATCGCTGCTGCTGCCCAGCATCGCGAGAGAGTATCGCAGCGCATGTCGTTCTCCCGGGAAAAAATCCAAATTGAAGACTCGAAGCACGGTTTCTACTGAAATGTCTATCGCCAGTTCACCGTCGTAAAGTTGAAAACTCGTACGTCGAACCATCGTAAATCGGGGACCCCCTGCAGCGAGTGAAGGATCGAGCTGTCGAGAATGTCACGTGTTCAAGGTCTTTCGGATCGTCGGTCGTTTTTGCAATCCGGGAGGATTTGCGGCTTATTCGTAGCCCCTTATAAAGTCGCTGGGTCGAGCCGTATTTAGCAGTGTTTCACACGTGAGAGCGATCTGCTCTTCTCCAGACTTTGGTGCAAGCTGTGCAGCTTTTGAAAGAGTACCATCACAGTTGAGTGCCCCCTTCTCCTGCACATCACACATGCAGAACCGGTGTGTTGAGAGATCAAGTGCATGCAGGGGTAAAAACGGAGTTAATGGGGTCAATTGAAGCAGCACCTCGTGGTTGTGGATCCATGCGTCTGCTTGAAGACCAATGGGAACGACGGCTGGACAGCCACCCAATACGCTAACAGCCCTCAAACGCAACAGGCTCGCTGTGTTTTCGCCCCACGCGGCCCCGGACACGAACGTCCGTTGCTTTCGGGAAGGTGCAGTCCAGGTGTGCTGCACAGGAGAATGAATCTATAGTTTAATAGAATTGTTGGAGGCCCTTCCAGTGATAAGATATAATAATGTACACTTAGTGTGGCAGTTTTTGTTGCCACTTGTGCATTCATGTGGGTGGTGTGATTTGGGGCAGGCTTGGTTCTCTGTTGGGGGTTTTGTGTGTCACGTTTGTTTAATTGATATAAATGCCTTTAAAATCCCAAGTGCACAAAAACTCCATCGCGCTGGAGGGTTGCTACCTTCCCATCTCTGCTCAGAATGGATCGTGGATCACAGCCTTCACAGCACAGCTGATACTTGATCGTTTTCAAAGGAGTTTCTGTGTACTTCCTTAAGTAATGAAATGCACAGCAAAACTTGACCAGCTTGAGCATTAACTCTCCTGACTCTTCCACCTGCACTTTTGAGGATCCCATGGTCCGCTTACCGAAACTCATCCTCTGGTTTCTAACAGTTGCCCTTTGGGGAACCCATTTGACATTGAGGAAAATCCGCTTGACCTGCTTGATCCCTCAGAACTGCTGAATCCCTCCCACCATTCAAGGATTTCAGAACCCCTCTCTTCTCTGTCCCAGTGTCCCCAAGGCTACAAAAATTTGTTCAACACCATCTGCTATCCCCGTATTTCTTCTTTGGATCCCGCTTCTGTAGGCAGCTAGTTGAGTAACATGTACCGGCAAAATGGTGCGATCAAACAGCTGTAGCTGTACTTTGATAAATCAATTCAATTCATTTTTATAGAACACTTCTCACACAGTGATACAGTGTGCTGAACAAAGGGTTAAGACAAATGAACAAGTAAGACAGTTGACTGTATACTAGTAACAAATTATCTATGCAGTTATTAAAGCTATAAGTATGCCTACTGGCCATGGAGGAAAGGAACAAAAAAAAACTCAACGAAACAGTTAAGGTAGAAAAAAACCTCAGGGGTCCAAGTGCCAGTGGCTCTAGATTAAAAAAAGACTTAAGTCAATTTACAACTAATAATAACATAGTAGATGAGTGTTAACCTGATGTCCCAATTCGAAAGGTTAATACAGAAGGGAAAATAGGAAAAAAAACAGCCAACTGGAATTACACTGCATTTTGATATGCCAGAATGAACATGTAGGTCTTTAGTCTGGATTTAAAGGCTGAGACAGACGGGGCATATCTGTCAGTAACTGGTAGACCATTCCACGGTTTAGGCGCTCTATAGCTAAAGGTGCAACCTCCTACTGAGGTCTTATTCTTCAAAGGTACTTTAAGGTAACCCACATCCAATGAACAAAGATATCGTCCTGGGATGTAAGAATCAATCATCTCACAAAGGTAAGCCAGAGCAATGCCAGGTACTGCCTTATAGGTTAGAAGTAGGATTTTAAAATCAACCCTAAGGGTAACTGGGAACCAGTGCATTGATTTCAGTTCTGATGTTGTATGGCTGTACTTCCTAATTCTAGTGACAATTCTCACAGCAACATTTTGTACCAGCTGTAGCCTGGATACAATCTGGTGGGACAACCTGATAGTAAAGCTTCGCAATAGTCCAGCCTGCTTGAAACAAAAGCATGGACCAATTTCTCAGCATCCTTCCTACATAAGTATCTCCTTAATTTAGCTGTTTCTCAACTGAAGGAAGCACGACTTAGTCAGTGTAACCACGTGAAACACTAAGCGCGCTTTTCCATCCAACAAAACGCCCAAGTCCTTAACGCAATCTGTACGCTTGAAGTTTATACCATTGGTGGTAAAGATTGGTGTGATTGTGTCAAGCGTTTCAGCATCACCACCCACCACAAGTAACTGTTTTACTGGCATTCAGAGATAAAACATTATTACTCATCTGTAATTTTATATTAGTAAATCAATTTGCTAAAGACACCACGTGTGATGGGTCACCGGGCTATAATCTGTTGGATAATGGCGATAATCTGTCTATATAGAGAACTCTTTGTACATTGCTTCGGAGGAAAGCTTTTGCCACTGGGTTAAATGTAAATTTGATGACTGTTTTGAGGAGCCAAAGAATTACCGATGAGCTTTTAACTCTTCTTGATTTTGTGCCCCCCCCCCCCCCCAGACCTTCCCAAGTTTGTGCTGTCCAGCTTTTCAAGGGTTAAATTTGTTGCTTTGTGTTTTATTGCATGTCACTGGCCTTGCTTTTGAGGTTTTGATGTCCTTGTTGATGTCGGTGTGAGACACAGGAATTGTCAGTAATGTTGTTATCTGCAGGGGGGTGCGGTGGGACAGCGGGTTGGACCGGGTTCTGCTCTCCGGTGGGTCTGGGTTCGAGTCCCGCTTGGGGTGCCTTGCGACGGACTGGCGTCCCGTCCTGGGTGTGTCCCCTCCCCCTCCGGCCTCACGCCCTGTGTTACTGGGTAGGCTCCTGTTCCCCGTGACCCTGTATGGAACAAGCGGTTCAGAAAATGTGTGTGTGTGTGTGTGTGTGTGTGTGTGTGTGTGTGTGTGTGTGTGACCTCCTGCGTAAGACGTGTCACTGTCTCTCATGCCTTCCTAATAGCCGGTGCCAGTTATAGCCTGCTGTTGCATGTTAGTCACACAGAGCTCCTATTCTCCTGAATAAACAGTGTTTTTGTGTGAGGGGTTGCACCGCTCTCCTGAGAATCTACAATAGCTGTAGGCGTTCTCACCTGCGCTGTCGGAGCAGATCGCCGCTTCCCAGCTTTGCCAGCCGCGACTTGACCTCGTCTCTTCCAAGCAGTCAGACTGGTTCGGCTCGGCCCCGTGCCTCTACAACTGTTCCCAGAAATCGGAAAATATCGCTTAAGATCATATTTGTCCTTGTAAAAAGGTCACGGCGATGCCCCAGAAGTGCCGTACAAGTTTTTACAGTACAAATATACATTGGCGTAAAAAAAAAAAAAAATCACGTGTCGCATAGTTGCCAAATGAAGGATGTAATGAAAGGACTGATCGAAGGAAGGAGGAAAGGGAAAGAAGAGTACGGCTCAACGAGAGTCGTGCGTCGGGCGCCTCCGGCGCCCCGAGGTGGGGAGTCGTGCTCGCGCCGCTGGCCCCTGCTCGTGGCGCAGAGGTGGAGCGAATGGCCCGAGTTTGCGTGCGGCTGGAGACGGTAACGAATCGTGTCTTCCGGACTTCGGAGCCCGTAGAGCCGTCGTTCGCTTCAGTGCGTTTCTCTGCAGGTGCGATTGGGCGCGAATTCCCGAGCTTGAAATATTTGTGTGACGGCTCACCTTTGACCCTTTCCCTCCCTCTTCCCCCAGGGCTCTGTTCGCGTACGATGGGGCGACCAACAACCTCAAGCTGTCCGACTCGGGAGGTAAAACCGAGCAGCTGCTTTCTTTCACGCTGTCCCGGAGCACTTGTGTTTAGCTCGGTTCCAGCCGCCGCCGCCACTTCCCGCACTCACTAACACCTAGTAACGGCCACTCGAGGGATTAGAAGTAAAAATACTCTGCGGGAGGCCTAGGAGTGCAAATGACATCCCGGCAGATGTCCCCGGGCTGGTGTAGCTCCACCTTTGCTTCGTCCCGGTCCCGTCATTAATGTTTCAACGGCGGGCTAACGGACATTCGACGGGATATTTAAAGCTGTCAGAAGATGGTTTCCTTGTGTCCCCCTTCTTGTCTGTCCCCCCCTCTGCCTGGGATAGTTGGCGGCGTGGTGGAACTGGCAAGGAAATTTCAGCCGAACCGCTCGCTCTACGGGCTCTGCCGGATTGGAGGACAAGCATCGGGACCCCCCCGCGTTGTGATGATCAACTGGGTGAGTCCGTGGAGACGAGTTACGCTCGGAGCGTCTTGGGGCCCGGGTGCCGCGTTCCGCCCCGTCGATTAGTCCCCGCTGCATCCGAGTCCCTTGAGTCCTAAGCGGTTCCGGCAAAACCAAGGGCTTGCGGGACATGCCGGTTATTGTACGATGCATGCCGGACCCTCCTGATAGAATGCATTCAACGGAGGGGACGTTTAGGAACGGCAAACGGTCCAAAATGAGAGCGTCCGCAGTCGCCGCTGGTGCCATTTTTCATGCATTTTTCCTCAAATGCGGCTTTGAACTCCCGAGGCCTATTAAATGTACACTCAGACCCAGGAAAGGGAGGGAATGCGGGGAATGTTCCCAGCGCTTTTGGTGTGCGGTTTCCATGACGACCACTCGGAATTTGATGGGGGGCGGGGGGGTCAGAGGCTGCATCTGTAGACAGTCAGGCATGGAGACAAGGGAAAGGGGGGAGGGATTTGACCTGCCTCCCCTGCTGCTATCCACTTCCTCTGTTTGACACACACACACACACACACACACACACACACACACACACACACCAATGCACATACATGCAAACACGCAGATTGGTACAATCCAAGAAAGTTGCTATTAAATGCCACATATTCCACAGTAACAACTATACATGAGAGCTTTTGCACATAAATTCCCTAAACTCAGGTCCAGTGTGTGTTGTTCATACCACGAGTGTTTAAACACCATGCTACCCACTGCCTGCCTCTACGCTTCTGCTGCCCATCAGTGATTCACCAACCTCAGGGTTTACATTTATTTATTTATCTCATGCTTTTTCTGTGACTTACAGTGTTAATCTGCCTACAGTCGTTTACCCACATATACAGCTGGGTAACTTTACTGGGGCAATTTAGGGTAAGTACCTTGCTCAAGGTGAGATTTGAACTTGCAACCTTCAGGGCCAAAGGCAGCAGCTGTAACCACTACAGTAACAGCTCTCCCTATGGGTTACGATCATGGTTAAGCAAATGGAGCACCGACTTTGTCGGTGAAGTAAAACGTAGTAACATCATGAACTTCTCTTGCCGTCCGAAGCCACGTGGGTGAGATGCGAGTGTCACCTCTAAGTTCGAGCAGCCTGCTGCGTGTATGTAGATAGACGGCGCGTTACGCCGCATGTGCTGTTGCGTGCGAGAGCTGCGAATTGGCACACGCTGAGTGTTGCCTGCAGTAAAAGTGCGCGAATGGCGTTATTGCATCGCCGTGCTTTTACCGGGCGCCCGAGAGCTACCTGAACACGCTGGTGTCGCGCTGCCTGCAGGTGGGCGAGGCTGTCGATGAGTGCCGGAGGAGCGAGTGCGCCAGTCACGTCCCCGCCATCAAGGCTTTCTTTAAGGTAAGAATCCTGTCCGCCTTCCTCGCCCCCCCTCCCCGCGAACACGTCCCCGAACACACCTGTCTTTCTCAAGGCGGTTGCGTCTTGCCCGCCTCCTGCCGTGCGCAACGACCGAGCTGCGCGTTCGAGGTACGTCTGGCCGGCGGTGCCGCCGCGGCGCTGCGGCAGCCCGTGCGTCGCACCGGAGAAGTCCGGTCGAGAGCGGGAGCAGAAAACATGCGAGCTGGAAGCGTTTCGCGGCACAGCGGGCCCGCGCGGCTCGGCCGTTCCTCCCACATTTGGAAGCGTTCGGGACCCTGTGAGTAAGCAGGGAATAATGTACTCCCCGCTGCACTTCTTCACATCCTGTTGTTACGCTCGGCCAGAACGCCGCACCGCGTGCGCCGCTTCATTATCCTTCTTCTGCATTCCTCTAAAGTCTTCGCACTGTCCAAAGAGGGTCACTTGTCGTACTAGATACAGTTGTTACCGCGGTACGGAGACGCGTCCAGGATTGCCCGCTCTGCCCCGAGACGGTAACCGCCTCTTAATGGTCCCTCGTGCCCCCTGGGTTCGAGCATGGCTGTGGCTGTGGGTGTGATGCAACTGTGTTGAGAAGGGCTGGAGAAGTTCTCTGGGTGAGGGGGAGGGGGGGGGCCTCTGCCCACGTTCAAACCCTGCGCACACGTCTGGTTTACCTGAGCTTGTGTGGGTGGGTCATTTTAGCTGAGTTTCCTCCAAGCTGGGCTTCTCCAACACAAGGGACCAGTGTGTTTTTGCCATATCTTTCGCGAAGCTCTTGCACTCGTTGGCTTTCGGTGCAATAAGTGTGTCGAGTCTCACCTCGGAATCCCGCTCCGAAGTGTCGCGCGCGTGGAAGGTTTACGGACGACTGATCGCCGAGCCGCACGCTCTCCACCTTACGCTTCCTCCGTGCGCCACTTGTCCGGTGTCCAGTGGCCCGGAATCACTTTCTTTCACGACACACACGGCGGGTTCGACAACGCACTCGTCTCGAGTTCGCGCGAGCGCGGGCTTTCGGCACTTTGCGTGCGGGTTCGCTGTACGCACTATTAACCCCCTACCCACCCACCTCCCACCCCGGGTCAGGCTGATTCTAACTGGCCTTCTTTTGGCCGTTTCCAGCGTGGCGCTGAAAGCTTGACAAAAAAACGGCTCTCCGAACAGAATCGCATTAAAGAAAGCACGCACGCCGTGTGCGTATATGTTGCCGTTGCTTTGGGCAACAGGCCTCCCCACTGACCCGCAGCTGTGTGTGTGTGTGTTCTATACAGCGCCCTTGTGCGTCATGCCCTATTGTCCAGGCAGCGTTCCCTCTTTGAGCGCTTCCACTGGACTGGAAGGAACTTTATGGTTTTCATTCAATATTTGGTGAGGATTGTTGTTCCCTCCTGTCACAGCGCAGTAAACGCGCAGTACACACACTACATCCCCCAGTGAACCCCGCAGGCATCCGGGGAATGTTCGTTTCTCTCTATCTCCGGGACATTGACCGAAACGTTGGCCCTGGGAATTTCTCGAACCCTCTTAGAAAACCCTTTCTCCTGCCTCGCCGACGCGTGCGTTGGATGCGAACCTTTCCCAAGCGCGGCAAAATGCGTGGGTCGCGGGGAGTCGGAGCCTCGACTCTCAGGGCACCTTGATATACCGTGATCACCGTTTCTTTACGCTTAGAACTCCCTTTTTTACCCGATGCTTTTATCCGCAGCCATGTACAGTACTGAGCATGAAACGGCGTACGGTTATTTGCACGTTCATTCAGCAGGAGCATTTTTCCTGTCTCAGTTCAAGGTGAGAGCTTAGATGCTCAGCTCTGACCACTGCGCCACCTGCTGGCCACATGTGTGATTAGCGCGCGCCGATCTGCGTCCCGGTGGAGCGCCATTAGATGTCGGACCCGCCGTAGCCGCGTTTTCCGGCGCTGCTGCGGGCGCGGGACGCTTTCCCCTAATGGAACCCACGTTCCTGCATCTGCGTCACACGTTTAGTGAAACGGCAGCACCGCTGCTCAGCGTCACCGGAGCACTTTTCACTGGCTGCGATTCCCAAAGATCTACCGGTCCTGGTGTTTGGGTCAAATCCCGTTTGGAGCCAAATACCTCCTGGTGGGAGTTTGGGCTAAACTGGTGCCTGTGAAAACGTGACACTCAGCAAAGCCGCGTGTGTGTGTGTGTGTGTGTGTGTGTGTGTGTGTGTGTCGCAAGCTCCACTCCCAGCCTCTACGTTTCTTGTTTCGTGTTAAATCGCAGCATAACGAACAAATGTTTCCCTGAAAGTCCACTTCTTTCTTTCAACATTTACAGGCTACTTTAAAGTGATCGAGTGTAGTGTGTGTACAAAGTACACCCTCGTTCATTTTTTTTTTTTGGTCGTTATTCAGCCCCAAACGGCAATAAGAGAACACGTTGTTGTTACGCAACGTGCGCACAGCATTCCACAGCCATGTCAAAAAGGGAAATGGCAAAACGGGGAAGACTATGAAACGCAGGCACGCTCGGAAAAAGTTTAACAGAGCGAACAAGGGTACCTTTAAACAATTTAAATCAGATGTAAAGGCCTATTTGCAGGTCATGGGCCTTTACATCTGATTTAAATTGTTCAAAGGTAGGAATCTGACCATTTCTTTGTGTGTATGTACTAACGCACCAAGATGATGACAATTCAGTAAATTGTTCAAGATGTTTTTTTTTTTAATTGTTTTACGAAGGAATTAAAGTTTGTTGTCACTTGTGTATACACACACACACACACACACACACGCACACACACGTCCCGTATGGAGTCCCAGCAAATCGGAGCCTAACCCGGCAACACAGGGCGCAAGGCAAGAGGAGGAGGGGACACGCTGAGGAGGGGACACGCTCAGGATGGGATGCCAGGCCGTCACAAGGCACCCCAAGGGGAACTCGAACCCCAGACCCACCAGAGAGTAGGACCCAGTCCAACCCACTGCACCACCGCACCCCGCTTCATCACATGTATTTCTTTAAACTTAATATCAGTATTTCCCTTTTTTTTTAATGAAAGTTCAATCAGCAGTTCAGTCCCACCAGTTTTTCCTAGGGGGGATCGGATGTTCGCTCTGGCTGTTTCTTTGCAGCGCCCCCTGCTGGCCGGTGAGAAATGTGTGACGAGGACGATGCCAGCGGCTCGGTGCGGCAGCGTGGAAGCGAGCAGCCCTGACAAGTGCGCTCTTGCTACCAAGATGCGTTTCCAAGGTTGCCTCGCTCTCTTCTCGGAGCCACAAGGGCCTCCGCGCTCGGGTTCGTGCCTGAGCTGCAGGTGTCGGGGGGGGCGTGTTGCTGCCTCGGATCGGGAGGCCTTTTCAAGACAAAGAGCCAAATCCAGTGCCTTTGTTTGCGCCGGCGCCGCGCCGATACCGACATGACGGCAACACTTGCCGTCTGCTGCCAAATCCCCGTCATTATCTCGTCTTTTCTCGGCTCGTTTCAACGCTTCTCTGTAACTCCTGTGTGCTTTGGCTCCAGCTCGGAACACCGTGCCGAGGCGCAGCACGGGCGCAGCTCGCACGCTGGCACCGATGGGAGGTTGGGGCAGGTCCCAGGAAAGCGTGCGGCCGCAGCGTGTCCCCATCTCCCCGTGTGGCGCGCACCGATGGGCGCTGCAGGCACGGAGAGAGGAGGAGACGTGGGGTTCCTCCTTTCCCAATGAATACCGTGTTTTTACCAGGAAGTCTCGAGGCACACACAGCGCAAACTCGGTGCACACAGTGTTTGCGGGGGATTGTAATCTGGACGGTAATGACAGAGTTGCTGCAGGTAAAGATGGTAATTACCACCCCCTCCTACCCCCCGGGGGCACTTGTTGCAGCACGAGATAATAAAGCAGAGAGGAGCAAAAGATGGGGTTTCAGAGTAACACACATTCAGCCCCTCAAGTGAGTAGCGTTCGCTCGGGACAGAGCATTAAAAAGCCATTTTGTGTGTGTGTGTGTGTGTGTGTGTGTGTGTGTGTGTGTGTGTGTGTGTGTGTGTGTGTGTGTGTGTGAGAGAGAGAGAGAGAGGGGGCGTGGTGGTGCAGTGGGTTGGACCGGATCCTGCTCTCCGGTGGGTCTGGGGTTCGAGTCCTGCTTGGGGTGCCTTGTGATGGAGTGGCGTCCCATCCTGGGTGTGTCCCCTCCTCCTCCAGCCTTACACTTTGAGTTGCTGGGCAGGGTTCCGGCTCACCGTGACCCCATATGGGACAAGTAGTTCAGCCAATGTGTGTGTGTGTGTGTGTGTGTATACAACACAGTCACAGCACAACAAGTTTACAGTAGTCCCCTGTGAATCCATGATGACATTGTAAGTCGTTTCGGAGAGAAGTGTCTCTTAAATGAGTAAAAGTGAGGTACACGTGGAGAGAGGGGTCACGAGCAGGGCGCCGCCCTTCTCGTTCCACACACACGTCGTAGTGGAGTGTTTTGCTTCTCGTCACACTCGGCGAAAGCTTCATTTCCTTGAGCGTACGGTGTGTTCTATACACATGGTAAAAACCGCGGTCAATAAAAAGAGACTTTTTCCGGCTGCTTTCGTTAACTTGGAGGTGCGTTAAAATGAAAACGAGTGCGATTCCTTCTCTCCGCAAACCTCCACTGCGTTAGTCGTCCCGTCACTGAGCGCTGACCCTTAGGGCACAGATGTGTGGAAACACCGTGGAAGTGAGTTGAGTCGACTTTGCGGCTAAAAGGTGGGTGTAGAAACACTTTCTTCCGCTGCACGACAGGCTGGAATGTGAGAAAAGCAGCAAAGAAAATGCAATGAGAGTAAATGAATGAAGTGGAAAAGGTCATTTCTCTCTCTCTCACACACACACACACACACACATTGACTGAAACCGCTTGTCCCAAGCGGGGTTGCAGCGAGCTGGAACCTAACCTGGCAACATATGGCGTAAGGCTGGAGGGGGAGGGGACACACCCAGGACGGAACGCCAGTCCATCGCAAGGCACCTCAAGCGGGACTCGAATCCAGGCCTGCCGCGCCACCGCGCCCCGCTTGAGGTCATTTCTTGAAGCGTTAGTAACTCGACGGGTTGCGACACACTTCATGAGGTGTATTTGCTACTCAGCCTCCGGCTTGGAGAGGCCACTTTGGCGGCACATGTTGTAACTGTGTAAAGGAAATGAAGCTAATGGCAACAACAGGAGGCGATCAGAGTGCGTCCTGGACCTTGTTTGGAGCGACTCCCGGCGGGGGAGCCCGTTTCCGGAGCTGCGCCGTGGCAAGAATGTGTGTCGCTTACTGTACCTGCGCTTAACTAGAAGCGCACACTCTTCTGGCGTGGATCTCTCCTACTTCCCGTAGGAAAGTGACCATCTCCATGCCAGAGTGTGAGACATGTATGCGTTCGTACCACGGTACTTTACGCATGCTATTTTTCGGTTGTACGTGCCTGGTAAGTTGGACGCTCCTTTGACCCGCGTCTAACCTTTTCGCCTTACTTGCTCCTCCAGGAAGCTCACGCGTTTGTAAGCGCCAGCAAGCCGGAGGACGTGACACAAGAGCGCATCTCCCAGATTGTGAGCAAGGTCAGCGCCCCGGCGGAGCGCCTCCGGAGAAGCCCTCGAACCGCGGACAAGGAGGAGACGGTGGTGAGAGCGCAGCCCTCTGTTCCTCCCGACTGCCACTAGAGGGCAGCTTTCCAGTTGTGCTTAAATGTACTAACTTTCATTCATTTAGTTTTCTCCAAAGCAACTTACATCATTTACTCATTTGTACGGCTGGGTAGTTTTACTGGAGTAATTTTAGGGTAAGTACCTTGCTCAAAGGTGGGAATTAAACCTGCACCCTTTGCATCGGAAGGCAGTAGCTCTAACCGCTGTTCCGCCAACTGTCCCGCTTTGCTCGCTCTGCATATTCTGATATAACTTGGGATTAAGGACTAATATGTTCCCCAAATATGTGACTGTTCCCAACATTTGTCTGATCCCCGGTCCCTGAAAATTTTTACACTCCTGCTACTGAATGAATCGCTTCTCCTCGTTCTTCATGTGAAGGATCTCCAGACAACTTGCTGCATGCAGTTGTGTCACAAAATCTCCAAAACATCATAATGTTGCTGAATCTCCAGTATTGTCTCTACTGGGATGCTAAGACAACGTAAAATGTTCACAAGGAAGCGAAGGACATGTACCCCATGACACACACACCTAATCCAATAACAGAAACGCCGTGGTGAACAACAGTGTATCGCAGCACACCAAGGTGCGCCACTGCAGAACACAGAGCAAGGTGTCTATTTCTGCAAGTTAAGTTTTTTTCATAGTAGTTAAATTTGAAACCTTATGAGTATATACCGTATGTATACACGCTCACTGAGCACTTTATTAAAAACACCTGTACACCTGCTTATTCATGCATTTATCTAGTGAGTCAGTCATGCGGCAGCACCGCAATCATGCAGATACAGGTCAGGAGCTTCAGTTGATGTTCACATCAAACAACAGAATGGGGGGAAAATGCGATCGCAGCGATTTTGGCCGTGACATGATTGTTGGTGCCAGACAGGCCGCTTTGAGTATTTCTGTAAGTGCTGATCTCCTGGGATTTTCACGCACAGCAGTCTCTAGAGTTTATTCAGAATGGTGCGAGAAACAAAAAACATCCAGTGAGCGGCGGTTCTGCGGATGGAAACGCCTTGTTGATGAGCGAGGTCAGATGAGAATAGCCAGGCTATGTTGGGCTGACAAAGGCCACGGTAACTCAGATGAGCACCGTTTACAACTGTGGTGAGCAGAAAAGCATCTCAGAATGCACAGCACGTCGAACCTTGAGTCGGATGGGCTACAACAGCAGAAGACCACATCGCGTTCCACTCCTGGCAGCCAAGAACAAAAAGCTGAGGCTGCAGTGGGCACAAGTTCGCCAAAGACAGTTGAAGGCTGGAAAAAACGTAGCCTGGTCTGATGAGTCTCGATTTCTGCTGAGACACACAGATGGTAGGGTCAGAATCTGGCATCAACAACATGAATCCATGGCCCCAACCTGCCTTGTATGGACAGTCCAGGCTGGTGGTGGTGGTGGTGTCATGTTGTGGGGAATGTTCTCTAGGCACACTTTGGGTCTGTTAATACTAATCAATCATCACTTGAATTCTGCAGCCTATTAATATGAGCATTGTTGCTATGTGCATCTCTTTATGGCCACAATTTACTCTCTTGTAATGGTTACTTCCAGCATGATAATGCACCATGTCACAAAGCAAAAGTCATTCCAAACTGGTTTCATGAACATGACAATAAGTTCAGTATTCTTCAGTGGCCTTCTCAGTCACCAGATCTCAATCCAATAGAACACCTTTGGGTTGTGGTAGAACGGGAGATTTGCAGTATGAATGTGCAGCAGACAAATGTGCAGAAATTGTGTGATGCAGCATGTCAACATGGAGCAGAATATCACAGGAATGTTTCCAGCATCTTGTGGAATCCATGCCACGAAAAACTGAGGCTGTTTTGAGAGCAAAGTGACACCCTACCCGATATTAGTATAGTGTTCCCAATAAAGTGCTCCATGAGTGAAATACAATGGCTCTCAGAAAATGAGCTACATTCATGACAGATATGACGATTCTAAAAATTAAAGACTTAACAGTTGATATTTTCATGCTCATACTCTTTATTAGTTGTTTAGAATGAATAGTTGTAGACGTACTGCTTGAAAATAGTAGTGGCACACAGAATGACCGGCCGCCCCTTGACGGTCATCTGTCCCACGCTCAGGTTCACTGCCGTGTTCCGATGCACGTTGCACAGTGAAAGTCTTTGTTGCGTGTCCCCTGCAATGTTATATTATAAATTATAATAGAAATTATAGAATATAATTAGAAGGCGGCGTCGTCGTGCAGCGGATTTGGCTGGGTCCTACTCTCTGGTGGGTCTGGGGTTCCAGTCCTACTTGGGGTGCCTTGTGATGGACTGGTGTCTTGTCCTGGGTGCATCTCCTCCCCCTCCAGCCTTGCGCCCTGTGTTGCTCGGTTAGGCTCTGGTTTGCCACGACCTCGCTTGGGACAAGCATTTTCAGCCAGTGTGTGTGATTATAATTGTAATAAATTTAATCAGAAGTTATAAATTATATAAATGTTATCAATTCAAGGCAGACAATAACTACACAAGCTGTGAAGGGAAAAACGTAAGTTAAAAAAAAAAAAGTAAGCGCAATACTGAAACATTATATGCGACATTAAGGTAATAGGTACAGAACACACATCTGGACAAGTGTTTTACGCAGCTCTCACTGCGGGTGGGTGGGGTGATCGGTGACCTCGTGGCTTCGAATCGCTCACATCTTTTCTGCTCTTCTCTCAGGTGTTGGGCAGCAGTATTATTTTCCTAATAAAGCTCTTTGTTTTTATCGTGTCTTTTCCCAGGGCACTAATTACAGGAAGACGAACGCCGCGATGGAGATGCGACGGATCAACAGAGATTCTTTCTGGGCACGTGCAGAGGTAGAGCGCCTTTCCTCCGATGTTAATATTCCCAGGCGCTGTGGCCGGATGCCCTTCGCCGCACAATTTGAGAGCGGTTCGGCTCTTGTATTTACGGTGACGGTATCGACCGTCCAGGACTTTCCTCCCCTCGCGGACTGCTTTTGGTGAACTTTTCGCTCTTAGTCTTGCGAACAGCCTCCTAGTGTTGGCACCTCTGTCCCTCACTCCTTGTGTGCGCCAGCGAGAAGAGGAGGAGCGGAAGGAAGAGGAGCGGCGCAAGGCTGCCGAGGAACGACGCCGCTGGGAGAGAGAGAGGATCCTGCAGGAGCGCAAGGAGGAGGAGGAGAGGGACAGGAAGATGAACGAGAAGCTGCAGATGATAGAGGAGCAGAGGTGAGCGATGCACACGTGCGCGAACACTCTCGCGTGAGCCAAAACACACATTGTCTGAACCTCTTGTCCCATACGGGGTCGCGGGGAACCGGAGCCTACCCGGCAACACAGGGCGTAAGGCCGGAGGGGGAGGGGACACACCCAGGACGGGACGCCAGTCTGTCGCAAGGCACCCCAAGCGGGACTCGAACCCCAGACCCACCGGAGAGCAGGACTGTGGTCCAACCCACTGCGCCACCGTGCCCCCCGAGCCAAAACGCACTGGTGGCAAATACATTTTCACACATTTTTGCACGGACGCTTCAGTCTTTTCCCTGATGTTGTGGATCTTACTTTGATTCACACATTAAATACACAATAAATGGATCCCAACTGCACTCCAGTGACATGGGGCATAAAAAGAACACCCAACATGAGTAACAAAGTTTTTGCATTTGTGGTACTGGCTTAAAACGTGGTTGAACATTGCCCCATTTGTCACTTTTTCCCGGGACTGTAGCATCCACCTTATTGTCGCATGTTAAAGAAGTCCCCTCCGTTTGGGTTTTATTTTACACGAGGGAAAAAATACATTTTCGTATGGGTGAGTTTGTCCAATACCACTATAAACAGGCAACGCTTCAGGGTGCGGACTGACACCTTTTTACAGAATGTGGAAGATCACACATATATATTTTCCAGCCTGTGAGTATCTAATCCGAGACTCTGCCTCGTTGTGCGGCTCAGGAGAAGGCAGGCGAAGCTGGAGGCAGAGATGCGGAGGCAGGAGCGGCTCAAATGGGTAAGCGAGAGGGACGCAGGTCCCCCACCGAGGCTCAGCGCACGGGCCTCTCCGGTTATTCTACGTCCGAGGGGGCGAGAGGCGTCCGGTTCATTTGGTGAATGAGGGCCGGTGTATGTGGGGATCGCTGTGAGGCGGAGGAGCCTGTTGTGACAGTGCGCGTGGCCCTCATTGTCACCGATATGTCGCTCAGGAGCAGCAGCAGAGGGAATATGAGGAAGACATGAGAGCTCGCTTCAAGCGCAGCGAATCCATTGAGAAGGCCGCGGTGAGTTTTCCTCTCCCTCCCCGCCGAACGTGCCTAATGGAGAAAAAAGTGCTGCGCTGCAGTAATTGCGCTCAGCGTCGGACGCGTGCGTTTCGTAAAGCTGACGTGCAATTCACCCCGTTGTCCTGCAGGAGGCGGCAGTGCTCGTTTCTCAACGCTCCATCAACCCGAGAGAGTTTTTCAGACAGCTCTCATCATCCTCCTCTGGAAACCCTGCAAGCCCTAGCTCACCGGGAGGAGGTTGGTGAAGTTGTTCGTGTTTACTCATTTAGCAGACGTACGATGTTACTGCAGAGTATTTACCTGGCACCTTCATCCGAGGTGACTTACGGTGCTAGCCGTACTATAGTAAAGTACCTACCTTCATTCACACACGTGTAGCAGAGCTGTGTGACACAGACTACGGGCCATTTGGAACCGCCAGTTCACTGGAAGCACGTACCTCTGGACTACAGACTTTACACAGACTCAACTGGAAACAAACCTATGTCCAGTTGCACTGTCCAGAGACTGCGAAACACGACCATACCACCCATATATAACTGCTGATCAAGACCTTCTTGTAGAAGCTGCAGTTTCAGCAGCCAGATGTTTTTTAACGTGCAGGTGTCCATTTAAGGCTTCTAACGCCGCTATAAAGGGTTGTTTTGGAGTTTCCAGGTCCTCCGAGTCTTCCGCTTAACTGTGCCCCCTTTGTCTGCCGCAGGCCGGCCCCCGTTCCGTCGATACCAGCGCAGCCTGACGGACACGGCGTTCATATTTGGGAGGTCGGATTCATCCGCACCCTCCTCCCCTCGCAGTCCTACCGTGGTTTCTCCGTTCAGCAGGATTCCCAGCTCTCCGCTGAACTCAAGCCGCCCAGATCCACCTTTGCGGCCTATCGGCTCGCCCCAGCATCCCCGTGCCGCTCCAGTGTCTCCCCCGGGCTCCCCGCAGCGCGCAGCCCCCACCTCGTCCCTGCCCAGTCTTCCTCCTTCCAGGACTGCACCACCCTACTCCTCTCTGCCCCGTTCTTTCAGCTCAGTGAGGGCTGATGGCTCACCGCAGGCTACCGGGCAACCTTCCTCCCTGAGTTTCTCCTCCTCTTCTACCCAACCCTCAGCTCCCCCAGTGTCTCCAAGGACTGCTGGAGCACCTTCATCCCTCAGCTCTTCCTCTTCTTCCACCCAACTTTCGACTCCACCGGGCTCCCCAGTCCCAACAGCAGCCTTGACGCAGCCCCCAGCCCGCCCGCAGCCTGAGCGCTTCAGTCCCCCACCCTCTCTGGAGGCCACTCCAGCCCCAGAGGATGCGGTCACAACTCATCCTGTGAGCCCAGCGACCACCATCCTGCAGTCAGACGGTAGGCCTTCGTCTCCAAAGACAACAGAGCATAATTCTGTAGGCACAGAGATGGAACTTATTCAACATGACAAAAGCCGTGTTTTGAAAATCACACATCTGAAACTTAAGCTATTGTGTGCAATGATATCTTGTCCCACTTTGCATATTCCTTTCCTTCCAGAGGTGTACACAGCCACCAGAATGCTGACAGACTTGGAACCAGATGCAGATCTGACTGTCAAGGCCGTGTTGGTGGACACGTGCATTGCCCCCGTAGCCGAGGAAGTAGAGGACCAGGAGGACCAGGGGCACCAGGAGGACCAGGAGGTCCAGAAGGAAGAGAAAGTAGGAACCGAGAACTCAGATGCTTCTGTAGAACTTGTGGTTCCTTTGGAGAACTCAGCCTCACCTGCTATGGTAGAGAATGAGCACATCTCCCCATCTACACCTCCGCCCACACAACCTGAAGCAACGATGGTGGATGTGCAGGTGGACTCGGCTCTAGCTGCGAAGGTCAGCCCGAGGCAGGACACAGCATTCTTTGAGCCTGAGGTGACATCCATGAGCACAGAACCTGGGCAGCCTGTGGAGGAGTTGGTGCCTGATCTGAATTCCATGGCTGAAGAGGTCAGTGAGACTGACAGCGAACCTGCAGCTGAATGTGAAGAAAGGTCAACAGAGACTGGGACACAGAGTGAGGATGAAGAAGAGGAGACGGGCCACCTTGTCACAGAAACACATACTTGTGTCCTGTCTGAGGAACCAGCCTTAACTGAGCAAGCTGAGGAGGAGGAGGAAGAAGAGAAGCAGGAGGAGCAGGGGCAGGAGGAGGAGGAGGAGGAGAGAGAGGAAGATGAGGAAGAGGAGAAAGAAGAGCACGAGGCTCTCCGTCATCCACAGCAAGAGGCAGCCATAGCAGGTAGAATAAGCAGGTTATTCAGTGGTCGGTTGGAGACGGGTGATGATGGGATGGAAAATGAGCTGGTCTAACCACGCTGAAATGATCTCCCATCACAGAGGAGCTTGTAGATGTGGTGGACATTAACCACGCACCACGAAGCCGTCCAGCAGCCATCCAAGTGCATGAAGAGGAAGAGGAAGAGGAAGAGGCCCAGACAGAGAATGGCTTTGCTGAAGGACACAACGGCACAGGTATCTACATGAACATGGCTGGGAATATTACAAAGGGCCCTTTCTTTTTGTCAGCATTGCTTGCACTGCTCTAGTGATTCGTGGATAAACATTTTTGTTGGAAAAGAACAGGCTGACTCTTTCTTCCCACCACGCAGAGAGATCCCCCAGCCCACCTGAAATGGAGCCAACCTTCCGTGAGATTTCCCAGGAGCGAGAAGCGGCATCGCGTGCGGCGAAGCTCGAGAGGTTTGAGGAGGATTTCGAAGAGGAGAAGAGTGAGACTGAGGAGGAGGAGGTACCTTGGACGCACGTATTACTTATTTCCATGTGAAAATTGCGGAACTGCTGTGGTTCTCTCCACTCGGCTTCCTGCTTCACATTGCAGCTCACACCACTTTTTGGGAAAATCTAACACGGTGTGAGAAGGTGTTAGATGATTGCGCATTGTTGCAAGTGCAGCACCAGTGAAAAGGGCGAGTGGACAGAAGTGTGACAGCGAAGCAACCCAGACGCATCATACGTCTCTTGTGTAGCGCTGCAGAAGAGCTGGGAAGACCTTGGTTCATTTCCTGGTCAAATTTGTCTCTTGAAAAAGGTTTCCAGCTGGTGGACTCACGTTTTTGATCGGTGCTGTAGCTGTATGCCATGTGACTTGTTCTTTGTGGCACTTTTGTCTCTATTCCCGCTAACGTTTCATGATGCCAGGCGAGTGCGCCGTACCCTCGTGGTTCCACGTGACAGTAGAAGGGTGTCTGTCTGGTAAGATGTTTCAGAAGTTCTCTCTGTCTGTCTCTCTCTTCTTCAAAGTCCACTCCTGATGGACAGCTGTGTGTGCGAGCCCTCTATGACTACCAAGCAGGTCAGTATGTCTGTGTTCGCTACCATTGTCGAGTGTCACTAGACAGGTCAAACTGGTCGAAGGTCAAACAAGGTCAAACTGGTAGAAGTTGCTTCCGTTACAGTCTTTGTGACCCGCGTGCCATGTTGAGAGTAATGGCGTGGCGTGATGAACGTGAAGGATGTGCACGCACACAAGATCTCGCTCACGTTCACACCTGGGGCAAAGGACAGGAGCATTCTTCTTCACCTGATGCAGACATGCTCCGCCTTTCAGGGAATTTTCGCCCGCAGAATTGTTACCCATCAATCAAATTTAATTGCAGTCATGTCACGATCAGAAGTGAAAATATTTTAAGAATTGTAATGTTTTTCGGTGATAGTAAAAAAAAAAAAACTCAAGTCAACATGTTTGGTGATGTTAAGCCTTCAAATATTTGGCTGTCATCATGGTGATGTGCGGCAACCTGTCTGGCAGGATATTGCTCACGTCTTCCATACTTCTGTAATTCTATTCCGTACAGAAACAGAGCGCTTTATTCTTTATATCCATCCCTTGAGGCAACAAAAGGAAATGTATCTTCTGCTTGTGTCCTGCAGGCCATCAGCAGGTGTCAAGTGTCACTGCATTGAAATCTCTGGTTCAATCCATCCAGTAAGGCAGTGTTGCCTTTATAGTTATTTTACATTTATTCTGTTTGCTGATGCTTTTCTCCAAAGCTGCTTACAGCATTAGTGGCACAATTTAAGGTAAGTACCCTGCTCAAAGGTTCCTACAGCTGGAGGTGGGTCCAAAGGCAGCAGCTCTAAGAACTGTACAACCAGCTGTCCCGTTGTTATAGTTGTTCCTTTAAAAGAGGCAAATGTCTTGTCTTGGTCGGGCTGAAGAAGGGGAGGACTTGCGGTGCAAAAGGGGTTTTGTTGTAAATGCTCTACAGCACCGGAGTCCGCTGCCATGTTCTGAACGTGGACCTTTGCCGGCGCTCGGGCCACATTCTCAAACGCTCTCCGTTTGGGTGCACTTCTGGCAGAGGATGAATCGGAGCTTTCTCTGGAGCCCGGTGACATCATCAGCGGCGTGGAGGCCGTGGACAAGGCGTGGTGGAGGGGCTGCAGCAAAGACGGCCGTCAGGGACTCTTCCCTGCCAACTACGTGGAGACCATCTAGGAAGAAGGCCTCCCCGTAACTCCACTTAGTGACAAAAAGACGCGTGAGACTGGTGGTTGGACGGACAATTGTACACAGAGTTAGCCACAGACAAACACATGTACACATCACACAAATTCCCTCAGGGAGTAGTGGCTTCTTCTCGCAGCGGGGGGCGCATTCAGCACTCCTCGCTACGAGAGCGCAACGGTGAACTGAAATGCGCGCCTTACGTGGCGACGCGTACGCTGGCGCGGGATTGCCATGCTTTCGAAGCCCTGCATCTCGACGCTGAAGATTCTCGTTGAGAGCACGGCGAGAAGAACGCCCCTACGGCTTACCTTGTGACGGCGACGCAGGCCAGCAGTTTCACTCCGTTTGTACTCCCTTTAGGCCCCGTGCCCAAAAGTCGCTTTCTTGCCACAGTAAAGGTTATCCAAACAGCTTTGTTCCTCTCCAGCTGTGCAGCTGTAGCGTTTCAGCTCGCTGCGGCAAAACCCCCGACACTCCGGATGTCTGGATCTGGATGACGGCGGCCGTTTCTCCCGCCGGTCGAAGGCGAGCCCCGGGAGGCTCTCGGGCTTCGCTCGCGGTCATCCGCGTAGCAAGCGTCGGCCGTGGCCGAATGAAACGAACGGCACGGAGGACAGCGGAAGCGACGGTGCTGCAACTCCTCGCTGTTGGCTGGAGAAGGCACGCGCTCCGCCGCGCCGCGGCTCTCCGGGACTCCGAGGCGCAGCAGGGAAGGGATCTGCACCCCCCTGGGCTGAGGGACGCTCATATGGAGAATGATGTGTTCTGAACACCGGTGTGTAAAAGAGGTCTGTGGGCTTCTCGCCTTCATTATAGATATGAGGAGCATAGCATGGATTCTTATGAGCTTTATACTTCGGTCTTTACAGCAGTACTCTTTTAGAAACTAATGTACATCCTTTTTATTCTTAAACATACCTAATAAAGCAATGAATCTTCTTTCTTTCTTTCTTTTTCTTTCTTTCTTTCACTTTTCTCCACTCCTTGCTGTTTTTTCATCACCCGTTTCCTAGGTCTCGGTTTTTTTTTACACTATTATTCTCTCAACATTTACTGTCCTCGTGTGCTTACAGAAACAATTTCCCCAGATGCGGATAAGGCCAGTGTGTGTAGAACATTTGCAGGCCTTAGAAATCCTTAAAATCACTGCTCAACATGACCTTGGAGCTCACAGCTGTGCCCAGCTCAGTATACTCCATATTCTGTAAGCGAATGCTGCGTGTGCTGCTTTTCTCATCCGTTTCATCCTCTCCGTTGCTCACCACCCATGTATTTTTGACATTGAAAGTTGAATGGTCTCCCACTGCGGGTTTTTATTGTTTTTTTTTTTTTTCTTTCGCCGAAATGCACGCGGTCAATGTTAAAGAATCATATGTAACAAGGATGCAGTACGCAGCAGATTTGTCACGAAACGAATTGTGTTACTCGCATGAACGCCGATGCACCGAACGCAGCGTTGATCTCCGATCCGACACGAAACGGCACTGGGTTGCAGAGATTTTTTGTTTTGCGGGATGAGGAGAGAATAGGTTGCTTTAAATGCTTGCTGTTGTCCACATGGGGGTCTCGCTATATTCTATCAGCACGTGTGGGAAATGTGGTAATATATCTCTGTTTGCAGTTGTTTTCGGCCACGTGTGCGATGTATCGTTCCAGCAACGCCTGCACACTCGCGTATCTATATCGCTGTAATGTGAAACAGCTCATTATTTACTATACTCTCCATATGGCTGTGTTCTCGTACGTTTTGCAAGGTATGTTTTCTCGTTTTTATTATTGTAACCTTCTTAATTGCAAAGGTACATCTGCTGCTTACATTTAGTAACCAAAAATGACATTGTCACTGTCTCTGTTCAATGTCGCTTTCACGGTCTCCACCTCGACAC
Organism: Scleropages formosus; assembly: GCF_900964775.1. Classification (NCBI taxonomy): domain Eukaryota; kingdom Metazoa; phylum Chordata; class Actinopteri; order Osteoglossiformes; family Osteoglossidae; genus Scleropages; species Scleropages formosus. The sequence goes on from NC_041822.1 coordinate 6,312,100, forward strand.
AGGAAACTTCTGCTCAGTTGCTGTGTCTACAGAGGGATCAAGTTTTGCCACTTCAAGCTAATCGTTTAATCGTTCCCATAAAATATATTTTGAAGCATTGAAGTCAGAATGTTGCTGAAAGACTTATTTTTCTAAGTTTGTTTTGCGGGCGACAGGATTCACTGTACAAGTAACTGAATTTAGATCCATTTCAAACAGTTTAATGGGTGATTTCTGGTGTGACAAACTTGAGCGTTTAACCAATTAAACACACTTACTGTTTGCACTTGTTGTCCATGTTATTTGGAACTTCGCAGGGAATGTGACAAAGCCCCGAAGTGCCTCGAGGTGTTTATAATGATGGTCATTTGCGGAAATCAAATTGCGCTCAGTGTACATGTCATATTTGCTTGTGGCTTAAGCGGGACTTGCCACTAAGACACGTCTCAGTTCCTCTGAAATATTCAAATTCGAAGTGCAAATACCCAACAAGGCTGCAAGGAGACAGTGAAATTCCAGATATTTTTCGTAGACTTTGGTGTCAACGCACCCAACAGCGTGAGGAATGTGGCGAACGTCCCCTCGATGTTCTCCCGGTCTCCGTCCAATGAACACGTTCCCGTGGGCTTCCTTACTGTAAAGAACTGCTTTCCTCACCTGCGGCACGTGTGGCGAACTGCTGTCATTGTGGAACGTCGGGTAGAGAGAGAAGATAGCTGGAATGTGTCTCTCAATGAGTCAGCCTCGCCAGATTTGTCATAAATAAGATCAGAATCGCACATGTTCTCCGTAATGGGGAAATTTGACGTTGCGCAATACTCAAGGTCATCATGCTTCTACTTACCGGATCTATTAAAAGGTCAGAAAAAAGGAAAGCGTTGGATTGTTCACAGTTGTTTCTGCAAAAGTATGGAAACTGCATGTAGCATGTCGACGGGAACTACTGCTGAGCCACAATAAAAAAAAAAAAAAAAAACAGAAATATGTGATTTACCCAGGTGTTTGGCGCTGCTGCAATACTGTGCAGCGAATGCCGAGAAGAAATGTAAGCAATTTTCAGGTGAGTTCCAGGCACATAATTGCATAGGTAGGCACTGGAAATGGCAATTGGACGTATGGATGGACACACTGTTCCCAATAATCGCACACTTTCAGGACCTCGTGTAGGGAAAACACCGCTCTTATCGGGGATGTAGAAGAAACATGAGAAGGTAATACTCCAACTTGGAAATGAACCATTGATCTGTACATTGATCTCACATTTATCTCTACATGTGATACTCATGGTACTTGCAGGGTTTAAGCAAGTGCAGTTCCTTTCTTGCAGAGATCTGGAATCCTCAGCCTTTACTGGGGTTTTCAATGAATCGGAGATCACACAGTTCAGGTCACAGTATTCTAAATGGTCCATGTGTGTCTAAATTTCCCAAAACTGTCCTTAGTGAATGTGTGTGTGTGTGTGTGTGTGTGTGTGTGTGTAACATTGAGAAATGCAGCAGTTGTTCTTTTCCTGTTTTTCCATTGGGTAAAAGCTCTGTTTTTAATTTTAAAAAATGTACACAACCTATTTGTATTTCCTCTGCTGACGTTTTCTTTTCTCCACTGTGTTTCACCTATAGTACTCATTATGGAAATGTAGATCTCAAGCAATAAAATACCTGTAATACTTTAGTAGTATTATATTTACATGTGTTTATTTAGCAGACACTTTTCTCCAAAGCGACTTCCAATGAATACTATGTAGTGTTATCAGCCCACACACCTTATTCACCGCAGTGACTTGCACTGGGTCACTCATCCCTACATCAGTGGAACACACACACACACACCATGGGAGAACCTGGACAGCATGTCTTTGGACTGTGGGAGGAAACCAGAGCACCCTGAGGGAACCCAAGCAGAACATGCAAACTCCACACAGACCGAGCTGGAATCGAACCTATGTCCTCTCGCACCCCCCAGGCACTGTGAGACAGCAGCGCTGCTCGCTGTGCCGCCCACCCTATACCTAGCTCTCCTAATCACCTGGAATGCAGAATAAAGGAAGGTCTTGGCATTTGTCCCAAAAACAGGTGCAACCAGTCTGCTTTCAACAGACGTGTTGGTAAGACAGATTACATGACAATGTCGTATCCAGTGATGTCACCCAGGTACATAGATAGATATGTAGATGCCAGTGCCACAGAGGCACATTGGTCTTGTACGCTTGGGGAGAGCGGAACCCATCGGAGTTATTGCTTCCCGACAACAAGGTCCTCTGAAGTACAGCAGTGGCCAGCGGCTTCGCTTTGGAGAGCCAGCAACATAAACAAGTAAGATTAATTATTATGTGTAATTTATCAGAAAGTAGTAAATTTCACATGTTCATATTGAATCAAAATTCAATTCGATGTATTTTTATAGAGCTCTTCTCACACAGTGACACGGGGCGCCGAACAAAGGTATTAGGCAAAGAAAGGAAATGTCAATGAAATGCAGTCCTCTGTTGCTGCGTCTCAATCGGGGTGGAGGTGGCTTATAAAATTCACTCTTCACTGCTGTAGTTTAAAATAAGTTATTTCCTCAAAAGAAAAAACCCCATTAAATCTGTATTAGGCTGAATTAAATCAAATTAATTCTCATAATTAAGTGCATAGAGTTGGTTTATCTGGGTAGATTTACTGCAGTAGGGTTAGGGGAAATACCTCGCATAAGGGCACCATAGCTAGAGGTGGGAATCAAACCTGCAACATTCAGGTCCAAAGGCAGCAGTTCAAACCACTTTGCTACCAGCCATCCTGGCTGATCTGGCTCATGTATACAGTACATGAATACATGTATGCTGTTATTTTCAAGTATATCTGGGTAGAAAAATGTAGTAGTAAAAGCATCATGAAAATGTGCAATTTCAAAATATGTATACATTTCATTCTTTACAAATACTTCAATCGCAATAAAAACAGTGCTTGGGCATCAGTTCACCGTCGCCTGAGCATTTGGTTATTTCTTTAGTGTAACAATTCATAAGAAGAAATGCAAGACAAATCTGTGTGGAAACAAAATACACACACACACATTTTCAGAACCACTTGTCCCATATGGGGTCGCAGGGGAACCGGAGCCTACCCAGCAACACAGGGCATAAGGCCAGAGAGGGAGGGGGTACACCCAGGACAGGACACCAGTCCATCATAAGGCACCCCAAGCGGGATTTGAACCCCAGACCCACCGGAGAGCAGGACTGTGGTCCAACCCACTGCACCACTGCACCAGCGCACCCTCTGGAAACAAAATATTTTTCTGATAATCGAATAAGCATCAGTTTTTTTTTTTTTTTTTTTTTTAATTTTGCATCAATCTTAATTTCCACACAGAGTAATATTAATGATTTCGATTTGTTAGTGTAAGTGCTGACAGGGCGCGAAATAACCAAAACGACAATGTAGCCGCAGAATTGAGAAATCGGCTGTTCCCTCAGTCAGTCTCCCAGTAATATTCTGTTCTTTTCCTGCGAAAGTGTTTTTTCTCTCAGCGGCTACATCTGTTTCTCCATCTATATCCGTGAATTAGCTGCACAAGCTTCTGCTCATCCCAAGTTTGGAAGCCGACATGAAATAAAATATTATAATAAAATTAGATAAATAAAAGAAAAAATAAATTTAGAAAATAAAATAAATCAATTAAATTAAAATTAAATAAAAAATAAAATTAAAGAAAATTAAAATAAAATAAGAGGAAAAAAAAGTTAAAGGTGACATCTAATGTTTCGAGGCAGAATGACAAGGAGGAGTCACACAGGAAAATTTGTACATTCCTGAAGAGCGGAGTTTGGCATTTGGCCTTCTTTCGAAAAGCACTGGCACTCACAGGTCACCAAGGTGCACGCAGTGTGTTTTTAAACGCCGCACATCTGCAACGACGGATGTACGGAGCGTCGGTACATTTACATATTTATTTGCACATTTGCTTTTCTCCAAAGCAACAGCTATTCACCCGTTTATACAGCTGGGTAAGTTTACTGCGGTATTACTCAGAAGTACTCCCACTGGAGAGGGGGACGCAGTGGTGCAGTGGGTTGAACCGGGTCCTGCTCTCTGGTGGGTCTGGGGTTTGAGTCCCACTTGGGGTTGCCTTGCAACAGACTGGCGTCCCGTCCTGGGTGTGTCCCCTCCCCCTCCAGCCCTATGCCCTGTGCTGCCAGGTTAGGCTCTGGCTCCCTGCCACCCTGTATGGGATAAGTGGTTCAGACAATGTGTACTCCTGCTGGAGGTGGGATTTAAACCTGCAGTCTTTGCGGTTGAAAAGCAGCAGCTCTAAAGACCGCATGAGCGGCTGCCCCTCGTATCGGTTGCGGCCTTTGTGCAACAATAAAGACGGAAGCTGCTCTGCTGCGTCAATCCAGAGTGATTTTTCCTGCTCACGCTTTACTGGTTTTGCAGAAATCCGATTCGATTTCTACATAAGGCTTTATCAGACCTGGTTCCGTTTGGAAGGCTTCCAAGGACAGGTACACGCTGACTCTGTTTGTCACTAAACGCTGCGCCAACCCTCCCTGCGGGTTTTTCGCCAGGTTGGTGCCATGTCCCTGGACGTGACGCAGGGTGTCCCTCGCTCCGGGAAAGAGGAGGAAATGACCGAAGCCGTTTTCCTGGAGAATCTCTACGTGTTCATGAGGAGCAGAGGAACACCCATCGACAGGATCCCTTACCTTGGCTTCAAGCAAAGTAAGCTCCGCGCTTGACACGCTCCCACTCACACACATCCACATCCATTAGCACCCAAGAGGTAGGAGTGTGTTATACGCATGGAAAGACTCTTACACCTTTATATGTTAAACATATTTCTGAATGAAAACTGTTTGTTGGTGGATAGTGCATAGATATGTGAATGTAAACATGGTATTTTGCTCGAGTGAATATTCTTTTCTTCTTCCAGTTGACCTGTTCTTATTATACAAGACTGTACAGAAGTTGGGAGGCTTCAGGGAGGTATGGATTAGAAACATGTTTTCAGATGTAAAGATCCTTGTCAGCGATGGTAGTTTCTACAGGGGGTGCGGTGGCACAGCGGGTTTGGCTGGGTCCTGCTTTCTGGTGGGTCTGGGGTTCGAGTCCCGCTTGGGGTGCCTTGCAATGGACTGGTGTCCCATCCTGGGTGTGGCCCCTCCCTCTCCAGCTTTGTGTGTGTGTGTGTGTGTGTGTGTGTGTGTGTGTGTGTGTGTGTGTGTGTGTGTGTGAGTAGTTTCTACAGTGTCACAAGTCATGAGTGCTGGTGGACAAAGAACCGAGGAGATTCTCACCACTTCTTCAGTGGTCTGCTGCACTTCGCATGCATGTCACAAGGAGCCTGACAACGAAATGGCTTTTTGGCTGAAGTACAGTGTGTACAGGCAGCCTGACGCGAACCTAAAGTCCCCTGTTTTTTCGGCCGTACGCGAGACCGAAGAAGCAGTCACAAATTCAATTAGTTGCTTTTTATTCGTTTTCGTCAGTCACCTCGTAACTTTGCTCAACTTGATCAGTTCTGCTTGGTACAAAATACCAGTAAGACACGTCTTATTATAAGCAAAGAGTCTGCTGCCAATAATGACTGAGAACGATCAATAATATGAGCAACCTGGCTTCTAGATGCGCAGAAAGATGACAGTGCTGCCGTACATCATTACGCCACGCTGCACGATGAATGTTGCTGCTGCCGCCGAAGGACCGGACGGAAAATAGGCCCATTCCATATTTGAGAGAGAACCACTCCAAATCACCACATTTAATGAATGTAAACATAACAGATAATCAGCGATAATTCTTACCTTCTATTTTTGAAATATTTGCAGCCAAAAAAGTCTATGTGGCGATGGCCTCAGATGGACAAGGACCAGATGCCCACAGTGACCTCTGTGACCCCTTTCTTTTGCTCCAAGGTGACTGCAAACCAGAGGTGGAAGCAGGTGTACAATTTGCTGGGCGGTGATCCTCGCAGCACCAGCGCGGCCACCTGCACCCGCCGACACTACCAGAAGTAAGTTGTATGATCACGCTCTGAATTCCGGGTACGTCGGAAGTCCGAAGGAAGAATGTATGCTTTCCGTTTCTGCATACATCTCGAAATGATGTATAATTTTCTGTATGGTGCTATACTCAGCGTGTATCTTGTATACGTTTGTGTCTCTGCACTTGTGTTAGTGGATCTTGTATGTGTGTGAGTTAATCGCCATGTGCGGGAACGGTCCTCGCTGACTGTGGAATGTATCTCTGCAGGTTAATTCTGCCCTTTGAGTGCTATCTGCAAGGCCTGGAGGAAGTAGCTCTGACACCACCTCAACAGCACAAACGAAGACGGCAGAACCACTCCTCGGACGAGGACTACCAGGGGGAAGTCAAAAGGAGGGCAGTAGCGAAGCAGATGAGCTCTGCTTTCTTCCAGGTACACAAAGATCCCCTGTGAAACCCTTCACATTTTTCAATGCGACACCGAAATGGTCTTACAATTTAATTGTTTTAATCTTTAACCTTTCTTCTCTTCCTATGCCCTCAGAGATCACATGAATATCAGACGGACACCTGCGTTCAGAGCATCCCAATACCGGTGACTTTCCAGCAGTATTCCTACCCAGGCTTCCTACCTCAGTCGGCCTACCGCCTTGGCTTTCCCAGCGTACTGTCGTATCCCCAATTCCAGCAGCCCCACGTAAGCCCTCAGCCGCACCTTCAGCCTCAGCTCTACACCGACCCTCAACACCGAGCTTCGCTCGAGCTGCATTCAGCGCAGGCAAATGACAGGCCCAAGGAGGAAGTGCTGAGGCTACGAAAGCTAGCTGTGGAGTACGTTTACTCCTCGGGGTGGGAAAAGCCCCTCGATCTAAGTCACAAGGAGAGGAGCCTAGACAGCATCAGCCAACGCCCATCGTCCTTTAGCCTTCCCAAGGGCAACGGTACTCCGAAATTCTTGAATAAGGTCTCCTCCATGTATTCCTCCTGGAACCTGGCGCAGGACCAAAGCTGTGAGGTGTCAGGAAACACAGCCACCGGTAAAGGAGCAAACGTGAAGAATTTTCAGAGAGATCGGGCGCTCGCTGAATGCAGCGCTACAACATCTCCTGCAGCCACCTCATCCTCTGCCTCCTCGAGACTGAGCTCCGGTCCATTCACCCGGTACAACCAGAATTCAAGTGCATATGTCGTGTCTCCCAAGACACTCCAAAGCAACTGTCCCAAAAGCCCTGAGAAAGAGGAGGAGGAACCTCTTAATCTCAAACGCTCTCCGTCCAACCCCAAAATAAATGTTGAAGGACAAAGAACGATTGAGATTCCACTGAAGCTGCTAGAAGCCTATGTTAAATCCAAATATGATCCCCAGGATATGTGTCGCAAAGACAAGGCTGTCCATCCTGTTGACTGTCCATATACAGTACAAGAGGATTATAAAGATATGAAGAAGGTTATGGTGCAACTTCCTGTGGAAATGGATATGGTGCATTGCGGTAAACTCGAGGCAAAAAGGCACAGAGAAATTTTTAAGACTCATAGTAGCTTAGGCCAACAAAACATCCAGCAAACTTCATCAGTGAATACACCATGGGATAGGGAAGATATGTCAGATGTTGGAGCGACCAAGCTGCGCCTGGCATGTGGTGTTTCAGGGGTTCCCGATGGCGATAATGCCAACGTTTGGCCATTGTTTCAGTGCAAAGATCCAGAGACTCTGAAGCTTTTGCAAAGGAGGTGGCAGTATGTTCAAAACTTGATGGTGGACCTAAGTGACAGTAAGACAGTGAGCCAGAGCTGCCTTTGAAGAAGAACAGCAGGAGTCTTGACGCGGCAGCCTTCAGTTTTTCTATCCCTCAGAAAGGACAGTCTCCTATCAGCCTGGGCCAGACTGGTGCTGTCCAAATAACACGGACGGGGTCTCCCAGAATGGTCCTGGAGAAACCGAAGAAACCGCCATTGCTTTCCCTGCTGCCCGTTCCCCTGGAGCAACCTGTTCTCCAGGTCTCCCTGGGACCATCCAGCTCCAGGGACTCGAGAGTAACGGACACATTACCGAAAAAACGACAACCCTTCTCTCCAACCAAGTGTCATAATTTTATCTCCGTGTTCTCATTTTCGTCGATGTATTTTAACAATATATACGGAAGAAGGCCTTTTCGGTCATGAGCTACAACTGGGAAGCCTTATGGAAAGAGGTGCTTCCCTCATTGTGTAGCCGCTCCACCGCTGTCACTTCAAAGAATGTTCTCAGTGTATAAAGTATATGACGTGTATATAAAGTGACTAAATGATGTAAGAAGATACCTAGAAAGAAGTCTCCATTTGCAACATAAATCAAACAAGATAACTTGTATATTCTCAAATCACACACACATTGGCTGAAACTATTGTCCCAAGCGGGGTCGAGGTGAGCCGAAGCCTAACCCAGCAACACAGGGCACAAGGCTGGAGGTGGAGGGGACACACCCAGGACGGGACGCCCATCCATCACAAGCACCCCAAGCGGGACTCGAACCCCAGACCCACCAGAGAGCAGGACTCGGCCAAACCCGCTGCGCCACCACACCCCCCCCTCTATTCTTATTTGGTTAGTAAAAATCTTCTATGAAATAGAAAGTCAGTTTCCAATCCCCTTCCAGACTTTAAATGTCCCTCTTCACCTGTCAACGACATATTCATTTCTCGTACATGAAACCGGATTTAACCACGTTCAATATTTTTGTAAATATTTTCCATCTGCTGCCTGGAACAATGCGACCTCTTCAGTTCTTCACTGTTGCGCAACAGCATTAATGAATGGCGGTGAAATTGTTACATTATATTCCTGCCAATTTCGTTACATATGAAATGCTGAAAATAATGACTCTTTAATAAAATGTCTGTACGTTTCATAAGCATTTACATTAAATATAACATTTACTTTTTATTGTTCCTTATTGTTGCCGAAACTGTTTGTAATGTATGGTCCAGGTCTTTGTTTCTGTTTTTTAAAATAATTTTTAATAAATGGTTAATTATTCATAAAACGCCTAAGTTTAAAAAAATTGTTCTTTCCATGTTCCTCTTCAGCACACCATGCAGCTGAAACAGGAATTTGGTACATTTTCATAAATTTGGATATTCCTAATGTAATGCTTGATCAGAGGAGGGAAGTAACAAGTTCCGTTTGCTCGTTACATGAACGTAAGTGAATTTTTTGGAGAAACTGTACTTTGCATAATCAGTTCCTGCCAGTGGAGTGTTGTACTTTGCCAAGAAAAGGAACACACAAGGTACAATTACAGTGATGACAGTGCAAGTTAGTTCTGCCTGTTTTCACGTGCAGCATTCCTGTTTCTAGGGAACGTCTACTGCAGTCTAGACAGCCTCTCCCATCATATCTCTGATGCTTTCTTCATAGTTTCCTTCAAACCTTAGAATTGAGTTTGTAGGAGGAGACATGTTAGCTACATGAGTGGCTGTAGCTGGGAGTAGAACATGATTTAAACACACAAAGTCTGCACTCTACTTGATCACATCGACATGACCAGATGATGACCAGATGATGACCAGATGACTTGCGCGATGATTTTATTAAAGTGAAGAAGAGTTGCGCAACGTCGACCTCGCTCTCTCGTCTGAATTCATCCAAGTCTAGCAGCAAGACAGGGTCAAGACGGCTGGAGATGAAATCAGATGCAGTGGATGACCATGATGCCCTGTGTGCCCCATCATGCTCAATATGCTCCAGAGCGCATTGCTGAATTCGGCTTCCTGCCCGTCGAACGTGAGGTTTCCTCCGCGCAGTCCGCCTAGATCAGTCTTCGCGTGCGTAGGTAGGCAAACCTAGAATCACTGAGAGTTTAAGGCTCGTCGGTTACCCTCGTCTGGTTTAGCCGGCCAGGCGAAGCCGTTGCCCGGAGCGTGACCGCTGTTGCATGCAGACGGCTACTAGGAGCCACAGATGAGAGCTGAGTGACAGGTGAGGACCACAGTGAGAGAATTGCTCCTCCAGAGCACGACATGTCTCCCAGCAGAGGTACCACCACCCCCCCCGAGCACTCCGTACACTCCGCCGACATACAGCATCAGTAAATAGTCATGTTCAGTCTGCTGGGTACCGTTCGGGTACATCATTGAGATAAACTTTGTGACCCAGCATCACCAGTCAGCGCGCGCTTGCGTACGTGATGGTGTGTGACGGCCTCGGGTTCCACCGAAGGAATACCCCACTTTGTGAGCAACTCACCCGGCACAGTGCTGTACCGGAGAGGTGGTTCCCCGCAATGGATGGAAGAACGGATCAGATTCAGAGCACATGGGGTAACGTTCCCAGCAAACTCGCACGGTAAACACACAGCTATTGTGTGAACTTCGATCAGGTGTGTGTGTGGAGCCCAGCTCGAACCTGAGGTCAAAGTGACCCCGCTGTTGTCTGGCTCATGTTATGCCGGCATCATTAAAGCTTTCACTTCGTAAGGTCTCTCACCTTTTAAATCCTACATTTACAAGCAATTCACAACGTACATGTTAACGAATAGTATAAAAATAGCTATTCCACTTTCCTATTTTTTCCCGTTCAGTTCCGGCATGTCCTGACTTTTTCTTACTAAAATTATGACGTTTGGTTCAGACCACATATCATTACATACCTTATGTAGACGCATGCACGGTCTACAAGGAAGTCGTATTCTAATGTGGTTTATGGGCAATTCTCGGACCTTAATTTTTAAACAATGTCATGAACTAGGCAAAATTAATAATGCATTTCTGTCATAAATGTTATCGTCATGTTAAACTTTAAACAGTTAAATGTCTCCATAACACAAACATACAACAAAGAGAGACCTTCCAAAACAAGTTTGTCTTCTGGGTTTATGAATACACCCTACATTCATATTAAAATCATGAACAGCAGGCTTGAACGACACACACACACTCTAAAACTGCTTGTCCCAAGCAGGGCTGCAGTGAACCAGAGCCTAACCCGACAACACAGGGCATAAGGCTGTAGGGGAGGGGACACACCCAGGACGGGACGCCAGTCCATCACAAGGCACCCCAACCAGGACTCGAACTCCAGAGCCACCGGAGAGCAAGACCCAGCCAAACCCACTGCGCCACTGCGCCACTGCACCCCTCTTTGAGCAACACCATGAATGCAAATATATATTTAACAATGTGAAAAAGAAGAAACGCAAATGGTTCAATTACAAGAAACAAATGCAAATGACAGAAATAAAGCGTTTTCAGTAAAACGCACAATGAAAAGAGCACAGGTGAACTTGAGTTTTTTTTTTTTTTAAGAAAACTTTGCTTTGCCAACCCTTCCGAACCAGGCAACTTTCTATTTGTATCTTTGTCAACCGAGAACACTGAAAAAATGACATGAACGATGGTTCACTTAATTAGAAATATTTTTAATAAAGAGAAAATAAAAAATCTTAGTCTTCATTATGTACCATTACCTATTATAGTTATTGTATGTTGTGTCTGACAGGTAGACACAAGAGCTCAAAAACAAAAAAAAAAAGCAAATGAATTTTTCTCACAGATAACCGTCAAACAGTTTTCAATGACACGTAACAAAGAGTGAAAAGGGTTGAAACTTTCGATCTACCTGGGACACGTAGGTGCAGTTCAGCTCACTTAGGACAGAGTTTTGACTACGGTTAGTTGTACTTCTCATTTTATGGAAATGTAGCTACTCAAGCCTTTGTAGACTCTTGTGCCAGCTGCACTCCAGCACTAATTTTTATCTGAATGCTGTCCTAAAGATGAATATTCGAAAAAGACTCCGTCCTGCCTCCAGAGTGCGTGTGATGAAAGTATATAGAGCATAAATTTGCAAGTGGTCGGTGTAATAATGTTGAAACTCACCCGGATTTAAATTATTCTTATTAGAGGTCCTAGATGTGAGAAATCGTACCTTCAACCACGAGGAGGACTAAAGGCCCCCTTCCGCCCTAAGGTTCCTTCTCAGTTCATTTTTCTTCCCTGGTGCAAATTTCCATTCACTAGTTTCCCACCACAACTCTGTTTCAGTCTATATATAAATATGCTATAGGAGCAAACATTTAAATAATATTAAACATGGATGTTCTATCATTTCTGCTCAAAGTATATAAATTAATGTTTCCATACCTCTTTAAACCCGTTAATGTTTCTCAATTTTGTATATATCGTAATACTGCAAAATATGAAAACATGATACCGTAGTGACTCATTGATACATAACTGTGGAGATAATATGCTTTAATTATACAGTACAGTAAATGTGATGACATTACAGTGGTAATGAAAGACAGCGGTACTGTGTAATTATAATTTTGCTTTCCAGTCCAATGACTGACAAATGTCTAAATCTCTTATCCCCACCGTGGGTTACATTTAATGCTATTTATTTCCAAAACAGTAATAACCATGCAGAAATTGAAGAAATAATTTGGAGTTTGGTTTCTTGTACACGTGTCTTCAGCTCGATGTTGTCAGGAAAACTCAACTCAATGAGAATAATGCAAAGCTGCACACCATTCATCCTTGGAACCTATAGCACCTTCAAGGTTGTGCTTTCTGAACCTGCAGCAGGGACATGCAAGCGTGCGTGGAGAGCATAGCCCACCGAGTCCTGCTTGAGAGCCAAGCCCAAGTCGGAACCTCCGTCTGACCATTTCTGCATTCTGCTCAAGGAGCCATGCAAGGCATTGCAGGAGCACATTGGCAACGATTCCAGCTCCGACTCGTCTCCGCTTCGCTGGAGCCAGAACACAAAAAATCCCTGACTTTTCTTTTCAATCAAAATGTATAACAAAGAAGCAAAAGAGCAATGGAAGGACTTTTTAAAAATCTTCAAAACTGCTCCCTCATTGACAAGCGTCACACCATCAGCCTCCTCTTTATGTGGGCGAACACATGCGTTCCTCACCAAATAACTGCGCTTTTTCGAAGAATGTGTTTAAAAATTAATCAAGAAAGTTTTATGAGTTCTTCTGCAGGGGCACAGTTAATAGTGGGTATGTTTGGGACATGACCACTTGAGCACTCTCTTCTCCTGCCTTGTTTCCGCTGATCCCTGTTCGGGTGTCTTTGGGGAGCACTCTTCCAGTTATACCCAGGAGGCAGAGGGACTGGACAAATGCAGCCAGCGCCCTGTGATTGTTTGGTTAAGAGAAGTGAGGGGAAAGGGGAAAGGGGAACTACACATGACTCTGCAGCCAGTTCCGGGGGTCCAGTTTGGTGCGCAGGTTCCTTAGGCTTCGACGGGCTGGTGAGGGCCGGGAGAAGGGGCTGCTGATGCCTTCGCTGGAGCTGCTGCTGCTGGATGTAGAGCTGGAGCAGGAAAGGGCCATCTGCGGCGAGCGGGAGACAGAGGAGCGGGAGGCGGCCTGGCAGGTGCACCGCATACCCTCGGCCCAGGCTTGGCCACGCAGACCGCTCAGCTTGGCGTCGAGAGAGAGAGTACGAGGACGGAAGTGGCTCGGGGACTCTGCCCGGCCGCGTGGGGAGCGGGGACTGACGCTGAAGGGGCTGGGACTCTCCGAGCTCAGGCTGGCATCTGAGGAAAGCAAGCCAGGCTGGGGACAGCGAGGACTGACGCGAGCCATGCGCTGAGGGCTCGGGTGGCCCGCAAACTCTTCAAACAAAAACATCCAGTGAGGAGCGGCACTCGACTGGCTGCTCAGCAGAGACTCCTGAGGATGCCGTGTCAAGACGTCGGTCGCTGTCCCGCTGTCATCGCAGCTGTCAATAGCTAGGAAAGGAAGAGAGCCTTGTTACGGGAGAGCGCTTCATACGGCGTCGAACACAAGCGGAAGCTGGACGTGGCTGAATACAGAGAGAGTTTTCGGCGATACCAGAAATGTTCTCACGGACACATACCAGCTGGATGAGATACGAATCGAGAACAAACGAAAAGATAGACGTGCATGAGGGACTCCAACTGTGGTGGTACTGTATGTGCTACATCCTAGAATGTCACACTTCATTACCATATTCAAGACCTAGCAGCGTGAGAGTGCGAGAAACAGGTTTAGTTATGTACTGTAGTTCAAACAAGGTGTGGCTGAAATGCCAAACTCCACTGTAAGTCCTGAGAGTAAGCTGTTCCTGGGGGCCATGTGATGCGTTGAAAATAGCAGTTTTTTTGGGCTGCTGGCATTGTTTCTGAAAAAAGTGCACCGGCTTAAGGAACTCAACGTGCGTAAATATTTCCATTATACATTTCATGAAAATGGCTGTTTGACATTTTTTCATTGTCACAATACATACCCAGAAGAGTATCACTTTTGCTCATATCCATTGTCTACTCTCAGATCTTAACGTGCACACACACGCACACAAACACACGCAAACGCAGGCTGAAACCACTTGTCCCGCAATTAATCAATAATGCAATTACTGTAGATGAAACAACTCTTTTATCCACTGAATATCTTTGGCTCTTGCTGCTACTTGTGTCAAAAAACTATGTGCGTGCATGCATCTGGAGCTCTATAAATATCCGTCATGACAGTTAAGCGAGGGTGCAGGGATGAGGTGGGGTGGGATGGGGGGTTTCTGCAATGGATCTGAGCCATGACGGTAATACTGGTTTTCAGGTATGCACACAAACAGCATTGCAGAACCATATCAAAGTGCAACAGGAAAGAAATGGAATCCTATTGTGCTGTTGAAGGCTAAAGACACAAAGAGCAAAAGACAAGTTTTATCTACAAAATTGTTGCAGAAATTTTCCATAGCAGAGCTTTAGCTCCCTTAGTGCAATGTTGCCAGGGAGACGTCTGCCGCAAAGCAAATGCTGCACTGGTAAGCATGCTGTATTTAAAGGTAAGGACGGAGACAGGGCATAGACTTCCCGACTCACTCCATCCACCTTACCCCTGCCATTATCCTGCCACCTCCATATCTTTTGATCTTGGAAGCCTTTCCTTCTGATCCACACTTCACTCCAAGGTTGTGCGACTACAAGCGCAAGGCTTCTATTGCAGCCCTTTTCAGGGTTTCATGCAACCACCAGAGCACTTACATTAACACGGTTGTGTTTACTCAAACATTAAGAGCACAGATCATTTCATTCTGAAATTTGTTTTAAGATCTGTTGACAAAGAGGAGTGTATTTTTTTGACAGAGCTTAACTGTATGTGCAATCAAGCTCATCTAAAGATTTTATAATGAAGGAGAGAACAAAACACGATGCTGACAACTAAACGGTTAAACAGTGTTTCTTGTGCGTCGCAAGAACAGGACATGCAGCAGCCGAATCAGTCAAGAGACAATTGTGGCTCTGTGAAATATACTGGCATACTGAAGCAAACTTTGTTGAAGCCATCTTAAGGTCAGTGGTGTGTTATAATGTGGATTTGTCTTGGCAAGAGTATCTGGGCACTGATCCTAGACCATTAAAGTTGTTTAGACCAATTTCTTGCCAATGTTTCTTTGACACTAGAACATTAACAATTCTAATGCTGGGTTGGGGGATTTTTACTCTAAATAAGTATCAGAATGAATATGGAAGCATCTTGTTCCTAATTGCATTCACACCCACATTGTCTGAAACTGCTTTCTCAAGTAGGGTCGCAGCGAGCCAAAGTCTAACCCAGCAACACAGGGTGCAAGGCCGGAGGGGAGGGGATGCACCCAGGACAGGACGCCAGTCCATCACAAGGCACCCCAAGCGGGACTCAAACCCCAGACCTGCCAGAGAGCAGGACCCGGCTAAACCCACCACACCACCGTGCCCCCTCTCTAATCTCACTCTCACTACAAAAATATGAAGATGAACATTATTCTATGATGTATGTAAAATTAGTGTTTCTGTAAAGAGGATTGTTGCAACAGAAGACGACACCAGTATGCGTGACTCAGCAGTGCTCATGCTGTTGCGCACTCTTCACGGCAAGGTTACAAAGCTCCTTTCAGAGTTGATATCTTGGAATGCCAAGTTGCAAAGTGAGAAAAGCTGAGAATGACCTCAGCATCACAGGACCATGAGGTATGGAGTAAACATGTCAGGGAAGCTAGAGAAAGGGCCTCCTGTTGCATTCTGGGAAAAGGTTGGTGTCGCTACTTCACCTGTCGCTGTAATAGGAGGAGAGCAGAGCCCGGATCTCAGCTGAAACAGCGTTATCCTGGAGCAGCAGGCCCTCGCAGGAAGGAACAGGAAGGGAAGAAGCTGGAGAAGGGGTGGGTGTAGAGGAGTATAGGCGGTGGGACAGGGGGAAAACGGTACATGTGGAAAGATCCGACAAAACGGTGAAAGACGAGGTTGGAAATGAGAGACAACAGGGCCATGATTTTGTGAGTTAAAGACATGGGCCAACAATTTAGACACAGTGAGGAGAAATGCAATGTGTGAGAATAAAAATACATGGCAACGGGAACATAGGGAACACGAGAGATCGGATGACGTCATGACAGCGAAGGAAGGACCAGGTGGAAATGGAGAAGACGTGTCAGGCAGAAAGGGAGGAGAGAAAGAGAGAAATAAAGTCAGCGCGAGACAGAAAAAATTAATCCACAGCGCAGTTGAAGGATTAGTCGGTTCACCGTGAAACAGAGGGGCCCCGAGCGAAGCCCAGGTGGAGACCTGAATCGTGAGCTCCCATCACACTTTTAGAGAGAGCACCAAGCAGTTTATAGAAGACACAGGTATTTAGAGATCAGGCTCATATGAAGGTTTTATCACTGTATCGCTTTAGGTCCTTACATGTCTTGTAAGGCACTACGGGTAAACAAGCTGTCTTCCCTTTGCTGATTTCAGAGATAGTGTTTGGCGGGTGGGGGGGTGGAGAAGACAAACATCACTATTATGATAATGTGTGCTTATCTGTGGAAATGTACACATTCATGTTGAGTTATGTCGGTTCAGAAAACACTTCTTTTCTGTTGCAAGCTTTCGTAAACCTGCTCGTCCTCTTGTTT
Organism: Scleropages formosus; assembly: GCF_900964775.1. Taxonomy (NCBI): domain Eukaryota; kingdom Metazoa; phylum Chordata; class Actinopteri; order Osteoglossiformes; family Osteoglossidae; genus Scleropages; species Scleropages formosus. Next base: position 6,328,941 of record NC_041822.1, read on the forward strand.
GCCAGTAAATTCCAGTTATGACAGAGGCTCCAATTATAGAAACTGCAATACTAAATCATCTCTGAGGTTTCCGCAAGGCAAGAGCGTCATTGAATTTTTCTTTTATTATTTCTATGTCTAGGTTTGGTGTCAAAAATTTCAAATGTGTCAGGTGCGTGTATTGCACACGCTCAAGGAAGCGTGTGGACGAAACCCGAGGAATGAAATTTGAGGAGAGACGTATTAGATCAAACCCCTGTCCGCTCCCAACGATCGCGTTTGACAAATATAAAAGGCGATTAACCCTTGTTTTCTGTAAATAGCTACGCCTCGCATGCGGTGCTACTTCTACGTCTCTCCTAACGCCCTTTGGTAGTTTGACTTCCTTCGCTCTGTCTGGCCTACGTCGGCCCCCCTTGTCCTGTCTTGGCAGCATCCCATTTGTGCCGTTGCCCAGCTGGCCCCGTCGCCCTTGCCGTGAGCCTCCCGTCCTGCTTTTTCTCAGCGCCGACCCCACCGTCTACCGCCAACCCCGGAACTCTGCTGCTGAACCGCCACAACCCGCTTGCCTCTGGCCGCTCTCCCATTTCCCGCCGCCTTCCTTCAGGTTCCTTCGCCATGTTTTCTCTCACTTGATGACAGCCATCCATGACAATCCCTGATGGCGTTTGCAGCCAATGGCAACCCAACCTGTGTGATTTACGTTTCTCTCGTTTCCCTACCCCCAGTGGGTTTCGCCTTCCCCTTCCCCATTGCGGGAATTCTGTGATAACAAACTGCCTTCTCTTTGTTTTCGCTTTGCTTCTGCCCATCGCTCACGTGCGCGCTGTGTTCGCCACCTTCTTCCACGCTTCGTGTCATCCCACCGAGACGGGTGCCTTCAGCAACTGCCTCGCTGCATAACTGGACAGCGAAATGGTTACGCGCCCAATTGTGCCTGACTTTGTTTCTACGGCACGTGCTCTTCGCTCTTCTGTGCGTCTTTCAGGTGACTCTATCGACCGACGCTGCTGAGTGCCACTCACCGTGTAGCGGTCAGCCGTCCCCCTTCTTCTAGCGCGCGTCCAGTTCCCCCGCCCGTTTCCCTCCGTTCGCAGGTCTTACCGTGCGCATCTCTGTGACTGAGCTGCAAGCCCCCTTCACCCTCCCCGAAACATCCCTTTCTCCACCTTTCCACTTTTGGGACATTCCCTCAAGCCAAATCCTCTCCACATCTTACCCTACAAATGGAAAGCGTTCCAAGCATGTGCCCCACAATCACGGTCGAATACTCCTGAAATACTGGTTCGCACACGTGCTCATTTTTAAAACCCCTATTATTCACCCTGACTTATGTTATTATGCGCACAGCCGGTTCATTGTTCATATATTATTTACCCTCACAATAGTGTTGGGAGACGACAGCGTTGTGACAAAATGACAACTCTTACCCATCTCGTGGTACAAAGAACCCTGCTTCGGTGTGACGATGGCCGGTTTCCGTGGCGACGGCATGTCAATTTTCATCAGGTCATCGCAGCACTGTTTCCACTGGCCTGTAAGTGAGACGGTCAATTAGGGGTTAAAATATTCTGTGATTAAAGAAATTCTTCCGTATTGCACCTGCACGTTACCTCAAACTCTAATGATGTAGGGTAATGAAAAAAAGGTCCCCGACATACAAATAATCATTCGGCACATTGGCTTTAAATTTCTCTCCGCGGCTGTTGGGAAACGATAAAAAGACTTGATTATCCATCCTTCCTGTATCAGTAAGCGCTTGTTCAGTGCGAGGCTGGTGCTCCAGAGCATGCAAACCGTGCGCACAAAGTTCAGCATTGTGTCACAAAGTAGTGTTCTCGCTCCGTGTCTTTGTGGAACAAGAGTTCCTCTTAAGCGCGACTTTCACTTGGCACTGGCAGGCTGTGCCCATGATGTTGCCATGGACCATTTTTACTCGAAATAACCATCAGGATACGTACGCCGACGTCACGGCCGCTCACTCATCCTCACCACAAATACTGTAAAGTTGCACTTTCTTGGAAAATATCCTCGACACACCAGCTTCCGAATCGCCGCCTGCACCGTCAGGAACGTATTACGAAAAGGAAACGCAGGAACATATTTTTGAGCCGTAGTTTCTTCATGATTCCTTCTTCGTTTAACGGCATCTTAAATATTATTAGTATATCACACACACATTTTCTGAACCGCTTGTCCCATACGGGGTCGCGGTGAACCGGAGCCTAACCCGGCAAGACAGGACGCAAGGCTGGAGGGGACACACCCAGGACGGGACGCCAGTCCATCGCAAGGCACCCCAAGCGGGACTTGAACCCCAGACCCACCCCAGAGCAGGTCCAACCCACTGCGCCCCCCCCAGTTAGTATACCATTCAGTTTAAAACCAAAAAAAGTTTTTCTTTTTTTTTTAATTTTCAGAATCAAATTATTTAGGAGAAATTACGATCATGGTTCATCGGTGCTACTCCTGTGCTTGGAAGAATATCTAGGAATCTTTGCATGAAAGTTGTGAGAAGCCACTGAGTGATGTACGATCGCCAACATCGTCACAAAGCTGACAATGAGCTCTTTTACAGTAGAAAGGCGTAGCGATGCTCCACGGGGCATAAAGAGACACAAAGAGGTCACCTCCTTCATCAATGTCTCTTGACTCAAATGCTCAAATACACCTGTTTTTCACTCAACATGCAAGAAAACTTATTGAAAGGAAGAATGTAGTAATTGAGACGCCATCACCACACCCTATAATGAATTTAAACTTCTCGAACGTTGCCAGAACTTACTGGCAGTAATGCGGCTTCCGCGTCTCATGAAACCGCGAAACATATTTGACACATCTGTCACACCCAAATGTTTTTTTTTACACCTTGTTTACTCTTTTCAAAGTAGATTTCATTATCTGTAAAATGTCAGCAGTGACTGTTTCGTAAGTCTTTCGGAGGAATCCATCTGAAATATCTGCCTTGGGTGATTTTAGTCTTCTTCTTCTTCAAACTGCTCCCTTTCATTTTAATTTGGGTATCACATTTTTGCTTCACAATGGAGCAAACACACTTGATGTTACCTTGCGCACAGAATTAGAATATTCAGCCTGAAACAAAAAAAAAAATAATCCAAGTGGCTATAAAATTTTGTATGCATTGTGTTTTATGCAGGGGGGGTGCGGTGGCGCAGTGGGTTGGACCGGGTCCTACTCTCCAGTGGGTCTGGGGTTCGAGTCCCGCTTGGGGTGCCTTGCGGCGGACTGGCATCCCGTCCTGGGTGTGTCCCCTCCCCCTCCGGCCCTACGCCCTGTGTTGCCGGGTAGGCTCCGGTTCCCCGCGACCCCGTATGGGACGAGCGGTTCTGAAAGTGTGTGTGTTTGTGTTTGTTTTATGTGAGGTAGTGTCAGTGAAATGTTAGTAATTGAACAGCATGTCACCGAGGCTGGCAGAAAGAAGAGGGAAAAAAAAAGAAAATACAGATGGCAACAAGCCAAGTATGTCAGTCTGATATTACAGATATGAGAGACAAGGCGAAGGCGAACGAAAATCTCAGTGATAGGTGTTCCTCGGCGCTGCGGTGATTAGTGAGGTATGCAAGTGACACATCAGATCACCATCTGAAATACAAGGGAATTCATCCCTGAACACGTGACGATCTCAGGTATCATAAAAAGTTGCTTAGGGCGGAAAACACAGTCGACATGTACACCGGAGGTCCGGTCCAGTTTTCGGCACACTGCAAAAGGGCCTTTTTGCATGCAGCACGGAGCTGGTACCTTCAGCACAAACCCTCCATGTCTCCTGCTGCTGCCACCGCAGTCAATATGGAATGATATATTATATTCTCTGGGAGTTTAATACCAAAGGAAAGAGGTGAATAAACAAACACTTATTTCCAGACGGGTAGACTGATTGACTGATTACTGGCAGAGCAGAGTCAGCAGTATGAGGAACTGGATGTGATGTATTCTCTTTCTGACACCACGCACTATTAGAGACATTACTGAAAGAACACAAGAAAGGTCAAGTGCATACTTGAGTAATATGAGTAAAGCAGTCAAAATAGCAATAGTATGAGGTACAAATATGTTTGACAGCTGACGGTCCACAAACGCCGCACCGCACGTACCAGACCATGGAGCGGGTCACAATACGTGCGCTCGAGCCAGTCTTTAACGCCATATCAGTCTTTAAACCACAAACACTAGTTAAACTGTAGAAAGCGGTCATGTGGAGCAAATCATGGACGAGTCAACAGAAAAACTGGATCCGACGATTCGGGTGTCGACTGCACAAACCTCCAGAACAAGGCTCGGACAGCTATTTAACACACTCTGAACAAACAGCCTGCACTAGGTGTATTTGTGCTGAAATGTTGTGTGGATAAATTGCATAATGTTTGAGCAGCCCACAGACAACAAAGAGGGTATATGTGCATTTTTCACATGTTCTCCTACGTGTGTGTGTGTGTGCGTACAAGCAGGTGTACGTTTGTACAAGGAAGTGTTTTGCTGCTGCTTTCATGTGTCTACCTCTTGCTATAAAACATTTCTGCACACACCTTTAATTGCAGACCCGTATCGAAAGGCGCTCGCGGTATGTCTTACCGGAACAATTACGCCATATATAGGTGCATAATATAAAAGGCATTTCGAAGAACGTTCGGGCATTAGGAACAAGGGGTCGAGAAAGTTTAAGTAAACAACGTGTAATTCTCCGCTTTATCTGGAAGGGATCTTTAAAGGCGGCCTCGGCTCAAGCCGAAGGCTTTGCCTGCTTTTGAAACGATTTCATTTTTTTTTCAGAAATTTGCTTCAACACACCTAGGTGCTTAATCACACACATTTTTATTTTACGCATCAGTCACACGAGTTGCGCCTGCATTTCGGACTGTTTCAAGACGCTCATGTTCTGGTAGAGGGGGCTGTATTTGAGGGACATGATGGAAGAGCCAAAGACGTGCGGGGTATCGCCGCAGGCTTTTCTCTACGCTGCAGATATTGGACACTGACACACATTGAGTAATATTACCAATGGCTGTTAGCCTAGGGGTCTGGGCCGCTGCCTCGGGAACGGAAGGTTTCGGTTCAAATGCCACTCCTGCTGCAGCACTCTTGGGCAAGGTCCTTACTCTGACTTGATAAAGAAAACCCCTCTGTGTAAATGGGTAAATCAATGTAATGTTCACTATCTAAAACAGTGATATAATGAATAACAACCTATTCGTTACATCACAATTGGGGATGCAGTGGGTTTGGCCGGGTCCTGCTCTCTGGTGGGTCTGGGGTTCGAGTTCCGCTTGGGGTGCCTTGCGACAGGCTGGTACCCTGTCCTGGGTGTGTCCCATCCACTGTTTGCCTTACACCCTGTGTTGCCGGGTTAGGCTCTGGCTTGTCCCAACCCTGCTTGAGACAAGTGGTTTCAGTGTGTGTGCATCACAATTATTTTATGAAATATACTAAACCTTGTAAATCTTACTCTTAAATATTGAAAACGTGTGTCTAAATACAAGGTATTCAGGAAGTTTTGGGGAAGGATTATCGGAATAAATTCGAGCGTTTTATTTCCAGTTATTCAAGGCGAACAACCTCAACCTGTCAAGGCACAAGGAAGTGCAGCAAAAATTCAGACAAAGGGAGCGACGAAAGAGCACAGCGAGAGCGTCGCTTCAACAGAAGAGCCCGACTTCACCACGAGACCGAATGAAGAAACGGCTCTCTGTTCGCGTATTCGGCTGCCGTGACTCAGAGGCTGTGATCCTCATAGTACGCAGTCACGCCATGGTTGCAAGGTAGTCATCTCTAACACACGGGTTCCAGCGTCTGGGTGAACAGTTCATTAGGAGCGTCTGCCGGCATCATCGGCATGCAACGGGGACAAGGAAACAATATTGGCTTTCCGACTTTCCTCCTGTGCGCCAGAAGTCCCTTTCCAGCAATCAGCCACATCTGCTTTCTGCGGACGTGAAAGTCCATCACATGCCTGCCCTGTTAAGTTCACATACTGCGCAAACTAAGCGACTGCTCCCGGACCGCACGCGAGGGGGCAAAAGCGACGTCGCAAAATGTCATTCGGAACGAAGGGCACGTCACTAGCGCACGCGGCCGGAAGACGCACGGCGGATGTAGGGAGCATCATTAATGGGTGAACACAAACCGGAGAGGAAAAACACGGACTCCTTTGCGCTGGGTTTCTGCGTGACGCTTGTAAGGACCACACAAAGAATCAGGAGAAAAAATGGAGATGAACACTGGATGGAATCAGGCCGGATCGCTCGCTGGAAGCACAAATGATGAGACTGAGGTTGCCGCAGCTTGGACACGTTGCCCAATGATCGGGGTCTTTCGAAAAGACAGTAACGCGTCAGGAAGTTGAAGGAGAGAGGAAAAGGGGCTGTCCGGTAACCACGCCGATGGACTCAGTCACACAGGCAGTGGACGCACTCCTTCCTGCACTATGGGACACGCTTGGAGAACGGAAGATTCTGGAAGGATACTACATGGTCGCCATGAGCTCAGGTCCACTCAGCTGCATTCAAAAAGCACAAACTGGTGAATATGCGATAAGGACATTTCCGCTGTCAGAGGACTTGTCAGTTATTGAACAGTCTGAGATGTTCACCAAACCCGTTTGAAATGCACACACAAATGGATCCAGCCCTTCTTACCTGGAAGCCGTTGTACACAGTGTCACATGAGCCTCCCTCCGCCCTGGCTGAGGAGCCACGCGTACAATGCCTGAGGTCGCACCCGGGAAGAACGCACTCACTCATGTCATAAAACTGCTGCCAGAAGGCCTCCATCCAGCGCTGCGTGTCCTCGCGGCTCTCCGTGCCCACAGCGTGCGTCACCTCCTCGCCCCCGTACCGGTTGGTGATGGAGATGCTCTGCGCCTTGCTCTGGGGATCCTTCTCGGAGGCACGGATTCTCGTCTCCTGGGAAACACCAACACGCGCGCCATCAGCAAGTCGCTCTTTCCGAGCAGCAAGCGCTGCCCCCATTTGGGCTGCTGTCTTGCAATCTAAGGGTCTCCCGCTCTCACTCGGAACTGCTGAATCTCTGGCCACATTTAAAAAGGGTCTAAAAACTCACCTCTTCCAGACTCGCTTTGCCCATAATCACTTGAATTCATGTAAGGTATAAATGTTCATGCAGATAACCTTAAGATCATGCCCGGACAAACCTTTACGCAGCTACTCCTGTAACGTCACGTAAATGTTGATATGTATCTCAAAAAAAAAAAAATTGCTAGGAAGGTGATCAGGAATCGTGGATATTCCGATAGCGTTACGCAGCTACTCGTGTGATGAACGTTGGTGCGCACGGTGAAAGAAACACGTCCGCAACTAAGTGTCTCTTTCTCCTAATGTGATGCACACATTGTATTTCCTATGAGATGTAAGTCGCTTTGGAGAAAAGCATCTGCAGCTAAATGAATACATGTAATTGCGAATGTAATGTGACCGGTTTGAATCCCACTCCCGCTGTAGTACCCTTGATCAAGGTACCTACCTACCCTGAACTGACACACTCACAGTGTCCTGCCGCACGACTGTAAAGTCCATCGTGCAACGCTGTGCGTCACCTTGCGCTGAGATGTTTGCTGCTACTCGACTCACTATGTTGTAAATGCAGGGAAACACCAGGAGGGGGAAGCACATTCTAAGTAAGCAGCTCAAGGACATCCCCCCCCCCCAGGGTCCACCCACGTTCCCGCACATTCTTTCTCTCGGTACACACGCTGACTCAACCGATGCACGAACACTTATCAGCTCAACAAAATAAATGCGTACAGCAGAAATACACACACACGCATTTTCGGAACCGCTAGTTCCATATGGGGTCGCGGGGAACCGGAGCCTACCCGGCAACACAGGGCGGAAGGCCGGAGGGGGAGGGGACGCACCCAGGACGGGACGCCAGTCCGCCGCAAGGCACCCCAAGCGGGACTAGAACCCCAGACCCACTAGAGAGCAGGACCCGGTCCGACCCGCTGCGCCACCGCGCCCCCCCACGGCAGAAATAATTACGGATAAAAAATTATGTGGCATTAAAGGTAACAAAGCAATAGTATGCAGAAGTGCGAAGGAATGTTAGGTGCCTTAGGCGAGATCTGAGACAATTATGCACAACTGCCAAGCGAAGACAGTCGGCAAGAAATATGAAAACGACTGGGAATGAGATCAACAGTAGCAACCCGAGATTACATGCGTGTGCACACGGTGACTGCTCACCTTATTGACGGCAATGGTAAAAACCGGCTCCACTTTGGCCTCTATATCCTCCTCCCGGCGGTAGCAGAAGAGGTTCGTCCCTTTAAGGACACCGTAGATCTTCGTCCAGTTCTGGCGGTCTCCTCCGTGCTGCTGCGAGGGACAGTCTGCTTGGTCCATTTGCTCACGCACAAAGTGTGGAGCCGCACGGGTGGGCGCCGCATTGCCACCGAAGCCTCACCTTGACCTTGAGGGAGCCGCTCATCATCTGCTCCGTCATACAGTGAGGCTGGGCTGCCAGGCGACAGCACACGCTGCCATAGAGGGGCAGCCAGTAGGTGCACTCCTCTGGAGGGGAGAAGGACAGAAAGGTGCTCAGGGAGGGAGAGGACAGAAAACTCTCCTATTAGGGGAGAGCAGCTAGAGAACCATTCTCGGTATCACTGCTGCCAGGGAATAAACATCTCGCAACGGTGTGTGTTACAGTTTTTCTTCAATACTCAAGGATAACATCTGATTCGTATCAGTTACACACTGGTAAACTGTGTCTAATGACGACCTTGAGACGAGGCTCTCGATGGAGGGCCAGCGAGACAGAGAGAGAGAGAGAGAGAGAGAGAGAGAGAGAGAGAGAGAGAGAGAGAGAGAGAGAGAAAGAGAGAGAGAGAGACTGCACCACATGCTGGCAGTGACAGACACAAACAGAGCGAGACACACACTCGCTGCTCGCACCTGCTGCACGGGCCAAGATCAACACAGAAAAACCCTGGCATGGAGAGCTTGCTCCCTCTCCAGCTCTCTCACACACACGGACACACACATAATGAGATGCCATGGCACAATACTGGGCTTTGTGGAGTTTGGCTCCGTGCATATCCTTTACAGAAAAACGACAACCAGACCCAAAGCTCAGAAAGCTCTCATGAGGTTTTTAATAAAGCTTTAAAAACATGACAATATGCATATATAAAGTACTATGTTATACATTATACTACTTTTTCTGATTCAGAAAAATTGTGCAAAGGGAAAGAGAGAGTGGAGAAAAACACAAAGGAGAGGATGTCCTCACCGTTTCCCGAGACAGAGAGGTCATGTGTGCGGAAGCTGTCCTGCACATGGGCCAGCACAAGTGTGGTATGGGCCAGGAGGTGGTACTTCGGTCCCCTGGGGACAGAGGCATTTAGAAACTAGCATGGTAAAAAGTGCAGTAATTGCAGGTATGCTGGAAATCTGACATTATTATTATTATTATTATTATTATTATTATTATTATTATGGAGGGACGAATGGAGAGTGTGTTGTGATTGGCGCTGTCTAAATAACAGCTAATGGACCAATTGATCCAGGGATTATTATGGAGAACAGCGTTTGCTAAATTAAAAAATGTAAATGCATTATTATTATTATTATTATTAGTATTAGTATTAGCATTATTATTTAGCTGACATCTACTTGTAACAGACAACTTACATTTGCAGATAATGAGCTTTACAGTGATTTACCAATTTAAACATGTTATTTTTGGCTGTATTAACTAGGAAAAGTATGTCCAGCTGGCTGTAGCTATTGGCTGTACCTGACACAAAACTAACCAATAAGGAGGAAAGTTTATTCAGCTGGTCACACTGATTCGCTAAGCACCTTACAGGCGCTTCACCAATGAGGTGGAACGCATCTTTCACCGACTGCTCCGATTGGCTGCGCGCCATGCGGCGGGCTGGCCAACGAGGCGGAAGGATGCACCCGAGCGGAGATCACTCACGGCACAGAGGGCGTCGGGAGCAGCAGCGTCGAACTCCCGCCGTTGCTGACGGGGCCGCAGACCCCCGGCTCCATGGCCGCGCGCATCTTCCTGCCCGCGGACCGGCCCAAAGAGCTGCTCAGTTTGCTGGCCAGTTTGCGGGGTGCGCTGCTCACGGAGAACTCATCCTCTACGCAGCAGCTGTAGAGCTCCACACGCAGCTTGAACCCAGGGCTGGCCTCGTGACTGCATGCGCGCGCGCACACGCACACACACACACAAAAAGCACTGCTTCACATTAGAAATGGCAACGAAACACAACCCAAAACCAACACTGGTGCCGTAGAGCTGGAGAAGGGAAATACTGGAAGAAGGAGGAGAAAACAGAATGGGGGGAGGGGGAGAGAGAGAGAGAGAGAGAAGGTGCGACTGTGGGTGGCCACGAGAGCGCGTCTGAGCGAAACTCACAAAACGATGCTGTTGTCGAAGCAGATGTCTGTGAGCGTGCGGTCCACCATCACCATGTCTGTGTCGTAGATCTCCCTGCCCAGCTGAAGGAGGCAGAAAACTGCACAGCGATGGAGCTCTGGGAGGCAAATGTGTGTGCGTGACAATCAGTGTGACGCTCCGAAAGGAAAGCAACACGCAACTTCCTCTCGGTCAGCATCTCTGTCAGCGTCAACGGTGCTCTTTCACTGGTCTCGGTCCACCATGTGCCTCTTGAAGGACATAATCCCACCGCGACAGCCAATCCGGGGAAACGGCCATAAACACATCCCCACAACACAAAATTCCCCTTTTCAAAATCCGAAAGTGCAACCTGGACTCCAGGAGGACAACAGTCCTTCTGTCCATGTAACACACTCATTGTATACCGATGTATGTCGCGTCTGCTACGCAAATGAACGTAGGCGTGAAAGCATTTTGATTTTTTCCTTCTCCGTGGTGCGGAGTTAGGAAATGCGTGCGAAAAGCGAGAGCGAGTGTAAAACCCTCACAAAACTAAACGTGTGTTTCTGCGTGCGTGAGAACGTACGGTACACCGTCCTTTCGTTTGTCGCTTCATTGCTACTTGGAGACACGGATTTCTTTAAGTGTGTGTGTGTGTGTGTGTGTGTGTGTGTGTGTGTGTGGGTCCCTTGTCTGACACTCCAGGCCCACCCCCGGACCTCAGGATTCATCATGACAGCAGAGCTTCCGAGGACCTTCATGAATTGCCTCGTGAAGCTCTGGAGATGTTTGCTACCTGGCTCCCAACCCTTCGTTACCATGCGCAATCGTGCACCATGACCGAACAGAGAAACCTTCCAGCTTTTACATTTCCTGCACCTGACCGGAGGGCTGCGCCCCTAGCAATCGCACGGCAGAGCAGCGGAAGCCTTCAGGAGGAAGAAGGCGGCTGCGCTACGCGCAGGACGTTACCTTCGCCTGCAAAGAATATTGGCGTGACACCTTAAGGAGCTTCCAGGGTGACACGTCCAGCGTTGCGACGCGCTACCATCGGCAGGACGTCCTGGCCCAACCTCTCGGACCCCCCGCCTCCTGCTCACCTCCTTTGTTCTTGAAGTATTCCGTGTCTTTCCACATGAGCGGGATGCGCAGGTCTGCGATAGGAAGGAGAGCGACGTGAGAGCGATGCGCAACGGGCCGCCAGGGATTTACGGTCTGCTATTCGCGTCACCCCGAGCGGCAGCGCATCGGGCAGCAGGACAGCGTGCAGAGCGGAGCTGTCACAGCGGATGTAGGACAGGCATCACGGCCTCTGCTGAGACTCGCTTTATATTCCAAATCTTCAGCATGGGCTGTAAGTTGAGGTCTACTCTTTCGGGAGACAACTTGAAAGCGCACCTAAAAACCGAAGCAATCGCCCTACAAGCCAGAATTAGAAACGTTTTTCGACCAAAGTAATGTGGTGTCTACAGCCTACGCGAACAGGAAACGGACCCATGACTTCTAGTCACTAAACACATAATCAGGCTACAAATAACACGTAATTAAACGTGGACATTAAGTCTTTATCTATGGACAGGTGCGTATTTATCTGCACGTATGAACTCGTATGCGCGAGGGGTCACGGGGTCACAGTGACCACTAAGTTGTCCAGATGTGGTCTACTGCCTGAGGGCCAATCGAGTCCTACTGTCAAACTGTGGAAAGGTGTCATTAATCACGGTGCGGTAATGACCTCGCTCTACGGAAAACGCCCCGGGGGCGTCTCCCTCGGACACCAGCAAGACACGCATCCCTTTATCTCTCCCTCCAACGTGGGCGTCGGTCTCATCCATCATCGCGCCCCCACGCCCCCTCATCTGCATGACAGAGGCGCGCGCCTCGTGCCATTAAGCAGAGCCGGACGGGAGCACAGCTTGTCCCGCCCGAGGGTCGCCGTGGACTCAGCCGGTAATGAGGGAATTAGGGCCGTGGAAATGAGGGTTTAAAGGGAGCGCGTAGCGAGTCGCTTCCCATCCCTCTCTGCCTCATCAGCAATTCGGGAGGCCTGCTTCGGCGCACCGGACAGGATGTCTGCGCTCGTGCCGTAATGCCTCGGAAACTCAGCACTGTCAGCGAGTGAAACGGATTTCAGGAGCGAAGCCCACGAAAGGGCTGATTTGAAAGCGACCCTATTTTATTTGAGGATATGTCAAAAAGCATCCGTAAAACTGTTTCTAAGTAATTTCTTGACAAAATGCTGCGGATCCTTCTTGACAAACGCTTGTACACGTATCCCATTTAACTATATATTTTTCAAGGCCTAAATGCCAAGGCAACGATTCTAATGATGAGGCAACCCTACCTGAGATGGCCACCTTTCCCTTGCAAGGAAGCCGGTCGTCCATGGGCCCGGCGTCAGATGACCTGAATCAAACAGAGAGATGTGAGCTCAACTTCTCGTGGACGAGGTGAGTTCAGATGCCACACTACAGGGTAGGACCCCCGAGAGAGGGCTCCTCCTCTACCACACCAAATCTTCCTGGATTCTTGTTCTGCAGTCTCTGCTCATCTCTTAAACCTCTGCTCACAATATCGATCCCAGTGTATTTTGTGTAGCATAACGTCACACAAAGCTAAGCAAGGCCTCATCCCATTCCATCTCCTCCTATCCCATCCTATCCCATCCTATCCCATCCCATTCCATCCCATCTCATCCCATCCCAGCCCATCTCATCCCATCCCAGCCCAGCCCATCTCATTCCATTCCATTCCATCCCATCCCATCCCATTCCATACCATCCCATCCCATCCCATCCCATACCATCCCATCCCATCCCATCCCATCCCATCCCCATACCCCAAGGCCTACCCACAGCCCTGCCCGTAGCCCTGCCCTCTGACCTGCGTGCTACCCTCTGCATGACCTGGGCCTCCTTCATCCTCTGCAGCTCTGACATGTAGGCCATAATGCGGGCGTTGCAGGTCAGCAGGCTTTTGGAGGCTTCCAGTGCCTGATCCCTCTGGGAGCAGGCTGCCAGCAGCTTGCACGCTCCATCCCGCATCCGGATCTCGTAGTCGATCTTCTTCTGGATGTCGCTGTCCTGCGCGTGCGCGAGGGGAGTACACGTCAGAACTTTCAGAGTGAGGACTCGGCACCTGCCTCTCTCACAAAAGCGTTCCAAGTCCACGCGCTCATCGGGAAACGGCGCGCTCTGCTCCGCCTCGCTGCACGAGCCTTTCCTCGCGTCCTCTCTCGGCACATCTTCCTTTCATTTCAAGGCAAAAAGACATCCAATCCAAGGCTCCCTCGTGGCACGTGTCACCTGAAAGCCTAGTTCATGTCTCTGCGCAGCGAGGCACGCTTCCAACAAGGCAGGTAACGGAGGGCAGAAGCAACATGATGTCTCAGACGCTCATAGCAACAGCAGAAACGGAATCGCTGGTCAGCGGCCACACTACGCTAGAAACCGGAGCTCACAAGGCAGGAAAAATGTGTGAAACGCAAGCCTCCCCCCGCCATCGTGCCCGTCGCTCTCTGACGCACCCAGAAGGCGTGAGCCGTCAGACGGAATATGCGAAGACGGGAGACACGGAAAGCGAGACACGGCTGCCCTTTAGAAAGGGCCCCGACTTTAGGGATCACGCGTCTCAAAGGGACGAGCGTTGGCTTTTCTGGGGCAGCTCAGCAGTCGGTGGGTAATGGGCGCTGGGAGGGGGAGCGACGCTCTCAGATCATCCAACACCGCCACACACGCTTTGGAGAGACGGTGTGTGTAAAGACGAGAGAGAGAGAGAGAGAGAGAGAGAGAGAGAGAGCGAGCGAGAGCTTTTCGCTGCACGCACGACACACCTCAACCGGAGGGAGCTCCCCTGCAAAGAGAAATACCCCCAAAATACCCAGAGTTCTTGAAGGACAGCTGACGCCTGTTACTTCGACATTTGGTGCAATGATGACGACCGGCACTCTCAATTGTTTCACCTAAGTTTTACAGGTGTGACACAGTAAAATTCAGCGTTTATCAGACAAAAGAATAAATAAATGGAGAAAAAACTAATATAATGCAATATAAAAGGGAAGCTACTTACTGTCCTTTCTCTTGCGATTCTTTACACAAATGAAGGATTTATGAAATGCTCTATGACCAGAAGCCATTCGACTATTAACAATAACAAGAATTTTAAAATTAAAATCTTCTATTAGATCGTGTTTTTGTCTTTTTTTTTACTTAAATATTTCATCTGTTTGCTGTTAGTATACAAGTAAAGCACTGGTTATAAGGCCATGAATGGATATTTTTATCATGACTCTCACAAATGAGACTTTTTATTTTATATGATAGAGAAGGGAAGACTTTATAGTTAATTCTAGAGTAAGGGCCGTACCGAGAGCTGCATCATCTGTCTATTACAAACTAGCAGTTTTCCACGGAGCTCATTTTTGTCCATTTCAGCAGAGCTCAGTTTGAAATGACTTTAGACGTTAATTAAAAACCACTATTTATAACTGCACTTAATAGCCTCAGCATCCCGGTCCTGTGCTTAGTGAGCGAGACGAGCCACTCGTGTATCACCACGGCAGTTCGCTACTCACAAGGGATGACCGACCCAGTTCGGAATGAAAGAGCTCCATGTCCCGGCGCACCCCGTCCTCACACACGTTACACCGGCGGGCGACCCGCTCAAGTGAGAAGCGCAGAGGGCGCCCCGTCAGCGCGGCACCACGGTTGGGGCGGAAGGCGGAAAGCAGCGGAAACGAGTCTCATCATCGAGGTATTTCTCAGCTTTCCCAGAAACATTTCGCTCCGTGTGACAGGCTGAAAAAGAGAAGGGTGTTCGAGGGAGCTTTGCCGTGACGCCACCGCCGTCCGAGTAAACAGCGCGTGGACGACTTTGAGAGAAAAACATACTGCCTCGCAAAACTCGACGCTGCTTGTAACCGGTAACGCCTCCCCTCGCGACCCGAGCCAAACGGTCACCTGCAAACTGGATGCGACTCTGAAAGCAGAGAGAGCAGATGGAGAAAGACGTGTTGCTCTTGTGGCTCCGCCCTGGGAAACGCTGCTGCCTCCGAGACACGGGACCACATAGGGGCCCTTCGGCTGCTTCGGCTTTCACTTGAGTTTCCGTCTCAGTGTTTTCGCGAGCCACTTCTGTGCTGTTCTTTGCTAAATGGGTTTGCAGTTTTGCACATAGGGTATCAGGCTGCTCGTCATCATTAACCGAACAAAAATAGACATAATCTCCAACCGACATCGGCCAAGCGGGGTCTTGGTGGGCCAGAGCCTATCCCAGCAACACAAGGTGCAAGGCAGAGGGGAAGCATGCTGGATAGGACATCCAGCTATCGGCGGGCCCCCCAAAGAGGATTCGAACCCCAGACCCGCCACACGGCGGGCACCAGCCAAACACGCCGTACCACCACAACCCCTTTAGACCCGCTCTCAAGGAAGGCGTTTCCCCTTGACCTTTTTGCGGAAGAAGATGAAAACAGTTCCAGATGAACAGGAGCACGGTGTGTGGAGCGAAGGGACTCAAAGTGTGAGCTGTGGAACGCACACCTCTCATAGGCACAGGCCCAAGAAACGCTCCGACGCTTTACACAGCAGCACCCCCCTCCACGGAGAGCCTCCCCTGGGCTCGGCACTCGGCGCCGGGTCGCAACACCGTGCCGGGGGCGTGACATCCGGAGGTGCGGGGGCTGAGGCTGGGGGCAGAACGCACCGCCCCAGCTGTTCCGGGGCAATGAAGCGCGGGTGTCGAAAATGAGCCCAGACGGAGATAATTGGGAGACGGCGTCTCCGCACGTGGGGACGGGGGTGCTTCTGCGAGCAAGCGGAGGGGGCCGCGCGCTCGGCCGTCCCTGCGGGGTCGCGGCGGAACGGCACAAAGCACAGGAAGCGACACCGTCGCAAGGAAGGGCCAAAGTGTCGTGGGCTCCGCCAAACCCGCGTCTCGCTCGCTCCAACAGTAATCCCGCATCACTCCCAAACGCTTTCTTCGGCGGATGCAAAGAGCTCATTTCCGAGCGGCGAGCCCGTGTACTTTTTTGCTCCGGAGGCATCGAATCGCTACATTTTACATCCACACGCTGCGCCACTAACATTTACATTTACATAAATATTAATTTTGGCTCATTTCATTGAAAGCGCGTTTAGCGTTTCTAAACATTTCGGAGATGTACCTCTCGGGAAGCCTCGTTTTCTCTCTGCGCTGTTTTTACCTCGTCTGGATTCCCAGCCGAAGATCACGGTCACCTCTGACCTCAGCGTCAGCCTCTGTGCTATTTGAGGCGACGCGAAGAGCTCAACGGATGAAGCCGTAAGCCGTCCTGGGCACGGCGACGTCACGCATGCGGACGCAGCTCGTTTCTCCTTCAAAACAACAGCGCGGTGCGACTGGTTGTCCGACACAATCAACCTTTTCCTGGTGCAACTCATTCAAAGGGACCAAAAGTAAATGAGTTGTAGCGTTTGCTGAATGGCTAAGTGCGTCTGTCTCCGAATGTGCAAACCGAACATACGCGTGCGTGTGTGGGAAGTGGTATGCAGGTGATGCGACAACAAAGGGACCTGAGAACTTCCCATGCTAAAAGCACACCTGCTGTCGCCAGTGTGGGACGCAATAAAAGCGACTTTCGTGATGCCAGTTCCCACACTTACTGCTCGGCATCCCTGTCAGCGGAGCGATGAGGCCATGAGGAAACGCCGAGAGCAACGAGAAAAGGAGGACAGAGGAAATGAAAAGACGGGCGAAGTGGGAGTAAGAGGACGAGAGAAAAGGGAAGGAGATGCGGTGTGAGACGAGACCGATGTTATAGCTGAAGAGGAACAAAACTATGGAATAAGAGTCCGAGCCCAGAGAAGAAGTTCGAAGAACAGCAGCTCAGTGAAAATGCTGGGTGGGGCGGCACAGTGGCACAGTTTGATCCCCGCTCAGTCTGTGTGGGGTTTGCATGTTCTCCCTGTGTCTGTGCGGGTTTCCTCCAGGTGCTCTGGTTTCCTCCCACACTCCAAAGACATGCTGTTCAAGTTTTCCCTCATAGTGTGTGAGTGACAGAGAGAGTGTGTGTGTTCCACTGATGTATGGATGAGTGACCCATCGTAAGTAGTGTATCTAGCAGTGTAAGTCTTTCGGGTGCTCTGGTTTCCTCCCACACTCCAAAGACATGCTGTTCAGGTTCCCCCATAGTGTGAGTGACACAGAGGGTGTGTTCCACTGATGTATGGATGAGTGACCCAGTGTAAGTAGTGTATCTAGCAGTGTAAGTCACCGCGGTGAATAAGGTGCGTGGGCTCATAACACTACATGGAGTTCGTTGGTATTCGCTTTGGAGAAAAAGTGCCTGCTAACTAAATAAATGTAATGTAAAAAAGTGAGACATAAAGCTGCACCGAGAGCCTGGCTCCCAAGTAGAGCTCTGGCACACAGCACAGTGACCCTACGCCCACTCTTACAAGCTGCCAGCTGTTGCACTCGTTCAGCTTCTCTCCTTTATTTCGCATCCAGGTGCGACACTCGGCGCGGATGTTCCGGGCAGCAGCTCACAGGTGCCGCCAGGCTGCCCGCCTCACCCCCACACGGGCACGTTGGGAGAAGCTCCCGCACCAAACGCAAAAGCAGATACTTTCCTCCAAAAGCGGGATGAAACGCTGTGTATCAAATGTGTCGGTGCGGAATAAGCACCCTGTGCGCGTTCACACACACACACTCCTGCACGTTCACTTTTGCTGAGATGTACGTCGCTTTGGACAAAAGCGTCCGCTAAATGAATAAATGTAAATGTAAATGTAAAGCGCCACTAACCCTGACCCTCACACTCAGCGCTTGCACCACAAGAGCACCACGCAGGTTCCCCTGCGGCCGAAGAAATGCAAAAATGCAATATTCCCGAGTAACGTCCACAGTGCGTTCGGGGAGCGTAACGCTTGGGAAAAACATGCGTGCGCGACGCCAAATTCCAGGCCGCTCCCATACGGGCTGCGATTCTCGGACCCGGACTCGGCGGCTTTTAATTAGGCGAACCACAGAAATGCGCCTGCCTGCTTTATGCGTCCCGTCCCGTCCCCTTTCCTTTCCATTCCTTCCCTTCCACCCTCGCCGTGCCCCGCTGCGGCAGACGAGCCCAGTTTCCCCACACTGCGAGGCGTGACCGTGGCGGAGGGTGCGGACGGCCGGCGAGTCGGGGATGCCGGGAACCGCGGCAGCGGGAGGTCAAAGGGGGAACGCGCATCCGCACGCGCGAGCAGAACGGCCCTAAACACACGGACGTCTCCGGTTAACGTGGCCTTCGAGGAGCCTGATGGTTACACACCAGTTACACGCTCTGCCGTTACAGAGCGCGTTATGTTCAGGACAAAACGCTCCCCCTGCGTAATGTGAGCAGAGCGCGCAGCTCCTTCCATATCGTAGTAATACACACGTGGGGGGGGGGGGGGGGGGGGGGGAATGGGCCGGCATGTGACTTTGTGTCACTGTGAGTGTTCTGCAGGAACCCCCTCCTCCAGCTGCTCCTGCACGCACAAAGGCAGCAAATGTTCCTCTCCAGCTGAGCCGCAGCGTGCGTGCATAGTCCGAAATGCTGGACTACGATGGTTAATGAAAATACCTTAGGAAATCGCTCAGAGAGAGCAGCTTTCGCCTGAGAAAAAATAAACCGAGAAGTTCGTCACACTGCGTAAAACACCGAGGTATCCCGAGTAACTAGATACGGGTGAAAAATGGGTGCATCTCGGCTCAGCGATCCACACGTTTTCCCATTTCATTTCATGTTAGTTAAGCCCTGATGGATGAGAAACTGATGCGCGTGCAGTTTTCAGGAACGCACGATGCTCTTAAACTCGAATAACGGACTGGACGGCGCACTTCTGTAATTGCTGTCACTTTGGTAGGAAACGGGCAATTTTTACATCGATAGCTATCAAGTCCAGCTGTGCGATTACAGGCACTTTACACGTACATTTATTCACCGAGCAGACACTTCACGTCTCCAAAGCGACGTGCACCTCGGAGAAAAATGCAAGAAGTTAGTGGCATCGACGTGAGGACACATGGACGTACGAGGTGCCTTGCGATGGAGTGGCGTCCCATCCTGGGTGTGTCGCCTCCCCCTCCAGCCTTGCACCCTGTGTTGCCGGGGGGTTAGGCTCCGGCTTCCCGCGACCCCGTATGGGACAAGCGGTTCAGACGGTGTGTGTGTGTGCTGGATGAAAGAAGGTTCCTCCACAAATTGACCAGAAGCAAGTTAAAAGGCAGACAAACAGCGATCAAATACCCAGGTGGGTTTCGTCCAACTCCACACCCGCACCGCTGATCTCTTTACTCTAGAGCCCCGATCGCAGTCACGGGCTTTGCGGGGCCTGTGGGTAGCCATGAAGTAACCCAGGAGCGCAGCAGCTCCGCACCCCGCTGCCCCCGCAGCGGATCCGTGTCTAAAGCGGACAAAGAAATGAGCTCATGAGCCATAATTAGACCGTGAAGGCAGACTCACGGGAGAGTCGCTATAGAAGCCGAAGTCCGGATCCGCAGCCCGCACCGCTCTCGGGTCGCTACAAGAGCACAGCGGAAGGTCTCCGAGCGCTACAGCTGTCAGTCCCGACTAGTGGGCAGCGTGTGACATGAGATAAACCACGCCGCAGGGCAACAGTACAGCAAGAGCAGGTGCAGCCTGGACAGAGTCTCTGAGCGTGGGCTGCTCGACGGTTTCATGACGTGCTGCATTCGATACGCGAAGCCACACGTAAAGACGCTCGACCTGCACCCTGTATCATAAGACAGTGTACTTATTTGAATCTGCTGGTAGTGTGGTAGTTAGAGTTACTGCCTTTAGATCCAAAGGTCCCAGGTTTGATTCCCCACCTCCAGCTGTAGTACCCTTGAGCAAGGTACTTACCCTAAAGTGCTCCAGTAAAATTACCCTGCTGTTTAAATGGATAAACAATTGTAACCTTGCCATCGTAAGCTGCTTTGGAGGAAAGTGTCGGCAAAGTGTAAACAGAAATTCTCACCGACCCGGTGTTATAATTTCTACCAAAACGTCCTATTGCACGCAGCTATTTGCACCCTGTGCCCACGGAGGAGCGAGAAGAACGATGCCAATGAGCAGGGCGAAGCATGTCGGTAACATGCGGAGCCTTTTCGGAGGTGCAGACACTGCAACGGAAGACTATGAATGACCTGGTGTGCTCACCCTGGGTACTCGAACCTTCGACACCCTGCTCCCTCTCACTCCTCGTAGTCTCTCCCTCCGCTCCCGGTGTGCGAACCCTACAATCATCTCATCGCCTTTCTGGGCAGTAACGCCCACAAAAGCGCGTATGCGTTAAACAAGTGTTTGCCTCAAAGAGCTGAGCCTCAAATGTCCCTGGAAGGGCGAAGCTGCCTAACCCTAACCCTAACCCCAGATCAGCGGGGTGCATTGCCGCAGGCGTTCAGATGAGTGAGGCACAATCATTAGATGATATGATATTAGGAACATTTGAGTTTGCCAGCCCAGCAGGATGGACTGGATGCTCCAGGACAGTTACAGGTCCCAGCAGCAGCACATCAACGGCGGCTTAGGGACACTGGTGATTACTGTGCTCTGCTGAGCCCACAGCGGTGTTGGGGGGGGGGGGGGGGGGCGAAGCGGCGCTGCACTCTTTACTGGCGCACAGCAGCACTTGGGCCAAAGGATCGCCCGTTGAACGCACGAGAAAAGGCCAAACCCGAACAATGGATATAGAGTAGAGCTGAAACGTTCTCTTTCCTCCGAGGAACCTGATGAAGAAGTTTCGGCAAGAAACTGGCCGACGTGTTTCCCCAGCTCTTCCCAGACACGTAGGAGCTTCGTGCTTTTCTTTGCCGTCACTCTTCGGCCCACTTTGTCCCATACGAGTATTGTCCGCACCGTCCGCATGTTCTCACACTTTTCACTGGCTCTCTATTCAAAGGTATCCAGCTCATATTATACCGGTAAACTGAAAAACCTTAAATCGCCACATTAAACCAATCGGATGCGGACCGGCTCCATCGGCACGAAATTCGGCAGGCAGGGAGGAGGCCGGCATCCGTCCCGCCTGTGGCGCAGGTCGGTCTCCGGTCCCGCCAGGCCGTCTTCATCGGCGTGTCCGTTTAAGGGAGGCCTTTATACCAAACAGCGGGGGAGTTGCTCGCCTCTTCCGACAGACCCTTGACCTCCTGAAAAAATGTTTGAGAAAAGCCTAGGGAAAGCTAGAATGGGGGGAGGGGCAGCAAAATGGAGAACCGGTGCTGGAAGACACAGTTTGAGAATAAAGGGATGCAAAAAGCGAAATAAAGAACCTTACGCTGCTTCGTAATGAGAGCAGAACACAACATTTCTGCACCATGACCAAAGATGAGCTCGTGCGTCCGGATTCCTTTCACAACATGACGAACGCTTGGACGCTGAGAACGTGCACAAGCAGCATTTACAGTGAGGAAAGACCGTCACATTCCCTGTGGGTAACGCCATTAACTCCCGCAACCTCTCAGATCGTCCACTAAACACCAATAAAACATGCAGCCTGCTTCACTGCACGTTTCCAATGGTCCATTTAGCTGATGCTTTTCAGCAAAGCAACTAGTAATTATTTACATCGCTGGGTAATTTTACTGGAGCACGTTCAGCGTAAGCACTTGGTTTGAGATGGGATTCAAACCCGCAACCTTTGGGTCCAAAGGCAGCAACTCCAACCGGCAGCTGCCTGACGACACCGGGTGCTTCTCTGCATGAACTTCCGAAGAGACACACGTCAGGACTGCTCACAGCAGTGCGACGGGTCATTCTGCCCGCAACCCAACAGCGGGAACGTTCCACACATCAATTTTTTTGGGCCTGCTGCGGTAAGGTCTACCGATGTAAAACCGGTGTGAATGGTGGCAAACTTACAAAGGTTCTGATTCAACGTAGTAAAAGAGGAGAGTACGCGAGGTCATGCTGGAGAGTATGAGCATGCGCCACGGCAACACCGCGCTGTTCACGTCCCGCCGTAACCATCGCGGTCCTCATCGCGTGGCGTGACCCTCCGAGGAAGCAGCTGAACGATTATTGAGAAACAACCGCGCGATTTGTGAAGCGCAAAAGAGAAGCCGAGCACAAAGTTTAAGTCGACGAGGTGGGTTCCGCCTGATCCATCGCCACATCTCCGGGGTGATCCGGGCAAGACGAGAAAGACGCTGCTCGGATTCGACCCTTTAAAATAACCAAGGAATCGGAGCCCGGCACCGAACGTAAACGTAGTATCAACAGCTTGAACCCTTGGATAAGATTCAGATCAACAGAGATGACGTGGTGTGGTGTTGCTGTACTGGCTCTCGGAGACAACTCTACTCATTGGTCCATGTTGAGTCTCACACACACACACACACACGCAAATGCTCACGCGGATATAATCGCGACGCACTGAGCTCCGTAAACTTTCGAGTTCGCCGTAGTACGAGGAGTACGGCGACGGGTGCACCGAAGGGTGACGATGAAGAAAGGACGAGGATGACTGCAACGGTGCACGGAGCCTGAGCAGCTTGAGTAACCGGGTTCATGCAAAGGAGAAAGGAGACATTGTCCACACCAGAACGTGAAAGCATCAATCTCAAGCAGTGTGCATGGGAGGTGAGCAGCAAAGGGCAGCGCCGTCTTTCCCGCCGTGGACGCGGAGAACGGGGCGCGAACGCCGCACCATCAGCCCCGCTCTAACACACGTCAGCGTGGACTCAGCGCGCGGCTCAATCTTTGATGGATACTTTGATGGATACTTGGATGAGCCTGTTTTGCATCAGAACCACCAGGCAAAAGGCCCTGGACTGTCGGCACATGCAAAGCGTTTTCCCTAAAGCGTAACGGGGTACATACGGTACATTTTGTATTTACGCTTTTTCCTACTGCTTATTAAAATAAGGGCTGGAGCTCTGCGACTGTCGGACTATTTCTGGAAGATCCTGCACTTGACAGAACAGCAGCGTGACTAAAGGGGCAGGACGTGACCTTTCTCCAGGACAGCTGGAGTCTCTGTGGGAAAGCGCTCCTCGCGGGGCCAAGGACACCTTCTATGGATTAGTATCGTTACTGTTGTTATTCTTCTTCTTCTTGTTCTTGGTCTGACGATTTTATGGAGATCGATGTGTAGCATTGGACCAAAGTGGAAAACCGTGCGTCGGCGAACATGCGGCGCACGTTACGCATCCAGTTGCGAGCAGAACTCTGTAGATTGTACACCGATTTACCCCGACTGCACCACAAAGTGAGGCAGCCACACCACTGAGATTGCGCAAAGTATCAAGATACTTATCAGGGCTCATTTCAGCTACACTTTGATGGCGACACCAAGCTTGTGTGTAAAAGTGACCACTTTTAAGCCTGCAAACAATGAGTCGGCATCAATAATAATAACAATAATAATAATAGGGGGCACGCTGGCGCAGCAGGCTTGGCCGGGTCCTGCTCTCCGGTGGGTCTGGGGTTCGAGTCCCGCTTGGGATGCCTTGTGATGGACTGGCGTCCCGTCCTGGGTGTGTCCCCTCCTCCTCCAGCTTGCCGCGACCCTGCTCGAGGCAAGCGGTTTCAGATGATGTGTGATAATAATAATAATGCAGATGCACTTTGCAAGGCAGTCTCATGCAAACACATTCTTCGCCCATGAGTGTTTGACTGCAAATACCACATGACTTACTCAACCTTCACGTCAACAACACGCATGCACACGTAGGCACTGGTGCAGATGCGCGGCCTGCTGAAAACACAGCAGCCTTTCGGTGTAAAAATACACGACCCTCGTCTCGGCCCAAGGGGACGCTCGGCAAGACCCTTTCCTCACATCGCCCACGAACACGCGTTCCGGAATGGCCGCAGAATTAAAAGGCAGGACGGAGGCCGGGACGGCGAGACGTCTAAGTGCGATCTCCAGCCGGTCGAGGGTGACGATGTGCCCTGCACGCCAGCGAGCCTTCGTATCCAGGCCGCGAGAAGCAGCTGCTCTCGGACTTTTCCCTTTCTACGTACCGGACCTTGAGGTTTGGAGACGAACGACAGTTTTGTGAAACGCTCGCTACTTGCGGAACGCTTGCAACCGGTGTTTTAACAGAAACAAGCCGTGTTCCCAAAGCGAAGAGTCAGCCAAAACACGGACACGGTATTTACGGCAAAGTTCCGCTCCAAGGAATGCGCGTTCGCAATCGCAGAGTAAAAACATGCTACTACTGTCTCAGCTTCTTTTTGCCCGTCTCACTCAACGGGGATCAAGTTCAGCCAACTGCACCCATGCGGTTCCATGAGCCTTGAGGCTGAGGACCTGTTCCTACCACATTAAAACCGTCGCTTCGCTCTTTTTACATTATTCCTGCTGAGTGCAACGAGACGCGCCGCCGTCGCTGCCAGAACTCGGTCTCCTCGGACGTGCAGAGCGTCCCGAACGGCGACGGGGAAAAGACGCACGGTCACTCCACAGGAAGGGAGTCATTCTGCCACCGCATCCATGCAGGCGCGAAGGGTGCGAAGACACGTGGCCGCACGATGGGCGGACCGCGACAACAAGCCCTGGTACCGAAATCACCGAGGTTCAGCCCCCCCCACAAAGGGCCCATTGTAGCAGGTCGCAGACAAGCGGCGCTCATTTAAAATCACATGAATGTCACGCAGAGGAGATAACAAAAGAGATTCTGTGGCGCATCGGTCACGTGGACACAGCTCGCCATGTCTGACGCATCGGAGTTCCGTGGACGAGACCCCCTCGCACCGCCCTGCAAACTCCGGCGAACTTCCAGCGCGGCTACCATGACCGATGGCCTGACGCCCCTCTAGCGACTCTCCGTCGAGAGCGTTTCTGGAAGAGTGCTGATGTGGCAGCCAGACGCCTCCCCTCCGCTCCCTCCGCCGCACCGCAACCAACACGCTCCGAGGGTGCAGTAAATCAGAGTGCGGCACGCTCCGCCTTGCTGCCTTTGGATCCCGCTGACGCCGCCGCTGCCGCGCTTTCCTGAAATCTTCCACTTGAGCCTCTGTCACTGACACTGACCTGGATATTAATAGCAGCCAGTTGAGCTGTTCACTTGGAGCGCATTGTGCAGCTTAACACCTTGTTTTACGCAGTGTACTTTACCTCGCAGTGACACGGATGTCAGGCTGTTCACCGTCTTACTCGGTTCCCTGCTCTTTTTGGTAACATTCTGCGAGGCCGGAAAGGCCTTGTCCTTGCACCTTACCTTGGAGTAATGCGGTAAACGTGGTACGGCCGGGTACAAACATGTACAAGTTGGAGAGCATCCAACAGCAAGCCACGCAAAACGTCGCCACACAAAAAAATCAGTCTGGAATTGAAGAACACAGAAGTAGGAAGGAAGGAAGGAAGGAAAGGACATTTGACACTTACATGGTGATGCTGCGAGTCGTTCGTGGCCATTAGATCCAAAAAAGTGAACAGGAGGTTAGTATGACAGTGCTAAAAGACACACACACACACACACACACACACACACACACACACACACTCGGATCTGGCCGTTAGGCGCGCTGAGGCTGAGCATCCCGAGAGCGCGCGACCGAGTGTGTCCCCCACGCGACGCCCGCCGTGCCGTTACACGCTGCCGTCGCGCGGCTGCACGAAACGTGGCGATCGATCGGCGGCGCTGCGGAGCGGTGCGCGGTCCCGCGGCGCGCTGCACAAGTGCGCCTTTCTTTGCGAAGGCGGCCGGCGCACGAGCACCTGGCCCTCGCGGACGCCTCTGCGTATGAAGAAAAAGCGGCGCCGTGCCGCCGCTCCCCGCTGTGCCGCTCCGCTAACAATAATAGCTCGGCGGATAGAAGCGCGCGCTCAGCGGCGCACCGTGCGCGCGCACCTCCGTTACCGGCCCCGCGCTCTCAGCTCTCAGCGCGTCCATCGGTGCGAGTCGCGACACACACACACACTCACACTCACACGCGCGTCCTGGGCGCAGCCTTTACATCCCGCATTGCGAACGTATTGGGTCGGGGGGGGGGGGGGGGGGGGACGGGATTAAAAGCAGACAAAGACAGAGAGAGAAAACAGATAGGGGGAATGTTTCACTCTGCCCTCCTGGACCACAGGGAGGAGTTACTGTATTTCACTCAGCCCCAGAGAGTGTTACATGGTACATCGCTCCATCATCATCACCGCTCATGTCCTCGCACCTCCCTGCGCTGCTCCAAACTCTATTCTAGCATTGAATGCACCACGGTACTGTATATTTCTTCTGTTTTTCCCCAATGTAATGTTACAGTAACATAATGTTCAGAGCGGTAAACATTGATGGAAATGGGTGATGACTTTATGAAATCCTTCAGCGGAAACCCAGGAAACTGCAGTCCAAGGCCACAACTTCTGGAGTTACTTGCGTTACCTTTTTTAACTAGACGAGTTATTCACCTGGAAGATGACCAGGTGCTCCAATACAAATAATTAAAATAAGGTGAGTAGTTTTAGGATAAAAAACATCGTTTGTCGCTCGTTTGCTCGTCCCGCTCATCGGGTGATCAAAAGCTAAGGCCCATCACTTCTCAGCTACCCACATCTTTCGGATCAAACTTCCTAAACCTTCACATCCATCGTCAACAACCACTTGTTCCGAAGCGAGCCGGACCCTAACCCGGTAACACAGGGAGCAAGGCTGAGGGGGGAGGGGACACACCCCGGACGGGACGCCAGTCCGTCGTAGAGCACCCCAAGCGGGGCTCGAACCCCAGGCCCACCACACAGCGGGCACCGGTTGAACCCGCCGCACCCCCACGCTCCCCAAAGCTACACGTTACATGTAATTTCGACTGTAAACCTACAAGTAATGAAATGTCAACAAACCTTTAACTTTTCACTCATCAGTTCCCCCAAATCATTCAAAAAGGGTCTCAAAAAACACCATCATCTACTTCATCATCACAAGTCCATCATCTCCATATTTGCTGTCACAATGTCACTTCTGTAAGGAAATACATGAGTTTTGTGTACCAGCAACATGACAGTATCAAACAAGCAAGCAGTGGTTGACAATTGTGTGCTGATATTCAAAGCTCTTCGTATGGCGTGGAATGCACATTTGATTCCAGTGAAGCATATGTTTCTTTGGAGAAAAAATTCAGCTAAATGCTTAATGGAATCCAGCACCCCATGACTTTATGGCCCTCGGGGATTAGATGAAGCAGAATGACCACAAAACAGTACTGAGATGCCTAATGGTCCATCAAAATGTCTATATTTTCTTCTTGCCGAAGAGGAGTCTTCTGATGCACGGCACAGGCTGACTCCAGGTCATCGTGAGCTATTGAGTAACTCAGAAAGACGATGTCTCCAAAACCAAATGGTCAAAGCTGCTGCGGACGTTTGTAGTACAAGCCCCGATTCCATCGCTGTGCCGCATTGACTAGAAGCAATAAAAGAACATGTTTTCAGCAGTAGGATCTGATCTGAAGACCCGAGTTTCTGTGCCGCAAGAGGAAGGCATTCCGATTGAGATGTATAAGCTGCTGCTGCCAAGAAGACAGCAGGCGGCACAGAAGCCCAGGCTTGGCAGCAGAACTTGCAGGGGACAGCTGAGGAAGAAGAGTAGAGGGAGGGCGAGAGGAGAAAAGGGAAGAAATTTGGGAAGGGACAGAAAGGAACTGTGAAGAAGGCATCGTGAAATGAGAGAGAACAAGGGGATGAAGCAAAGCATAGCGGGAAACATCATGCATAAGAAGGAATCGTGAGGAATATGAAGAATTGTGGAAGCGAGGGACGGGGAAATGGTGAAGACAGCCTGGACGGTAGAGCTGGAGAGCCGGTTGTTGGTTGAAATACATGCCGCTGATCAACATCTCCCGGGGTACGGGAAACAGGTAAATGGCGTCATAAAAAGGGCATTGAACTAATAACATTTGCTCCCACCAGCTCAACCACATGAGGAAGAGAAGTGAAGTGCATTCTGTTTTCACTTTAGGATTTAAGAGGTATACCATTACTGGAGATGCATCAAGGCCATAATGGCCCTTTCAGTGAACCACTGCTTCCCACACTTGCTATCAGAACTGACGGAAGGCCTTTTAGCCAAGCGGTTTCTTTCTTCATGGCTTCGACTGCAACTACATCAAGCTGATGCTGCCCGGAGTCTTGTCTTTAAAATTCCCACGGATGAGAACCGCTGAGGCCTCCTTCAGTTTGCCGTAAGCTTTTTTTTCATTCTGGAGCCTAACTTGGATGAACACAGTCTGGCACTTTCCAGATCAGACAGGGTCACACTCAAGTCACGGTGCAGTAAATATCCTCCTACAAATTGGATTAGTGCCCCAAGAGAATGGATAAGGCAAAGCCTCAACGGAACACCGCGATGAACTGTGTCCAGTGCAGGAACGATGGAAAACAGTAGCGATTCGCACAGAAGGGTCCAGACCAAATGTACACCTGGAACAAGGTGGACTGACTCTTTGACAGGAATGGCTCCGTGTGCCGCCGCATGGCGAGATACTATATTCCTTGTATAGCGTAAGGAAACACCGATGGTGGTGGGAAGGAAGGCTACATTTTTGTTGAGTTCATTTACATTCTGGATAGACAGAAAGTAACAAAAAGGCTTTCACTGCATGAATAGAAAGACAAAATCAGCGACACATCCAGCACATTCTGACACGAAGACATTTGAATCATACGGAGGTAAAACAAGTGACAGCCACGACAGTTAATTCAGTTTAAGATTCTAATTTTAACAAATATTGCATAACGCTTCTCTCTAAAAGGAAAACAAACCTGCACCTAACGAAGGATTGAAGTGAAAATGCCCAGAACATATTTACATTATTACATAGATTCCAAATGCGACAAATGAAACATTCAGCTTTCCAAGACTAAGAATAAACTATTTTACAATTCAAATTATGTCCTTCAGTTTTTAGAAACGGGTAATCTTGTACAGGGTTGCAGTGCTCTAGAGTTAATCCCATTTTACCATCATCTGCTGCACCAGCATGCCACCTCAATCTAAGATAATTGTAATAATAATTTTACAGTTCATTATTGGTTAACTTACAAGTATTCCCCATCCCAGCACTGCCATACATGAACCCAAAGCCATAAGAAGAACACAAGCACTCCGTGTGCCCTTGAACTCCTCTCATCACACGAACTCGAACCCTGGACCCTGCTGCAAAGCACATGACAACGTATGGCTGCAGCACTCCGCCAGCAAAAAAGAAAGCGGTTGTGAAATACAATCTGCTTTCTTATCTGCATGGAGTCAATGTGGGATCCCTTCCCTTCCTCATGACACACGTACTACTGGCTGACGAGTGGCTCTCTCGACATTGTTTTGCTGATGCTAAATGTTGATACTCAGAGAGCTCTCCAGTGCTCCACCATAGCTTCATTCCATCAAGGAATGCGAAACCTGAGCCGGGGAGGTTGGGGGGGCTCCCTTCCCCATCCGATGAGCGCTGCGAAGACAGGAAATGCGCTAATGGCTGCTGATAAAGAGGATGCTACTGCAGCATGCGGGATCTTGTGTCACATCCCTCTGCAGATCTCTCAAACACATGTACTGTAGACAGTCAATACATTTCCACCCCAAAAAGGATAAAACAAACCTATTAATTGGATCAAAGAATTAAAACTAATTAAACATAAACTAAGCATTATAAAACTAGGTATACTGGCTTCATCTACTCATTGATTTTCCATTTGGTATATGTCCGGTTTAATTTGACATTTTAGCCTTGATATGATGGATTTACGAAAGTAAAATATATAATTAGGTGAAGGCACATAATGGAAAATGAGCGTAAAATAGATCATCTGTCCCGTGCTGTTAGAGGCGCTCAATCTGAGGACACTGACTGACTTACAACTCAATATAAGGAAAAAAGAGGGCACAACACATTCCGTACATATCCACACTGAGTGGCCTCCGTCATCCTGTACCATCGTAAGCTGACTTGACCTTCAAAATAATTACTGACCAAAGGATTAGACGTAACATCCATTTTGTCTGTAGGGCAGAGTTTTCATCTTCTTCAAAGCATTAGCTCAGCTCTTTTTCACCTCCCTGCCGAAACCAGATTTATTAGGAAAGGTCAAAAATTTTGGTGGTCCCTTGAGCTTAAACCATTGGCATTTCCTTTCAAAATCTCCATGTAGGAACTCCATGTAACTGGCCCTCTCTAAATTCCATAGATATGGATATGTAACAAGAACAAGTTTCCGGCTGTTAAAGAGATAACCAAGGAAAGGAGACGATGCAAGTGGTCATAAGACTGGAGAACACTGGGGAAACCCTCTGGGAGCTGAGAACTTCCCGAACCTGGAATGCTGGGGAGAATTTCGTTAAAACTTTAGACGTTTCTCCTACAGCTATTTCATCCTCGGACTTATTGTTTGTTTTCCACCTTAAAGGAGCCTCATTTTGTTTGCCTGTTCGTACAATAAATACCTATTTAGTTTGAATCCTCTGCTATCCTACAATTCTCTCCTACTCATGTGACCACTGTATATGTAGCACAGCTGAGCCCAAGTCCCAGAGCTGGCAAAAAGCCCCTCTCCCAGCCTTCATGTCTTCGTTTTTGACCTCGCTTTCCTCAAGTGAATCACCCCCCTCCCCTAACCCACTTCAACCCAGAGATCCATTCCATTACATCACCATCAGCATCACAGCATCTTACGATGTAGACGTGTCGCCGGCATGGCTCCAAGAGTATTTCTCACAACGAGAAATATGATCCTGGGATGCTCGTATATCCTATTCGAAAAAAGTTTTCTCTTTAACACCAAGGCAAATGAAAAACATGCGTTTCATTTCTAAACATCATACTTCCATAAAACATTCATTGTCTTTTTAAACGGACTTTCACAGCTGATAATGGAATTCTATTGCAGGTGCACAACTCTTACTGTTCACACTTGCTTTATAAGACTTAACTAATATACTTTGCCTAATTTTCTAACACCTGTTAAATTTAAAAAGAGCAAAATAATCTGCGTTAATGCAAAGAATTTTACATATGTTGAACTGTCTTACCGGCCAGTTACGTCAATACTCATAATCGCGTCAGCACACTTACAATCTAAACAAACTCTTAATCACTAAATCACCTTCACTGTGATAATGTTTACTCACATTATTTACTACCTGTGTGCACCCATACCTGTGACGCTTGTATTTTTATATAAGATACGTTGACAGGGGGAACGACAGAAGAGCCGAAAGCTATAGAACCGCATCGCTGACATACGTTCCCAGTTTACACCGAACAAGCACTGCGAGATAAGCCGACAGGCTTCTCCACACCACATTTCTCATCAAAAGGCTCTACAGGGAGACAGAGGTGTGATCACGGCCATTTATAAGCCTCAGGGGAAGCTGGTGAAATCAATAAGTTCTGCCCCAGCCCCGAGGGTGGAGGTTACACCGATGTGTTTTTAACTGAGTCTCCTGCCTTTTCTCGAGCTGCTGCTCCGCTGCTGCCACTTGTTCTTCCAGCGAACCGCGATTCAATTACACACCCTGGAAAGCTGACAGCAATGGTGGGGGTGGGGGAAAAGCGCTCTGATGAGGTCTGTTTCAGCCCGGTACTTGCTGAAAGTGCTGGTAGTCAGGGAGTCCAAAAACTGCAACGCGCTGATGGCGATGGACGCGTGTATCCACGGATGAATGAACAGGCATCCAGAACCTCCTGGACCTCCTTACAAAGTAATTTCGACTCTCGCATGTCTTGTATAGTAACTCCGTGTTGTTAGACCGCTCCAGCCTCTGATCCAAGGGCACCCCAGGTTACCACCACCTCCACTTCCTCACCATCAATGGTCTCTGAACACAGTTGACCTTTCCATTCTCCTAAAGTCCACCACTATCTCTTCTGCTGAGCTCTGGTTTCTTCTGTTTGCACCACTACACATAGTCATTCCCCAAGCCTCTGTACTCTACTCCTGCCCACAACTCACCTAACTATTACTGTATCAGCATAGAACTTGTGCATTGCCTTGACACTGTGTCTTGCCTAATGTCCAAGGTGTACAGAGCGAACAGCAATGGAATCAAGACTGTCCCAGGAGGGTTCCCATGTTGCTCAAAGCCATAACTGATGATTATCCCTGCAACCACACAAACTGTGGTCTACCAGTCAGGTAGTGCAACATCCAGGAAGTATCCACTTTCACTGACTGGAGCTCCTCTCCTAACTGCCCAGGCATTGCGGTGTTTGATGCACTGGAGAAATTGAGAACAAGCCTCACATAATCCTGCCTTTTCCCAGTGGGAGTAGGCTCTTTAGATGACAGCATTGTTTTCTCCAGCGTAAACCTGCTAGGGGAAGGAGAGGGGGTGCAGTGCCTTCACGAACAAGGGCCTGAGGTGCACCAACGACCAGTCTTTGTAGGGTCCTCATGATGTGTGAGGTCTGAGAAAACAGCCAACAACACTCTAGTAGTATAGATGCTAGGAGTTTGTCTTCACCGTAACATAAGTTTGTTTTCTGTTTCCAGAAAAAAATATTTCCCTGTCTTACAGTAAAGACTGACATCAAGTAAGCGACGACATCCAAATTACAAGCAAAGTTTTCCCACCCGGATGCTCGGCTGCTGGAGACAGAGGACAGTGATTACAGCCACACGTGCCACTTGTATAAACAGAGCTCTGG
The DNA here is from genome assembly GCF_900964775.1 of Scleropages formosus. Classification (NCBI taxonomy): domain Eukaryota; kingdom Metazoa; phylum Chordata; class Actinopteri; order Osteoglossiformes; family Osteoglossidae; genus Scleropages; species Scleropages formosus. Next base: position 6,361,888 of record NC_041822.1, read on the forward strand.
GGGCACAAAGTTTCCTCGACACCCACATATTTGATAGCTGTTTTGGAAAATATTGCACCTCCATATTACACCCCAAGCAACCAAGAGTGACCAACAAGTAATTTTTTAATTACTATTATTTATTCCATGAGGGGCGTGGTGGCGCAGTGGGTTGGACCACAGTCCTGCTCTCCAGTGGGTCTGGGGTTCAAGTCCCGCTTGGGGTGCCTTGCGATGGACTGGTGTCCTGTCCTGGGTGTGTCTCCTCCCCCTCTGGCCCTACACCCTGTGTTGCCGGGTAGGCTCCGGTTCCCCCTGACCCCGTATGGGACAGGCGGTTCTGAAAATGTGTGTGTGTGTGTATTTATTCCATTTTTTGCTCTTGCTTTTATTCATTTCCTTTATAAATTTAAAAGAAAGTTCTCATGTCATCTGTTCTGAGAAAGCAACAGCTATACATGCCTACAACGGTCTTCTCGGACACATAAGCAAGAAGTCTGTTTTCCCTCTCTCCCGAATTTTTGCATATTTATTTATGAAAACTGGGCTGTCCTTCTCACGTGTGGTCAGTGCTGGCAAGGAAGGGCTGAGTGGGCGCGCAGAACTGAGGCGTGCCCTTCATCACCCTGGCTCCAGCATGGTGTTTTCCAAAGGAAGCTGCCCAGGGCGAAGGCCGTTTTTTTTTTTTTTTGCTCACTACGGGACACAGCATCCATTGAACCCTGATCTACTTCACGGTAAGACTTGGATGACTTGCGGAGGAGTGGGGGCTGCTGACATCACACTAACACAAAGCCCCTTTTTTCCTCCACCGACAACTGCACAGGTGCGGGGTCCACGACAGCCATGTACACTTACAATCACACACGGTATCATTTACAGAGCCAACAGAAAGGTGCATACAGTGGATTGTGCCCTGTCACACACATTCAACAATTATACTATAGGCACAAATAACATGGAGAACTCTGCTAATTCATATCTTGCCAGGCTTCTTATGACACTACTTTTACCATTCAACTTCAGAAGTCAGCTTCCGCCTCCAGAGCACGGTGTATGACCCAAAACTGTAGCAGGGCCACTTAAATTTAACCTTGAAACAGTACAACACCATCTGGCGAATCCGAGCAAAAATCTTGTCTTTGCTGCTGCTATCTTCCCAAACGTAAATTTGTAACCAAAGTGTTTAGAGGAGGAATCGGAAATGTCCGCCATTCACAGTGTCTGCGTTAAAACTCACATGGAATGCATCCAAAGTGATATAATGACACAAGTCTGGGGATTAAGAGCAGCACTGAGAGTTTCTAGTGGTTGAGATCTGCCATGACTCCATTATGCATTTAAGAATATACCCCTAACCTGCAAAATCAGCTATCTTACATCTACAGGGTCATCTTGCATCCAACCCGTAACTTCACCAGCACCACATTTCTACAACCCCTGGCAGCTGAGGGTCACGCGGAACATAGGGAGCCGGGATGGCTGAACCCAAGTGCAGCGTTGTTCGTAAGTCGAGGGAAGAGGCAAGTTCTCAAAACCGGGGACAGGCGAAGGGTCGGTCGATCGGCGAACGGGACAGGAACGAGGATCCACGGACGTGGTCGGAGAACGAAGCAAGGAGTCAAAAAAACCGGAGATCGTGAACAGAGCAAGAGTGTGTGTAGTAACGCGAGGAAGGGCGGTTGTCCCAAACGAGATTCCGCAACGGTACTGGAGCTGAAGAGGGTCTTTATAGGGTGAGCGATTACTCATGAGCTAGTGCGGAGTCAAGTGTTTTCGCTTGTGTTGTGGGTGTGGACGTGACACTGAGATGTTTTGGTGTTTATCTTCTGGACCTACGGTGCTGTAACCCAGGAGACGCCTGGTACACATAACAGTACAGGCGAACTGCCTGTGAAAACCACATGGTTTTGATAGCTTGAATATGACCAGAAAGGATATAAATACTCCCTAGTCCACTTATGCAAACTTTTCATATCAGCATGAGATCTGGTTAAATGTTTAAGTACATATGCTATAAGGATATTTCTTAAAGGCTAGCTTAGGTACCGGCAGGTTACTGGCATAGGGAGCAATTAATCTCTTCAAACATTGCTTAAACAAAAGATCTCGAACAAGTTAATCCTTCATCAGCAGTTCCAACATCAGCAACAACAAAAACAACAACAGTGACATCTCCAGCAGCCCAGAATCCTGGCGCTTTGCCCTTAGCCTCGTGACGCCAGCCTGGACCTCTGGCCTCTAATGCATCAGCTCTCAAGGAAGCCTGTCAAGCATCCCTGGAGAGAGAAACATCTAATAACATGTTGAGTGCACCACAACTAAAACAGCCATTTATTACCAAAAGTATGTCAAACGTGCTTCATTTGTACAAATGACCGGAGTTCTGACACAAAGTCCAATCAGGCACTCAGTGACTCATTAAGGAAAGATAAACAAGTCAGTGTTCTTGTTTTTTCACTTGCTCAGAACTAAACTGCTTACCTCTGAAATCCAATAAGTAATTTTTACTTGGAAACACTAGATGGATGCTACTAATACCACTTGGAGAGCAACCGCTGACTATGTTATTGCAACCCAGCTGTCTCTTGTCGAAATGTCTATTGCCAACAAAGTGAAAAAGGGAAGAGCCTCATGTTATCAAGAAAAATAATTAGAAAATATTAGTTTTGGCTTCACACATCAGTCATTACCCGTCTGTACTTGCATCCCTGCTTGAAGGATCAGCAGAGCAGTTGATGAAGCTGCTGAATCTGTACCGCTGATCTGATCAAAACTAAAGCAAATGCAATGGCCTAAACAGACAGCTCCAAGTAATTCAAAGAATGCCCTTTTGTGACTCGGTGAGCTCCGATCAGCGCATGACTTCCCGACAGGAGACCGATGGGCTGGCGGACGGGGACTGCAAAGGCAGCCAGCAGCACTGCAAGCAGGGGAACAGCATCACTCAAGGTTGTAGATAACTCCACATCTGCACGCGGGGAGAGACAGCCTGCTGGCACTCCAAGCAGTCTCCTCCGGGCATGAAATTATGAATTCCTTCTTGGACACAACACGAGCCAAGCAGTGCATCACAAAGACCAAACGCAGCAGGAAAAAGACAAAGATTGCTTCATTAAGTCATCAGTTGCCTAGTTAGCTGCTGGTGGCTCATAGAGAAGAGCTTCGCGAAAGGCTCCCTTCCCGCTGTGTCTCACACAATCCAGTGACCCTGCTTTTTCGGGAAAGCTGGAACGTGGCAGGCCGAAGCCGAGACCAACTGTTCACGAGCAGAACTGCGCCGTATCAGCGGCGTGACACAAGACAAGAACTTGCGCGCTCTGGGCACCGGCGGCAGACAGATTGAGTCCACCTGGGAACAAAGTTGAAGGGACCAAAGTGGATGATGTGGCAGGGCTCCTGTCCAACAAGAATGACAGAAACTTGAAGACAGCATCCTGGCGTCTAGTCAGAGAGCTGCATGTGCGAGCCTGGCTATCTCATCATCCTTCTGCTGGACACGGTACGCCTATAACTGCCTACAGCTGCAAAACACAAGCAAAACATGACATGGAACTAATGTAGCATGTTTGAACCGCGCAGTTCCTGTGCAGCGCACTTTCTCTTTCCCCCCCAATTTCATACAAGTCTCATAGGAGACTGGCACCGCTTTTCTGTCTGATTGCCGCCTACAATTTATTAGTCCGACATAAACCGTTACAAAAACCTGCATTTACAGAGATCATCTGAAAAGGTGACAGACATTAAATGTTTAAGTTAAAAAAATGGGAATGCGATTAGTAATTGTTAATCATTCGGATAAAGTTTTATGGAGCTACTGGTGTGATGAACATTGGTTCATGTGGTGGAAAGAAACAAAGTAACTACTTAAGAATCACAGTCCGCATCTAAGTGTCTCTTTCTGTTAATGTGATGAACACATTGTATTTTCTATGAGGAAATACAGGTCGCTTCTGCTGCACGAATACGTGTAACTGTAAATGTAAATGTAAATGTACCAAATACTGTTAAGCAGTTTAGGAAACACGGTTCGGGGTGAAAGTGTCTCTGCGGTAGCCTACCTAGACATGGACATGAAACTGTTTTGTGGAGCAAACAAGTCGAATCATTTTTATCCACCTTTAAGTTAACGTAGTACAAAGGAATCGCCTGCTCAGCCGAGTAAACACGGTGAAAAGGGAGTATTTGCAGTGTAACGGTGTGCCTCTCGACTTGGAGGCGAAACTCGGTGAGACGCAAACGCAGACAGTGATCGCACGTGAAGCCCCTGCTGAAGGTAAAAACCGTGTATATAGTACCACCTTCACCCTGGGGGGGGTCCGGGACCGGGCATCACCTGCAGGCTGAGGGCGATCTGTCGGATGTAGATCATGTTGAGATCCTCCAGGATCCGCTGCTTGTCCTCCATGTGTCCGACGCGACTGTCCCGCGTACTGGCGATTCCAGGTGGCCTTTCAGTGTCCGAGTGTCCGAGTGTGTGCGTGTGAGTGAGAGAGAGAGCGAGAGAGAGAGAGAGAGAGAGAGAGAGAGAGCAGGACCGCGGTGAGCCTCGCAGATCCGATCGCACCTCCTTCAATGAGCGCGAACGGCCCACCTTCGCTCCCCCCTCCCCTTTCCGACGCAAATATAATTAGAAAGAGCAACGTGTCGCGGAGCCCAAAACGAAACGCTTTTTTCTTTCTCTCCGGCAGAGTCGCTCGCTGCAGGTTCACTTTCGGGCTTCTTCTCCGCCCAACGGTGTGGAAGTCGGGATGTCCCTCAGTTAACTCTCACACACACACACACACACACACACACACACACACACCAGTCCAACATCCATCCACGGCGCTTTTTCTCCTTCTCCCTCCTTCTCCCGGGACTCCGAGCAAATTATAACGGTCTTTTCCGCGCGCGCTCCATTCACTCGATCGCCGCGCGCCGCCGCCGGTCCGCGCAGCCGTCGCTCGGTCAAACGAAGCGGCGCGGCTGCTCTCTCACAGCTCGAGACGGGAAATGAAGTCGCGAGACAAGGCAGCAAGAAGAAGAAGAAGAAGAAGAAGAAGAAGCAGGGAGTGAAGACGCGACGCGCCCTCCAGCATCAGAAGGTGGACCGGACGGACGCGGAGACTCGGTCCCCTCGCAGGAACTTTAGGAAAAAGGAGAAAAAATACACAGTGTGCGCTGGGAAGGGTGAATGTGAGGAACAAAGAAAGAGCCCTTCTGCACGTGAAGGGTAAAAAAAAACATTCAAACGGACGGCTGCGGCGCGAGAGGACATCGTAACCATCGTTAGAAAGAAGGTAGTGTCAGTGAAAGAAAAGCATTATCAGGGAAAGAAAATATTAGTGAGAAAAAAAAGAAATAGTATCAGTGAAAGAAAAAGAAAGTATCAGGTAAAGAAAAGAAAATATCAGGGAAAGAAAGAAAGTATGAGTGGAAACAGCCCTTCTGGAAAAGAACCCGGACCGCAGGACTCAGTGACACTGAGGAAGGACCGAGGTAAAAGAGGTAAAACAGTCAGTGGGACGAGTGAAAACAATAAATAAATACATGAGTGTCACAAATGTTCCCGCCAACTACCCTTTCCAGGTTCCTGCTCCTTCTTTACACTCCGCAGCAAATCCACGCATCGCTTTATCAAAGTCACTGTACATTTGGTGTGTGATGTAGCTGTGCCGTGTGTAGCGGAGGGGCACCTTACACATGTTGTTCCCCGAGTGATGGAGTGCGTGGCCCCGACACGCTTTTCCCTCAATAAAGTAAGAGAAAAGAACCGCTGTGACCGTCAGAGCTTGAGTCCCAATTCATCACCTGTCCCACACACACACACACACACACACACTCGCACACAGAGGCCACAGGCAGTGTGTCACCGAGTTCCGACCAAGTCCAGCTGTCACAAATGGTGTGGTATGTGCAATGCTTGCTGCCTTCTGTCTCCTCTTAGTCTCCCCGAAACTGCCTCCTCAACGTCTGTTCCATCGCAGTCACTTCATTCTCTTCCATGTGTTCCACATGTGGCTCCACGGAGGCACTGGTGTCACCGGGGTGCAGCTCGGAATGCTTAGCTTCGCTCCCAGGTCTAAATACTGCTTGGGACATCGCTGCTATATAATGAAATAATTTGCTTGTGGCCCCCTGTACAGCTGTGAGTGCCTACAATCACCGCCACGATTCACCCTTCGAGAGACGGCCCTTGGGTGTCACTGCAATGTCGGTGTCACGGTGTGTGTGCTGGGCTTTGCCACAGCATGAGTCACAGTGGGCCCTCAACAGAAGTGACCCCGTAACCCATCGCCCTTCAACACAAGGAACTATAGAGAGCAGACCTGTTCCCGCAGTGAGACACCTGTGTTGACCGCAGAGTGAGCTAACTGCATTTCAATCGGTGCGCAAGGAGGCATGTAGACACCCTGCGCGCAGCAGAGATGGACAATCAAAAAGAATGCTGTTGCAATGTGGTGGTCACACACTGGGTGTCTTCCGCATGAGAAAACGCCCTCTCGCTCTGAAACGATAAACCCTCAATTTACTCTAGACACAATGCGGGACACAGTAAAACCAGATTAACATATTCGGAGAGGGAAGGAGAGAAGTAGCATAAGTGGACTCCAGAGGGAGGCTTTTCCACATTTAAAAGCAGTCAGTTATGCATGGGGTCCCTGCGCTACATCTCCTTCAGCGAAGTGTCAGACTTCAGTGTGTGTGCCAGATGCGGGTCATCTGCTGCAATGGGTCTCGCCCTGCCAAAGAAGCCGAGTAGCCACACGGCTTCTGGGAATCATACCTGCATCTGTAGATACTTTTCCTCGTCAAATTTTCTTCTCTTTTTAACATACTTTTTTCCAAGTAAACATGTTACGCAAGGACAGAGTCTTACACTTGCGACTAATCAGAGAAGGCATAAAAAGGACATGTGTTCCATATAACCTCCACTTATGATGGTCTCTAGGGTGCCCAGCGCACTCCCACGGAACACAGCAGTGGCATGAACTTCTATCTGTTCGCCATTCCTACAATCAGTAAGGACTTTTTGATTCCTCTGACAGAAGGTCCTTGGCTGCTCCTTGTCCTCCAGCAGATGCCACAGCACTTGGGCTCCGAAAAGGCTGCCTGTTTCTGATGCGGACAGCCCCCCCCCCCAAGCCTGAAGACAGGCGCACATCTCAAATCTCCTGTCCATCAACAGCCTAGCTATCCCACCAAGGTTGTTCCAGGGCACACAGACACTGCAGGGGAGGCCAGCAGTCACACACAGATGGGGTGGAGAGAGAGAGAGAGAGAATTTGAGGAGTAAAAGACCTACACCCCACCCCACCATCACCACACCCGCCCAAAGCCAGAACAAAGACCTTTTTAGCACAATCAATAACCTCCCCAAAACAGGGTGGAATCACAAGAGATCTCTTTAACTTCACATATTGGGGGAGGTTAGTCCCAAAAAAGGGAAGATCAAAATGAGGCCCTAGGAGTGCTACTGGAGAAGCCTTATCTGAACTGAGGGAAAGGAGCTGCACTTCATGTGGCTCGGAGAATGTGTGCTATTGCACAGCACTATATATCAAAAGGGTTACGCAGGACATCTGTTTCGTCGTAAGTCATCAGTCTTGTGAAAGCAGACGGCAGTCGAGCAAAAGTCCCCCAGGGTGCGAAACAGCCTTCTGGCAAACTACGGAATAAATTGCGCTAAACTCGGGGGGGGGGGAGACGCACGTAGTTTTGTTTGTTGCCGGCAGGTGGAGGTCACATCATCGGTGTGCCGGAGGATGAGCAGCATCGAGTCATCCCTACCTGCAGCGCGATCTCAAGCAGTCAGCCACATAGGCTTGCTGACTCACTGGAAGGAGCACAAACAGAAGTGAAAGAGCGGCCGAGGGCCGACAGCCAGCCTGCGAACCACAGATACACGTAAGCGCGCGCTCCCGCCCTGCAAAGCGTGCAGGAAATCACACAGACCCCGCACATATGGGAGTACAAATGTGGTAAAACAGCCTGCAGCAAGACGGATGAGGGGGGTCATCCGAGGGCAAGCCACGGGGTCAGCCAGGACGGAGCCCACTCTGCGTCTGAGAGCCACGGAATCCGTGTCTTATATAGTTTATGCGTCTGGCACACGCTCTATTTCCGGCGCTTTGGGTTTCTCAGGCTCGCGTTCCCTGAAGTATCGCTCGCCAAAAACACACACCGTTCACAGGAACACAATGAGAACTCGCGGCGAAACGGAGCTCTAACTAAACCCCTCCGCTTTGATTGAAACATCTAGTTTCTCACATCGAAATCTTTTCACGTGCTTCCAGAAATCCTGTACTTTCAGAATCAGCAGAGTAACGACTCGTTGGGTATCGAATGGACCAAGAAATATTAGCAGTAGCACTCAGAGGACGTACGGGGGATGGGGGGAGCCGTTACACCTGCGTGATGAAGCAGTCCCGACGTGTACCCTGCTGTATCTGTGCGTGGGGTAGCACAGAAGGTCCAGGTTTTCGAAGTACCCCAGAGCCAGTGGTGGGACAAAGGCTCCCCCTGTTGGCTGAACTCTGCCATTATTTCCAGGTAAATCATCGTCGTCATCATCATCATCATCATCATCAGCAGCAGCAGCAGCCAAGGGGAACCTTTGAGAAAACGAGTTTGCTGTTCAGCTGCCTATGCAAAGTGACAAATTCTAGAAACAGAGTCCAGCGCACTTCTTGTGAGCACCCACAAATACAGGTGATTTTTAAAGAAGTAGAGAAGACGGAGGAAATCTGATGTCTTAACGCATGTGAAAAAACTTTCCCGATTTGTCGGTTAAAAAAAAATAAAAAGTACACCAGACCGCTACGGGATGACACACTTGACAACGGGTGATGGCATCTCTTGTCAGGTGGCAGCGCTTCCAGCTCAAAACATCTCGCCGGAGTCTTACACCCATGTAATACTGTGTCAAAATGGTTTTCACTGCTCCTCTATACCACTTAAAAAGATGCTGCAGTAGCTGTAACATAAGTCTATGCATAAAGATGTAAATTATCGCAGCACTGCAAGGCATAAAATCCCCCGAGATGGTCTGCACCTTGCAGGTGGCCATGATAACATGAAAGGTACTAAAGTCTGCTGAGGACTGAAAGAGGATCTCTGGGGTCTGAGCATCACATACCTCCATATTACAGGACCACGTTAATAACACCGCACACTTATCTCTTCCATACCATCAGAACTGCATGAGCTTTCATTACCTTTTCATGTTACCGAAAGGGCCTGTTAACCCAGGAACACTTGACAGAAAGAAGAAAAGAGCTCGAAGGGTGATGGAAACAAGAGCACGTGGAGAAGGGCGAGGAAAACAGAGGTGGGAAGACAGAAGAGACGAGAGGCGAGTGCACACGCAGGCGACCCGCCGAGCGCGGGGTGGATTGGGCAAATGGGTAAATGGGAAAAGGGGGAGAAACGGTGAGAGCGTCCCTTCCCCCACCACGGGGGGGCCCTGAGGCCACACTGTGCCCCAGCAACTCGACACCAGAGTCCAGCGAGATCTGGGTTTGACTGAGCGACTACAATAGCCAGGTAGCCATGGGCCCCAGAGGATGAACACATCCTTTGTCCTGCAGAGAAGGGGGTGGGGAGGTCAACAGAAAAGCCCAGTAGGTGCTGGAATGCTGGCCTCAAGCCTAATGACATTATACAGGCTTAGAGGCCTGCTGTTTACCTAGTCTAGTGCAGTATTAACATAGTAAACTGAGCTTTCTGAGCTTAATCACAGTCTTTGGAGAAGCGTGAACAGCTGGTAGTGTAGTGATTGAAGCTGCTCCGTTTGGACCCAAAGGTCACGGGTTCAAATCTTATCTCTTACTCTTGTACCCTTGAGCAAGGTACTTACCCTCAACTGCTGCTGTAAAATTACCTTGCTGCATGAACAGGTAAATAACTGTAAGTAGTTGGAGATGTTGGAGGAAAGTGTCAGTGAAAGTACAGTAGGCCAAGTGTGTGCCAGCAGTGCAAATGCATGATGCAAAGGGAGGTGTTTCTGGAACAATCCGAAACATCCTGTGCCCAATGAGCACACCCATCTACTTTCACTGAAATTGAGTTGCCTTAGACCGCCTGCGGCGCCAGGGCACGGCGGGGACTTGGCGTCATTTTAAAGGGCTGCGTGAGCAGGCGGACCGTGCCAGTCGCCGGAGCGCAAGGCTGCAGCCCTGGCATCGAGCGGCTGCTCTTGTGCGCGCAAGTGTGTGTGTGACGCGGGTATCAAGGAGCAGGAAGCGGCGAGGAGAATGCGCCACTTTGTAAAGCTGAAGCGAGCGCCATTCCGCACACCTCCCAGTGAATTGGAGGGGACGGCGGCGCGGCGCTTGAGCACATTAGCACTCCCAAAAAGTACCCTGTTTTACTAGACTCGATCAAAGCACCTCACTTAAATCGCTCTGGTAAAATATACAGCTGTGTAAACGAGCAGGGACGCAGCATCGGGGTTTCAAACGCTGCCCCAGGCAACGGGTCCCTCGCACACCGGCAGCGCACAGCGGGTGTTTCGGGTTCACAGCGACACTGTCGCACCAGTTCTCATCATTACCCAAAAATGCAGCGCTGTTCCCTGCACTACGACACAATGCAGCGCGATGTCAACAGAAATGTAAATTTTGGAGTCTGTGCAATAAACAAGGGGGCGTGGTGGTGCAGCGGGTTGGACCGGGTCCTGCTCTCCGGTGGGTCTAGGGTTCAAGTCCTGCTTGGGGTGCCTTGCGATGGACTGGTGTCCTGTCCTGGGTGTGTCCCTCTGGCCTTACTCCCTGTGTTGCCAGGTAGGCTCTGGTTCCCTGCAACCCCGCTTGGGACAAGGGGTTCAGAAAATGTGTGTGTGTGTGTGTGTGTGCAATAAATGAGTGCTACAAACAACTCTCTCTGCATGGAGTTTGGCAAATTCTGGTGAAAATATTATTAACAGACATTATCAAAGGAGCAATACTATAGCAGTAGGGCTGGTAGCATAGTGATAAGTGTTGCTCCCTTTAGACCCAAAGGTTACAGGTTCAATCTCCCGCTGGAATAACTTTGAGCAAGATATTTACCCTAAAAGTGCTGTGGTCTTTTTTTTTTTTTTAAAAAAAAAAACCTGGCTGTATAAATGGGTTTGCAGTTGCAAGTAGCTTTATGTGGGGAAGTCCCTTTGGAGGAAAGTGTTTGATGAATGTAAATGATACACATGAACCCTTACTTATGTAGATCAATGAGTTCTGGTTGTGCTGTTATGGTAATTAATACCTCATTAATAAGCACTCATACAAGTGCTAATAGGAGAAGATGTTCACACAGGGGGTGCGGTGGTGCAGTGGTGCAGCGGGTTTGGCCGGGTCCTGCTCTCTGGTGGGTCTGGGGTTCGAGTCCTGCTTGGGGTGCCTTGTGATGGACTGGCGTCCCGTCCGGGGTGTGTCCCCTCCCCTTCCAGCCCTGCGCTGCTGGGTTAGGTTCTGGCTTGCTGTGACCCCACTTGGGATAAGTGTGTGTATATTTTCACATACATGACACTAAGAAGGAACACCAACACTCGAATATGAAGACATAGTTGTAATACAAAGTAAAGAACACTTGTAAAAAAGCACAAAATAATGGGAATTTCCTGTGAAACAGTTTTGTTCAGACAAGTGATGTAAGTGCAGTACCTAGAAAGGACATACAAACACTGTAAGAGACTTCACAGTAACGTTAGGCACAAACTACCCTACAAGGGGCGGTTAGGGTGGGATTGCTGGTGTGTCTGTCAATAATGACACCTCGTGAGAACGAGCAATAACGAGTAACAGTGGACTGCAGTTGGCGAGTTTACCATGATATGTCTTTACAGCAGGAAGCAGACAGGGTGTGTTTGGGACACATGGCCAGAGGGGCTGCTCCACACTGGACATTGAAACGCTGCACTGAGGGATGAGGGAAGCACTGATCTACTGGCACATGGTCACTGACGGTGAAACACCTTACATTTACCTTTATTTAGCAGACACTTTTGTCCAAAGCGACTTCCAATGAACTCTATGTAGTGTTATCATCCAACACACCTTATTTACCGTGGTGACTTACACTGCTATATACACTACTTACACTGGGTCACTCATTCATACATCAGTGGAACACACACACTCTCTCTCTGTCACTTACACACTATGGGGGAATCTGAACAGCATGTCTTTGGAGGATGGGAGGAAACCAGAGCACCCAAAGACTTACACTGCTAGATACACTACTTACACTGGGTCACTCATCCGTACATCAGTGAAACACACTCTCTCAGTGTCACTCACACACTATGGGGGAACCTGAACAGCATGTCTTTGGACTGTGGGAGGAAACCAGGGACCCGGAAGAAACCCACGCAGACACGGGGAGAACATTCAAACTCTCTCATACCACCCAGGCGCCGTGACACAGGAGCGCTTCTCGCTCTGCCATCGTGCTGCCCAACTTTTTCTTTTCTTCACTCTTTATTGTTATCCTAACACCACTTCAGCGCCCACAAAGTCCGGAAGTTGTTCTCGTCCTTTTGAGCGGACAGAAAATCCTCAAATTGCTTTGGACTGGAAGGCCCCACTGACCTCCCATAGAGAGGGGGGGCACTGCCTCCGCAACTCCTTGGCGAGGACATGGACCTGGGTGAGTCACCGCAGTTCTGGATCAGTGTCCAAAGTGCCCGGACACACACTGTCCTCTCTCATGGCCCCCTCAGGAGTAGCCAGAGACACCAGGGACCCGTAACTGAGCTCTTTGCTTTTGCCTTTACGTGTGCGCCGTGCAATCCGCCATCGATACCATGGAGGTGGGATGCGGCTTGGAGGCTGAAAGGGACGTTTTTGAATTCCTCAACCGTGGCGCCCCCTGTGTGCGCTTGACATGCTATTGCAAGCATGAACACACTTCTGTGCTGTCCACCAAACAAGAGGTGAGGCAAGCAAAGATTGATACAGGATGCTAGCTGAGTGGTCAGTACTATTGCTGTTGGACCCAAGGGTTGTGGGTTCAAATCCCCCCTCTAGCTGTATTACTTTTGAGCATGGTACTTGCCCTACATGGCTCAGGGAAAACTACACAGCTGTATAAACAGGTAAATAATTGTAGGTACGTTAACACTGTAAATCACTTTGGAGAGAAGTACCGGGTGAATGTAACACAGTGGTTGAGAGCTTTATGTCACAGTCATAAGGTCCCAGGTTCAAATCCTTTCTGTAGCAGCATTAGTCAAGCTACTTACCCTCAATGAATACGGTAAAAATATTCCACAGGTATACAGGGGGAAACACTGTAAGCAGCTTATCACACAAAGCTAACGGTGTAAGTTACCTCGGAGAAAGGCAGTAAAAGAGTGATTCACAGGAGTTATGGGAAAATGGACCAGCTGGACTGTTCGCACCTGGCTCCTTTCGCCCACCCTCGTGTGGGACCGGACAAAAGGTTGTTGTTTAGATGGGTGTAAAACTAAAGACACAATCTCAAGGCTTCTGCCTCCGGACTAAAAAGGTCGCGGGTTCGAAGCCCACCTCCTGCTGTAATACACTGAGCGAGGAACTTACCCTGAATTGCCCCAATAGTAAAAATTACCCACATGTGTGAGGCACTGTAAGTACAGGAGTGTAACACTGTATGTTGTTTTGTACAAAAGTGTCAATATCAATACTTAGTCACCTCTTCCAGCTATCAAACATCATCACACCTTTAGTCCCAGGTCATTCAACCACACACATACGTACGCTGACTAAAGCTGCTGGTCCTAAGTGGGGTCACGGCAAGCTGGAGCCTAAGCCAGCAACACAGGGTGCAAGGCTGGGAGGGGACACACCCAGGATGGGATGCCAGTCCATCACCAGACACCCCAAGCAGGATTTGAACCCCAGACCCATGCAACAGCAGGGACCAGCTAAACCCACTGTGCCACCATGCCACCATCATTGAACTGCTTCTTCACAATACATTACAACCAAGAGTGTGTATATTTTATATATATATATATAATATATCCATATCTCTTACTCACACTCCCTTGCATTTGTATAGAACATACCTGTACATACATACAATGTCTAGTGACTGTTTTTGTATATTGGGTACTTTATATTTTTATACATTTTTCATCTTTCATTCACATATTCTATCTTGTCATCTGTCTTGTCACTGTCAGTCTTGTCTGTGCTGTGGAAGTCTCTGTCACCAAGCCAAATTCCTTGTATGTGTGAACATACTTGGCAATAAAGCTCATTCTGATTCTGATAGCACGAGCACGATGACTCACCCGGGACAGACAGAGAGTGACCGGGACACGGCGCTGCTTAAAGCACGCGCTCCTCACGCGCTCCCTCTCCCTGCTGCCCCCCCCCCCCGGGTCACCCTCTCCTCACGACCCCCGCGCAGCTCACTCGGCCAAGCGCCTAGACAAACCGGACGGACGGAGGTACCACTACCTGCGGGCTGTCCAGGAAGAGGCTGCGCGTGAAGCGCCCCCTGCGGATCTCCATGTCCAGCGCTGAGCCCCGAGCCACGGTGGCTCTCGACGTCCGCGTTCGGCACAGCATCACGCGCAAGGACTTCCTGCACATGAGGTGACAGTGCGGTCCCGTCGCGAGGCGTCCGTCGAGATGGTGTCCCTCCTCCCTGTCGCAACGCGCGGCCCCCCTTCGCTCCTCTTTCCACAAACTAGTTTGTCCGGGGAGCTTCGGCACAGCGCCTCTCCAGCAGCTCCCTCCGCTTCGGGACCCACTGGCTCTAGTGCGCCCCCTGGCGGCGAGAGGACGATGAGCGCGCTGCAGGGAAAGCGACCGCGCGTGGGACTGCTTGTCAGCCAGACCCTGGCCCAGGGCACAAGGCTGGGGGGGGGGGGGCACACCCAGGGCAGGACACCAGTCCATCACAAGGCACCCCAAGCAGAACTTAAACCCCAGATCCACCAGAGAGCAGGACCCAATCAAACCCACTGCACCCCCCTACCCCTTCATAGGGCTGGGTAATTTTACTGGAGCAATTTAAGGATAAGTATCTTACTCAAGGGTACAACAGCTAGAGGTGGGGATTGAACCTGCAAGCATTGGTCTAAAGGCAGCAGCTCTAACCAGTACAGTATCAGCTGCCCCATTTGGGACTAAAGCCCAGAGCCATGAAAGGGCCCCTCCTGCTCCACACAGGGACATACATCACACACTCTTGAGAGTGTGTGTGTGTGTGTGTAAAAATGCAAATGATACTGTTGTCAGTATTAGTCAAAGGGAGATGTTGTGAAGTCAAAGTCGTCACTTTTGCCACTGTAATAGTTTAAAATGAGAAAAACGGTGAGAACACTGAGAACCTAAGGACTGCAACCTAACAAAGAGAGAGTGAGAAACACGTGGAGTGTATTCCTTGGCAAAGGCAGAGGACGAATGTGTTAGAGGGACATGGGGGGTCGAGAGGAGAAGGAGGGGAAAAACATGGAGCCAAATAAAGGGGAGACATCTTTCCCTAAGAAACACCACGGTAACAGTTACATTTTCAGCTCCGATCAAAAGCCCGTTTTGTACTGTGGTCTAAAGTTAAAGCTGGACGGAAAACCCAAGAAAGGGGCTTCCCTCACTCGTGTGTGTGCGTGCACTTGACACGCGAGACATTCAGTGCAGGTGCAGGACACTGCTCGGCTCACGCTACTCGGCAGCAAAAAGCCAAGAAAAATGAGTGAACGAACGGAGAGGCCCTTCGGTCCACCTCGGCTCGGTGCCTTAGTCGCTCTAGCAATAGGGACTGAACCTGCGAGAAAAGTGCGGAGCTGCGTCTCAGAACTCTTTCCCACCCATTCTTCCCTGATCTCCTTTGCGCTTGATAAGCATGAACCATGTTACCTGTTTCAAAATTATACGGCACTACATATGTGCAGCTACTCGTGCGACGTACCCTGCTTTGTACTGCGGTGTGTGACAAATCGACTGCATTCAGCAATCAAGTTTCGGGTGGCATGACGAGTAGCGCCGCTGTCTCACGGTGCCTAGATGGTGCAAGAGGACATGGGTTTGATTCCTGCTCAGTCTGTGTGGAGTTTGCATGTTCTCCCTGTGTCTGCTCTGGTTTCCTCCCACACTCCAAAGACATGCTGTTGAGGTTCATGCATAGTGTATGAGTGACAGAAAGAGAGAGTGTGTGTTCTACTGATGTATGGATGAGTGACCCAGTGTAAGTAGTGTATCTAGCAGTGTAAGTCACCATGGTGAATAAGGTGTGTGGCCTAATAACACTACATAGAGTTCAGGGGAAGTCGCTTTGGAGAAAAGGCTCTGCACCCAAATCTCTCATTCTATTGGTGCGATGAGCTTTTTTACTAAGATGTCTGTGGCTTCGGAGAAAAGTGTGTGCTGCGTGAATAAAGGTAAGTGCGTATGTACCGTATGCACATATGTATGAGTGAACACTGTCAGAAAGAAGTGTGCTGACCACAGCAAAGGAGGTGCTGAAAAGAACCCCGAAAATGCGTTTGAACGACTGTTACGCGCTGTATGTTCGCCATCAAGTTTGTGCCCCACGGCTCACGAGGCTCCACGGTGCTTCCAGGTTTATGGAATTTACCACAGTTTCCTGTTTTGCTGCTGATTCAGGAACAGTCTGGAAGGGAGCTGGTGGCCTGCGGTGTGTATGTGTATGTGTGTGTGTGTGTGTGTGTCTGTGTGTGCTGCCATTCATTACTGCTTATTTCGGGGAGCTTTTCCTTTCATTTTTATCCTAAAAAACATCAGGGTTCCTGGCAATGTGGCTGTAAAAGATTCTTGCACATTGATAGCCATGGGGGTGGGGGTTGCACAGGGGTTCGAGCTGCTCTCCTCAGCTTTAAAGGCTGCAGGTTCGAATCCACCCTACTTTTGTAGTAGCTCTGAGCAAAGCGCTTTCGCTCCAGTTCTGCAGCACAGATGAGGCAGCCGCGCACGTGGGTCGGTGACGGCGAGGAATCGAACCCCCGACACTGCTTTGGGAAGGAGCGAGAGCTACAGCGATGAGCGCGCACAGCGTACGCCTGTGCTCTGCAGTACCTTCGCTCAGGCCTCCCCTCTCTGGCACCGTGTGCCTTCCTCCACACGTGCCCTCTGGGGGATGCGATCATCTGATTCCAGAGCAAGAGAAAGAGTCCTAGCGATGGAGTAGAGGTCGGCGGTCTAAGCGACATGTCAGACGTTACCGTGCTCACGCTGCTCTTCTCTCACCTTTAACCCCAGCCATGGTTTTAGACCATGTGACCGCGGTATGACCGCGACGCCAGTTCCTCCAGCCCTTGCGTTCAACGTGTAACTCGTACTTAGAAGGGAACGGTGTAATAGCGCTCAAACACAGCACCGCGGTGCAGAAGAGCAGTGGTTGGTTCAGCGGACACGTTGGACGAAGGGGCCTCCGGAGGAGCCAGTTGTGAGCAGGAGGGAAGAGAAAAGGCGAAATGCGAAGCGCTTCGCTCTTTCCACAGAAGGAAAACATTAGCGCTGCACTCGACGGAAGAAGGCGGCTCACTTTATAATAAATAGTGCCGCTTGTGGCGCATTTATAAATAGACAGAAACCTCCTTTCCATTTTGGTGCCAGTCCCTGCAGTAAAAACAAGTGCTGTGCGGAAAAGTGCGGTAAACGGGCTGCGGTGCGTGAGTTTACTACGCTTTTACTTTGTTCTCTCTCCAGAACCGACACTGTTCAGGCAGTCTGGATGCAATTACACTGAGTTTTGCTTTCAGTACCACAGTAAAAGCCAATACCCGGGTATAAACGGCGCAGCAGTGTCACCTACTGGGAGAAGGTCGGGTCGCAACGCAACTGCAAACGTCTGAATCTCCCGAAAGTCTCGCTTCAGCCGTGGCCAAAAATATCGGTACCGCAGTGCTCTTTAGTAAACAACGCATTTCATCTGGAATCTTCCCAGGGTGTGTTTTCAAGTCTGTCATGCTGACAACATTGTTCTCTTTTCAAGGTCTTATTTTATTTGCTGTAAACACAGATGTGCGCTCCACCAGGAACATTTAACATGGTCTCATCTGTCCACAGGACATTTTCTCAGAGACATTTTGCCATGTTCAGGTGTGTTTTGGCAAATCACAGTTGGGCTTTGATGTCTCTCAACAGAGTGGTCTCCCTGGCTCTTCTACCATTTCGCCTCCTTTCATTGACTTTGTCACAGATGGTGTGAATTGAAACTGTTATACCTGGTGTCTGAAAGTCATTTTGAATCTGAGTGACACTTGATAGAGATGTTTTCTCCAACATGTGAACAATCCTCTGCCACAATCTTTGATCACATTTTCTCTTGTGGACCCATCCAGGGAGGTTGGTTACAGTGCTGTGAGCCTTAAGCTTCTTGATAACATTATGCATGGTAGAAACAGGAGCAGAAAGTTCTCTGGAGATGGACGTCCAGCCTTGTGATTGTCCATACTTGGCTACCATCTTGTGTCTAACCTCCTCAAATGATCCTGTGGTTTTTTTCCTCTTCTCCATGCTCATTGTAGCACAGAGTAACACAACTGGGGAGAAAGAGTCCTATTCACTCTTATAACTGCCCGAAAGTTATTTTTTATTGCAAACACCCAACACTCACCACTTTTGTCCCCCATATACGCAACAACGTCCTGTATATTAATTTACTGTCTTGTACTCTGTTCCGTGTTGCACCATGGTCTCCAGAAAAACAACATTTCATTCCACTGTATACAAGCTACATAGAGGAATGACAATAAAAACAACTTGAACTTTTGAGTTCAGTTCCAAAATAAGGGAGAATCACCAAATTATTTCCACTTGTAGAAGGTGCCAATAATATTGTTCAGGCCATTTCAGGATTTCCTGTTGAATAAGCTAAGGTTTAGCAAATTATTCAGCTTTTTCCATTTCGTTCTACCGTTTTTTCTTTTTTTTGGCATTTCTTCTGGAAAGTGTTGCCTGAGGGCACAGTGGGTAATGCTGCCACCTCACAGCCCCTGGACTGTTCAGACAAGGTTCAATCCAGCAGTCTGTGTGCAATTTGCATGTTTACACCAAGTCTGCGTGGATTTCTTCCTACAGTTCAGGTGAACTGGACAAGTGTACCACCCCATGGTGGCCTTGCACCCAGGGATTCTGGGATAGGCTCTGGACCACCATGACAGGCATCTATCATAACCAAGTGAGTTTTCTGGGGAAAAAAAATGTGTGCACAGGTACCAATATTTTTGACCAAAACCTGTGACTGTGATGAAACCAGATCTGAGCATGAATGGCCTTTTCACTTGCTTTATTTACAAATAGAAAATGTAAGTTACATAAAAAGAGCTATATGATTTTGAAGTATCTGCTTTGCCCCTGTGATTCTTATCTTCTCAATATACGGCTCTCCCTGGGAGAGACAAAACACCTAAAACAGACAAGACACACAACATCATTTCACTTTTACTTCAGAAAATCTTTGGGGCGAAAATACAAGCAGCAGGTTTTCGTTCTTTGAAAATTAAGCAATATTATAAATAAAGGTGTGCCATCTCCTTGACCTCTTACTTACCAGGCAGAAGCTACAAGACATAAGGCCTCATTTGTGCTGGGAATGTTTTCGTGAGGCAGCCTCCTTTTGAGCTTGTTTCAGTCCCTGTTAAAAAACAGGTAAATTGTAATAGCAAGGTGGACACAATCCCAAAGATCAGTTAAATAAATATGCATAAAATGTATTCACCAAAACTAGTAACGGTCAAATAATAGAACAGACCTATTAGCTGAAACAAAAGTGACGAGGGAAAAGAACATCTGGATGTCAAGAATGAATGACAAAACCAATCAAGCAGTAGAGAAATTACACACCAGGTAATAGCCCGTGTGGTAACCGCTCATGTACCAGGCGATCAGCATGCTGCTCAAAGCTTCATCATCTTCCAGGGTATCTGGACTCATTGGAGGAGGAGGAGGAATCATCTGAATGAGACAAGTACACAGGTGCCTCAGATTTTTTTTTTATTATACTCATGTTATGTAATGGTTTGACAGTACTGTGGGGTACAGAGCTCATTTTCTTCCTTTCATTACAGTGCATCTGGATGAAAAGCAGGTTGTAAACAGAACTTCAGAGGAAGAGAGGTGGAAAAACTGATTTCTCCTTAAACTACAACAGTTCAACAAGCCTTACAGGTGGTCCATATGGAATCACTGGAGGCCAGGCAGGAAAACCAGGTGCAGGGCTGCCAAGCTTTGGCTCATTCTGGAAACAACAATGATGTTTGAATTGTTCATGTTTTAAAGTACAAGCTCTTTATACATCTGTACTATACACTGAGATACACAAGATTTTTATAGGCAAATGTAGCACCACAGGTACAATTTGGTCACCTGCACAACTGTGTTCACGAAACCACCACACCAATCAGTGTTGTTTGAAATGTCAGTAAAATAGAAGGCAAAAAAAAATAAATCTTCCAGTGACCAGTTTAGAGTTCATAATACATTCTAACTCACAGATATGGTACTCCTGATGACAGGTATATTTTAGGTTGTGCTTACCATCCTATAGCCTGGTACTTGAGGAGGAGGAGGAGGAACATTAGGGAAGCCAGGGCTCCACGTGGAGGGCCCAGATGAGTCTCTATGTCTTGGTTTAGACCTGTGCTGGTGGCTTGACAGAGGCTGGACAGATGATTTGTCACTTTCATCAGTAGAAAAGTGGCCCTCTTTCTGCTAAAATGTTTACAATATAAGTTTACACATACTTCAGAAAATAAAAACTTGTTCATAGCAATATGATGTGACAAATGCAACACTTCACCTGAGAGACATCTTGGGTTTCAGCATCCTCTTCATAACTCTCAGAGAGAAGGTCTGCTAGGTTCTGCTCTTCCTCATTCCCATAATCAGCGTAGACGACCATGCAAGTCCCCTTCTCGTGGTCTATCGAGGAGACGGTGGCCGAGTACAAGTTACCGTCTTCAGACCAGAAGGCCCAGCAGGCATCCCCAACTTTCCACTGCGAGGTGACAAATGTAACAGACTCAAGGTTGACAATGATCATCAAATTTTGTACTTAAAAATTACACTGCAAACTGAGTGCAAAGGTCAGCACCAGGTGGTCATACGTCACCTGTTTGTCAGGTAGGGCATTACTCTTCTTCCTGCTTCTGTTCTTTTTGTTGTTTTTCCGTTTCTTTCCAGGTTTGTCTTCTTTGACGGTTGCTGGGGTCTCCTCTCCTTTTAATGCATTCTAGCAGTAGATTTACATCCACGCAGATGTTACGGAACAACTCACGGTTGCAGAAGGCAAACGGCAAAAGATAAAACGGAACTGCTGTCCAGCAATCATGAAGGACTGTCAAAAGGGGGGTGCCTGTACACCGCATTAGTGCGACTATTATTATTACAGCACTTGGAGTTATCAGCACGGATTCATCATGGTTAACAAACACAAGTGGAGATTTACAGCATCATGTTACATGTATTGGCACTACAGATCAAGTGCCAGTTGTTCCCAAAACTAGGGATTAATCACCTTAAATGATGCAACGGCCTTGTCGTAGGCCTTTATGAGAGCCGTGTCATCCCATATGTCGGAGTCTTCACTCTGGGGGACAGAGGGGACAGCGGATCAGGAGGACAGCTTCTGCAGTTACTCGAGATGTTAGCAAATCCAAATGGGAACAAGAAGCTGCACTCGGACAGCAGTCCTGCGTCTCTTCCTGAAACTCGCTTTCCTTAGTTCACGTGGGCTGGGGGACCGAGGGAGGCTTCAGAGGAAAAAGCATCCGTTGAACAAGCAGATCATGCCGCACAGGGTTACAGTTACTGAATAGTTCAGCTCTCTCTGCTGCTCTACTTACTGTTACTCTGCGCTTTCCTCCAACGCGACGTAATCTATTGCAGCAGGCCAAATAAAAGAGTGATTTGACACCAGACGAATATTGTGAGAGAAATAAATGTTCTGTAAGGAAGTTACGCACACAGGCCTGGACTTACGTTACGTAAAGCTTTTAGTTTAATTAACATAATTAAACACATACTTTTAAAAAATATATATATCTTCTTACACGTGGTTTTATAACAAATCACCAACCTGTCCGCCGCCTCGGCAGAAAAGAACTTCTTTATACCCATTTGCCATGAGGGGTAGAGGGGGGAAAAAAAGTGTTTTTTTTTTTTTTTCCTTCTTCTTCACGGGAAAGTGCTAAACACAATGTAGCAGCGCGCGCAGGCGGTCGCACAGCCAGTGACGCGACCTCTATAATGTGTGACGTGTGAAACTGCGACGAACCATCCGGGCGTGCGCGTCACTTCGCTTCGCTTCGCTTCGCTGCTTGGCAACGGCGGTTTCGCGGAAGCGTCGTTCGGCTTTTCAGCGGGTTCGGCTGTTCGCTGTCGGTCGTCGAACATGACGGAGGACGGAGCGGCCGCCGAGGTGGTCTTGGTAACGTCCGGAGATGAGAAGCACCCGCCGGAGAACATAACGGACAGGTAAAGCCTGGGCTAGCTGGCGAAAATGGTTGCAGTGCTGTTAGTTTTACATTTACATGTAACATTTAGCAGCAGCTTTCTCCAAAAGCGACGTACATCTCAGCAAAACGTACAAGTGTATGCAAAAGAGACACCTGCAGACATGTGATGTGACTCAAGTAAACCTAGATTTGTTACCTACCACTTGCTGCACCGAGGTTCGTCGTTCAAGCAGGTGCATAACAGGATAGACAAATCCTGATACCCTCCCACCATTTTTTTTTTAAAAAAAATATATTAAGATACACAAACAATACAATGCCGGAGTAGCGGCTGAATAAGGCTTATAATCTGGGGATGATCATGAAGTTATGGTGCATGAACATTTTTACACCAAACATGAGCTGGAGAGGTCTTCGGTGAAGTGAGTCTGGAAAAGGTGAGTTTCCAGACCCTTCTTGAATGTAGGGAGTTTCTGCAGTTCTGAGTGGGGGGGTCATTCCACCACAATGGAGCCAGAACCGAGAACCTCCGTGCTTTAATTTTCATGTGTGGGACCACCAAGCGGGCAGATGTGGAAGAGTGTAGCCATCTGGTTGGGGTGTAGCAGTTGATCAAGACCTGTAAATAGCTGCATTTGTAGACAATAACCAGGGTCTTGAATTTGATTCGGGAGGAAGCCAGTGCAGAGAAATGAGAAGAGGAGATACGTGGGAACGCAAATCAAACACAACTCGTGCAGCAGCATTTTGTAGAAGCTGCAGAGGTTTGATGGCAGTAGCAGGAAGGCCACACAGGAGAGAACTGCAGTAGTCCAGATGGGAAGTCACTATGGCCTGGACAAGTAGTTGTGCAGAGTCAGTTGTGAGGTAGGGACAGATCCTACAAACATTATGCAGGATGTATCTGCAGGACCGGGTTGTGGCTTTGATGTGCTGAGAGAAAGTCAGACTCGTGTCAATTGTTACTCCCAGACTCTTAGCCAAGGAGGTAGGTGAGGTGAGTGAGCTGACCAGTTTGATCGAAAGACGTGACAGGGGGACAGGCCAGCTGGGAGGTGAAGAATCTCTGTTTTGGAGAGGTTGAGTTGGAGGTGGTGATCAGACATCTATGAAGAGATGTCCGACACACCAGGTGGAAAGGAGAGGAAGAGCTGGGTATCATTAGCATAGCAGTGGTATTTGAATCCATGGGGGGCTATGACCGGACCGAGGGAGGAGGTGTAGATCAAGAAAAGAAGAGGACCCAATACCGAGCCCTGCGGAACACCAGTTGAGAAAGGCAGAGGAGAAGGTAAAAAAAGAGCTTCTCTTGCAGAAAGATGGAGACCTTCTGGATGTCCACGGGCATGTTTCCACAGGAGTTCATCATCCGTCTGAGCAGCGCCGTCAAGATCTCCCTCATAACTGTGCACAGCTACAACGGTACGACTCACACTCGCTTCTGCTTTAAACTGCTAAACCAAGAGCTGCGCACTACTTTAAACATAATGTATGCATGTTTTATATCAAGTGCAGTGCTGTTGTGCACACCGTGCTTGCGCTGGCTGGCCACTGGCCAGGGTGCGCGTGGTGCTGCCGTTGAGTAGTAGCGCTGCACATGGTTACTGTGACAAACACTGCTGCTGGACCACGTGACTTGCACTTGAGCACCAGGACATGTCTCGAACCTTGTTTGCTCTCTGTTGCTAAAATGAATACATGTAAGTGTACAGTAGCTAGACATATGCTCTACACATCATATTCATGTGCCCACTTCTTTATGGGGAACGAATGAGTGAATAATGGAGCGGAGTGGTTCTCCACATGACCTTGTTGCCATAACGAATCATTCTCTCTATGGCTGTGGCCTTTCCTCATTGACCCCTTTTCTCCATTCAGTGAGGGATCTTAAAATCGAGAAAACCACTTCAAACGACATCACAGAGTTTGAGCCTCTCGCAGAAAAGGGTGAGTGTGAACTGTCCGAACTATCAAGCGATGTAAAAGAACAGATTTTAAGTCTTTTTCAGAGACGTGGTGGTTGGCCCGGTTGTATTTTCAGTTGGGCCAACATGTAGCACCTATTAGGTGCTTAGTCTGAACTGAGAGAGTAAGAATACCCTGGTGTATAAATGGGTAAATCACAGTAAAGTTGATCCTCTAAAATTGATCCTTTGGACAAAGATAGATAATGAATAAAATTGGAGCTGCCAGGTATTGATTTTAAGTTTGACTCCTGTTCCCAGGCCCTTCTGGGACTTGCACTCAGATCACTTCCATCAGTAAATGCACGGCATGGTAAAATATGAACATATAATGTCAACAATTTTACTTTGTATTTTTATCTTGTAGAATTTGAATGTACAGAAGGCCATCTTCAAACAAATGATTTTTCTGTAAGTAAAGCACTTTTAGACCTAGGTGATTTATGCTATTTGTGTAGATACTGCGATAATTGTATTAAATTTCTTTTGCAGTTCAATGCCACGACCGCAACACGCTTGCGGTTCATCATTACATCAGGATACGATCATTTTATTTCAGTGCACAACGTGACTGTTGATGGAAAGTATGAATAATGTTCGTTTTTTTAATGGGCAATTAACCATTTTTAATTGTAAAAAAAATCAAAAATACATGTAAACACTTATCAGGTGCTGAAAAAAGGTTAAGGGATTTTTTTTTTTTTTTTTTATAACCACAGAAATCATAAATTTCAAACATTTGGCAGAATTCCTCCCTCCATCACATTTACAGCCCCAGAAGACATTTACCTCAATGTCTGACATTTCATTTAGTTGCATTAGTTCATTTTGTCATTTGATTTAGCTATAAATCTTCATACAGCCTTAAATTAAGGTTTGATATTTTACTGCAAAATGTAAATTTACTTTTGCTTTACATGGTATAATTTGTTAGTAATTTTGCTTTTCTACATAGTAGCTTTCATGATTTTCCCAAAAAAGCAGTTGTATTAAATAAAATATATTTAGAAGAAATTTTTATAAATAATATACTACATAGTGGTGGTTTATCTTCTTGAAATTGGAAGTGTTCTAGTTCTGTGCCTCTTATCAAGTGCCACAGAGCCTTTCATGCTTAATTTAAAAACAAGGTACTGTATTTTTCTTGATCCTGAACATAAGACCCACTGAGCCAAACCATAAAGTCCTTTATTTTTTCATAATTAACATAATTTGCTTTTAAACATAAGGACAGACATCTTTGAATTAGCAAATCAAAATCCTAACAGTTAAATGCAGAGGGAATGAGGGGGAATTACCACAGGATCTCAGTAACTCACTGATTTAATAAGACCTTTGTCTAAAGTGACTTACAATTTCAGTTTTATATACTGCTATTTACAAATATTTACCCATTAATGCAGCAGGCCAAGTTTTCTGGAGCTGCTGCAGTACTCAGTGGCAGGAACAAAGGTTCAAAACATGGGTCCTTTGAGTGCAAGGTGATGGCTTTAACTACCTACGCTACCTGCTCCCGCTTGCCAAGGTGGAGAAGCAACCCAAAAGCCCTCTGCAGAATTACATCCTGAACACTCCAAAGTGGGTTTTTGTCACCGGAGCATTAAGTGCAGCGCCAAGACTGAGTCCCAACACAAGTCTCGTGTCAGCTGGGTCGATGATCCCATCATCCCAGAGTCTGCAGACAAGTGGAGCCAGGAAGGAAATGGCACACGTAATGCTCAATTTAACAGCGAGACATCATCATACCCTCCAGCCAGGCAAATCATATATGTTTGCTGGAGGCCATATTGTGTATGAAGGAGTTTTTGATGTGGTATGTGCTGCACTGAGACACTCAAGTGATTGTGAAGTTTTACACCATGTGCTATACAATGAGTAGAAATAAACAGAACACTGCTTTGTAGAGCATAGTCTTGCACTTTCTTCTGGATATTAAAAGTCACAACTTTTCATAAAAGATGTACTTTTCACTCAAGAAAAGTAAAAATAGTTAAGTCATCATTTCATTTACATTTATTTAGCAGACAATTTTCTCCAAAGCAACTTCCAGTTAACTCTATGTAGTGTTATCAACTCACACACCTTATTCTCCAAGGTGACTTACACTACTAGATACACTACTTACAATGGGTCACTCATCCATACATCAGTGAAACACACTCTCTCAGTGTCACTCACACACTATGGGTGAACCTGAACACCATGTCTTTGGACTGTGGGAGGAAACCCACGCAGACACGGGGAGAACATACAAACTCCACACATACTGAGCGGGGATCGAACCCAAGTTCTCTCGCACCACCTAGGCGCTGAGACAACAGCACTACTTGCTGCGCCACCGTGCTGCCCAGTTCTCAAAATGTATTTAAAGCACCAATAAATAAAGTACTAAAATATGTTAATCTTCTGAGAGACCCACAGAGAAGTGTAAGTTACCTGGCACTGGAGTAATATGGACTTCCTTCTTCTTCAAACCGCTTCACTATGGGTTCCTTCATTGCTGCTTCCTGCTCAGCTGTAAACTGTCATAACACAGAACTGTGGTCCATTTCTAGCTTATAGGATCTTGTATACCCTGAAACATTGGTGTATATAAAACTACATTATCTGTCTAACTGGAGCTCAGTGAAAGTGCAGCTACAGTCTGCAGATACTTACTTCTTTTCCCTCTCGTGCTCTCTGGTCCTTTGTGATGGTGGCTAGAACGGTGGCAGCCTGCTCCCCACCCATCACAGAGATCCGAGCGTTGGGCCACATGTACAAGAACCTAGGGCTGTATACAGGAAACGTGGTATAAGACCCTTGTCTAAGGTAAGCTTGCAACACCATTAAAAACAACAGGGTACACAGGTCCTTTTCAAACTGGAACACCTAATGTATTTTCACTGTAAAATAAGACCAAGTTTTTGTTCCATTTACCTGTAGGCCCTGCCACACATGCCATAGTTGCCAGCACCGTACGACCCTCCAATAATTACTGTGATTTTGGGTACACTGGCGCAGGCCACTGCTGTCACCATCTTGGCTCCATCCTTAGCTATTCCCCCAGCCTCATACTCTCTACCAACCATGAAACCTAAACAAGACAAAACAAACGTAAGTTAACAGAGCTTGCAGATTCCGCAAAATGCAGAATAAAACATAGTGATTTATGTTAAATATGGACAACAAGAACTGATTTATCAATTTCAAAGTTTCCAACAAAATTCATATAGTACTTACCAGTAATATTCTGGAGGAAAATCAGTGGAATATTTCTTTGGCAGCACAATTCAATGAAATGGGTTCCCTGGGGGGGGGGAATTACATAAAAATATTGTAATTCATGTCACTTCCTTAATGAGCAACACACTGTACATACAGTTAAAATATTCAATAAATTTACTTCATAAATAAGTTGCCAATGTAATACTGCAACTTACTCTGTAGTCACAGCCAGGGGAAGTATTCTTCTAATGTTATTTCTACACAGTATGTGACTACTGACAGAGGAAGTCTGAACACAGATAATACTGGAAAGATTAAAGAGTTTAAGGAAAAGTAAGTTCATGTACAAGACTGGAATGAAAAGCAAAGCAATGTTTCAAATACAAACTTTCTTTGCAGATTCTGAAAAGAGAACTCCATTGTTTCCAATGATTCCCACAGGGTAACCAAATATTCTTGAGAAGCCTGGTCACAAAAACAAAGAATTGCAAGCTGTGATGGTTTGGCACGTGCACTGCGTCCAGGAAAATTCACAGCAGAGTACATCGTGACAAGGATGTAGGATTGGTGTTTTTCAGTACCTGTAACAAGAGTATCTCCATAGAACGCTTTGAACTCATCAAATTTGCTTCCATCCACTATTCTTGCAATAACCTGGAATTAAGCATGCCTCTGTGTATTAACTATTGACATCTAACCATGACGGAATTACGGAAAATGGAAGTTGAACAACACGAATCAGTAGGTCTGGGGTTATTTTAGAATAATAAACAAAACAAACATGAATACATACCTCTCGAATATCAAAGTTTCTTTTTAAATTGTCCCCAACGATGCCGTAGAGCTCATCAGCTGGGAAAAGGGGAGCTTCAGGGGGCTCCACTGTGACCTGAAAGGACATGAAATTGAGTCTAGAAACAGAATGTTCTGCATCAGAGTGCTTTTACTAACAATTAAATCTCCATATGAAAAGATCCATCACACTGCTCAAGAAAAAGGTGTATTTCTAAGTACAGATGAATGGGAAAACTGGACTTACTTAAAACATCCTGCAGAGAGAAAAACACAATACAGGAACTGGTGTGTGAACAGAAAGGTGGTGGTGTTTGTGTGTCTTTATTCTGCCCCACAGCTATACATAAATTTATGCTGCTGTCTGAGCAGTCAAAGAGATGCTGATGTATTAGAAAGGATCACACCACATATCCTTCCACAGCTTTCA
The DNA here is from genome assembly GCF_900964775.1 of Scleropages formosus. Classification (NCBI taxonomy): domain Eukaryota; kingdom Metazoa; phylum Chordata; class Actinopteri; order Osteoglossiformes; family Osteoglossidae; genus Scleropages; species Scleropages formosus. Next base: position 6,390,632 of record NC_041822.1, read on the forward strand.
CATTAAAATAAGGACAGCTGATTCAGTACAAGATCTTCAGACAAGTGACCAAACCATGGGATTTCACAATACCTTTCAAACTACTTTTTCTTGTACTGCATCCAACCTAAAATGCTGCGTACTTACATCCATTTTTTTCATATAGTTGAGGTTTCGTACAGCTTTTCGAGCCAAATGGAGAGCATGATTGTCATCCAAGGCATAATGGTCAGTGACACCAGACTTCCTAAGGATCAAAAAAAAACACTGAAATCACAAACCTTTGCCTCCATTTTAAACAGTCAAAGCTGTGACAACAGCTACTTTCAAATTAAAAATTGTTCATACAGTATTCAGTTTCTTCTTTTTACATCTGTCATTCACTTATACTGTTTAAACAGGCTAAGCCACATCTGTGTGCTGGTACAAAGTATGTTTGTACAAAGTTACTTGTTTAATACTTTACTTTGTGGGTTTAAAATCAGCTTCACAAATTTATGACTGTATGGTTTTGTTTCTAAGATACTGAGGGTGTAAAGAGTTTGCAGATTTTTAAGAACAGAACTGTGTTTCACAAGCCTTTCAATGTATATGAAACATTGAAGCATATCTTAAACCTGCAGTGAAGGTCAGCACCTCCCAGGTCTTCAGCAGATACCTCCTCACCAGTAGCTGCTTTTACCTTTCAAGACAAAGAAACAAGATTGTTTTTCTACACCGATTTTATATGTTTACTCTTTCAAAGCATAAAAGACACAGGAAAAAACAATACTTAAATATGATGCCAGAAAGCAATACAACATGGAGCTCAGCAGAGCATAAACATCTAAATAATGTAATACACTGAAATGAATCAATCTTTTTTTAACAGTCTCAAAAGATCACACTGGGAAACACATTTTTGATATTGAGCCAGTTATTGGCACAGGAAAAAAATTATTGCCCATGAGTACTCCATTGATCACAGGAAAAAATAATTAAAAATTACTGTAATATCTACCACCACCACCACAAAAACCACACAGAGAATAGTGTGATGCACTGTGGCACACTACAGCAAATACCACCAACCAAAGGAGGCCCTCCAAGAAAAATGGTTCCTTGTTTTCGCACAATGACGCTTTCATCTGCCATGGCAGGGACATAGGCACCCCCAGCTGTACAGGAACCCATCACCACTGCTATCTGCAATACAAAGCACAAACGGAGGAGCTATATGTTGCCTTCTATTACCATCTCTAATAAAAGAATGGGAAAGGTGAAATCTGTGCCAACCTGTCCATGTGTACCTGCGCTAAGCCTTCAGAAGACAGGCGAGCTTGATTGTAGAAGATGCGTCCAAAGTGATCGCGGTCAGGAAACACATCTGCCTGTCTGGGCAAGTTGGCCCCACCAGAATCGACTGTCGATTTACAGTGTAAACAAGAAGCCAAAAAAAGAAACTTTATTATGGTCACCATTATTTATGAACAAAACATTCACATAATGAATATTAATAGAGCCTCAGTAAGTTCAAGGTCCCTGATGACACTCACCCAAGTATATGCATGGTAGGTGATTTTGCTGAGCTATTTCTTGGGCCCTGAGGTGCTTTTTGACTGTAATCGGATAATAGGTGCCTCCTTTGACAGTGGCATCATTAGCCACTATAACACACTCTACCCTGAAATGAGACCCAAGTGCATATTATTATGGAATGCATTTGTACAGTATCCACTACAAACAGCATTAACTAAAGACAGAATACTTTTTAATCACAAAAAAAGTTAAACTTAAAATACCATGAATTACCAATTACTATAAATTCCCTACTAGGTGAATTAAATAAAATCCTTGAATCTTTCACAAAGCAGGCAAAGCTAAATAATTGACTACAGAGAAAAATATCAAAACGTTATTTTAAACACATCCTAGAATGAGTACTTCTGATAACTATTTTAAAATGACTCATGCTTTTTCCCCCCCAATACAAGAAGCATTTTTCAAGGAATCAGCAAAGATTCAGTGAAAACTTAACATTCTTGTGTTTGTAATTAAATTACTAACCTATACTGACTGACATCTTGGGCTGGATTACAATGTTTTACATGATTACAATCAACTTCACAATGACTGAAGCATTGATACAGCAGGTTATGCTTACACTACCAATTCAGGGTAAGCACCATGATCGAGGGCACTGGAGCAGAACTGTGATTCAAACCTGCAAACCTTAAGAACTAAAGACAACAGCCCTAACCACAACACTACCTACTGCTCCACATATGACTCACCTAACTAAAGAGGTAGTGTAGTGGTTGTTGTGCTCTTAAATTCTTAAGCCTTTCAGGTCAGACTCTCACCAACTAAACTCACTGATGGAACTAGAGCAGCTGTTAGAGCCACCGTCTTTGTACTCGAAGGACCCAGGATTGAATCCTACCTCCTGCTGTGGCATCCTTGACACTCACCCTAAATTGTTCCAGGAAAAAAAAAAAAAACACTGCCCAGCTGTATAAACGGGTAAAAGCACCGTAAATAGCTTTGCATAAAAGCATCAGCTAAGTGAACAAACGTGAAGACTTGCCCTGAAACTCTACCGATCCCTGTGATGATGCCCCCAGCTGGAACCTCCTCTTTCCCATACAGCTGATATGCAGCAAACTGAGAGAACTCCAGGAAAGGGGAGCTGTGCCGGAGAAATGCATATTTGCAAAAACATTAAAACAGAACACAATCTATGACACCAATAAGACTGGAATCAGATGCGATGAATGCAGACAGATGAAGGCCAGCAGCAATCTTGCGTGGCTCGCTATGGACAATCGTACCCTGGGTCAAGGAGCCTGTCAATGCGCTCGCGGGGCAGCAGCTTTCCTCGGGATGTGTGCAGGTTTCTGGCCTTCTCTCCGCCACCTAAGGTCATCAGTGATCATTAAAAAGACAAAAGACACACACACACACACACACACACACACACACACACACACAATGCAGCGCTGGGGCTCTTGCCAAGGAACCTCAAGGTGACATGTGCAGCATACAATCTACTGGGCCCTCATGTCAATCCCTGCAGGTGAGCTGGTTTATTATGAACAGAAGAGATTAACCCTTTACAGAGCCACTCCTGCAATGTAGCATAATGTTTATATGTATATCAAAAAAAACTACTAGGAAGGTGATTAGGAATCAGCGATTTTCTGGTGAAGTTTTACGCAGCTACTTGTGTGATGAACATTGGTGCACATGGACGGTGGAAATAAACTGACTGTACTTAAGAATCACAGTCTGCATCTAGTGTCTCTTTCTGCTAATGCAATGGACACATTGTATTTTCTATGAGATGTACGTCGCTTGGAGGAAAAGTGTCTGCTAAATGAATACATGTCAGCGTAAGAGGAAAAAGAGAGAACACGTTCAATAAGGACTCCAGTCATTCTCACCGAGTTTGATTTGTTCTGCTTTTGTCTTCAGTTCCTGGACGAGTTGTTGCATTCGCTCATAGTTTTCCTGCAATGACACACAAAGTCTTTGACAAACTAGTGACCTCCAGTCTCACCTCCCAACTTGCGGACATAACATAAGACACCTATGTCAGTCTGTTGCCGTCAAAACACAGCAACTGCAGTGGAAAAACTGATGTTTACCTGAGCAACGCAAATTTGTTCTGTTGCATGATTACCTAACTATATTTCACGACATTTCTGCTGAGAAATAACCGGCACAGTAAGTCACCAGGTGAATGACAATTGTCGCATGTATGAAATTACTATTAGCTGCACCAATCAAAACTACAACCCGCTACTAAGACCACTTTCACGGTTACTCGCGTTGACGAGACTCCGGGGCTCCTCCGCGGCCTACCAGACAGCTTGTCGGGTAACGAAAACGCTCAACCGAACCTACTTTTCGCGGGTGGCAAAACGGAACGTGGTGCCCTACGGTCAATCGACTCCCGCGGCTACCCGTATTCACGACAGCCCGAGGCTCCTCCGCGGCCTACCTGATAAAGAGCCGACTGCGGGTCGGGCGGCGAGCCGAGTGTCGCTACTTTATCGCCGTGGTAGAATCGACCGCACGATCCAGACACGCAGCGAAGCAAACGTAGCGAAGGTCGGAGACTTTGCAAAATCATCCTTATCCGTTAAAGTAAAATGTAACGAGAAAAATGGAGGGAGTCTGTGTGTAGGAGCGTGTCCGTCCACCGTGGAGGGCGGAGAGGAAGGAGTTAACTGCGTTCACACTGAACGTGGCGCCGGGTCCCACGAGCCGCCCATTGGCGCCAGGGGCTGCGCCTCAACGCCGTGTACGGTGTTTTGTTCTGAAAGTGTTCCCTTGATTTAATAAAATAAAATTAAAAATCATATGTTATTTACCCATTTGGGTAATTTTTACCTGAACAATAATAGTGCTTGAGTCAAGGCTACTACAGCCAAGGGGTGGGGGATTAAACCTGTGACCTTCAGGAAAAGGCAGCAGCTCTAACCACCAGTTGCCCAAATAACTACTACTCAAGTACTTGTACCACGTTTCTTGGGTTCAAATTTTGTTTTTTAAGGTCAGCTCTGGGGTTTCAAAATGCAACAGCAAGGAGGAGCTGGAAAAGCGTCTTGTACTTCATACAGCGGCCTGTTGCTTTCCTCTCGGACCCAGGTTTGAAACCCAACTCCTGCTGGGCCTGCACCCTTGAGAAATGTACTGGTAAAAACTATCCTGCCAAAGAAGAGGGTAAATCATTTTATGAAGCTGTGTGCGCAGATATCGGGTCAAAATACTACTCAGCTGTCAGGTTTCTTTGATTCACACAAGCCACATCTTTCTGCCAGATGTTTTAATCCGGTAAAGCATTTGTACTATGTCTATGCTATCTGTATTATAGGCTACTATGGCTTTCCTCTAAAATTGGGAAAATATGTTGACAGTGTTTAAAAAGTGCCCTTTGGTTGAGTTCAGTTTCCATCCCCTTGTCCTGGTGAGGACTGAGGTGAAAGCAGGCTGAGAAGGTAGGTCCAAACCTTCCTCTTCCCACCAGTGGTCCAAGCACTTCCAAGCCAGCCAAGAGTTATACTCTCTCCGTCATGTCTTCGGTCTGCCCTTGGGTTGCCTCCAAGTAGGACGTGCCTGGTAAAACTCTGGTGAGAGTCGACTAGGGGCGTTCTTACAACATATCAGTATCAGCACGGGTTTTATTCTCCGAATCACCTCGGCTGGATCCTCTCAGTCCGTACGAGTGACCGATATGTGATCATTAACAAGTGTATTGATCAAGGTGGGATGGAACTCTCATTCTTGGACCCTAAACTCTGCTCTTCTTAAACAGAGAAATGTTACCCGTTTACTGTATGGATTTAGCATGCGTGATATGATATTCTGTTGGCTATGGGACTGTCAGTGCAGTGTTTAGGGACAATCGCTTGCAATCCAAGACTGCTGGTTTGAATCCCTCTCCTGCTACATTGCTTTTAAACTGCTTTTTTTTGCAGTGGTGCATACTGGCACCTCTAAAAAGTAAAAGATGTTGATATAGTTTTTAATTGCTATGTGTACTGGCAACAGCATCAACTAGGTGATAACTTTTTTTTTTTTCATAAACTTAATCTGAGGTCATGGATTTTCACTCTATAGATCTGTTTGACAACTCCTCTGGCAGTCGGCAATGACCAGCGAGATCCACAGAAGTTATCCAACATTGATGTGGTGGTGCTGATGGTTTGCTAGAAGTGACTGACTGAGAGCTGACAATGGCCAGTGAAATCAGTTGTACTTAAGTATAGTTTCCAAAAACTATTCAGAAAGGTACAATTTCACAGAAATTTACTTGGAAGTAAATGTAGCTCAGTACATTTCCATCACTCACACACATACACACACACACAGAAACCGCTTGTCCTAAATGGTGTTGCAGTGAGCTGGGGCCTAACCTGGCAACACAGGGTGTAGGGCTGGAGGGGACACACCCAGGGCAAGACGCCACTCTGTCGCAGGGCACCCCAAGCGAGACTTGAACCCCAGGCCCACTAGAGAGCAGGCATAGGCGAAACCCGCTGCACCACCACACCCCCCATTTACATTACATTAACATTTATTTACTTAGCAGACACTTTTCTTCAAAGTAATTTGCAATGAACTTTATGTAGTATTATCAGCCCATATACCCACCTGTGGTGGAAAAATGATCCAAAATGTAGCATAGAAGTCACTCTCTACCCATTTACACATACACAGAGCTGTTGAAGAGATGGGCTTCTAAATTAAAGGTCTTTTGCTTGAGTGCCACTCCTGCTGTAATAATATTGATGAAAATGCTCACACTGAATTGATACTGTAAAAATATCCTGACGCTTTAATAGGTAAATCGTTATAAAGCTAAATGCACGGTTAACATTTACTCCATATGAAGTCAGGTCATGCTTGTCAGATGTACATAGCACAAATATCAATCCCACTGGCTCGTGTATGTGCATTAGAAACAATATCAGAAGATCAGTAAGTCATAAGCATAACTGCTTTTTATTTTACTGTCATGATTGCACACATTGTTCTGTGGAAGTGTTTTACACATCATTACATTAGCACACAGAGTTGGGACATGATCATCTGTACCCTGTTCAAGCTTCCTTTACATATTTTTGCACAAACGGTATACTCAAGGAATATGTAAAATAGGAAAAAATGGAAAAAAGATGAAATTGTAACACCTCTTTTAATTTAAGGCCAAGCACAACATAGACAGTTTGTACTGCAGTTCCTTGATTTTTCCTGACTAATTTGTTAGTTTTGTAGTAACTGTCATTGCACTACAAATCACTCATAGCAGCTCATTAGATAATTCAAATTAGTAAAACAAAATTTCTTTTCCAAACTGAAAATTGCTAAACACAAAATCTTCTGAAGCAGACTCCTGTAAAATCAATAACTTAAGGATAAAAACACTAATACTGAAGTTCAATTGTATGTAGTGCAGGCCTGAAAATAAAATATAATTTCAGGATTTTGTATTTCACATAACATTGACATTTTACATCAGGATAAGACATTTCAATGCATGTAAACAGACTCCAGCATTCAAACTTAAGAAATGAAGTGATGTCAGTGAGTCAAAACACTCTTCACTCAAAGCAAGAAAATAGCAAAAGGGGGGGGGGGGGGGGGACACTTTTCCCCTCAAAAAGTATAAGCTTTTCAAGGAGTATCAAGGAATACTGTGGTTACAAAACAAGCAGCACCTTGCCTGAGGTAAAGAGGTACAGTACCCTGAGCAATCTGTTACTTCCCAACAGCATTGCATGTTCTACTACTACAACATTCTCTTCTTTGGACTTCAAGTTCTTAAGACAAATTAAGAACACTTCAGACAATTGAGGCAAAAATTAAGGCAAAAAAAGTCAAGTTCAAAAATACTGTTTCAATGATTAAATGACATAGTGGAATATAATGGAATAAAATGTGTAAAATAAATAGATATTTGAGAGCCAATTAATCTTATTTTTGAGATTGCTAGTAATTAAAAACAAAGGTTTAACAAAGTTATAACATATGGGACATATCCCCCACTGTCTTTTTATTACTCTTAATTTTTTTTATTGCACTGAAGAAATACTATGCCATTAATCAGATTCATGCTTGAGGTATGACTATTATGATAAAGAGGAATGGTGCATTTTCCCCTGAATAATGTGTAGTCAGTTAAATATATCCAATACTGTTTTCTCAGTAACAGAAGAGTATACTTTAAGTCCAAAAGCCTAACTGGAATGGGGAAAAAATCATGCTTGTAGCTTATTGTATTCACATTACCTTCCTATAAGGAAATCAAAATTCTTCTCAAAATGAGCTCAATACAGCACAATTTTTTTTTTTTTTTTTAAGTTCCTGAATATGTTTTGTCTTAGTCACTCAACATCACATTCCCATTCAATAAATATTTGCACTTTTATGCATCTTCCACAAAAAAAATACTGGTTGCAAAATTATTATAGATCATTAAAAAATAAAGATCTGCATATGAGTGGAATGACATAATTGTGTTTGTACAGTGAATAGAAGTACACAACAGGGAGCTTTTAAGAGACATTATCAAGCCTACTGCTTGCCTGGATTTTTAGAAGTAAAGCTGAAGGACAAATTTATAAGTCATTTTGAACAAATGCATGATTAGTGCAGACAAAGTATTGTGCTACAGAAAGATGATTGTGGGGTCAAAAAGACAGAGCTTGACACCATGCATCTTGGCAGACTTGATGACACTTGAAATTGATGTACTGAAACTTCATTTCTCTGCTGTCAAGAGTGGGTCCTCCACCTCTGTGAAGATATCACCGAAGAAGAATTCAGACACATTTGAGGGCTCTTCGTCAGTACCTGTAGTTCTGACACAGAGTAATTCGCTTTGTCCAGGGTCTGAACTTGATGGTACCTACAACAAAATTAATTGTTACAGCATAGCAGCAATGATGATTCAACACAAAAATTTTCCATGGAGTTGTGTATAGATATGTAGGGTCACCTCTGCAGAATTAGCAAGAGGAGAGTCATCTTTGGTTGTAGAGGGGAGTGAGCAAGCCTGGTCAGGGTTTGTTGAAGTCCTGTTCCTCACTGTATGTGAAATGTTCACATTGGGTCTTCGGGATAAAGACCTGCTACTCAGAGGAGATGCGGTCTCAGAAGCACTACTGTTGGACATGAAGGACAAAAATCCTCTAGGTTTTCGGCCAGACCTTAAGGAAGATAAAATAAAGGTTTCAAATGAATCTAAGTACAAATCAAAAATCTGTGTACCTGTATCAATAGTTAAAGTGTGACTTTTGACTTCAGCTATGTCACAAAACCACATCTGCACACAGTTTCTCTCACCTTGTCAATGGAGCACTCAATGAGTGGCGTGGGCTGAGAGGGCCTATTGATTGTTTCTCCCCTCCGCTTTCACATTGTGCACCATCTTCTGCCTTTCTATCTACAGGGAAGGGGTCCAATTGGTTCCTTGTGTCCTCTGTCGGCTCACTGGATGATGAAACAGCCATAGTCTCCTCTTTTGAGAAGACTTCAACAGTAGGGGTAATTGCTGTACACTGGACTGTTGGTGGTGAAGGTGGACATGTGGCCAATTTTTCCACCTCCTCTTTAAGCTTGGCCTGACCTTTTTTAGGCTCAGACTGTTTCCCCTTAGTGATGGATTTTGCTAACAAGATAATCAAGAGTAAATATGCTGTGCTTACATTTTACAAACGCAACAGATAAACATTATAATGCCAGCAACATAAAAGGCAAAAAAAGAAATATCCCTACCTTTCCTGCTTCGAGGTGGTGGCTTCTTCCTGCCTTTGGGGGATAATGGTGGTTGTGTCTTCCTATAAGTATGCTCTTCTGTATCAGTAACCACTGATGCATGAGATTCAGCCACTGACAAAGCCTGACTCACATGTGGCTCTGCAACTTCAAGAACAGCAGGTTTTTTTTCTGAAATAAATTTGAAGCTTTTTAAAAATACATCTGCAGATCCTCAGGTTCAAAAATTGACAGCAAAGTTCATTTTCATTTTTAAGTTTTGCTAACCTATGTATGAATTACAAATCCATGAGGTGGTGCCAAAACAAGACTAATTCAGTGTTAAAAAATAAAAATTTAAACGCAAACTACACACGTGGGTATCTCTTATATGCCAGAAACAGGTTGAAAGCCCAATCTTAATCTCTTCAGTTAGACTTTTTCACATTAACATTTTATAGTAATTAAATGTATACTTAAGAGCCAAGCAGCTTCTGAAGTTTGTGACAGCAGCAGTATATCAAAATTTCTGACTGAAAAAGATGATCAGTACAATAAACTGTTTTAAATTTTATATATATATATATTTTTTTTTACACATACACACACACACACATAAAATCAGTGGTTTTTCCTACCAGATAAGTCTTCCGGATCCACCGTACTGTGTTTCTGGCAAACAGAAATCAGACACAGTAAATAAAATATTCCAAATATATCAAAGGAATCTTAATTTACCACTGCACTCAAAGGCTGCAGAAGGGATTTCACTGTAATCACCATGTGATTTGGCTCTTAGTGACAAACCTGATCAGAGGGAGTGCACCATTCAGACATCTGGTCCTGCTTTGTGACCCTTTCTTGATCCTCACACAGAGGCACAAAAGGGTCACTAATGAACAGGTTGGAAACCTCACTGCCTTCTGGCCAAGCCTCCACTGTTGAATCCAGCAGTGCCTTGGAACTAGGGTACCAACGAGAACAGATGCTTAGACACAGCAGTACAATTACAATTTGTCATCTTAATAATACCCTAGGAACCATAAGTTCACATTTTCCACATTCTACATTGTTCTCACGCTACTAAAAGATTTCCCACACTGTTTAACTGAAGGTAAAGTGATTCTAGTTATCCCAGTCCACATTGTCATGAGTAATTTGTCAATGTTAATGTACCTGCCTTAGACACAAGTTGCAGCCACCACCTGTGGGAGTGCACATGAGAGGAATGTCTCTCACCTTTGAGGTTCAGACTCAGTCACAAGTAGCTCGGGCTGTGGATCCGTGGATTCCAGGGGAGGAGGAAAAGGCTCGTCATTGACTGAGAACAGTGTGAGGACAAACGTTGGCTCTGACTCTGTATAACCTGTTGTCACTGGCATCCCTGAAAGGGGAAAGCAATGCTTCAGGCATGCACACAATGCACTGTTTACTGTAGATCAGTAAATAATTGGCTTTACAAGGAATAGTGATAAGGCAGCCCGTGTCACAGTCTGCTCTCTAAACATTGATGCTGTTCAGTGTGAGCATGTGTGGAACTTTAACAACGTACCTTCAGCCACCTGTGTAGCATTACTGTAAGGGTCTGTTTCAGCAGGAAGACCACTGGCAACCTGCAAAGGTCACGCTCAGCATTAGTATTAATCACTGTGAAAACCCACACAGTGACAACAAGTGGTCACAAGTTACTGCAGTTCAAAATTTCAGGCATCCTGGGGAAGCAGACAAACTGAACTCACATTTGCACAAGATGACCCTAGGTCCATTGCTGCCTCTGCCATCCCTTCCTCCACAGCTTGTTCAGTCTAAGAGTAGGCAAATGACCACAAATCAGATGGATTGTCCTGAAAAACATGGGACTTGGCAGACAAAACACTGATATACTGGAAAGAAACTTTTACCAGCACTTGGATCTAAAATCACACAAAGCTAAAATGAAAGTGTGAGAACACACCTTTCCTGAACTCATGCCCGTGACTTGTATTACTTGCATTGCCTCATCTGTCAGACCTTCAGTTTCTTCTCCTCCACTAGGTGATTTAGGGCTGATTTTGGGATCTTCCATTGAGTCACTGATTACATTACTGACTTGTTGTTTTTCTTCAACCAGAAGTCCAAGTCCAGGAATCCTGATAAAACAAACTGATCACTCATACAAAGAATATCGCTCTCAGTGACTGAACATTTGTGTTAATCTTCTGAATTCATATTCTGGCGATAAAGCACATGCCAAATTTGTGAAATAAACATTGAGTCCTGGTTATGCATGAGGTACACAATAAAGCCACAGAATTCATTGTCTTGAGAAGGAAGTTTATAGCTCAAATGGGTCTTTTCTTACAATTTCCCTTTTTATTTTGGCAAATGAGCAAGCAAATTTACCTGTTCTTATCTACAGGTGGTACAGTTTTTAAGTCTCCATCTTCACTGGTATCTTTCACTAAAAGAAAAGAGAAACAAAAGGAAATAATGAGGATGTGTTAAAAAATGTGAACTTCAATGTTTTTCCAACATTAGATCCTCTTACATTCACTGCTGTCAGTGCTTTGGGCCACAACAGCCGGCGGGATTCTGGAAGCCCGGCTCAAGTTGGGTCTGGGTTTGGGGAACCGACTCCGCCTTCCCTGAGGAACTGGTTTTGAGGCAGGTGTTCTGTCCACAGAATCTGGGCCTACAGTTGAATCTGAGGAATCTTCAACCCTTCAATACCAAGAAATAGTTTACTATGATGAAATACATGTATTCATTTCAGTGATGCTTTTCTCCAAAGCGACCAATGGTGTTTAGCTACTTACAACTATTTACCCATGGATACAGCTGGATAATTGTACTGGAGCAATTCAGGATAAGTACTTTGCTCAAGGGTACTACAGCTGCCACTTGAACCTGTGACCTTTGGGTCCAAAGGCAGTAGTTCTAACCATTACACTACCAGCTATCCACTGGAATACCACACAATCTGCTGCTATACAAATTTCACATGAAGGAAGAGTTAAACATTCTTACATCAACGTACCTCTGTGCACCATGAGTCTGCTTGTCTGACTCCTCTGCCTCATTTCTCTCTGAGCTCGTCTCCTTAATGACATTCTCAGAGTCTAGCTGGACCTCTTCAGCAGGCTTTTCAGACACAGTGCTCACAGGAACAGCAGCAGCAGCAGCTGCTGCAGCTGCAGCAGTAACACAAATTGCTGGACAAACACACAAACTTAAATAAGGTTCAGTTGGACAAACTGCATGAAAAACTGAATGATAAACAAAAAATAAAAGTATTAAAATCATAGTATACCCTGCACAGCTGATATCAGGTTCTTATCCATACCTGATTTTTCAGTGTTTTGGGTCTGTAAGACTTTATAGTTTTTTTTTCTGCTACGTTGTGTGTTCTATTACCTCACTACTTTATATTAGATTTTGTTTCTGCAGGATGTTCCCAAAGCTAGAGGTCATGAGAATCAAAGCACCTCGAACTAGGTTACAGGGTTGTGAAAGTGGTGTCTAGGATGTGTATTTGAGGAAGGGGAAAAAAACAAGAGGAGGGCATAAAGGGCTAATGTGACTGATGTGTTTTCTTGGATATGTACGGATCAAGAAGGGAGAAAACAAATGGTGCAAAACTAAGTCTCATTACTGTCTCCAAAAAAACTGAGAATTGAGCATTAAATACATCATTGAATCCAACAGGGCAATGCAGCAATTGTACCCTCCACAGTCTGTCTCAGGTTATGCTGGCTTCCCAGAGCCAGACCTTTCTTCGGAAGGACACTTTGGACTGATGTGGCCATGTCTGCAACCCCTTCCAGCAAGCCTGCCTCTCTGAGACACCAGCAAAAAAAGTCAAAAGTGAACTCTACTCAGAGTTGAAAAAGAAAACATAGCATCTTCAAGCTATACCTTAATGTTTTGTCGAGTTTCAGACTCTGCTCATCCCGTTTTTCACTGAGTTTTGGGGTGATAGGCTGATCATTCTCTGCATTGTTTTCTTCCTCATTCACAGGTATCTGGAGCACTGGGTTCACAGGAACTGCTGTACGAAAAGCATAGTTCTGATATACTTTTACTGAAGAGAAATCATACCTGAGAAATGTCATTAGCCATGTACAAACTTCACCAATTTAAAAAATAATAAATCTAATATGTACTCATAAGCTGCACTGTTTGCTTTTCATATGAGCTACTCACATGTGGATAGCGCATCGTTGCTTTGGGATGTGGAGGTATGTTGGTTTTGGACAGCCTGGCCCAGGTTGGGCTTTGGGAACTGCCTCCTCCCTTGACAATTGCTCTCGACAGAAGAGTACGAGTCTTTTGCTATATCCAGAAAAACTTCACCTCTAAAACACAAATTCAATCTGTGTGTTTATTTTTGAGGGCGCTTACATTGAAAGGTCGCAACATTAAAAAAAAAAAAAAAGTCTTGCACTAAAACCGACAGTTTGCTACTACCTCGCAGGTTTGTCTGAGCTCCGGTTCTGCTCCTCTGACACTTTTTCACTTTGCTCTGTGGTGACTGCTTCAGTATTATACAATTCAATATTTTTGTCTTCAGTAGGCTTTTGAGAAACTGCACAACAGAAACAGCAACAGAATTGAAATAGAAAACATGTTAAAATAACTACAGTTGCACAACTCAAATGGGAGAAAAGTGAAGTGACAAAGTAAAACTGAAAAAATGACTACAAAGATACTGAGTGAGCCATTGAATATTACCAAAAATAACTAAAAAGTTCTTACCCACATCGTGTCCTTCAGGATGAATATCGCCTGTTGTAGGTAAATCAAGGCTTTCAGTCGGAGGACATCCCTGGGGAGCAATCTGGACTAAAGGATCCACGCTCAAGATCTTGTCAAATGATTCTCTGCAACTTAGAATAAACCTGCACATAATACACGATTCAGTTTATCAAGGTGTCACAATGAACTGCTGAAGGTTTAGTGAGACAAACTTCATTGTAGCCAAATATTTCAGATCAGTTACATAAGCAGAAAACACTACAGCGGCACAAAATCACAGTATGTCTGCTCCTTACCTTGCAGATGAACCAGTCTCTGAGGGTTCTTGATCTAACTCTCCTGATGTTGTGAACTCTTCAGTAGGATTCACTTCTTTAATAGGTTCTGATGCCACCATGTCAGGGATGGCAGAAACGACACACTCAGGGGCTTCAGGGCTGCACAGTGACTGGACCATTTGACTAGACGAAAAAGACTTGGGCTCCTCCAGTAAGTCTTGGCAAGGAGACTCCACTGCAACACTGAGATTTTCTTAGAAAAAAATAATTTACAGATCACTTGCTGATCATTAATATGGTGGCAAGTAAAGGCATGGTGATATTCTTACCTGTATTTTGTGCTTCTTCGATTTGGGGAAGTTCTGAGTCACTTATGGACAGCAATGTTCTAGCTGCCTCACATGCACGCTCTGTGTTCTTTGCAAGTCCTATATGGAAGACCACCAAAAGCAATTTATCAGGTACTAATAGTTCAGCTAACTCGCGGTAGAACTTTACTATACAAGTTAAGAAAAAGAAAGAGGAAAAAGTCAAACATACCATCCAACTGCTCCGGAGAAAAAGTTCCAATCATGTCCTACACACAAAAAACCAAAACAACACCTAATTAGTCATATCCAGCAATGACATAAATCTCGGTGCAACATGAACACCTAGCAAAGGTGAGCACAGCGAGTGCGAAACAGGTAGGAATGAGACCCAAGAGTGGTTCACCTGCAACCATAATACTCAAAGGGTGATGACTGCACACTGGAGCACCCTGAAGCAGCCCCTGGCATGCTCCGAGGTACTCCCTGTGGCACTCAGCATGTTGGATACATGCAGAAAGAGTTCAAACTGTGATCACAACACGGTGACACAAAGGGCAGGGTTTAACACCACTGGGAAAACGCAAAGTACACATCATGTACAAACAATAGACATGAAGTCAACTGGAGAACTGATGACAGCCAGAGATGTTCTTACAACAGATAGAAAATTAATGGCTGGAGAAGCATCGCTACCCATAACTATTAAAGATCCTAGCTGCAGAAGTCAAGCATGCAACTGAAAATAGACTGTGGCCTTAAGTCGTGATATATGCAATATATTCAGTTAAGCCATGACCTAACACTGGACTTTAATCTGAAATGTTACTCAGTCCATCTACCATTTTGTGTCTGTTTTGTTCACTGAAAATAGTGTGAAAGACAGATGTAAATGATACCTGTTTAAAAAAAAAAAAAAAAAAACACCGAATTTAAGGGAACTAAAGATATTAAACAGACTAATTCCCCAAAACAGGGGGGAGAAGAAGAAAAAAAAAAAAAAAAAATATTGACCTGTCAGGTAATTCTCAATCATAGTCAGACCAATTATCAGTCAATGGTGGTTATAATTAACTACTCTTGTTGAGTTCAACACCTCAGTCAACACTTCCATACACACCTCCTCCATGGTCTCCTGCACCTCTTCGGGCAGTGGCACTGGTGAGGAAAGGCCAGCAGGCTCAGACAGAGGAAACAGGGTCTCTTCCTCTGGGTTTGTAGGGCAAAGACCCTCCTCTTGCTCATTGTTACAATCATCCTTGCTAACCTCAGGTGAGGATGGCTGAAGGCTGACCAGTTTAGAGTTGCTCATACATCCTTTCCTATTAGTGGCAGGCAGATTGGGCTTGGACTTCCCAGTCCGCCTTTTGCTGTGTTCTGTTGAGGAGGTCTCCTTCTGGGCTGGAGGAGAAGTGGGTGGAGACACTGCCTTGTTGTCTTCTTCAGCTTGTTTCAGGCTCTTAGAGAGCTTGGGAATCCTTCCTGACCTGCATGATGCAGTTAGGAAGAGCAATTCATGGAACCGTCATGAAAATGACAACTAAACGTCAAAGGGACTTCCTTCAGTTTACACAAAAGGAAAATGTACTTGCATTAAGTTAGTTTATCACATGATCAAGTGAAGCAAATGAATGAAATCTAAGTAAAAAACAAACATTCTGAGAAAGCATCTCTCAAAAACTAAATAAAAAATATGAACACGAAAAAAGAGTGGTGAATGCTACCTGGTGGGCTTGTCGAGCATTTCCTCCTGTACTGTGGAGGTGTCATGCTGCTCCTCAAGATCTTCTGCTGTGCACTCCTCGTCAGAAGACAAGACCCTTCTCATCTTCTTTGCCTTCCTCCCTTCCAAATCAGATGCTTCAGCTTCGACCTGCAGTGACACAGAAATGTGAACCCATGTCTAGGGACATTCTAACTAGTGGCCACTCAAACTAAAACTCAAAAGATGTTACAAGCAATCTGACCAAATACAGTGCAAACATCACTCATATCTATATGTATGTTCATATAACCTAAGGAACAATTTGACACTTTTAATTTATTACCACTTGCTTCCTTCTGAAACGGTATGTGAATGTAGTCCATACCATGATGTGATCATCATTACAGTCTACGTTTTCTGTGAAGCCATCATCTTTGCTCTTTTCTGGTGATTTCGAGGTCCTTTTTGCTCCTTTCTTGCCTATGTTTGGCAACGATTTCCGAAGACGTCCTCTAGATTGGGCTGATTTGGGCACGGTCTCCTTTCCGTTCTCCTCTGCAACACCTTTTGTTGAGCTTGATGTGAATGTTAAACATAGAACTGTGACATTCACAGAACAAACCAGGACACAAATCAATACACTAAATTTTATATTTATGAAGATTCCTAGAATGTCCTACAATCAGTTACCTAACAGCCTGCTCAGCAGCTGACTGGGAATCAGTGACATCATCGTCAGAATCGCCAAAGATGGCCAGCACCTCATCATCTTGGCAATAAACAAGAGGATCCATTAAAAATTATCCTGATTCCAATGACAGCCATTTAAAAATGATAAACTTTTATCACTAGTTTATTCAAACTTTGACAAAGGTTTTAAAAAAAAAAAAATCCTCACCTACTGATTTTTTTATCCTTTTCCTATTTTTTCTCTCCAGTTTGGGCTCTTTTGATGAGACCTCCTTTGCCTCCTTTTCAGCCTTACGCTTATTCCTATTTCGAGTGGCTGAAGTATTGTCTCCGGGCTCCAGTACATTGGAAGAGTCTTCATTTTCTTTTTCTGCCATCTCCAAATCACCCTCAGCCATGTTGTTGTCTACTTCATCCTCAACTGTATCAGGTGATTCACCAGCTTGTTTTTCAATTTTATCTGATAGCCAGAAAGATAGGCAAATCAGACAGTGACACAAATGACAGAAAAAAAAAAAAGAAACAACACACAACTTTGCAAAGTCAGTAAACCAGCCTGTTTAGCTTTGTAATAGTCACAATATGTCAGTCACTTTTTTTAATACTTAAAACAATAAGTGAGCTACTGGCCAAATATATTACCTTTTCGTTTACGTCTTGGTTTTTTCGCAGAGTTTCTATTATTTTTATTTTTCTTCATTTGGTCGGCAGCCAAGATCTTCTCCAGCAACATGCTGAAAAATTCCTGATCATATGGCCGCTTTTCTCCTGAAAGAAGATGCACCAAAAGGAGAGTTTATAGTTTTTGATATCCAAGAATTTTTTTAAAGACAATCTTCTATTTCTAATTAAGAATCAGAGTTACTCCCATGAATTCAGGATATAATACAACAGAATAAGCTGTGCCATTTTAATTACTTACGGAAAGCTTTGTCAATCCTCCAACCATTTGCTCTCTCTTCTTTTTTGAATTTGTTCTGTGTAACAAGAAACACTTAACTAAGCAACCACAGTTATGCTCCACTGATAGTTTTGAATGATAACACCTCCAGACAGCCTGAAATTGTTCAAACAAGCTTTGTGATCGATTATGAGTCTGCCTGTCTCTTAGATGTTTTCGCTAGTGTCCTGTTTAGTAGAAGGAGACAGTACCTTGATCTCAGTCCGAGCACGATGGGGGAAGAGCTGACCTATCATTGAGAAATCAGTTCCCACCATGCTGATAGCTAGGAAGAACATGTCAGTCTCTGATGGGGGGGGAAACAAATGCAGTATATCAGAGCTGACCACACACTGACTCATTCCATGTGAAATCAGTGAAGACCCAACTGATCTCAACACCTGGAGCCATGCCAAAGCACCAGGTAATACAGAGTGATGTCAATGACTTCAGGTGCTCTCTATAGGTATTCCTGTTTTCCAAACTCAGATTTGAACCAGCTTTGGTCTGGCTAATAATGAAAGGAGAATCCAAAACAACAATGACAACTGAAAGCCATCAATCAAGCATCTGAATGCTGCAGATTTAACATCGGAATGTTTTATAGAAGTCAGTTCTCACTCTTTGAAACAATAGCAACCCCATCTCAAAAAATGATTGCTATTGTTCCTATCAAAAGGCATTCAAATTAAAAACATGACTCTGTTCTCTGGATGACGCTGTATTGTTTGATGGAATATAAAAAGACTTAGATGTGGGCAACAGATTTTTGTCAAAACTCCAGAACTGCACAGAAATTAAAACATCTTTTCTTCAGTAATCACACACAATAGATCATGACCGGTCACTTCCATACCTACCTTTATCTGACCAGTGCTTTGTGTATTTGAGTTTCCTGAAGCTTGAATAGGTAGTAGTGGAACCACGCTCAAAGACTGGATCAGTGTTCTCCACTATCGCGGGGCCTTTACTTCTCTGGACTTGCACAGTTAAACTACAATGGATCAAATGTGTACACAAAATTGAGGGGCAACAAATAAACGATGAAAGAAAAACCCATTTACAAGAATTGATTCCTGCAGTTCCCACTATAACCAGGCAGTGCGCTTAAACCTCTGACTCAACTAAGAATTCTCCAACAAATTTAGAGTATTTTCCTCTTAGGTGTTTGAATGTTCTAAAACTGAGAGTTATTGGTTATTATATGTTTACTTATTTTATTTCATTTTTAAATTCCTGTTTTTTTTTTTTTTTTTTTTAAATGACTCAAATACTGACAACAATTAAATGAAAATGACTATAGGGAAGGTGGGTCCCCTCCCCCTCCGGCCCTACGCCCTGTGTTGCCAGGTTAGGCTCTGGCTCCCCGCAACCCTGTGTGGGACAAGCGGTTTGGACAATGACATGACATGACTATAGGGAACTTTGGTAATCGTGATACTTATGGTACCTGTTTTCATCAATAATCAAGGAACCATCTTCAGCCACCTTCACCCTGGGCACCATCAGCTCCTGCTCCTCTTCAGCTTCATCCTCACCATTGTCATCTTCCTCTTCAAGTCCCATCTCAATTCTTTCAGGAAGCCTTGACAAAAGACATTTCCAATTTACAGTAAAATGGTGTACTTACCACAACGGTGCAGAAAAGAACACACCTATTGCAGTGTGAAGACAGAGATACACAGTATAGGACATACCAGTCATTACTAGTGTCACACTCCTTCATGATACAGCCTCAAGTCTTCACTTATTCTGTTATTTATACATTAGCATTATTCAAAATACAGTCTTTAGAAACTCACTTGTTTAAAATTGCAATTTCGAGTATTGAATAACATCCTTACTCATCTCTGGGTGGTGCAGGGTTCCCGTTCTCTGGACAGTTATTCACCAGCTGAGATCTGTGAAGGATTCAAGAGGTAAAGTCACCACACAGCACATTTTCATGAGGTATTCTATGCGTCAAGTATGACCTTATTATACTCATGCAGCAAACACGTAATTCATAATACTGCTAATTAACACTGACTTCAGGTTTTCTGCACATACTTCATTGGATTGGATGGCGGCAGGTAGTAGATGAGATCCCTCATGGTCATCTTGCTAGTGTCTAGAGGGGTTTGGAATTCAAAAACCTGAGGCTTGCTGCTCTTTTTCTGTAGAAAGGGAAGACAGGTGTTTTAGTGAAACACTGCAATCACATCGTTTCAAAACGCATAACATTCCCCAGGAATACATCATGAAAAGCACCAGAATGACAGCTGACTGACCCTACACATCGGTGAGACTGATAAACTGAGGAAGCAGACGCGTACCACACTGCAACTTCCCCAGGTGACAGGTGTGGAACAAAGTGAAATAACACATTCCAGCACCCTAGGCTGTCTCATTTTACCCTCTCCTTTTCCCTCTCCTTCTTCATCTCCTGCTTCATTAGCTCCTTCAGCCTGCGGGCTTTCAGTATCTTCTGTCGGTCTGAGGAAACGTGCAGCCCTTTCAAGGCCTCGGTGGAAGTTGAGGGTAAGGCCTTCTCTGATAAAGTGCTGCCTTGTGACACCTTTGGAAGGACCACAGAAGGCACTTGGGTGGGGGTCTTGGTGTTTTTTACATTTTGCTGAGTCACGGCTGCCAGGTCAGTAGACCGGCTGGAGTGCAACGGTGTGGTTCTGTCATTTTTCTCCCCTTGAGAAGGAGCTCCACTCTTAGGAGCAACCCCAGGGAGAACTGACAATGTAGAGCCAGGCGTCTCCTGTGTTCTGGACTGCCTCGCCCCACCAGATGTTGTTGGCCGGTCCGGGGACCTCAGACCACGTGGGGCACCGCTCCCTGCTTGCGCCTGGTCCTCCGGCAGCAGGGCAGGACCCTGCGGATCGGATCGCAGCTTCGCAAGTGCACGGCCAGTGGAACCGGTCGCATTTACAGAGGGATGCGCGGCCCCTGGAGCGACCCTGGGCTTTGCCAGGTTGGGCATGGCAGAAACACGTTTCCTCCTCGGTAGAGAGGTGGCCACAGGGGTGCAGGCACTAGAGGTCTCCCCATTTTGAGTGGTCTGCTCCCTGAACAAACACAAACATTTAAAAAAAAATAATGCAGTGAAAACCTGTACAAAAGACAAAGCAAACATCAATTACGGGACCAATCAAAAGCACCGAAAGCTTACAAGCTACCAGAGGAAGTCTCTGGCGCCGCATCCGGGGCGGAGGTCGAGCCGGCGGCGGTCTCCTCGCCGTTTTCCACCGGCTGCTGCGACGGGGCGGTCCGGACCACGTCCTCGGCCGTGGACCCAAGCGCCGGCTTGCCCTCCTCCCCGGTAGACGCCGGGCCCCGACCGCCAGGCCTCACGTTGGGCCGCACGCTGATCCTGGACCTGCGCATCATCCTGTCAGGATGGCCTGAACCCCACGGTCAGGAGCAGGGCCCTGTGTGGGCATTTGACTACACATTAATTATTAATATTTCATGCAGTCTTAGTAGACATTACCGCTATAGGAGAGCAGTGTGTGCAGGGACAGAGCTCCGCAGAACCAAGTTATAACCCTTGGCTTTCGCAAAAAGTACCAAAACGTCACAAAATGGCTCTACATAACCAATGGCTTAAATTGTAATTCTTTATTCTATAAATCACAGCTCAGAAAGAGGTTGGTAAAACTCTTCGGGGGGACAAAAGGTCAACAGAGATATTTCCCAGAGAGGTGAACTGATCAGCACGGAAACGAAGACGAAGTTCATTTAATGACGCTATAAAAAATAAATAAAATAATTTTCAAAAAGAGCGGACATCAAAGTATTGTCGGGAAAACTAGTACTGCTGGTGAGTAACTTATCAATCATGTGAGCACTGTGGACCACGGTGGGGTAATATTATATTTTCATGCGGCGAACAACCAGCTCGTTGGTTTCGTGCCCGCGCGACACCACAGGCTCGCGAGACGCGCTCCGCGCGGACACTGTCACTGCTGACCGCGCAGATGAGAGCCGAGATTAGAGCGACGGCACGAGGCGCTGTGCCTTTAATGGAGGAGACGGAGACAGAGGGCGCTTCCACAGCAGCTGCTCACCTGGGGAGCCCTAACACAGCTCGCACTCCCCCTGCATGCTGACTAACAGCCACAAGAACTTCTTGAGGAAGAAACTGACAGGGAGAGAACAACGACTTTACGACACCTCGTTCATCTAGACTACAGGCATCGACATGACTGTCCATGCATATTTTTGAACTATTCATTTTTGCTTATGCCAAAGGATGCAGTACTGAGTTACACAGTGAAACATAGATTTTTCTGAACTGCACGACCTAAATGCCTGTCTGAGTAGATCAGCATAATTACAGCACTTACTTAAAGACAACTCACTTTTTTCCAGATCATGTCATAAGGCTGCGCAATACCCAAAGCAATCCATTCAACTTTGGCCACCACCTACTCAACACGCTCACGCAACTGAGCTCACCATGCCGCTCTTAGTGACGTCAAACCCCGGAGCCGGTTGTTACATGAACGGGCCTCTTGGACGATGTAGTTTCAATTCCCAGACGAGACCATACATTAAGGCTTTCAAGGACTGCATTTCCCAGAATGCAGCGGAAACGCGCTGCTGGTGTGTGGAACGGACCAGTAGTGCTGGTAGTGTTTCCACGTCAAATATAATTGCATATTTCCAAAGTGTTTCATCACATGCTTATACAACGGGCAATTATATGAGCGAATTTTAAAACGATAATTAAATGATGAATGCCAACGGTCAAAAGTGTCTGCTATAGTATGTTTAGAGCCATTTTGCTACATAAAGTACACGCTATCGTTTCCTTTAAAAGTGTTTTGTAGAAAGTTCCATATGATGCGTGTGCGGACACGGAGCGGAGGGGCGTGTCGTGTCGTGTCGTGTTTTCGCCGTTGTCTCGTGATGTGGGGGTCCCCGGTTCGATTCTCGCTGTTGTTATCATGACAGTTATGGTGCCCATTGAATCGATCGAGGTACCACCATGGATAGTGAGAATACACCCTGCTATGTTAATTAAAGTAAATTACCGTAAAGCATTTACACAGCGCAGAATAATAAATAGATGTGCGCAGGCAATCCTGTAAGCATTGATTGGCAGTTTCCTCTTTCAGCTTTTATGTAATTGGATCCGATCTTTCTGTCAGTGTTCTCCTAGTGTCTGAGTAGAGCCTGAAACATGGATCTTGTTCGCATGTTGCTTCCCTGCTGTGGAGGACAATGAATGACATGCAGTCGCTCAGCGCTCAGGACTCAGGAGTACTGTAACTGTCAGCGGCCCCCTTTTCTCTGCGTACAGTGTATTTCATTAACAGCCTACCGGAAAAGAAGTGAGGTATTTTAGAAAGACCTCAAGATATGTGGCAAACGTCGAGACGCATCCCCTACTGCAGTTTGTGTTCTGTGTGAGTGTGAGACACGTCCATGTACACAAGTAGTGTATAGGATGAGATAGGCCCACTTTACCAGGGTACACGCACCTAGTCCCTGGGGGGAATTCAGTGAAACGGTGCTGGTGACGTTTCACAAGGTGCTTGGTCTCTGCTGACGTCACATCCCACCCCACCCCACCCAAGTCAAATGACGCCCGTTTGCGACTCGAGGCCAATGTGCGTCAAGAAAACATTTCTTACACCGTTGCTCCACTGCCAGTCTGTACTGCTGACCTTAAGCGTGGCAGCTTCATGGATTCATTTTTACACCATTTACACTGACCTGACCATCAGCTCTCGGCAACCGAAACTGGGATTTGACAAGAGTACGTGACATTTTTCTACCCTTCAGTCGTCTGCTTTTGGTGACTGCGTGTCCACTGGAACTTCATCTTCTGCTCCTGAGCTCCGAGGAGATGAGCCCAACGTGGTCTTCTGCTGCTTCAGTGTCTGACAAGTTGCACGTTCCAGAATACCATGCTGAACACCACTGTGGTCCTGAGCCATTGTTTGCTTGCTTCTGGGATGTGAACTTCCACGAAAGGGTCCCCATTCTCGTTCTACCCCTTTCATCAGTGAGACTTTTTCACAAACAGGATTGGTCCATCACACCATTGTGTGCAAACTCTTGATATGAATGTGCAGAAATCCCATGCGGTTTCTGAGGTGTTGGAACCAGTGTGACTGGCACCAGTAATCATGGTACATTCAAAGTCACTTAGACCACACATCATGTCCATTCTGGCATTCATTTTTAAAGAGTAACTGGACCTCTTGATCCTGTCTACAATGCTTTATGTGCTGCGTCACAACCATATGCATATAATGTGTGTGTGTTTGTGTGTAGCATCCCGACCAACGTGTACCTCCCTTTGCACAGTGATTCCAGGATAAGCTCTGGACCATCATGACCCTGGCAAGGACAAGCAGTTAACAAATGATAGTGAGTGAGTAAGAGTTCTGTTTCAGTGACCAGGCGTATTCATAAAACATCAAAGTGTATCAGTTAAGGGGGTGCGGTGGCGCAGTGGGTTGGACCACGGTCCTGCTGTCCGGTGGGTCTGGGGTTCGAGTCTCGCTTGGGGTGCCTTGCGACGGACTGGCGTCCCGTCCTGGGTGTGTCCTCTCCCCCTCTGGCCTTACGCCCTGTGTTGCCGGGTAGGCTCCGGTTCCCCGTGACCCCGTATGGGACGAGCGGTTCTGAAAATGTGTGTGTGTGTGTGTGTATCAGTTAAGAGCGTATATGTATATTTGTGTGGTCATTTTCAGATGCTCTACTTACATACTGTACATCCTAGAAAGTTACCATTTAATTTCCACACTGTATTGGAAACATGCTCAAAAATTGCTGACGTTTTTAAAAAGGCACATGCTTTCATTAATCAAATTTTTTCCTTTATTATAAGGCAGAACTGAATGTCATACACTTCATGAATACAAATCATGTTGCAAAGGAATATATTTACCAAGGTAAAATTCCAGTTTCTTGCAATAACTACATGAACTCAATTTTGTTGCGGAACATCTAAGATGAAAGGTAGTGCACAGAACACATACTGTACATACTCACACACGTACAAAAGGACTTTGTCATAAACAAGCCCATGAAAATTTCCAGTACAAGTCATGTTCTTTTCTAAATTTTCCTTGGAATATAATATGGAACCTCTGGACATTAATCAGAGATGCGGTAATTCTTTAACATGTTTAAAAAACTCCATGCTTTACTTCACCATTATGTTAACTTGTTTCAAATGATGCAGCCCAGAAATCCTTTTTTTTATCAAGACCGGATGCTTTTTTCAAGAAAAAAAATATCATAAACTCATATTCTGTCTGCAACCTCTCAAAGGGCTGCTAAAACTTTTTTTTTGTTAATATTACTGATATGGAAGAAATTCCTGGTGTGCAGTGAAGTGGGTAGGTGACGGCTGAATGCTACTCTACATTACAATATTCTGGCATACAATATTACAGCATCTAAAATACCTGTTCATTTGGCATGATGAGTGCAAAGGACAGAAATTATACTACAACTACAGAAGATGCGACTAAGACCACTTTGGACGGTAATATCAGCTAATCGCTCTACAATGCATCTTTGCTCAAATCCAGAAATCCAGTTAAAAACTGTAGCACCTGCTTTTATGTTGTTCTTTGTCCCAGAAACAACCCAGCTATCCAAAATTACCATCATTGTACCATATATATTGCATTATACTGTGATGTTGTGCTGAAAACAGCACATTCTCTCACACATGGAGCACCCAACGTAGCCAGTACACAGCAACTAGTTCTCAGTACACGTACTTATCTTCTCAGTAATGCATTTTAGTCTTCTGAGCACTTCTTCTTGGTTTAGATCTTTTGCTGGACGTGGCACACAGGGTGGTATGAAAGCACTTTTGTACGGAATTCATTTTGAACCTAAGAAGCAGCATGTCAACCTGTTCTTCAAGCAGATGGCTCCCTTTATGGTTCCAACAGGACTGATTTGGCCCTGCGTGATACTCTGCAAATTGACATCTCGGTGGAAGCAGCCAGTCACTGCTGAACGGAAAAACACCGTGAGGTATTTTATGACCCTTTCACGGCACATGCTACTGCCGCACAAGAAGCAAGAGCAGACAGACAAACATACATGGAAGGAGATACAGTCACCAGCAGTTAATCCACACACACAAGGAACATCAAGCGATGTCTTTGAACCTTCCCTTCAATATAAGACAGTGCCCTCCTAACCTGTTTGGTGTTTGCACCGCACACAGTGTGGACTTTTACTCTGAGGCCTACAACGTGCAGCAAGGAGAACTTCATTTTTTCAAAAACCACATCGTGAACTGCAGTAGTTCCGTTTCTGATGTGAACGACTGCTTAAGCGATGTTTGCACTGATGTCAAAATGTCAGCAGCTGGAACATCTGGAGCAGGCTGGGAAGATGGATGAAAGATTGTTTACATCAGGGCATGGCTTGTGGGTAAACTTTACTTGGCAGTCTTCCTGGTAAAGACAAACAGAAAAAAAAAAAAAAATCTCACACCTCGGCATCCTGAGTATTTAATTTCACCGTCGAATTGAGAATATAGGAAATTTCAGTCGTTTAATAAATAAACCAGTCATTCAAACAGCCAACTATTCAAACAACCAGTCTGTAACTTTTATTTAATGTACAAGATTTTCACAAGCACTTGGTCACAAAACATTTAACGACACATTTTAGAGGAATAAAAAGGGAAGGAGACCAACTGCCACTATTGGGAAAACTGAAAATTATCCTTTGTCTTTTTACTGCATAAGAGACCGATCGAGACCGACTCCTGGACAATAGTGTTAAATTACAGGTGAAGATTAAACTACATTTATTTGGACGGTACTGTATGTACAGTGTGTGAGGAGAGCCACGTCTCCTGGCGGCTCATAATTAAACGAAATCAAAAGATGTCGAAATGATGTCAAAAGATTGTGCAGGCAGGTGGGTGACATAACGGTGGCGACGGATGAACGGCCTTTGCAGCTTTTAATGGTCTCACTGGCATGCAGGCCACACTCACAGAGCTGCTGAAGGAGTGGACAGGAGGCATCGTGCTCATGCAAACAGGTTGCCGAAGGGGTCTGCGAAGGTGCCTGGCACAGCAGGCTGGACGGGTGGTGCGACCTGACACGTGCACACACACACACACACGGAAAGAGCGACACACTGTTCAGTAAAGTCCCGCACAGATTGCACAACATTCACATTTTTACAGGGCAACCCTCCAAAAGGATGGTCATTTTCAAATCTGAGCTCTTTATAACTGCTAGATGTACGTCGACACCTCGCGCGGTTTATATGTCAGTTCTCGTTTCTTTTACAACGGACTTTTCCCATTTTGATTTTGTACTTGTCATCAAAAATGCCACTTTTTCCAGAGATGAACTTTTGTGCGAGGAAGTCACGCATGGCAAGCGTTAGAATTAGCCGGAACATGCAGTTGATTGAAGTCTCTGTTGAAGAAGGATCCGTTCTCTTTAAGAAACAATCACAGCTCATGTGCACCCGAAATGTCACATTTATTCAAGAGGCACCGACATTACCTTCCGCTAACAGACAAATACTGCACGTGCCTGTTCCGAACCTCTCTCACCGATGTGACTTTGACTTTGGCAGCAAAAGGGTTTGTACCACCTGGGATAGTGTTTAAGGTGCTGTTCTTTTAGTCATAATTAATGAATAATTTTTAATGCAGCATTTTGTTCACTCATCAATGTAGTCACCCTTGCATTTACAATAGTCACAATTGAATACAGTAAGGTATGGCCAGGTACAGTACAGGCTAGGTACAGTACCTTGGCCGGGGGTACCGCTCCAAATTGGTCAGAGCTGAAGGGGCTTCCAAAGTGTGTTGCTTCAGGGGCTAGGGCTGCAAGGACGGGGGCCGTGGGAGCATTGGGGGCACCGGAGGCAGGGGTGAACAGGGTGGCAGGATTTGGGGTTTCTGCAAGAGAATAAATGGTGGTAAAATTAAGAACCACTCCAAACATCATTAGCAAAAAAACACACACGCACACACACACACACCCGAGAGCAGGACCCGGTCCAACCCACTGCGCCACCACACCCCCCAGCAAAAAAAAAAAACAGACCGATAAAAAACTAATTAAATCATTTTTAGACCATTATATACTGATATGTAAATTTACCCACTGAAACAATTTTTTTATAAATTAACTGCTGAAAAAATTGAAATTTGTGCAACACCATTATAATGACACATCGCAGCTACAAAAACGTACAGTATATTCCACTCATATCTCACAGAAATATTCATGACACCAATGCTAACGGTTCATCAGCTTTGAACCTCTATGTGAGGGTGGATTATTCCAGCAAATTATGTAATGAACTTTGTATTTTATACATTAACGTGTTTGCGTGAGTAAGGGGATCTGTGTAATCTCGTCTCATTTTAGTGGTAAGTAGCAGGAGGTAGAGAGTGTGACACAGAGGACTCCTCGACGGCGACATTGAGCTCATACATAAGAAATGCCTCTACTCTGACATTTAAAACCGTGACAAACAAATTGTGCGCTCAAGTTAGATCCTTCCCATTCAAAGCATCCATATAAACCGGAGAAGTGGCCGTTATATTGCTTTCGGCCACAGGCAGGACTCTGTGTCGATCTATATAAGGTCAGTTTTGGATCAGGTTCATAGACGACGCTTTGCCTTTAATGAATTTCTAATCAAAGTTTGTAATCTGAAAAAATAAAAAAATAAGGTTTCCACAAAATATATGGCTTCAGAGCAGTTTTAAATAATTTAGTTTGCACAGCTTTGAACCACAGAATAATTGTTGCTATTAAGACCACTCATGGTACGACGTTAAACTCAAGAAAACTGTCGACAATGACAACCAGGAACAGAACCCGAATGAAACCTCCATCACAAAGACTCACCGCTCATTTAAAGAGACTTTAAATCCACCAAATCATCTGGAATCCCTGTTTCTTCCTCACCGACCTGACAATCAACACAGGCTGAACATCTGGGTATAGCTATAATTTCATTATTATGGAATGCATATCAAATACATCACTTATTACACTGTCCATTGAGTTAATATTATTCACTGAATGTATTTTTATCATAAGGGGGGTGCGGTGGCGCAGTGGCGCAGTGGGTTGGACCACAGTCCTGCTCTCCGGTGGGTCTGGGGTTCGAGTCCCGCTTGGGGTGCCTTGCAATGGACTGGCGTCCCATCCTGGGTGTGTCCCCTCCCCTTCCGGCCTTACGCCCTGTGTTGCCGGGTAGGCTCCGGTTCCCCGCGACCCCATATAGGACGAGGGGTTCTGAATGTGTGTGTGTGTATATATATATTTTTATCATTTACAATACTCAAATTATGTTAAATGTGACTTCACTTAATTGCTGGAAATATACAAAGGAATACCAGTTCAGAGTAACACTGGCTTCTTGTTTGAAAAGAGACTCAGTATGGGATCTTTTTGACCCACTTTCATAATAAGGCTGAACATCCCTTTTTGATCCCTGTCTTCAAATTCCTCAGTGCGCACACATGAATGTGGGCAAAGCAGGAGCAAATACTATACAGCACCAGAAACCAGTGCTCCGAAGCACACGTGTTCACACAAACACGTTCATGCACTCTTCCACCGACACACACCTATCTACATGCACCTTCCCTCTATTTCCATACATACACACACACACACACACACACACACACACACACACACACACACACACACACATTTTCAGAACCGCTTGTCCCAGACAGGGTCACGGGGAGCCGGAGCCTAACCCGGCAACACAGGGCGTAAGGCCGGAGGGGGAGGGGACACACCCAGGACGGGACGCCAGTCCGCCGCAAGGCACCCCAAGTGGGACTTGAACCCCAGACCCACCGGAGAGGAGGACTGTGGTCCAACCCACTGCGCCACCGCACCCCCCTCTATTTCCATACAGCGAGTTCCCATTTCTTCGACAGCTATATACAAACTGTTGCTTTATATGACACATAGTAAGGAATGTCGGTAATGTTCACTTCACACACTATTTTATTAACAAACTTGACTGAGATTTATTGGAGGTGGCTAATTAAGATACTGAGTTCTGGGTATAATAATTACATATAATAAGGCACTGAGGGGGCACAGCGGTGCAGCGGGCTTAGACGGGTGCCGCTCTCTGGTGGGTCTGGGGTTCAAGTCCCGCTAGGGGTGCCTTGTGACAGACTGGTGTCGTGTCCTGGGTGTGTCCCCTCCCCCTCCAACCCTGTGCTGCTGGGTTAGGCCTCGGTTCGTCGTGACCCCGCTCGGGACAAGCAGTTTCAGCCAGTGTGTGTGTGTGTGTGTGTGTGTGTGTGTGTGTGTGTGTGTATGTGAGCAAGGCAATGTTTATGACACCGATCAGTTTCTGGGAATTTACCTCACAACTTGCACACACTTCTCCTATGTGTTCAGTATGATACAAAAGTGAGAGTGGGAGGAAAGCTGATTTTACTACAGAAGTACTGGGGGAAGACTGCACTTGTGTTACAAGATGAACTGCTCACCCCTTCTTGCAGGAACCACTGGAGGTTTGGCGAGCTGGAAGTCCTTGAACATGTCCTTTGTGCTCTTTTGCTTCTGCTCGCTCAGCGGGTCCAGGGACAGGAAAGCTGTGGTCTCCACCCTTGGGGCCTCCTTTAGCGGAGCTGGCCGGGGCGGGGGCTGTGGAGGGGGACTGGATGGGCCAGAGGCGACAGGGAACACGTTGGTCTGGAAAGGGTTAGCCAAAGCAGAGGGCTGAGGCCACGGTGCAGCTGCTGTAGGCGGAGCTGCCTGGCTCCAGGTCGGTACTCCGAACGCTGTCGGCGCTTGTCCCCAGGATGGCGCGGGCGATGCGCTGAATGCCAAAGGCTGAGAGGAAGACATGGGCTGCGCATTTGATGCTGCGGTTACGGAGACACCATTCGGGGCAGGAAAAATGGGGGGTGCTGGCGGTCTCCATGGAGCTGTGGCCAAAGAAGGGGCTGTGGTCGGGGTGCCCAGTGACAAAGCTCCTGTAAGAAACAGATCATCCCTTCCAACGGAGGCTAACGGACGGCTAACGGACAGCTGTTCTGATATGACGCCGCTATGGCTATAGTGAGAGGGAAAAGACAAGACCGAGCTCAACTCTGAGGTCTTACCCATTGCTGTCACAGGGCTCGTGGTGTTAGCTGGAACAGTACTGAAGACACCGATGGGGCTGGTCTGAGCAGGGTCCGGCTGAGGTGGAGCAGATTCTTTTTGGCTGGATGAAGTGAACAAGTCTGGTCCAAACTGGTTGCCTGTAGGGGACTGTAGAAAAAAAAGATAAAGCAGTTTGAAATCTCCTTCCTATTTTCATTAGCACGTCTTATAAAACCATCGAGCAGCATTACTCGCCTCAATAATTACGTGCAAAAGAGGTCAATTAAAATGACAGTCCTGCATAATGAAAGTTCACCAAGAAAATTCAGTAGTCAGATACCCATGTTTAGTCTTTGAAACCATGCAAGTAATGTTTTTAATAAGCCATTGGCAATATTAAAACTCACCTCTGCATTATTTTTTTATCACTGAGGCATAAAAATGGAAGACAAAAAAAGTTAGTAGAGAATTGTCCAGTCGGAAGGGACAGGCGAACTCGCAATAAAGTAGGTTAGGAGAACCACAAGCACACCTATAATTGACATGTCTCTGTTTCACCCTCGGTCCCTCATACGTTAAGCTTCTCATGCAAAAAGCAGCCACCGAATGTGACTTTGTGACTTAAGGAATTAAGTGCTCATTACAAAGTGAGTCTCTAAAGGGTTAGGAGCATACGCAACACTTCTAACGGTCTAGTATGGAAACATGCAATGCATTTTCAGGTTGTCTCGCGTCTTCACCTTAATGCCTCTCCTTCCTCGTCCAGCCTTCGTGTTGAGCGGAGGAGGGCTAATGATCACTGAGTCCTTGGCTGGGGGGCACGGGGGCTCCACTTTGCCTACAGACTCAGGCATTGTAGGATTGTGCAAGGGTGCATTTTTGGCACAGGTGTCAAAAAACGGGTTCTGGGGGGATCTGTAATGCAGACCATTCTGCTCCCTCACAGGGAGTCCATTCTGAGTCCAGTCAGTTGCATCTGCCACCTTACCCTCCAGTGGCCACTGGCCATTGCTGAGTGACTGTATAACAGTCCTGTTGGAAAGCTGATCAAACTGCCGGGCCAAGTAATCAGAGTCGCCGTTTTGACCGCCATTTACCTTTGGTGAGCTAAAGATATGGGAGGGCTTTCCTTGGGTGGCACTATCCAACGGGGGGGAAATCACGGGGTCCGCCCGTGTGGGCTGGTCGTTGCTTTTCGAGAAGGGGTCATCGCTGAAGGGGTCTGCGGCAGGAGCGGGAAAGAAGTTGAGCTGCGAAGAGAAAGGCTTTTCAGGAGAGACGCTGGTCTGGGGCCTGGGCCAGGGGACAGAAGAACAGGAAGCGGTGAAGGGATTTCCTTTTACACAGTTCTGACTGCTGTCAATGTCAGTGGAAAGATCCAGCAATAGGATGTCTTTACTCTCCTGGTAATTGACAGAGAGAGAGAGAGAGAGAGAGAGAGAGAGATGAGTTGAGCTGGAAAAGCAAAACACAACTCAGTGAATTAACTGTACAGAACAAAAACAACCTTAAACATGCCGTGAAATCAAAGTGGCACACTCATAAATCAGCAACATCAACACAGACATGCAGGTCACTGAATACAGTTGGCACTTCACATGATTTTCATGACGGATGGCACCGGGATTCATTAAGATTTCCCGAGAGGCTGATCTTTGCATGATGAAAATATGCTGTGATGGTGAAGCAACGTTTGCAAATTCATGGGCTGAAAATGCGTTAAAAAAAACAACAAATTACCTCATTTTGATTTTTTCATTGTCATGGGAATTTAATTGAAAAAGAACAAAAGTTTATCAGGAACTCGTAAAGCATAAGAGCACATGACGTTTGCAATGTATTGAGCTACACGGTACGACATACAGTATATTTAGTGGGTGACTGCTGCAGTCATGGTCACACTTTCATTGTTCTTAAAGTTTATTCAGGTGAGAAAGTAATCAAAAGTATTTCTTCACGTTCACACGTACACATGTTCTTCTGAGCTCACTCACTACTGACAGTACGAGGTAAGAGCTACATGAAGAGCCCCTTGCTGTAGCTCCTTTCTCTATGACCTTGACCTACAGAAGCCCCTTTGGCTAATACAGGGCCTATACGTTCTGTGGACACTGGCAGTGTGTGCTCTTGCATTGTTGGTGTGTACTATACAACGCGTGCATTCTGAGCCATAACGGTGTGACCCACCGAAGGCGAATGCAAGTCTGGTGGTGTTGACATGTCTCCAAAAAGGTCCAGCTGTCCATCACGCTGATGGAAGAAGAGAACAGAGAGTCATCTTGGGAGCATTGCGGAGACACTGGGAGAGCTTCGAACCCAGAACCTCCACATTATAAGATGACGACCATAAGTTGCAGCTTTAATCTTCACGCTACATACTAGTCCGATGAAGCACTATTATTGCAATTACAATTACAATTACAATTGTTCACCCATGTATACAGCAGTGTGTACTTATGGGAGCAATTCAGAAGAGTCCAGCAGGAATAGGCTTTGAACAAAAAACCTTTGCATTACAAGGTCAACGGTCCTAAACGGGATGCAAACCACTGCCACACAAGTATAAATGTGTGGATGCTTTTCACTGGGGTTTTACCATAAATCTTCAATACTTTAAAAATAATAGATATGGTATTTTACTTACTTTAAACTTGTCTCCCTGGCTTTCACTGGTAAGCGAAGTGTTTCCCCCATTCTAAAAATGCAAGTAGACAATTTTAAAAAGGACTGTTATCAATGACTTAAAGTAATTAAAAACCATTTTAGTGCTCACCTCTACTGTTCTACTTATTTTGTCCTAGAAAATAAATGCAAAAGAGATTAATTAAATTAATATACATGAGTAATTCTCAAAGACAAGCAGTTATAACCAACGTGCAAGTTAAATATGCGTCGTCTATATTAGCTTACGACAGCTCAACAGCAGAAATTGTGCTGCCGTTCTGCTACGGTTCTATAACGGAAAACACACAACACTCTTTCAAATGAAATTCACGAAGCGAGGGGCTGCAGCACACATGGCAAACTGGTGCAACCCCGCAGGGGCTGTGAAACACGCATGAAACCAAGGCAGGAGTGCTGGCATCTCAACACGATCTGAAGTGCAGCCCTGCTGAAATCACAGCCACCTACTGCAAATGATACGATCCAGTTGTGTGGACTCCGCTATTATGGGGTTGCGTTGAGCAGAAATGGGGTTCAAGTGTGTTACAGTTAAATTTACATTCGTCTATTTAGCGTTCCGCTGTACATTTCGGCACAGATGAAACAGACAATTAAACGCGCAGCAGATGTCACAGATAATTACAATGACTTCAAGGCAGCTCCGAAATCATCTCATTTACAGAGGTAGACAAACACAAAGCAACATGCCTCCCTGGGCGAGCTGGGCCTCCAGGAAGAACTCCTTTATGTAGGGAAATTATGTAAATTAATTTTTCTTTGCTTCCGCGGCGCTGAGGAGGAATGGCAGAATTGTGCCTGGGGCCTGTTACGTTACTGTTACATTACTTCGATGCGACAGCCCTGCGTGACACACCTTGTTTGTGTCCTCTGCTTCCTTTTTCTTCATATTGAAAATTAACTGGAAGAGATCCTTCAGGTCAACAACCAACGGCTCAGCCTGAGAACACAAGACAGAGGAAGTGTGCCGGTCGGCGCGTAAACGTAAATCGGATGTGTGATGCTCATGAGAGCACAGACAGCATTAATCTCCACAAACAGTGAGTGTAAATAAGAAAATGACACAGCGGGTTAACAGCTACACAAGCGCTCCTGGGGTAAACAGTGAAGAGATAAACTCTGACGCTACTTATGGAGGACCACCTGGTGTTTCCTGCGCTCTCCGCTGCAGAGCCACATTCCCACTAAATGCGGCAGAGATCTTCCCAGGAGCCGCGTGACACTACGGCAAAGCAAGAAGCCCAGAGAACCTGGGGTTAATGCCGAGCGGGGGGCAGCGCAGGCCCCACTGCCACGTACCTGCTGCGCGGTCTTAATGGCGAAGAACTGATGCTGTCCCTCAGCTCCGCAAACGTAACCAAAGGCTCGGCTATCCGTCACATCCCGGGCGATGAAGGAGATCTTATTTACAGGATGCTCGTGTTCTATTACCTTGGGGTGGCCCAGACACAGCATGTCAGTTAGACTTCGTAACTGGTGTTCATATGAGGCACTGATGCTGCGACCATACTCCTGACTCCTGCAAAAGGTCTTTCCAGCTTTATTCCACTGTAGCGGCCAGAGCAGCAAACTCACCCCGGTCTTCTCGTCAATGACTTTGATTCCAGACAGGGATATGTTGATCCACACTTTCTGCTTGTGCTTCCCTTGAGACCTAGAGGCAACTGACATGCCCTGCGTGTGAAACAGAGGATGCTGGGTAAGCTCCCGGGCTGTGGCTTTGGGTGTCGGTTTCAGTCCTGAATAGTCTGTGCGGCATCTGGATGTTCTCCTTGTGTTCATGCGGCTTTCCTCCAGTTGGTCTGGTGTCGCCCCCTCCCCCAGCAGTGAGTAGTAAACCTAAACTGAATGCGTGCAAAACTGTCGAGTGGATGGGTAGAAAATAATAAGCAGCTTAGCGCAGCGTATCTAGTCCTCGAAATCACCAAGGCATCGAATCAATACCAGCTGAGTAGAAGTTAATAAAAAAATAAGCAGAGGTGACACAAAACCCTACAACAGGTTTCCATGCCAACATGTAGCATTAGGTTCGGCACTCATTTGTAGAAACGGAAAAACGTGTCCACAGGGTTATAGTTAAAAGACCGCGAGGGCAACCGAGGTTACGCCTCCCCAAAAGATTTTAACTGCAGTAGCTGTAGTAAATACGCAGCGGCTTAACTGTGTGTAAAACTTTCAACGGGCAGCTGCGAACACCGTTCGGAGCAAAAGTGGCGCAACGAGGGAAGAGCGCGAGACTCAGCCGTACGAAAAAGGGACTGCTCTGGGACACGAACGGACAACCTTCAGGTTTCGAGTCCGGTCCCGTAAGCGCGGCGCTGCCTCCTGTCCTTGATCGCCTTCTCCGTACCTTCAGTTTCATCATGGAGTCCTGACTCATCTTGTCACCTCTGGCTTCGGGCACATCATCCACCCCAATCAGCTTGGCTTTGTACCGCACGCCGTCCCCTTTAAACCTGGCCAGCAGGAATTCGTCCGTCTTCTCGGGGCCTGCCACGACAAGGAGACGGAAGAGGCCCAAATTATCTGTAAACATCCACAAAATAAGCGTCGCTCTGGAAGTCGTCAAGCGTGACGCTTTTCTACCTGCTCATTTGCTTCGCGTTGTACGTGGTTTTCTACACCCAGCTCTGTTCTTAAGCTTCTCTACATCCGTGCAGTCTAACATTAAATGAGGAACAATGCACCCCGACAATTATACTCCATTTAGTAAAATTACAGCTGACGAGTAAATCGGCTGGATAAAAATATCTTAACGCCACTTACGGACTACTCCCTGTCTAGGTGGCCCACTTTTGAGCGGAGACGCGTGCATTTTAAATTCCTTTGCGCCTTTTCAGCAATACGGCTTCTGTAGACGGAGCTGGAAACAATACGAGTGTCTCTCCCCGCTCGTTTCCAGCGTCCTCGCCAGTTTAATCATGCAGCCACGAAAGCCAAAACTTGCGCTCAATAGGAAGAGTTTGAACCTTGTAATTCCTGCCGGACACCAGAACGAGATCAAAATAACATGAGCGACAAGGGCAGAACGCATCCACTTACCCGCCGAGGGACATTACCGCATCCGGACCGGAGCCGCTGAAACGGAGAGCTGTGACACCGTGACACCGTGACGCTACGGCAACATGCAACAATGGAACTCTGATGCAACAGCAGCTTTGGAGATGGATTTCCTTTCATTGCTGCTGCTGCTTTGGCAGAGTGCGTAATAGATGGTTCCCAGCCCCCTTCATTAAAACCAGGCGAGCCCCGGTTCTCTCCCCAGTCCGCTATTATGGCTTGGCGGTGCCACTAACACCATGACACGGGAGATTTTCACAGCCAAAACCATGTGCCTCAGCTTACTGTCCCCGCAGTAAATGCTCCTCGGTGCAACCGCTTTGGAGAAACAATGTTATGCCGGTGCTGAAAAAACTTAGCGAAACATATATTTCCTAGTCAGCTTCCTCGGAAAAGAAGAGAATCCCATTAAACAGTGTTGCTGCTCTGCAACTCTTTGAAATTTCTGTCCTTAATGACCTAAAATCTTACATGACAGGAAAAAGGACGTGTTGTACTCCAGCATCACTGCTGCAGCTCGCGAAGAGGTCATTTGGAGAACACTGACGCTCTTCTCTTCTCTTCTCTTCCTCTCTGCTTCTCTTCTCTTCTCTTCTCTTCTCTTCTCCTCCTCTCCACTCCCCTTCTCTTCTTCTCCTCTCCGCTCCCCTTCTCTTCTCCACTCCCCTTCTCTTCTTCTCCTCTCCGCTCCCCTTCTCTTCTCCTCTCGCCTTCTCTTCTCTTCCTCTCCGCTCCCCTTTTCTTCTTCTCTCCCCTTCTCCTCTCCTCCTCTCTGCTCCCCTTCTCTTCTCCTCTCACCTTCTCTTCTTCTCCTCTCCGCTCCCCTTCTCTTCTCCTCTCGCCTTCTCCTCTCCTCCTCTCCGCTCCCCTTCTCTTCTCCTCTCACCTTCTCTTCTTCTCCTCTCCGCTCCCCTTCTCTTCTCCTCTCGCCTTCTCTTGTCTTCCTCTCCGCTCCCCTTCTCTTCTCCTCTCGCCTTCTCTTCTCTTCCTCTCCGCTCCCCTTCTCTTCTTCTCTCCCCTTCTCCTCTCCTCCTCTCCGCTCCCCTTCTCTTCTCCCCTTCTCTCCTCTTCTCCTCCTCTCCGCTCCCCTTCTCTTCTCCTCTCACCTTCTCTTCTCTTCCTCTCCGCTCCCCTTCTCCTCTCCTCCTCTCCACTCCCCTTCTCTTCTTCTCTTCTTCTCTTCTTCTCTTCTCTCCTTCTCTCCTTCTCTCCTCTCCTCTCCTCCTCCCCTCCTCTTCTCTTCTCTTCTCTTCTCTTCTCTTCACTTTTGGAGGAAAAGGGCCATTTGGCACACTGCCTTCTGCAATACTCTGAAGGAAAAGGTCTGTTGACGATTTCCAGAGGCTAAACCGACACATTCGTAACCGCGAGCTGCTCATGACTCTGGGACTTCAGCTGGATTGCAGAGGCATTCTCAGCCCTCTGAGTCTCTGATCAACACTGCCTTTGGCCTGCTCGGGTCCACTTTTGCCTGCTTTGGCCCGCTTGGGCCGGCTTGGCCTTCTGAGGTCCGTCTTGATGCTGGTGCCCTGGCAGTTTTTGAGGCCTGTGCTGACTGGGTGGCAGGGAGCCCCAGCTTCTTCTTGAGCCATAACATGAGGCCAAAGCGAGCAGCACCATTGACATTCTCAGCATGTACACTGGCAGCAAGCTGGAGGTTCCCTCAGTGATCACCCGCCCACCTCACGCAGCACACACACTCACACAAACAAGTGACCCTTACACTAACATTCAACACTTCCAGTGTCACATGCGATTGTTGCTGTACATGGAAGGGGCCCAAAGAAACTATCGGAAAGACACTGGTAGAAGTGTGGTGCTGTTTAAAAAAAGAATGGGCCACTTATAAGAAATCGCTGAACAGATGTGTTATAGACTGAAAACATGTTACATCTTGCAATGCACAACTCTTTACGTACTGTATACTCACTTATGGATTAACTGTAAAAAGTCAACTTTTAAAGGGACATTTCATTGCACAAACATTGCTATGGTAACATCGGTAGCCTCTTGCAGGGCTGTGAAGTCTCCCAAGGCACACAATTTCCAGCCTGGCCCATTCCCCCTTTGCGGTTTCATACGTATACAAGGAGAGACATCGTTGCGTTGCTTTGGCCTTGGCTTTCTTCAATAATGAGGTGATGACAGACCAAGTGTGGGGTAATACAAAGCAGTGAGATCCACAGAGGTGGGTGGGCTGCTTCACAGACAAATAACTCTTCATACACAGAAAGTTACCCTGGCCCGACTGTAGCTGTTTGGCTGAGCTCCTTAAATATATTCCTGGATATTTAAAAAGTCAGTGGTGCAATTCTGACTTTCATAAGTAAAGTTATCTGGTATCTCAGTACCAATTACACAAAAGTTATATTTGTACAATTTTATATATTAATTAACTGTTAGTACATAACTGGCATCCCGTCCTGGGTGTGTCCCCTCGGCCTCGCGCCCCGTGGTGCCGGGTACGGCTCCGGCTCGCCTCGACCCCACTCGGGACAAGCGGTTGTGGACGATGCATGGATGGATGGACGGATGGATGTACATAACACATTGTACATGACTGTCACGTCCACACCCGCGCCGCAATCGACAGCACCCGACGACGATCCAGCGCCTGATGACAATTAGAGCACTCGGCTTTAAAAGACCCTCTTTGGCTCCTTCACACTCTCAGAATCTCACTGAGACAACTGTCTTCCTGAGTGCTTATGTCCCGATCTCCTTTATTCCAAGTCCCAGTTCTTTGTTCCCCGGCTTCTAACCATTCGCCTCGTCTCCTGACTACGTCCATGGATCCTCACTCCACTCTGACCGCCAATCGACCGACTCTTCGCCCGTCCCCGACAACGAGAACTCGCCTGACCCCTTGGTTCCTGACAAACGATCCTGCACTTGGGTCCAGCCATCCCCACGTCCTCTGTCCCACGTGACAATGATGATAATACATGAAGTAGTAAGACAGCAGTAAATGCGACTGGAACAGCTCTGAAAAGAATATTTTTAAAAATACTTTTCTGTTAAATTACTTTCGAATGCTGCACTATGGGTGTTTTGTAAACACTTGACAAAAGTATTATGAATGCCAGCTAATGCATTTGAAGCTGCTTATTTTAGAGTATCTTGTTTCTCTCGTGGGGGGCGCGGTGGCACAGTGGGTTGGACCTCGTCCTGCTCTCTGGTGGGTCTGGGGTATGAGTCCCGCTTGGGGTGCCTTGCGACGGACTGGCGTCCCGTCCTGGGTGTGTCCCCTCCCCCTCCAGCCTTACGCCCTGTGTTGCCGGGTTAGGCTCCGGCTCCCCACAACCCCGTATGGGACAAGTGGTTCAGATGATGTGTGTGTGTGTGTGTGTTTCTCTCGTTGAATGTAGGCAAAGGCAGAGAACTGAGCCGATTTGGTCCTATGGGAGCTAATGATAGTGACCAGGCTGGCACAGAAATGTCAGAAGTATCACACTGGGTGGCATGGCAGCGCAGTGAGTAGCACTGCTGTCTCACAGCGTCTGGGTGGTGTGAGAGGATGTGGGTTTGATCCCCACTCAGTCTGTGTGGAGTTTGCATGTTCTGTGTGTGTGGGTTTCCTCCCACAGTCCCAACATATGCTGTTCAGGTTCCCCCATAGTGTGTGAGTGACAAAGAGAGTGTGTGTGTTCCACTGATGTATGGATGAGTGACCCATTGCAAGTAGTGTATCTAGCAGTGTAAGTCACTGTGGTGAATAAGGTGTGTGGGCTGATAACACTACACTGAGTTCACTGGAAGTTGCTTTGGAGAAAGGCATCTGCTAAATAAATAAATGTGAAATTTCAAACTGGGAATGTATCACATGAATATAAAAGAGTCATGCATACGGATGTCACTTGTACTGTAGTTACCTCCTTCAGGAAAGGATGGGAAGACACAGTGACAGTGCTGCAATGTGATATTAAGAAGACAAACTGAGGCCACTCAGATAATATTGCTACTAATAACTCGATTCGCAAGGGGAAAAAAACAACAATGCTGTGTATGTGGGTGTCATACAGCAACCTGATAAAGACCCATCGCTTCTACGGTGCTTTCCCCGCAGCCTTGCCCTTTCAACATGGTGTTTTGAAATGCGATGTGAACACGGTGTCGGGACACAGGCACCTGTCTAAAGTCCTGTCTTACAAGGGCCTGCGTGTGGCTCTCAGGCCTATGGCACCAGCAGCACACCGGGAAGTTGCCACCAGACCCAACAGCCAGAATTTGAGGCTCCACCTGCAGCACGCAGCTTCCTCACTGCTACTCACAGAGTTAGGGTTAGAACTGCAGCTACACGTGAGCAATAAGCCAGCGGAGATTTTTTTTCAAAAAACACTGCATTACATGTGCTCGCCTCTCATCGCACCTGGACTTGAGAGACAGGGAACATGATACATATTCAGTGAAATCAGGAATAAAATACATTACGTACCACGTTTGAATGTGTTATTCACCTGCTCTTGTAAGAACATGCGATTGGATTACCATACGTTTTCCTGGCATGGAAAACTAATTCAAGTTACAAGGCAAAGTAGAGCAGCAGAAATAGCATCACAGCACCTAAAAATACCTGGCAGAGAATATATGAGTGCTGTTACTGTTTGGCATGAATAACATGGACAGCAATTGACACGGCACTGGAAGAGCAGGCCACCAGGAGTAAACAGCTCCCGTCTGCACCCAAAATCCACGCTCCCCCTTCAGCACATACCTTTCTTCTTCTCCTTCTTCGAGGGGGTCTTCACGGGAGCCACGCTCGCCTGGCTGTTTACGTTAGTCTCCACTTCGGTCGACATGGCAGGAGGGCCAGTTGATGAGAAATCACGGGGAGGTGAGAATGAAAAAGAGCTCCTGGACGGGGAGGGGGGGGGGGTCTCGGAGCGGTTCGTCTCAGAAGTCACTCATGCTCAGTAGCGCCTGGGGGAGAGAGGGGGTGGGTGACGAAGGAGTACCGAGCTTTCAAGAGGCACAGAAGCAAAGCCAGGAACAGGAGGGTATGTAAGAAGAAATAAGAGAAAAGGGATTCCAAATAATATGAATGTTAAGCGCTACAAAGCTTAATACGGTATTCCCAAGCCACACGTGCAGAGAGGGATTATACATTTTTAAAATTAAACTGATCATATACCTCATCGTTTTCGTCAACGTTAAAATGACATCATGCATGAAGAAATTTTGCCCAGAGCACAGAATCGGAAATAAACTCATTTATCATTCCAAGGGTACAGGCATCCCTCAACCTACTAAATTAATTCGTGTTATGACTGAATGTTTTAATACCAGAGTAACAGTTAATAAGGAAAACAAATATTTACGCAAGCTGTAAAGAAATTATTAACAATGAAAAAAATCAAGTGAAATAAGTTCAGCAGTCCATCTATAGGTGTCTAACAAGTGAGTTCAGAGAAATAATAAATTCTTCGACAGGGCCCTTCCTGCCGGCAGGTTACGAGACCCCACATCGCCGGTCGCAGCACAGAGAAACTATGGCACTGGTTTAAAGCCTGCCTTCACTGGGCTCTTATTAGCGGTACGAATGTGTCGGTTAGGATCTGCAATTATTTGCTCCCGCTTCGGTTCAGACACCCAGTAAAGGGCCTGATCAATGATATTATCATTAATCCATTTAGTGGACATGTTTTTTAACAGCAACTTCCAATGTGAGTTTTGTATAATGAACTGCTTGCAGTTATTTGCCCAATTTACGCAGCTGGGTAATTTTTTTTTACCTAGGGTAAATATTCTGCTCAGGGGTACTGCAGGAGGGGGTCGGCCCGAAAGCTGGATGTCAACAGTGCAAGAGGGCAGCTCTAAGCACTACGCAACCCGCAGGCATCTTGATGAGTTGTCTGCATTTGGGCTTAAAGAGAACCACCCAAGTCACTTTTACTGCTAAGAGGAAGGGGGTGGTGGGGGTGGGGGTGGAGCCAGAGCAACCTGACACCCAGACCACCTCCAGCTGAGTGCTGGGGAGTTCCAGGTTCTTTTACATCTGGGTTTCATCAAGGACAACGCTCACCATAGCGGGGTCCCGATCCTCGCTCAGCTGCTCTGCTTTCCAGCAGAGTACTGGGTTCCGTACTCACACGTGCGTATTTTTGACTGCCTTTGCAATGTTGCAAAAACAACTGAGATACCAGAGAATATATGCCTCTGGATGAATAATCACAATTGCAGAGAATGTAAAACATTAAAGAAGTCCATTATTGTGGACTTACGGACGTATGATGCAACAATTGAATAAGAGTCACATCCGATGACTCATTCACAGCACCACATCACCTTAGAAAATTATACCATGAGCAACACAGTAAAAAGCAGGATAGAGCCAATGGGCCTTTTACGTGCACACATACTGTAACGTACAGCGAACCTTCATGGTGCTAAGAGAGCCCAGAAAGACAAAAAGACATCCCAAAGGCCAAAGACCACCGGACAAGTGAGGGAGAATGTGACTGTGGTTCAGTGAGTGTGAAAGGTGTCGGTCTGTCACAGAAGAGAAGGCCACCAAGTCTCTCCAGTCTCCAAGTCAACAAGCAGTCTCAATGGCAAGGGCCAACTGGACCCATACTGTTGTCTGGCCACTTTGAGGGCAGCACCTCGGCGGAACTGCTGCGACACATTTCACAGCACAAGGGAAAAAAAAAAATGAAAGCACTAAACAGGAATGTGCAGCAGGCGAGCTCTGTAA
This sequence comes from Scleropages formosus, assembly GCF_900964775.1. NCBI lineage: Eukaryota > Metazoa > Chordata > Actinopteri > Osteoglossiformes > Osteoglossidae > Scleropages > Scleropages formosus. The sequence continues at coordinate 6,434,030 of NC_041822.1, forward strand.
ATGAGAGCATAAAGAACGGCGCCGCTGAGTATTTCGGCTCATTACGAATCAGTGCACTGCACTCTAACTGGGGTCCAGTGGGAAATCAGCCTGTGCGTCTCATACTGTCTGCTGCATCAAACTCTGAGAAAAAAGAAAAGAAAACAGATTATTACTCTAGTTGTGTATTTCAGTCACACCTTCAGAGGCGAACAACACTGCTCATTGTGGGGAAGGAACAATATGTGTGTTTTACATGCAACCTTTTCATCTCTCTGGTTCAAAATTACGGCAAGTCCACTCAACTGCAGGTACTAATTAGCTTGAAAACAAGCTCCGGTATCCCAAGCTTTTCTCCACATTAAACACACACACACACACACATGCACACACACCGGTGGACTGCAGTATGAAGCTATAAAACTTTAAATGGAAAAACTGCAAGGCTACAGAGCAAAATGTAGTGTGCAAAGGTAGATGTATTATAAGGTTCATTTTGCAGCCGTGATCCCTTGCAAGAAATCCAGAGAGCGAGTTTCCATCTGCAAGCAGATTGCACACATCGGAAAAGTTGGAATTTAATGATGACACATCATGTGTGAATTACAGCTGTAGTGAAAGGGATGAGAAATTACAGGTTTGCAAAAAGGCACCCCTAGTTTCATCACGGTTCGATTTGAACGAGTTTATACTGGTGAGAAAGTGGTACAGAATCAAAAGCATAAAATGAACACGGATACATTGCGAAGATGGGTACAGAACACCAAAAACCTTCCTCTGACAAGAATTTCATACGAAAGGCGTAATAAATACTCCACTGGCTAAGTGTGAATGTACACAGCCACGTGGAAGGCAGTATAAAGGAGAAAGATGCCTTGGTCTTCTTTACAACACCTTTATGGGGTGTGTATGTCCTTCAGTGGGGTGTGTAGTGGCGTAGCAGGTTTAGACTGTGTCTGCTCTCTGGTGGGTCTGGGGTTCGAGTCCTGCTTGGGGTCCCTTGCGACAGACTGGGGTCCCGTCCTGGGTGTGTCCCCTCCCCCTCCAGCCTTATGTCCTGTGTTGCTGGGTTGGGCTCCAGCTCACCGCGACCCTGCTCAGGACAAGCGGTTTCAGTCAATGTGTGTGTGTGTGTGTGATATCATATACTGTATATTCACATACATACAGAAACAACGAGTCGTGACGCATTTATCTTTATCCTTCCCCAGTCATGACAACCTACTCAATTTTAGGATTGAAAGTGTTTTACTGTTACTAATTAATACTGTCTTCAGCTGGAATCTGCCTTCAGCATATTCCTCCTCCGGCTGCTGTGTTTTAATATCCTACCTTCTTTTGGTCTAAACATGCCTGAAAAATCAGGGCTGAAACATCTTCTGCTCTTTCCTTTAACGTTCCCTTTTTTTATTACTACAGCCCAGGCCAGTTATTCATTTAATTTCTCATGGCTGCTTATAGGTCATCTTTTAACATTCCTTAACACTGTCATTTAAATATGATTTGTGGCTGGTAAATTGACTAACGATTTTAATGAATTCTTCAAAAACCAACCAGGGTAACAGCAGAGCAGTGCTTTCAACTAAAAGGAATTCTGCACATAAATGGGATTTTAAAAATGATTTGCAGCCCCCTAATGCCTTCGGAAATTACAACCCATTTTCTTCATGTGAAAATCCTCTCCCTTACAAAATGTATGGCACACCACCACACACTACTGCTGAAGGCTCTACTGACCTTCAAAAGTTGGAACAGCATGCAGTTTGGCGTTAGTGCTTCACATTAGAGAAAAACCCTTGGGATAAACGAGACCATTCCACTCCTTTCTCCTGCGGAGGAACCCGTGTCGCCGCCATCCACCAGTATTGATAAAGATAGGCTGTTTCCAACTGCTATTCAGACTGCTGATTGTGACGAGACCAATAAAGTTTTCACAGTTAGTCCTGAGCTCTACCATTATATTGACACGAGGAAACAGTCCCTGAACCCACGGTGTAAAGCAAGTCTGTAACCAGGATTACACAGGTCATACAGGGTACTTCCACATCAGTATAAGAATTTGTCACATTTTTCTCTTCTTACCTCCATGCAAAAATGCATCTTGGAGCTTTTGCAGCTCAACTATCACGTCAAAGCATTCAGGATGTCCATCATTTCATACTCCAACAACTTTCCAAAGTCGCTCTCTGAATAGGGTTACAGAGAACTGCGAGAATTTTGGTGCCCCAGGTCTGCCAAATCTGGGAATCTTATACTGGACTGATCTCTGTGCATCCGCACTGTGTCTAATACTTCACAAAAGCTAAAAGAAAAAAGAAGAAAAAAAAAAAAAACACATTTCGCCTCCATTCCAAAGAAATTAAGTAACACTTCCTGTGCTATTTCCACGGGTTACAGGAACTGCTGCTATTTTTAATCTCCAATGTATCCAAATTCCCGTAGAAAGCATTTCTTATTCTAAATATAAGCTCCTGCGAACTCCACCTAACGTGTCCCCATGAGCAAGGACACACCTTCAAGTAAAGTTACTCTCTCATGAAACTCCACTGCCAGAGTTGTGTGCGGGACGGGGGGCAGGTCTGTGTCCAGCGGCAGGGTAATGAACAATGGAAGTAAACATGACTTTCCTGTTTTCACGATGCTGGCTCCACCATCGTGCTACGATAAAAACTGGCCCTTGAGGGCCCTTAACTTCATGCACAAAGAGGAACCCAGGTAGGAACAGTGCTCCAGGAAAGCTTCTTTGCATCCTGTAGGTCTCAGCTTCTACTGGGCATGTAAAACGTCAACAGGCAACTGCTGAAGATGAGCCAGAAGAAGATGATCAGCGCTTGTCAAAAAGAGTGTGAGACCAAAGAGCCTGAGCACTAGTGAAAGCAGTGCACTAAGTCCTCTGAAAAGAGTTTGAAGGTGTTCCTCCACAATCAAAACATAAAACTATTAGCAGGGTATGTGGACTAATGCAAACACCGTGCATCCTCTTCAGACTTTTTCCTTTTCTTGTGTCACTGCGTGAGAACATGTCCTTCACCCTTTGACACAGCTAACTATATGTACTGGCTAGTCCCTCCTCCAGAAATTTTTCCCATTTTTTGGCATTTCTCACTTTGGAATGAGGACTAAAGTCACATCTTTGTAAAGTGATGCCTTGAGTTTTCATCTCACATTCACATTCCACTAACTTAGAAAGTACTGCAAACATAAATCCACACAACTGCTGAAAGTTTCCAACATGAAATTCTCACTCCTAGTAACCCATGTAAATGTATAAGCGAAACAGTGATTTTAATTGAGTCATTATAAAATTTGAACATTTAGGAATTTTTACTGAGACTCTAACATCCACATTACTCTTCTGCTCTTCAGGGCTTTATACCTCCCCTACCTCCAAAGATATTTTTTTAGGTTAGGGAAAGCTGGTATCATAGGGGTTAGTGCTACTGCTGCTGGACCCAAAGGTTGCAGGTTTAATTTCCATCTCTGGTTGTAATATCCTTGAGCAAGATACTTACCCTAAATTGCTGCAGGAAAATTACCCTGCTGCATAAAAGGGTAAATAATTGTAACCTTAACACTGTAAGTCACTTTGGAGAAAAGTGTTAGCTAAATGGATAAATGTAAATGTACCTTTGTATGGCTTTCGGAGTTCCAGCCATTTGTGCACATAAAGGGTTTTTAAACAAGACTCAACTTGGGGGAAAACAGATGATGTCAGACTGACTGAGACCAAGTACCAGGCTGGAATAACTCAACTCTTCACTAGACAGCACTCCAAAGACCTGCTGTGATTGCGATTTTTCTGCAGCAGTAAAGGTCTGCGAGAGAATGGTTCGAACAAGACCGTGTGTACGATGGCAAGAGACAAAGAAGACAGCACAACTCCTGTGGAATCTCAGATGACACACGGCCGGTGCTCTGGCCAGGTCCAAACAGGACTTGTAGCAGAACTCACAATGAGAGGACATCTTTCTTTCAAGGAAAAAACAAAATCGCCATGACGCTGAGCAGAAGAAATATGCTGTGCTGCGTATGCTAACAGCAAGTCAACAAAGAAAGGGCAGCTTCAGACACTCCTCCTTCCCTTTGGCCAGGTTTCCATGGATCCCTGGTGCCAAGGAGACAGATGCTGGAAGCACCATTCACCTTCAACAAGTAATCATTCTCAAACTATATCTGTGAAAAGAAGAACATTTCAGTCTGAGAAGGAGAAGTTCAAGTAAAATCCCAAAGTTCATTTTCGAGGACCAGGTTAAACCTAGGACACTATTTCTAGTATTCTGTGGGTTCGAATTAACGGAAAATGAAAGGCTGACCATTGCTAACAGGGTAGTAAATCAGGTGAAGCTTGCTGAGCTGTGAAAGACCAACGGGAATGGAGGAACAAAGCAATAGGGTGGCACACGGTTTAAGGTTTAATACTCAGATGGTAACCAGTCACAGCGAAACACCAGGTAACTACTCCCAAAACATTTTACAAAAGATGCTCTCAATGGGTCACAAACTAAATCAGTCCTTGGGTTTAAGACTAATTCTACTTCCCCAGACAGCAAAGTTCAAAGATCAACGTGGTAACGACCATGACGTACGGTAGTAAATCTTTGTACGCATAGCTTGGGTTACAAGGAGTCGGGCTTCTATGTGCCGAGCAAGATTTCACATTCGTTTTCATGAGGAAATGTAGCGCAGTGCAGCTTCAAGAATGAAACTGTATTGCGAATTAATCACAGATCTGTACTAAAAGACCCAAACTCCGTTCGAGGGATACCGAACTGTGACTGACACAGCTACAAGCACACACACATACTGTCTGAAACTGCGGGGTCGCGACAAACCGAAGCCTAACCCGGCAACACGGCGTGCGAGGCTGAGGGGGAGGGGACACACCCAGGACGGGACGCCAGTCCATCGCAAGGCAGCCCCAGCGGGACTCGAACCCCAGACCCACCAGAGAGCAGGACCTGGGCAAGCAGGCCGCACCATCGCTCCCCCTTCGCTACAAGCCTAACGTTTGAAAAAAAACAGCCTGAACATATCAGTGTTGCACCGATGATCGATCGACACTCGACCTTCATGTTTTACTCCAAAGGCCTGCCACTGACTACAGAATAGCCGAGGATCATCGAAGTCCGGAAGAAGCAATACTCAGATGAGCTGACACAGAGCGCGGGAGCACTGTGCCAACATCTGGTTTTGATAAAACTGCACACTTCATAGCCTTGGAGAATGAGAGACCAGCTTAGCAAAAAGCCAAAACACACCAGCTCTGAACTGACATCTGAAGAAGGGGCTTTTTAAAATGTATTGCCATACAGTCACACAATATTTCAGTTGTTTAGAAACTGAAAGAGAGCAGTCATACTGCTACGTTTCCTGCCAAGAGCTATCGTCAGCGAGCTTGGGTATGGCCATTATGGGAGCAAAGAGCCTCGAAAATATAACAATGGCTTAGCTGCTGAGAAGAGTAAGTTTACAGCAGAAGTGCCCCCATTAAAGGTGGAGATTCAGCAAAGTATTGAGAGCCTCCAAGAGAGAAAGAGAAGAACGAGGTTTAGAGAGAACAAGACCGGGGTGGGTGTCCTCAAGACACTGCAGAAACGCCATAAATCAGCAGACTTCCTGGGGTTCACTATATGATTTACATACACATTCCCACTAAAGGAATCTCATAATGAAATACTCGCCGTCTGAATGGTTGGCAACTCGGCACTGCGTTAAAGCCGCAAATGTGCACCTGCACTCACATCCACAATAGGAGGTTAGCGCTGGTACCAGTGTCGTACAGCGTGCGCTAAAACAGGCAACAATGCTGGACACGAGTCAAACTGTACGCAGCAAAGTTATAATTATGCTCTTCTACTATACACATAAACATGCAATAACAGTTTATTATTTTGGATGCGGTGCATGACCTGAAATGTCCTCCTTTTCTTCTACTTTTTCAAACGTGAATCCTTTCAAGCCGGTACGTTTCCAGCAGCTATTATTCTATGTGGGAAATGTCCATGTTGTCCTACAACATGATGCCTTAGTTATTTAGGAAAAATGCATTTAATAACTGGATGACATAGTATAGACAAGATTTTGCACAAAATAAAGTGCCTGCTGAGCAAATTATATTTACATTAAGTAATATGCTAATTCACACTGTATCGACGGTTGCTTTAAGTTCGAAGGAAAGTAAAGTCCTCGGCCTAGAGAAAGGTGAAAAACACTTTGAGGAGAACAGATCAGAAAGCAGGCTTCGATAAAATTAAATGGACAACTGCAGGGGGCACAAACGGCTCGACGTGTAAATACTTTGTGTCTTTCGGTGTTACATTTATTTGTAACTAGGGGCTGAGCAATGGAGGAGCACAAATGTTTAAAGTACACAAATATTATCAGCAGGGCGTCCAACATCTCCTATGCATGTTCTCCAGCTGCAAACACACACACACACACACACACACACACACACACACACACACACACACACACACACACACACACACACACACACACACACACACACACACACACACACACACACACACACACACACACACACACACCGCTCCTATGTTCCGGTCTCTGCACAGGCTCCCTATTGCTCCTAGGATTCAGTTCAAGACTCACCCTGACCTCCGTACCCTTACACTCTCACCTTTCTCTCCGGTCTACCGCAAAACCTCTGCTCCACCGCTGGGTTCTTCCTTTCTCCAGACGCACTAAAAAACACGGTTCCTTCTCCCTCCTCGTTCACGAGCTGTGGAATAAGCTTCCGATGCATCGGATCTGCTTCCACCCTCCTGACCTTTAGAGACCTCTCGAAGACGCACCTCTTTTCATGGCACCTTGGGACTGTTTAGTCTCCACTGATCGACCTTTACCTACATGTCCATTTAACTGCTCTCACTAAATATTACTCCTGTACCAGTATGGCTTTCACATATCTGGTCTTGCTTGGTCCTGTTTCTTCGTACCCACTCATCGATCCTGTGTTAATGACAGTGCTCACCTCAGTATTGGCCCTTAGATGTTACCCTGATTCCTTCCATGTACTCTTGAAAGCACAGTTGTGCTGTTACAGAGACATGTAACATGGCTGTTTTGCTCATGTTTTAAAAAAGAGGGGAAAAAATAATGAAAAGGTAATTTTGAACGTTTTTGCCGTGGTGACTGGGACAAAAAGTGTCATCGATGTTTATAGACGCCATACTCCGGTTTAGGGACCATGGTAGAAAAAAGACAGTAATTGGGGGAAAAAAAAAAACATGTAACTTGGCTATTTGAAGTTGCGGATGACTGATAGAACTTAAACCAAGCGGAACCAAGACGAAGAGCAGAAAGAACCGAGAACAATCGAAGCCGGGAAAACAACTGACATTTCATAGCGGACTAAAGTGCGGGTCTGGGCACCATTCAGAGCTGGATTAACAAACATTAGCTCTGTGTGTGTGTGTGTGTGTGTGTGTGTGTGTGCATGGGTGGAAAGGACCAGAAAAGACGTGGACAAGTCCAACTGTATCATCAGTACCGTTGTTCTTTCTGTGATGTTAATGACATGTAGCATGTAGCGTAGCTCTGTCGTGTGTCATATTGTACAGTGTGACACTACAGGTAGGGACAGTATAGTACAGTACAGTGAATCACATTAAATACAGACACAACACCCGAACGCGACATTCATTTCTGTGAGGAGCGCTTCATGCTGACACATTGTTTAAATATGATTTAAATATTTGCAATAAAGAACAGTAAACCTGTCCTCCTTTGACACTTTTGTTTGGAACCTGGAGGCTCAGCTGTACTCTGATCAGTTCTCCTCGATCCCATAAGCGACTCGGTATCTCGTGTCCTCCACAAGTTCCAGCAGAGCAGCACTTTCGAACAGCAGGTACGGCAGGAAAGAATGCGTGGAGGCTGAAGGAAGCACTTTGTTACAGTGTGTCCATCGGAGGGGAAAAGGAGAACCAGAGAAATGAGAGAAATGAGACAGTGAGACAGAGATACAGGGAGACAGACAGAGCAAGACAGAGACAGAGAGTGACTGACAGACAGACAGAGATACAGACAGAGAGACAGAGGCACAGACAGAAAGGGACAGAGAGACAGAGACAGACAGAGCAAGACAGAGCAAGACAGAGACACAGTAACTGACAGACAGACAGAGATACAGACAGAGGCACAGACAGAAAAAGACAGAGACAGACAGAGCAAGACAGAGACAGAGACACAGAGTAACTGACAGACAGAGATACAAACAGAGGCACAGACAGAAAGAGACAGAGAGACAGGGACACAGAGAGACAGAGATACAGAGACAGAGAGAGCAAGACAGAGACAGAGACACAGACTGACTGACAGACAGACAGAGATACAGACAGAGAGACAGAAGCACAGACAGAAAGAGACAGAGAGACAGAGACAGTCAGTCCTCAGCGAAGCGCCACCCCGCTGAAAAGACGCGCATCCCGTTTCCAGGCATTTCTGCTCATGATCTTCTACCTCCGAATCACTGCAGTTATTTAACGTTTTATTATCATGTGCGACGACATTTTCATTTTGGGTAAAACGGTGGACTTTTAATTATATCTATCATCCATCCATGATCCGCACTGCAGAAAATGACGTTCGCTTAAGGAATCGTGGTAAGAAACACAGTGTGAATGGACCTAAGGGAACGCTGTGCTACGCGACGGTTTCCTCCTCCTCCTCTGCCATAAAAAACAGCACGTTCCGTACCTTACTGTACCGTACCGTACTGTACAATTCACTGTACTACACCACACGTACCGCTCCCGCACCGCTCCCCCTCCTCGCCCTGTGTGCGCGAACACTTCCAGCATATTTTTATTAATGTATTTACTTATTTTTTTCCGGGAAAAAGAGCCTCGTGAACGCGCCTGCGAAGCCCGCCCGGCGGTGCAGCAGCTCGGCGCGTCGCTCTGTTTACGCGGAGAAACCGGCGCCGCCGCGGAGCCGCAGCGCTCGCTCGCAGACGCACGCAGACGCCACGTCTGCGGAGAGCTCGCGCGCGGCGCGCGAACGCCTCCAGCAGGAGCCAACAGCGGACGTGCTATAATGAAACACTCACCCGCGTCTCGAGTGCGGCGCCCGGCGCGCTCTACATGGTCCGCGCGCTGGAGCGTGCCTGCCCCGCTCGAGCCACTCACTGACGCACGGCGGTAGGCAGCGGCGTTCCCTGGCTGTGCGCGCGCGCTGGCTGCGAGCGATAGCGACCGGCGGTTCTAAATGAGATGCTGGCGGCCCGCGCTGCTAGGAATGCGCCGACGGGAGCGCGACTCGGGCCGCTACCTCACACTGTTAACCCCGTGCGGAGCAGTTCCGAGCAGGACGAGGTTCCTGTCTGTCGTCAGCCGGCAGCCCTAGAGGAGAAGAGGGGAGACGAAAGGAGGGCTGTTCGCGTGGCTCTTGCGACACGTCCACCGCGGGGCGGGTGATGTGCGCGCGCGCGCTCGCTCGCGCTCGCTCACTGTACGCGCCTCTTTTTACCAGAAGTGCCGCGCGAGCGGTGTTGCAATCGCGCGGCCGAAATTCCGTGAATCCAGCGGAGAGTAAACATGTGTAAAGGCACCTAAACACAGTGGATCACGCGAACTTTTTCTTCTCCTGAACTTGACGTGTTCCCGCGGCAGTGCGCTCCTACTGTACCACGGTACTATACTATGGTACAGGGCTGTCTCACGTCTTGCGTACTCTTCAGCTAAGCACGTAGCTACACGGAGCGTAACATGTAGATTAGATATTCATTATTAAAATTACCCGCTCTTGATTGATTTAGATTAGAATTACACTGCTTCGTTTCCGGATTGTGCAGATCTGACAATAATAATAATAATAATAATAATAATAAATTATTATTGTTGTTGTTGTTGTTGTTTTTGATCCATCATCTAGCTGTATAATAATAATAATTATACAGAAAATTTATATATAGAATAATACAAGAAATTATGTATAATATAAGATGATAATATAATAATAAGAATAATAATAAGAATATTATTATTATTCTTATTATTGTTGTTTTTATTATTGATCCATTGTCTACCTGTATAATAATAAGTATAATCAGTTAGTTGATTCAGTAATAATAATAATAAGATTTACATGAAACTTACATACTATCACACACACACACATTTTCAGAACCGCTTGTCCCATACGGGGTCACGGGGAACCGGAGCCTACCCGGGAACACAGGGGCGTAAGGCCAGAGGGGGAGGGAACACACCCAGGACGGGACGCCAGTCCGTCACAAGGCACCCCAAGCGGGACTTGAACCCCAGACCCACTGGACAGCAGGACTGTGGTCCAACCCACTGCGCCACCGCACCCCCTCTACATACTATCATTAATCTGTTATTCCAGTCAGGGTGGTCAGGAGCCTATCACAGAAGCAGAAGGCTGAGCAGGGTGTGCCAGTCCATTGGTGGGTAGGACAGACGCACTAGGAGTGATTTTTACATTTATTTATTTAGCAGACACTTTTCTCCAAAGCCACTTCCAATGGATATTATGTAGAGTTATGAGCCCACACACCTAGGTCACTTACACTGCTAGATACACTACTTACAATGGGTCACACACACACACACACACACACACACACACACACACACACACACACACACACACACACACACACACACACACACACACACACACACACACAATGGGTGTCTTTGGACTGTAGGAAGGAACCAGAGCAAACCCATGCAGACATAGGGAGAACATGCAAACTCTATATAGACTGAGCAGGGGTTGAACCCACATCCTCTCACACCACCCAGGGATTGTGAGACAGCAGCATTACTCGCTGTGCCACCACGCCACCAATAAGCCTCCTGCAGAGGTTCTGAGCACCAGAAGGAAATGCACATGAGCACAGCAGGAACATCATGTCCGTTCACATACTGAGCTGGATTCTATCCTATGGCCAAAAAACGAGTTAAAAAAACCGCAGAAGCAAGAAGGCACGCACACACACTTTCAGAACCGCTTGTCCCATACGGGGTCACGGGGAACCGGAGCCTACCCGGCAACACAGGGCGTAAGGCCGGAGGGGGAGGGGACACACCCAGGACGGGACGCCAGTCCGTCGCAAGGCACCCCAAGCGGGACTCGAACCCCAGACCCACTGGAGAGCAGAACCGTGGTCCAACCCACTGCGCCACCACGCCCCCCGAGCAAGAAGGCAGTGAACACAATTTGCTGCGGCACATCATGCCATGACTCACCCTTTTGTCAGTACTTGTGTGTGTTTGGGGACTGTCGTTGATTGTGTGTGTTATGGTTTGACATTAAAGCCATCAGTTACATGGGAATGTACAGATGATGTTCTACAACCCTACGGTATGTCAGAAATAGTATTATAGTCATTTCAGTAATGACTTTGACTTTCTAGCAATAACTTCTCCAATACGAAAAGATTCTCAGTGGCACAGATTTCTTCACATGTGCACAAAGGACATACAAATAATAGTATTGTCTTGAACATTTTGAGTTTTTTTTTTTTCAAATAAACCTCAAACCTAGTGTTTAATTCATCCATATCTTTGTGGTGAAAATAAATGAGGCAAAAAAAGAGCTTCTACGAGAGCTGCATCAGTACCACTGAAGCTGCCATTTGGGTCTCATTGCCAGCTGCCAGAGGCACTCCACCGTACTGTACTGTAATGTACTGTGCTGTACTGTAGTCGCTTATTTGCTCTGCGTGAACCACTGGGATGAAGAGGCCTCGCTGTGGCTCCTGTGATGTAGCTCTTAATGCCACTGCCTCACTTTTTCCTTGCTGACATGAAGCAGCCCATCTGGAGCGCTGTGATTTTTCCATTCTCTCAGGACTGGGTCTGCGTTCCATGTGCACAGCTTGGAAATCTGCGGCTGAACTGCTGTTTTTTTTGTGCTTTTTGTATAAAAACGCTCTTCTTGCTTATTATTTTTGAAATGGATGGAAAATTTAAATCTGTTTTTTTCCCCACATACATGTCATTTAAAGCAGCTATCTTATTTGCAAGCTTCACACATCGATGCCTTATCTTGTGAATAAATTTTAAAGTAAATGCATTATTGCTATTACTTAAACATTTCAAATCTTTGGTTTCAGTCAACAAACTGACTGAAATGGAAACGCATAAACACAGAAATGTTTATGTTTACCTACCGACTACTTTACAAAAGACACAAGTAGATTCCCAAGCTGCTGACTGAATGTGTGGGAAATAAGATATGAAACTGAAATTGGATATGAACCTTTCCTCTGATGTGAGATTCGTGGAAATCAGCTTCAGTGAAGCACAATAATCCACATCCCGATTTTCTTGTCAGTTAATTTCTAACTGTCATCTAAGATACTTATGGTTCCAAAGCAGTGTGGCAACCTGACAAGTACAGCGCTGTGGTGTGGAAACTTCCAGAGAAATGATATTTTAGTTTGGTCAGAGCTTGTAAGGGGCAGGACTTTGCCAGAAAATGTCACGCTGACATATACTATTCCAGGAACATGCGTGGAGAGAGGGTTCCTCCTCGGCGCACCTGCTTGCTCGTGATTCCAGTGGCGATGCAGAAAGCGCTTAGGAGAGGATTCGGAAACCGAGGCTTCGGTTCACATCGAGGGGCAGATTTTTAACCTCGTGCTGTTTGCTTCACCAAGCGATGACAGCTGTGCTGTGAACGCAGGTGGCAGGTCATCTTTTGAAGAAACTGAAAGGATGTGCATGTGTCTCATTGGCCTTGACGACAGAGGTCTTCCTTCCTGGTCGATCCGGCAACATTTTGCTGACTCTGCCTTCAGCTGCTATATCATGCGGCAGCTTCACATGCATCATCGTTTCCCCAGTATTCTTCTTGTCAACTTTCTCATCATTTCCTAAACTGCACATGTGGGATTTGTGAAATATGCCGTCATTTAAGATGCCATGCAGCCTTTAGCTTCCTTATTTGAGAAGGACTGTGCTTAAAGGCACATTTGAAAAATACACTTTTTCCATATAGATAGGTGAAAATTTACTGGAGAGCGGCAACTATTGGCTAAGATCAACTCAGGCTAAAAATGCAGAAATCAATTACATTTGTTAAAATGGTAAAAAGTTAGTGAAACGAGGCTGTAAATTAATTTCCTTCACTTGAATTTTTTAGCAGCAGTATAGATGAGACAAAGGAATGTGACGTTGATGAATCTCTTATCCAAATTTAAAGCCTCATCTTTCTGGCCTAGTATCTCATGTAAGAAAAACTACCCCAGTGGAAATGGGTGTACGTGAGTTCATCAATAAACCAGGATCCTCTGAGGAACAGGAATCGGTTACTCAACCTGCTCTCTGTTATTAGAGGAGGTGGGCTCATCCATGGTGTCATGCCCCCGACCACGTGCCCAATGACCACACCCGTGATCAATCAAGGAGGCAGGGTATAAAGAGGCTGCCCGGATGCCCAGGACTGCGGAACCTCGACTGGAGAAGCTGCAGCGCTTTGTTACTGCTCTGTGCCTTTACCCTGTATATCTCCCTGATCCCTCCTCCCCTGTTCCTGTATTGTATTCACCTGGCTGCTCGACCTTCTGCTTTCGTTCTCCTGACTCTGGCTTCTGCGTGCTCCCCCAAACAATGGTGGAAGATGAACCGACCCTTGCCTGTCTCCGACCATTCTCTTGTCTGCCCCTACCCCAATAAAGACACACCTGCGATTGAATCCGTTGGTCAAATCTCTACGTGCACCATAACAGATGGATTCGACAACAATACCGCATTGACTCCCAGGGTGGCACACAACACACAAAAAAGACACTTTGCAGATTAACAGGAATCTCTAGAAATTATTAGGAATTATCCATTTGAACAGTAAAAAAATGAGACCCCCAGACTGAGCCTTGGAACAAGAAGTTAGTAGAGCAGCAGCAGTCAAAACACCCCTGATTCGGCCTAACCGTAACCCTAACCCAATACGAAATCCCTGAAACACCCCTATAATTTTTCCAGTACATCTGAAGTTTCATTTGTAGCTTCTGCCTCTTGAGTAGAGGAGTAGGAGTGTCATGCGGAACACAGGGAGCTGGGATGGCTGAACCCAAGTGCAGCGTTGTTCGTCAGAAGTTGAGGGAAGAGGCAAGTTCTCAAAACCGGGGACAGGCAAAGGGTCATTCGATCGGCGAACAGGACAGGAACGAGGACCCATGGACGTGGTCGGAGAACGAAGCAAGGAGTCAAAAAATCGGCGATCGTGAATAGAGTAAGAGTGTGTGTAGTAACGCGAGGAAGGGCGGTTGTCCCAAATGAGATTCCGCAACGGTACGGGGGCTGAAAAGGGTCTTTATAGGGTGAGTGATTACTCAGGAGCTAGTGCAGAGTCAGGTGTTGTCACTTGTGTTGTGGCCTTGGACTTGACAAGGAGTAGGCATCCACAAGAAGTAACCTTTCACCTATCTGAGGCTCATGCAAAAGAACAAAATCAGGAATTCAAAAGTCTTTTTTCCCTCAACTAGAAGCCTTTTCAGATGAAAGTTGCATTTAGATCACAACTTGCTTGTTGTGGGTTGTCATTTTCTGCACAAATACTTTGTGTCCAAAAGGATTTTGTGTAATGTCACTTTGGGTCATTACACCTGTAATTCTTTCACACCTGCCTTCTACTTGCTTGGAAAGACTAGTTAAAGGAAAAAAAATTATTTGCATCAGAGTAAGTAAAGAATTTAATGATGTTATTATAGCCTGAGGGGGTGCAGTGACGCAGTGGGTTGGACCACAGTCCTGCTCTCCGGTGGGTCTGGGGTTTGAGTCCCGCTTGGGGTGCCTTGCGATGGACTGCCATCCTGTCCTGGGTGTGTCCCCTTACGCCCTGTGTTACCGGGTAGGCTCCGGTTCCCCGCGACCTCGTATGGGACAAGTGGTTCTGAAAGTGTGTGTATTATAGCCTGCTGTCCATTTACAGACAGGTGAGTTTCTACAGTTACTCTCGACTGAAAAAGTAAACCTATGACACTGCAGCCGGCATGTAATCTTTTACCATGTTTCCATTTGCTGGTACTGTACTGTACTCATTTCTTTCTTTGCCTCTACTTGGCCATATGGTAATACTAATGAATATTCGGTGCACATTTTATGCTTGTTTTCTTTTAAAAGCCCTTACCTTCAGACGTCTTTGATTGAACACACTGCTTCTATGCTGACCTGCTCTTCATAAATATACATTCAGAGGTATCCAGAGGTCTTGTATTTTCAACAGAACGAGGCACACAACATAAACAACAAGCAAAAATCCCACTGGGCTCCATACGGAAAGCACATGGTCTTTGGTATGTTTGGGTAGGACTGCTAAAACCTCAGCTGACCTCTTTTCACCCTCAGCCAGCACTAAATATTTCAGTAAACTGGTGGATGTGATTTACCCTCCACACTGGCTCAGTGAACGCCCTTGATAAGGCTTCAGAGGAAGGACTCGCTTCCTGTGGGAACATGTGCAAGAGCCATGAGCTGAGAGCCTGAGACGCACGAACAGAAGTCATAATAACGCAACGCGACGTCCTGAGTTGCAACAGAGCAGCGCTGCCAGTGACCGAAAAGCAGACAGTCAACACTTTATTTCAGCCACTGCAGATTTAAATTGGTTTGCCGAGGGTTCACATTTCTATTAGCACCTCTTAACAGGTTTTTAGAAGCTGTTTTACTATCAAGCGGCGCCTGGTTTCAGCTCTTCTTCATGTGAGAGAAGACAAGAAGGAGAATGAGAAATGTATTTGCCTCTACGCTTATGTTCTTGTCTGCTCCCGAATGTCACTAAGTCTAACTATCCAAGATCATCGTCACCAGATCTCTACTACACAGGCAGCACTCAATAGATAAATGTGTCGAGCACAGCCATATTTCATCAGTAAAACGTCAATGACCCAGATGTGGGAAAAGACAAAGAGCTCAGCAATGTGCAGTATTGTCAGACAGCACAAGTGTTCTTAACACCGATGGAACAACCTTAGATTGAACTTGTTTTAACAGCCTCTGTGAGCAACAATGTGGATTGAGACCGTTGACTACGATCAAGGAGAGCAAATCAATGAGGACATGCTAAAAAAAGCAGA
Source organism: Scleropages formosus (assembly GCF_900964775.1). Taxonomy (NCBI): domain Eukaryota; kingdom Metazoa; phylum Chordata; class Actinopteri; order Osteoglossiformes; family Osteoglossidae; genus Scleropages; species Scleropages formosus. The sequence continues at coordinate 6,450,084 of NC_041822.1, forward strand.
AAGGAAATGAAAATGCTGGAAGGCACCTTTCACAAGTATAATTACAGTTACAGAGTAAGAGCAGCTGACCTGTCCTCACTAACTTTTAAGCTACGCTTTTGCCTTATGATCATAAAGCGAGAAATAGAGCTTTTATGTATTTAATATAGGATAATATAACATATTTCATGCAACCTTTAGAGTGAAAATTAAATTACAAGTATGAAAATGGTACATTTATGAAGAAAAACCATGAAAAATAAGTGACTTAATACCAATACTGCTAATCTTGCTGCTGAATGGAATGGCTTTATACAGATTTGCAAAAGCCCAACAATTTAACCTGTGGAAAATACAGCCGAAACATTTTTAACATTACACACAACATGCGATGGCCACTCTGACTCTGTTGGTAAAACGCTCGCAGAATTATGCTAACATGAACACGCAGTTGGAATTCTGGTAAATTTAATCTGTTCAAGGGCAGGCATCTGGCACATTATTCAACATGAGGACAAGTTAATGATCTGTGCCAGTTAATAAGCAACAATACTTCCCTAAAACAGTAAAAGTGCAACACAAGTTTGCTTTTTCACCTACCGCCGAGACAGCTAGATCCAGTTATACGGCCGGTGAGCGGTGTTGCTGTGATCTAAGTTTTTACACCGCAGCACAAAGGAACAAAGTTTCTAGGTGGGGGGGGGGGGTAACTCCTGAGACAATGTAGGCAAAAGCAGCCAGCATGTTTCAAACACTGTTTTGCACTGGCATTTGGTTATTAGCTAGGAAAGGTTGGCTTGTTTCCCAGGGTATAACAGTGGCTGCCTTGTCGAACGGCAAATGAGGTGTATAGAGCATCCAGTTAGTCCCCCCCCCCCCAATCCCTAAAACCTTCCTATGCCTGGAAAAAAATGTATTTCAGAAATTCCACATATGGAACGTGTTAGTCTCTTTAGTGGAGTAGAAACGTCGGAATCCAAGACAAACTTCATGGTGGAGTGAGGACATGCGGGGGCACATGCAGTTATAAATAGTCACCCCAGAAAGCGAGTTCGCCCAATATCAGTCGAGCAAATGGAACTCAAACGTGAAGCTGGTGGTTCAAAGCACATGCGCATGACCTCTTGCTCTTTTTCATGTAGCCATGAGCAGTGAAGGCAAAAAAGGCGAGACACATGTTTTCACCATTTCCGCGTGTCGAACAATGTGACTGTGCATACGAGCAAATCTGTTCTAGTCTAAGACGTGTTTGGGTTTAAATGTTTGTTCAGTTTAGGATGAAAGTCCATAGACAGTAAGTAATACCAGCAATACAAGTTTCACCTTTAGAGCTCAGATCAGACTCGTGGACCAGTGACAGCGCTCCTTCTTGTGCCACTCGCTGCTGTACTCCCTAACAGATGCCCTTTGGAGAGAAAGCCAAGCAGACTAATGGTGCTCCTTCCATGTCCCTGTTGCTGAAGGACATGATCACAGAGTCCCTCAGGTATTCAGTGAATAGCTGTCTTACCCTGTGCAAACCCCTCTGTTTGTAAAGCCAGAGCCTTATTCTGAGAGGAAACACCTGGACTATGGCATTCCCACTGTGTGTGTGTGTGTGTGTGTGTGTGTGTGTGTGTGTGAATATAAATAATACTTAAATGGGCTTATAGTACAGCTGGTAGCGTAGTGGTTAGAGGTGCTGCCTTTAGATAGTACCCTTGAGTAAGGTACTTACCCTAAATTACCCAGCTGTATGAGTGAATGAATAATTGTAGGTTGCTTATCACGGTAAGTCACTTAAGGGGAAAAAAATGTCAGGTAAATGTAATATTACCTATAGATGTATTTTTACAAGATTTGGCAGCATATTAGACAAAAACTACTTATTACATCTAGACACAGGAATCCAAACCCTGAAATATATATGCAGCATCTATTGATGACTACCAATACAAGTAAACCTCAAACATGAACCAGAGACAGGCAGCTGTTTACCTTCTGAACAACCAATTCAAAGATAACTGGTAAGCACCGAAAAGACACACATACACATTTTCTGAACTGCTTGTCCCATTTGGGGTTGCACGGGAGCCAGAGCCTAACCTGGCAACACAGGGCATAGGGCTGGAGGGGGAGGGGACACACCCAGGATGGGATGCCAGTCCGTCGCAAGGCACCACAAGTGGGACTCGAACCCCAGACACACCAGAGAGCAGGACTCGGTCCAACCCACCGTGCCACCACCCCCCCGAAAAGACACTTTGACGCTAAATGAGTTATAGCCGTTTAAAGGTATAGCTCTTTTTGTGTCAATTTTCTGACTGTATTTCCAGGTATTGTAAGTGAACTGTAACTGAACCTGTTGTGTAAATGGAAACTGTGGTGATCCTGAAGATTTAATTGCAGCTGGTAAAAAGGGCTATTCCTCTTTGTAATAAACTGCATTTCCTCCAAAAGCAATTTTCTATATTAACTTGCAGGCGGAAAAGTGAAATAAAAGTTGCTGAAGTTGAGTAGTGGAAGAATTGTGTTTGTAACTGAAAACTGAAGGAGCTCCAGGGATGAAGCTATTAACTTGATTGCACTTTTGTGAAACGCACTATTTAATCAGAAATTCAAAAAGAAAAGCAATAGAAAACAGTAGGCGTGTCACGCCTTGGTTGCATTAATTTCGGCACAAGGCACGAAAGAGCGTTTGTATGTGAAGTAGGACTTAAAATGAAATAAAGCAGCCACAGCTATTTACTGTAATGCTCTGTCCTTTCAGAAATGTCTTTAAATATGAGTCGGAAAGCCAGATGCCTTATACTAAAGTGCATTTCAACTGTTTATCTGGAAAACGGCACAAAACAGTCGTGACATTTCCACGTTTTCAGGGGTGTAACTCACGAGTAAGTCTCCAGCGTTTTAAATCTTACTGCACCAGACCACGAAGAAAACGTTCAAATCTCGTCAAGAAATTGGGTATCAGCGCAACGCAGGTGATTTGGGACCACAGCTACGGCCACATCGCCGCTGGTACAGGAAAGTTTCGTCTTGGCTTAAACAGTGCGGAGAAGGAAACCTCCCTCCGGAGGAGTGTTTCCAAGGCTGCAGAAGAAAAAAAGTACCGAGTCTCAAATCATTTACATGTGTTTGCACCTACTGATGGTGGAATTCATCCAGTGTTTGCACAACTGTTATGTTTCGGAAAGAGAGAAATCTGCAGATGAGCACCTAGTGAGAAAGTTACTGGTTGTACAAGGTACGCACACAGGCATCAAAGCAGGCGTCCGCACACTCCACGCACCTCGCCCCACTCGCGCGGCACAAACACACGAATGACTACTATGCTTGGAATTCACACATTTGGTTTTACTTGAAGCGACGTTCCTCCTGGAATGAAGCAGCACTTTGGACGCTCATTAGTTCCAGAAGGAGAAGCAAGAAGCACATGACTCAGAAAGTTGTGCTTTATGAATGTTCAGGGTTATACACCACTGGGGTCACTGCGTGGGACAGAGCGAAATGACCACCAAACACACACACTGAAGCCACTTGTCCTGAGTGGGGTCATGGTGAACTGGAGCCTAACCCGGCAACACAGGGCACAGGGCCGGAGGGGTAGGGGATACACTCAGGACGGGACGCCAGTCTATCACAAGGCACCCCAAGAGGGACTCGAACCCCAGACCCACCAGAGAGCAGGCACAGGCCAAACCCACTACACCACCACACCCCCCCACGACCCCTAAACTTATTCAATAAAACAGCACCCAGTTTATCAAAACCCGGAGGCTTCCGTGGCTGGTGTCAACAGACTGGGGATTTAACTCTTCTGGATTAGACCGCGTCGTGTAGGACACTGGTTCCAACGTTTCGCTTCCCCGGTTGGAAGCATCTTCAGGGAGCTGCCACATCACGACGCGGTCTAATCCAGAAGAGTTAAATCCCCAGTCAGCACACAGCTCAGTTGCCAAAGTCAGATGCAGAAATTACACACACCTTCAGAGCGGGAATTCTTTGTCCAGCTCTGATATTTTTTCGCTTCCCAGAAAACGTCAATAAATAATATGAAAAACTTTCATGAGCCTAATAAACTCTCTTTGGCTGTTTCTTTGCTCAGGATTGCTCAACTGCTTCAGACTTTGTGTAAAGCTGCTTCAAATTACTCTTTGCGTTGCCCATGTTAACGAAGGAGGTGCCTGCCAGCGGCGCACGCACACACACACACACACACACACACACACACACACACACACACACACACACACACACACACACACACCTCAGCTGCTCTCCCTGAGCACGTCCGGGGGAAACAGTGACATCGGCACCGGGTCAGGTGGCTGCTGCTGCTTTGTTGGCAGCTTGTTTTGGCTACAGCTATGAGCCAAGTTTTCAGGAAAAGACACCTGGTGCGTTTTTCAACACTTACATAATAAAAGCAGCAGTACACTGCCATTCTGAAGAATTGTTGTTCAACTTTTTACTGCAACATATCCTTTAGAAGTTATATCTACTGCCTTGTATTTGTAGGACACTGGCTCCAGTAAACTTGAATAAGGTACTTGCACTGACTTCCTCCGGTAAAAATTACCGTTTTCAATATATATATATAAGGGGGCGCAGTGGGTTGGACTGCAGTCCTGCTCTCCAGTGGGTCTGGGGTTCGAATCCCGCTTGGGGTGCCTTGCGGCGGACTGGCGTCCCGTCCTGGGTGTGTCCCCTCCCCCTCCGGCCTTACGCCCTGTGTTACCGGGTAGGCTCCGGTTCCCCGTGACCCTGTATGGGACAAGCGGTTCTGAAAATGTGTGTCTGTGTGTATATATATGTATATGGGTACATGCATAATTGTGTCAGCCAAGTATTTAAATTTAGTCATAATGATGGAACCAGGGGAGCAGTGGTGCAGTGGGTTTGGGCTCTGCCTGCTTTCTGGTGGGTCTTGGATTTGAGTCCCACGGGGGGTGCCTTGCAACAGTCCCATTCTGGTTGTGGATTGGTGCTCCTAAGGCTCAGCATTAACTCCTGGATAACATGATGTGGTCTAAATGATATTTACTCCTCTCTGTGGTAGCACCTCATGAATGGGGGTTTTATGGAAAATATCGCACACTAATGCGTTAAAGGAAACATCACACACATGCTGTCAGAAACCACTTGTCCTAGGTGGGGTTGTGGTGAACTGGAGTCTAACCTGTAAACCCAGGGTACAAGGCTGGAGGGGGCACATTCCAGACAGGATGCCAGTCCATCACAAGGCGCCCCAGGCAGGACTTGAACCCAAGACACACCTAAAGGAAACATGAATACTGGGTCTAACATCTTCCATTGTAGCAGCAATGAAAATCCAGTAACAGTACAAAGGGTGAAAGTACTCTGTTTGAGCTCCCAGCGATCCATTCCTATGATAGAAAACAACCTGTGCACTTTCCAGCTCCCAAGACTCAGTGCCTGAATTATGTTGTAATTAATAAAGCAGAATGGAACGTTAACGGGCTCCGAGGGCACGGTTGAAAAGCGCAGTACCGCAGTCATACAAAACACAAGTGACACATTGTCTGTACCTGCATGTGGCCTCATGTTGCCCTTTCCTGTTGTTCTTGGCAACATAACGCACGGCACGTCCGAGTGGGAATGTCACCCTTCCCAGAAAACAAAAGTGTGTCAGGTAAGGTCGTCATTTCTATTAAAGGGCTAACAGTTGTAGTCTTTCAAACCCCCCCACCTTATGCAGCCAGCCTCTCTCATGTCCCAACATGAGTCATTGTTTGGATGCTTCCATCGTCTCGGAAAGCACACTCCATTCACTGCTGGAACATTCTGTTGACATATTTTGAATATTTTCCTTGTATAAACCAAGAGCTCGCACATTCATCCACGCTATTCCTACAAAGGTCAGGGCGAGTAGAAGGCTTAGTTTGGATTCTCGTCTCATGTCCCTGTGATCTGGTCCATTTGTTCTTCTGAACATTTTCTTAATGTTATTCAGCTTGTCTTTTGTGGAAAAATTCATTATTATAGAATTTTGCTGCATAATTGCATCCACACAGTTATGTATTTTACTGAAGCAGTTTAGGATAAGTTGAACACCATGGCTAAATGTACCAGAGGCTTGAACCAACAGCTCTCGGGCAACAAGTCCACATTCTTAGCTGCTCTGCTGCTCGAGTCTTTTTCCTTCTTGTTAGTTTTAATTTGCTTTTCCAATGTTTGGGAAAGAACTGGAATATTGAGTTTCACTCACCTCCCTAACTTCTTACATTCAGAAGACTAATAATAAGCAATATAGGGCTGTTTTCAAAGCAATTCCATTTCAAGTACAAAGTTCAAATGATGAAACAGACGGATCCAGAAGTGCTCCACCCTTTCGCATTAAGTCTTTTGCACAACGTATGAAATAATGAGAAGCTGAAGAGCACTTTGCAGTCGAAAGCCCAACATTCTGGATGACACTGAAATGGCTTGATGTTCTAAAACAATTCCTTTTCATGAATTTTATTAATTACAGTTTCATTTTGTTATAGCTGCTGCCTTTGGATCCAAATGGTTGTAGGTTTGAATCCCACTTACATTTACATTTATTTACTTAGCAGACACTCTTCTCCAAAGCGACTTACAATGGATACTATGTAGTGTTATTAGCCCACACATCTTATTCACTGTGGTGACTTACACTGCTAGATACACTACTTACAATGGGTCACTCATGCATACATCACTTCCAACACCAGTAAAATTTCTCAGCTATACAAATGGGTAAATAATTATAATTTGCTTTGGCAAAGTAAGATAAACCACATAAATGTAAGTTCCATTTAGTTGTAATAAAGCTAGAAGAAAAGAATGCTTAACCTACGCATGCAAATAAAACTTACACATAAAATGTCTAGATTTGATTTATTAATGACGAACTGTAATGTGAGCAGTTGTCCATGCAAATATGTCCAATAATTGCATGTCTTTTGTGTAGCGGAGAGTTAAAACTTTAAAAGCATTAAAAAAGGAAAACGCACATTACTGTACATTTCTGATCCTCATTCACCTGAACTGAAAGTTCTTTACAACACAGGACAACTTATGGACAATGAACTTTACAACATTCCTAAGGCTGTATCAATGTTTCTGTCTGGAATCAAACACTTTTACTCCTCCATGGTCCTTCATTTGCCTTGGTTTTTCAAACACTGGGATTCCTGCCATGGGTGAGGGTTTAATGCCTGGTCAGCAGGTCCTCTTCCTTTTCTCTGTGACTGACTTCCCCTCAAAGGAAACTGCTTCTGTTATCTTATTTCAACAGCTCCTTTGTGTCCAGTAACAGTAACAGTGTTTTTTTTTTTGTTGTTGTTACAACAAGAATGTGCAAGAATCAAAATATATACCCCAAGACAATTTTACAGGATTTATCCACTGGCTGCTTGTACCCTGGCCTGTGCGGTGATTTTTGAAAATCGCAGTCATTGGGAGTCTGTTTCACCTGATTTAAAACAGGATGTTTGGACAACATTCATATAGTGTGTCTGAAATTAGTCAAATCAACAATAAGCTCCAAATCACTTGATCAGTGTTTCCTGACGGTTCATTCTTGCAGTTAAGGATTATACAGTAAGTGAGACCTTCAGTGATGTGAACCAATATGAACAGCTTTCCCACCTCTCATGTAACTAAGGCATCTATGATAACTCTCTCTCACACACACACACACAAATCATCCGAGACCGCTTGTCCCATGTGGAGTTGCAGGGAGCCGGAGCCTAACCCGGCAGCACAGGGCGTGAGGCTGGAGGGGGAGGGGACACACTTGGACGGGATGCCAGTCAGTCATAAGGTACCCCAAGCAGGACTTGAACCCCAGACCCACTGGAGAGCAGGGCCCGGTCAAACCCACTGCACCCCTGCACCCCCCCCTCTATGCTAACAGCTTTATACAAATCAAAGAAGAAAAGCAGCAAGATGTTCCTTGGCCATTTTATGTTTGTATGTTATCTGTTTATTTATTTATTCCACATCACTGTCGGTAATAAGGGTTGAAAAACTCAGCACTGAACGTTGTATGGAAACAAGAAATGCAAATACAGCTCCATGACTGTGGACTTCCACTGCCACCATTGCACTCGGCTCTGTTAGTGGGAGCCGCAACACCATACCCTCACCTCTCTCTTCCTGTTGTCCTGCTCGGAGGCACGTGGCCGCAGGCAGGATGGCGGCGAACGGCCCTGCGAGGACCGCTGAGTCAGCCTGTGGGTTGCGTGTGTGGTCCTTCTGGCCTCGCGCTCGCTCCCCTGCAGCCTTCCCCGCTGGCGTGGCACACGCAGGCGAGCCGTGTGACTGCGGCGCTGCGGGGAGCGCGGCCGCCGTAACGCAACTGGGGTGTAATTCTTTTGTTCTTGCCCGTAACCGTCCTGTAATATGACTGTCACAGATCATGGTAAAGGCAGCTTGTTAGTCATCAGCTGTGTTACACTTCTGTACGACGTTTGGGGTCCAGGCAAGAGAAAAAGGATGACACTGGATGACTTTGGCTTCTGGAAGTGTGAAATGCACCTGCCGAGTACCGTTACACCGTTCACCTGGTAAATCAAGTCATTTCTGAAAGCAGGATCATTGTCCTCCCCCCCAGTACAGTCTATTATGGTCTGATTAACTGAAAGTATTTCCACCCATTACGTGTCACCCCCCCACCCCAAATGAAAGCAGTCTAGAACCTGTGCAAAGCAGAGGGGCATGTTCACCTGAGGCTTTATCTTCTCATTCTTCCCTTTGCAGCACGTGTGCAAGGTACACAAGTGTTTCGGTTCAAATCATATCACGGGAAAATCCGGGTGCTACGTTTTAATCAATAAAACTTTAATTTATGACTTTCTCTGGCAGACTTTAATCTAATTTTCTATTGATTTCGAGGTATCTTCCAATGCACAAGTGATAGCCCCCAAACACAGAGAGGGAAGGCTTTACAGTGTGTGTTTTCGGAAACATTTCCATCTAGTGGACACACCACAAAGTGGCAAAGAGACCTTCGTGAGCTCTGTACGGTACAAGAGTCCCAGCCCAGCCGTGACAAAAATATCTTCAAACGCACTGATTAATTCATTTAAATTCATTTATACAAATTTGGTTGAATACACTGCGCTTCTTCGGAAGGATATTTACACCTTGAAGAAATATGCTGAGGATTTAGCCGTCTGTTTACCCTCTTTTTCCACCCCAGCTTCCAAGTGGTTTTTGAAATAGCCAGCAGACATCTGGACAGCAGCATCACTAATGATCATTACGGATAAACTCAACACTCCCCTCTGCAAGGATCTCCAGCACAAAAGAAGCTTTGATATGAGTCAAAAACTGCTTGTATGTCAGGTACCAACAAGCCTCTGCTCTGGTACCAAGTTCCTGATTATGAAGGATCATTATCTTACATTTGTGATCCATGCTAATTATGAAGCCTTTTTATATTGTTCTGATGGAATTTGGAACATCTTGCTTGCACTGCAGTTCAAACATTGCAGTCTTTGACAGACTAACTATTTCATTTTCACACACATTTTCAGAACCGCTTATCCTATACGGGGTCACGGGGAACCGGAGCCTACCCGGCAACACAGGGCGTAAGGCCGGAGGGGGAGGGGACACACCCAGGACGGGACGCCAGTCCGTCGCAAGGCACCCCAAGGGGGACTTGAACCGCAGACCCACCAGACAGCAGGACTGTGGTCCAACCCACTGCGCCACCGCACCAGACTAACTATTTTAAGGCAAAATTTGCAACCATCCTTGGAGAAAAACGGCCCTCTTGAGTATTGCACCTCGAAGGGTACTTAAACTGTAAATGAGAAGACTGAATCTGGAATTGCTTGAACACTGATAATGAAGGGAATTCTTGTGAAGTGATATGGCAAAAACTGGTTGAGGGACGTTTGTGCTTGGTATTAAAAATATATTACAGTAGGTGAAGTAGGACCAGTTCAGAATTCATCTCCTTCTAATTTTTCCTCCAAGCATTTTTATTTTAAAACAATGTAGGCCACATGGAATACATAGAGACTATGATCCCATTATGTCTGCAAGAACACACATTGTTTATTTTCAGGTGATTGTGACCCATTATGCTGCATGCTTTTTAAGCGAGTGTGAGTGCGAGCAAGAATCTGACATTATCGTTCCCTCTTGGATTTGTGAATAGCTTTTTAAACTTCAAGACTTCTGCTTATCTTATTGTGAATGTCGAATGATTTTCATCGGAATAAATCCCAAAGAGCCTCTCTGTAATGATGATTATAGTCCAGATATGTGACCCAGCAGGACTAGATAAGAGCTTTGGTGAGTTCCTTACTGTAGATCGGATTAGAACTGATGTCACATAGTAGAAATATGCCCAATTCTTTAATGGGAAAAAAAAATCTTCGGCGTTTGTGTCGTCCGGCAAACTGAAGCACAAGTAGTTTCCCCTGCTTTTTATTAAGGATAGAAATAAAGTGGTGAAATATACTGTATACACACATGTTCACATGCAGTTTTTTGGTACAGCTAGATTGTACTCAGATGCACTTTTGCCTCCAGAACAGTCTGAATTCTTCACGGCTAGGACTGACAAAAGTGCTGGAATTGTTCTAGCAAGATATTGGTCTGTTAGTATTACCGCAGTGACAATTTTGTTCAAGGTCAAGATTTTTGATTTGTATATCCAAGGTCAAGTTCAAGTTTATTGTCATAGGTACAAGTACCATGTACAAGTATCATGAAATTCTTCCTGAATGCTTCTCCACAGACTATGGACAAAGACAGACACAACAGAAATCATCCATTCATCCAATTTCAATAACTACTTCTCCTGAGCAGGGCTGCGGTGATCCAGAACCTATCCCAGAAATACTGGCCTCAAGACTGAGGGGGTACACCCTGGATGGGATGGCAGTCCATCGCAAGTTAGCCCCACAAACACACAGACGCTAGGGCAAATTAGAGATACCAGTTAATCTGAACTACATGTCTTTAGACTGTGAGCAAAAACCACACCAAGAGAAGAAACCCACGCATACATGGGCAGAATATAGAAACTGAATTTGAACCTACACACAAACAACCTATATACAGTATGTATGTATATACATGAATTTATCTATGTATAAATATATATATGTATATTCCAGGTTTTCAGCTCTCATCCAGATCTAGACCAACAAGCAAGTGCTGGCAAATCAAGTAGACATCATGGTTTATGTTACTTCATTTATCAGGTGCTTTTCTCCAAAGCGACTTCCAATGAACTCTGTGTAGTGTTACCAGCCCACACACCTTATTCACCAAGGCGACTTACACTGCTAGATACACTGCTTACAATGGATCACTCATCCACACATCAGTGCAACACACTTGTCATGACAAGGCTGGCACCTCAGTGAGATGCACCTGGCCATAGTCAGAGCATTGAGGTATGTAAAGCAGTGATCCACCACTTCCCAGCTGTGGAATCTCAATGAGACAACTGTCTCCCCTGCACTCTCTACTCACCTTACCTGACCAGATCCTTGCGTCTCCCTTCCTTGTTTCCCCTTGCCTGTCCCTTTGTCCCTGTGTCCTGTCTCTCATGGGCACGACCATTGCTTGTCCCTTCAACCTCGTCTCTGGATCACCCTACTACGTTCACCCCTCGGACCAGAACCTTCACCTCCCCCCGACCACAAAATTAGCCTTGTCCTTCCAACCGACATATGAACAATCTTGAACCTGGGTCCACTCCCCAGTTCTCTGACAAGCCAGCATCGCAATACTTTCTATTACGCACTATGGATGGACCCGAACAGCAAATCTTTGGACTCTGGAAGGAAACTAGAGCCCCAAAGGAAACCCATGCAGACACAAGGAGAACATACAAACTCCACATGGACTGAGCAGGGATCGAACCCACATCCTCTCGCACCACCCAGGTGCTGTGTGACAGCAGTGGTACTCGATCTGTGTGTGTGTGTGTGTGTGTGTGTGTGTGTGTGTGTGTGTGTGTGTGTGTGTGTGTGTGTGTGTGTGTGTGTGTGTGTGTGTGTGTGTGTGTGTGTGTGTGTGTGTGTGTGTGTGTGTGTGTCAGTCATTCTTTGTAAACTCTTGATGCTGTAGTGCACAAAAATCTCTAGAGGAAGGCTATTTCTGAGTTGCTGGAACTGGTGCATCTGGTACCATGATTATGCCATTTTCTAAGTAGCTGAGAACATTCAGTCAAACAATAACTGGATCTGAAACCCTGTTTGCATGTTTTTTTATGTTATTTCACATACAGACACAGGAGGGTTCTTAGCTGTATGTGCAAATTGAAAGATGTACCAAATGAAGTGGCAAATGTGTGCATTGCAGTTATATATATATATATATATATATTATATTCTGTGGTTCTATTTAATTTACAGTGTGTTCACATTATATAAGAGTTAAAGTATGAAAATGGTAGCAGAACAATTCAGAGATGCTGGTGCTGGCATGCTGCTGATATAGAAAAGGCTGGCTGGCATGTCTTAAGCAAGCTGGCAGAGATAAGTGAGCACCAAGATGACTGCTAATCAGTTTAATAGAACTGGAAAAATGGGTGAAAAAATAAAATGCAAATAATGAACAATTAACACAAAGGGCAGAAAATATATAACTGTGCTGCAGTAACTGGGCTATTTGCAGGCTCCATTGTATGAAGGAAATATTCACGACTTCTTTTTGTTCTTTATGATTCTGGTTCTTCCTGTAAATGTTTAAAACTGGGCTTTTATTCTAATGATTTTATATTGTTCAGAGAATTTCCATGTTTCATTAACAAAAAATGAAGTGCAGACAATTTCCTGGGGGAATAACAGGCTTAAAAAGTGAAAAGGAAAAAAATATGTATGTGACGTGTAGAAACAGCTGGATCAACTGACCCTCCGTACACATTGTCTGAAAACGGGGTGCCTGTTCTCAGAAAAAAAGATATACTGGAAACTTTACAATAGAAATAACTGGGGAGAACTCCCAGGTCCATTGAGGTTGGGAGCTGGTGGTGTAGTAGCTATACCTATTGCTCTTAGACCTGAAGGCTGCAGGTTTGAATCCCATCTCTAGTTGCAGTATGCTGGAGCAAGGTACCTACATTAAAATTGCTCCTGTAGAGTTACCCAAAGTTTCCCCCACAGCAGTGATGTTGGGGGAGGGATTTTTTACTGCACTCTTTACTGCATTTACTGCATTCAGTTACTGTATTCCTTCCAGTGCCACGAGCTCGTGTCTTACTAACCACGGCCACAAAAACAGCATATATGTACAGTAAATGTGTGGAGGATGATCTCCTAGGAAGTCTCTTGGGTCGTTTTGGCACGCTGAACATGCTTGTGGAAATGAGAAGAAGAGAGAACGGAGAGAAAACGAAAGACATGAAAGCGCGCAGTTCCTTCTTGCGTTTCTGACACCTTCAGCGGCGCGAAATGTGTCGAATGTGAGCGTCGGCAGCGGAGCTTTCCGCTAGGGGGCGTCTTCCTCCTTCCTTCCTTCCTTCCTTCCTTCCTCTGCCCCAAGAGCCCCGCACAACACACCTGCACCAACTGCAACGAGGTTCAAATCATAGCCGAGAATCATAGCCGAGAAGGATCGGCCATGAAAGCGCGTGGACTTAGACACTGTTTCCTTATGACTCACCTCGTGCACGTGAGGAACATTATGAATTATTACGCACATCTTGACAAACGCCTACGACTTATTTCACCGACTAAGATCACTTGTCACTATGCTTTTTTAGCCCGGTTACTACGTGTGACAAGAAGAAATGCATTTCAAATGACTGTTCTCCATGACACAGTCTGAAGTTTGGAAGGATTTATTTTATGAAAAAGTGTCGCTGAGGGCAGAGCTGTGAAAACAGGAACAGAAGTGACTTCTTCTTGGAGCAGTAGTGCAGTACAGCAGGACCTCGCACAGTAGAGGAACCAAGTGAAGAAATTCCCGAATAAATTCGCGGTCCTCAGCAGGACCTCGAGCTCTGCTAGATGCTGAAGTCAATCTCTGCATGTTAGTCTGACCAAAAAGTGTCACTATGTATGTTACCACTGTTAAGACAGTATAGGACAGTATCACACAATAAAGTTTTGTATTTCGCACAGTGATGTCACTGATGTTACCAAAGATAAAGCTAAAGATATATTCAGTTAATTATGTTTAGCACAAAGCAGCACGTGCGCAGACGAACTGTAGTCTGTATAGTATAGACTATACTGTGTATAGTGTCTGACTTAAACACGCATCATTCCTGATGGCATTTTAGTGACTGAACTGTTTTTGTACGCAAACAGCCATGGGTTTCATTTGTATTTTCCGAACATTCTGATGCCAGTTTTTGTGTTTAATTCACTCTTTTAGTTATATGTCACAGCGCTTTATTTCGTCCGGTCAGAGCCTGTAAGCGCAGTTCCTGACTCAATTAAAGCGAGGCATCCACCTCTGCATCACTTCATGACGGACACCTCCCTCGCCCAATGAGGCGGTTCTAAACATAGAAACGGGCCAATCGCCGCGAGGAAAGGCGGAGCGATGTGGGAACGGCCGTCCGAATTACGTCATGCGCGAACAGCTGGTCTTTTGCAGTGACTGAAAATGTGGACCAGCGTAGAGGTATAAAATCGCGCTGGTGCGTTTTGAAGGTAAACGCGCGCTTTGTCACGATGCTGCGGGCGGACGCCGCGGGGTTGGAACGGAGGCGACTGCAGCTCTTGTTGCTCGCGTACACGTACGTCTGCTCCCTCGGAGGTAAGTCATTAACAGACGGGCTTCGGGCGCGATTCCAGTCAGTGTGGTGTTGCGGCGGTGGAGCTGTCCGTCCGCGCTGGTGCTGGAGCTCAACGGAGCCTCTGCTCCCTCTGTGACACGCAGGGACGCGGTTGGCACACCTGTGAGGTACCGAGCTGTGGAGCAGAGAACATTGTTGGGCTGTGCTCTCCTCCACTCTGCTCTCCCGTAGGCACCTCCGAGTGTTTTTCCTTATCGGTCACAGCACTTCTTATTCTTCTTCTTTCTTCTTCTTATTCTTCTTCTTGGGTGATGGTGTGTAGTCACGCGGAATCTGTGGATTGCTCTCCTACAAGCTTCCTCTCGCTGCCTTCTTAACATCTTGATCTTGCCCACACTTAAGTCGTCTTGTGGCCACCGGTTGGGATCCCGCTCGCGACCGCACTGATTTACCATGTTCGGAAACTATGTCAAAAGCTGAGCTCCATAGTGGACCAAGCGTATATATTAGCATTCATATATCATATCATATCATATCATATCATATCATATCATATCATATCATCTCAGTAGAGCTACAAGCGTCAGTGTCCACGAGCTTCGTGTCTCTGCTTCCACGCGCAAATTGTACCGTTTTAAAAATGACTTCTGCTTTAAACTTCTCTGTCGTTTTACTGTTGCTCGGGAAGCTCTTATACACGAAAGTGCTACGAAGAGAGAAAATTGGCTTTTAATGAAGGAATTAATACAGAAATGTGCAGTGTTTGAAGCCCGTCTGTACTGCGGATGAATGAGAATAGAGGCGCGCGAGGCACAACCGACAGCCACAGAAAAGTGAAACATGGAACCGGTACCGACACTAAAGAACAACGAAATAAGTAAAAAAGAAAAAAAAAAAAACAACATAACGGACAACCGCGTTCGTCCTCGGATGCATCGCTCGTGTCTTATCTTGAGCTTTTGTACAATTTGAAGAGAAAATGGAGAAGAAATTCGTGACAGGTTTCCGCCGGAGCCGCGCGGAGGCACGGGGTTGAGGGGCGCGCGACGAGCGCGTGATGGATGGCTCACAGTGCGGGCTCTACATCACAGGTGGCAGGCGGGCTCGCGAGCCGAGTGTGGGGTGTGCGGGGGTGGGGTAGTGTGCGGGGGTGGAGTAGGGTGGGGAGGGGGGGGCGGCGACGAGGAGCTATTTCTGTCGCGCGGTGACTCAAAGTGAAAGGCGGCGCGCGCTGCCGCGTTCAGCTTATTTACCGGCCTCTCGCGCGGGCTGCATTTTCTTTTTAATATGAATAGTAATTAATAGCAGCGAACTGGGATTCCGTTTTGCGGGTTTGCGGTCAAAAGTTGGAGAAGAATTCTCCAAAGACCCAATTATTGGAAGGAACGTCGGGGAGCAGATGGTCACAGGGAGTACAGTACAGTACTGTACAGTATCATATGTACTTGTTACACTGCTGGTTCGAGTCCCCGGAGCCTCAGAGTAAAGACGAGGTACAGGACAATAAATGCCACTGTTATCATGTGTTTGTGTATCAGGAATCAGAGCACATTCAAACAGTATGTGCTGTGATATATGCACATATGCACATTGTATGCACATAGTACTGCATGTGTAATCGTTCACATTTATTTAGCTGTGGTCTTTGTCCAAGGTACCCTACGCTTACAAAGCAGAGTATTTTTACGCTGTCAGTTTTTACTCTGTCGAGGGTTCTGTAACAGGAGTGGGGCTGAAATGCAGAATCTTCAGAGCAGAGTGGTACAATCCCAACCCTAACCCTAACCCTAACCCCACAAACACCAACGGCAGACAGAAGGACCTTGGAACACAGGGTTCACAAAGATGTAAAATAGTGAGGAAATCAGTAAAACAAGCCACACAATAACTGTCTTGTGCAATACGGCCTTAAATGGTAGCACCATTTTAACAACTGTCAGAGTGTGTGAGTGACAGAGAGAGTGTTTTCCGCTATGTATGGATGAGTGACCCAGTGTAAGTAGTGTTTCTAGCAGCGTAAGTCACCGCGGTGAGTAAGGTGCGTGGGCTCATAACGCTACATAGTGTTCATTGGAAGTTGATTTGGAGAAGTATCTGATAAATAAGTAAATGTAAATGTAAACTGTGAATTCACATATTCATTATGTTCCTTCTGCATATCATTTTCATACTTTCATACAATGTTCGTACTGAGCTTACCGCACAACACCGTTTGGTGCACAACGTAGAAAACAATAGAAAGATCTTGTTTTAGAATATGTTCCCTTCTAATATAATTACACAGCTAATCAACACTTTTTCTGGCACATGTAAACACGTGGTGATTAATGTGAATATGTAAAATTAGGCACAAATAAGTGGCACCTTAAGGTAAGCTCATTTTTGCAAATATAGCCTCATTTTGATCTCACAAATGATGTGAAATAAACTCATAAGACTTCTTTCTGATCATACATTTGAAGTCTTCATCAGTTTTCTTTTTCTGCTCTCCTCTTTTATCTCAATAAAATAAAGCTGTCATTGCTCTATATCCCTGTCGGTCTCTCTCACTCTCTCTCTCTCTCTTTCTCTCTGTTCATCTCACACAGACACACACACACACACACACACACAGACACACACACACACACACACACACACACACACACACCATTCTACTGTTACCTTGTAGTTTTTCACGCTGCACTCTCAGTTGTATACTCTTACCTTTAAGATCCCTTTTTTGCAAAGAGCCACGCAAAGGTCAGCGATAATCTCCTTGTAACAGGCCACTGTGACTCTTGCTGGCAAGCGCAGAATTATGGGAGCAAAACAGATAAACTGCAAGTGCCAAAGCGCAAAAAATGCTGGAAAATTCAAGTGAAAGGAGGCACAGAATGCAGCTCTTCACTTGCTGCTACCTGTATCCCATAGAGAATTTCAGACTATGTAGTGCTTTAAATATGTTTCTTTCCTTCTGAATGATAGACCTCATCCGTAAACTGTTCTCATGGTGGCAATGAAAATTTGATTTTATCTATGGGAATGAAAGTGGCTATTCTGGACGGTTTTTTTCGTGTGCTAAGCACACTTCTGCCGCTCAGTCGATAGAATGGGGCGCGTGCTGAGCTGCTCTATGTGGGGAGACTGCCCGAGAGCGGCACAAGAAGCACTGTGTCCTGCCAAGCGCCCCTGGGAGTGAGTCCCTGAGTCTCAGGTCTTGTCAGCACCATGCGTTTATAACCTAGGGTGGAATAAGGGTTCACCAGGGCAAGAATGTAACGAGACTTGACAGCCCCAGTCCCGGGCCATGACAGTGCAAGAACCATGTTATGCACACCCTGGGATGAGCGTCGGCCGCCTGGAGACATGAGCTTTTCGAGAGGTTCGCAACTTTGAACTGTTTCTCATTAGGATTAGTGTGGATCGTGAGAAATTAACACATTTTGCAGCATTTTTGACATTGACTGCCCTAATTGTTGAAGTGCAAGATCGAGCAGGCTCTTAGTAAGTTCACTTCACTTTTGTTGTTGTCATTAACCATTATTTAAATGACGCGTTTCTTCAAGGCAGCTATGTCATATATGTATATTAAGCTAAATTAAATTATTTAGCCATTCATATGCTTGGTGGATTTGGGTTTAAATACAGCTAAGGGTGTGTGCAATTGGTGTGTTCGCCAAATCTGTGCAGCCCGCAGATATGTATGAAAGAAGACCATGGTATAACACTTCCAATCTCCTCCTTTACCTAGAAATCCACGCATGTTGTTGCTATGAGTCGGGTTTGACTTGATGGCACTTGATTCCATCCCTGCACTGCGCTCAAGGGTGGTACAGCAGGAGCGGAGACTTCAACTTGTGTCTTTTCATTGCAGTGTAATTCTCCAGGCAGAACACAACCTGCTGCTTCGTGCTGTTAATTTTCATTACTTGTGTTGCTTTATTTGATGGATTCATTGTATGAGTATGCAATTAGGATGATAGCTGCTTCTAGACAACAGTGCTTGCAAAGTAAATAAATGTAAATTGAATGTAAACATTGTAAACAATGCCATATATTTTTTACATTCTGATAAACTTTTTAAATCGCAAATAATGAGGATATTTTGCATTAGCATGCACGATCTCCCGTGTGAACTATGTTTCTGTTGTGTGAGCTGCTCTGGCTGCAATGAAATCTACAAGAGAGCAGGGCGCCACTAAGATTTGCTGCTCCATTACTTTGTGCAGCCTTCATCCGTGTGTGGTTTCATGAATGTGTGTCACTTTGCTCTGATTAATATTGGTGCCATTTTATAATTTTACAGCGCGGTGCACTGTGCTCCGAATCTGTATTCATTGGAAATCAACGGCAGGCACCTCTATGGGTTTTGTTCTTTCTTTGAGGCATCTCTTTAGAAAACTACATGTACAGTCAAATGTTATTTTTCAGTGCACGCTGGACAGCTGATGCATCGAGGGTGATGCATCTGTGCATCTTATTTTTGAAAAAATGAAATGAAAGACGAGTGTCGGCTTTGGAGTTCTCTCCCCCGAATTATGAATTGCATATCATATTTCTTTTCCCAAAGAATCTGCATTTTGTTTCCAGTTTTGAACTTCAAAAGCTGAGATATGTACATTTCAGCTTTTTTCAGACTAGTTAGCACAAGGAACGCCGGTGAACTACAAGGAGGGATGAGCCTCTTCTGCTTCCTCTTGAAAACATTAAACTCTGAGCTGTTCTTGTGATTCTCGCACAGCTGAATAATAGAGCAACAGGAATGATCAGATCTCCATTGATGCAAATTCATCCTACATGAGCTTATATAGATGGGTTCTGAACCAAACAAATTATTTCAAAAATGCTGTTTACTAAAAGAGGGGTGCGGTGGTGCAGTGGGTTGGACCACTGTCCTGCTCTCCGGTGGGTCTGGGGTTTGAGTCCTGCTTGGGGTGCCTTGCGACGGACTGGTGTCCCGTCCTGGGTGTGTCCCCTCCTCCTCCGGGCTTACGCCCTCTGTTGCCGGGTAAGCTCCGGTTCCCCGTGTGTGTGTGTATTTACTAAAAGAGAGGACATTGGAAGAAAACAGATACTGAGTGTCGTTGCAATTTGTCAAATGCAAGACTGATTAGTTAAATGCCTCCGAGGGTATGAATCAACTTCAGCGAGGCAGAAACATCTCAAGTATGCTGGTACAAAGCAGAAAAATATGATATCTTGTATGTTAATTAACCCTTAGCTCACTGACATGTACCACGCTTTTGCACCCTCTACCAATCAATTGCCTCCAAAAGAAAAGAACAGGAGATTTACATGAAAGGAACATGAATTATGGAAGCTGTGTAAACTTGGTATTGTGCTATATACATTTTACAGTTATGCTGTATGAAACGCAAAGTAAACATTATAGCTCATGCAGTTGATGGGTAGGAGAAAATCAGAACAAAGACTGTTTGCTGTACTAAAAATAAATTCTGTGTAGTCCTGCTGATTGATGATCATGAATCAAATAACAGGCAAAAGAGAGCGTTAAAGAGGGCATGTGTAGACAGCAGCTTTAACCACTAATGGCTTCATTAAAAGGTTGTGTCATTCCTTTTGCTTTACTGTTGTTGTTGCTCATGTCTTTTGTGCTTATTTTAGCTTGGAAAACTGCTGTCATTTCCTTGTGATTTATTTATTACTGAAGTTGAGGCATGAAGCATATTTAAATATGAGATCAGTTCTTTGTGATGAATGCACATTGCAAGTGTTTCGTCTATCGTCTGTCGTTCACATTCGCATCATTGTTGAAGGAACAGAAGCTTAAATGTGAAGCTGTTAAAAAAATGAGATAGGTACAAATTTCCTGATTATACAGTGCAGACAGGCCACACTTAAAACGTTTGTTTTTATTGTTAACTTGTAACTACATGGCCAGTGCCACATGCTCCTTTGTATAATTAAGGTTCCGCATTCTTATTCGTTTCACTTAAAATAGCTGACGCAAAGCCTGAATGATCATGACCGAAAAAAGTGCTGTGGAAAAAATATACAGTATATTTCAGTCGTTCATTCTTGGTATTTCATTAGAGCGTTTGAATGCAGTCCTTGAGGTGGCATTATATCATCGGTCTAAACAGAAGGATTTACACTATTGTTGCAGGCAACACACACTTTACACAACTGTTTAAACTGCGGTTCTTTCTGCAGAAATATGTTAATTCCTCCCCACAAAGTGTAGAATCTGTACCTTAGCCTGTGCTTTCCTCTTAAAGGACATTGACGTTTTGCCAGAGGAGACAAATTTCATCTGATATGCCATTAGACACTGGAATGCTTGACCTCTGCCAATGTGCCGGAAAAAGTGGGCGTTAGCTGAAAGACGGAGGGTAGCAAAGAGAGAGAGAGAGAGATATGACGGATTTGAATGGTCATGTGGAAGCATATTTCTAAAGCTCCTTCATGGCTCTCCCGAATCTGTCTTCAGGGTATTAGCATCTCCAGCCAGAAGTGAATCCACATTATATGAACTCTCCATATGGTAGGAAAAGCAGTGCGTTTAATTGTCTGCATTTCCTTAAATGCATAGAGATGGAAGCGCATGACTCTGCTATAAAAGCCTTAATTGCTATGGTTATCCCTGCTTCGCCTCCACATTCAATTGCCTTTGAGACCAATTGAGTTCCATACTCCACTCTATACCATTCGAGACCCCACATTCTTTCTTTCTCCTCTCTGTCGATGATGTTTTGCCAGTTAACGCCAAGCGTACATCCACTGAAACAGCTGAAAGAGTTTTCGTTAATGTCTGTGAAGTGATTCCTATAGCCATAATGAAAGATGGCGATCATATAGAAATGGTTCGCTAGCATTTCTGCAATGCCTGATGTTTATGATCCCACTGGAAGAAATGCTGACAGTATGTGATGTGGTCCTCTCAGAAAGTTTTTTTCTGTTTTTCATATTCTGGGTTGATGTCACTTTGGAGAAAAACACCTGCTACCTGAATCAATGTCGATATAAATTTGAGGTCCTGCTCATAATCTTGTCAGCTACTGTGGTGGAGCACTTCTTACTGGTAACCATGGATCAGGGTTACCCAGACTTCCTTACACAGCTTACATTTTACACTTCACATATTTTTAAAGGTCTTTCTTCAACAGGTATGGTTTTATGCCTTTACTGTATGAAAAATTGACAATATTTGTATAGTTAAAAGCGTGGTAGCAGAGTTGCCAATCGTATAACCCTAGAATTACAGTTGGACATGTAAACACAAGGAATATATTTAGCTGCCATTGTTTACAGCAAATAAGCACTATGAAGTATGGTGGTTTACATTATAATAACAGCTTAGCAACAATAATAAAATGTATTTTGCTGCTCAGTTAAAGTTACAAAAATACTTTTAGATGATTTAGCTATAGTTTTCTGCATCTGTAACAAAACCTTTGGCAAAAAGGGAAAAATGAAGATGCCAAAGGGTCCAGACGACATCTGTTCAAACACTCAAAGGCAGTTGTTAGATGTCTCTCTTAGCTGATACAGTCGTTTGGCACTTAACCCATTACTGGTTTATTCTCTCCTGTTAACCTCAGAACATCTAAAACCAACAGTAAAGCATACTGTAAGACCCCCCCCAGCACAAAAGTACACAAACTAAATAGTGTAACCACACAAACAGCAGTGCCCATAAATAAGCCATTACTAAAATAATCCCCTATTAATCAGAAAAGATGTAACTTGTTCCCATTATGCAAATGCAGGGTTCAGCTATGTGTAGTTTAATTCAGGGCTGCAAAGTGCCACATAGTTGAGGGAATGGTAATATGACAGCAAAGAAAAAAAATAGCTTCTCCTGTGACTGATACTGATGTGCATTCGCATTTCTTGCAAAACAGCATTCAGTTCTTTTGTGCTCCAAAATATCCAAATGCATTATAAAATCACGAAAGAAAGGGGAAATGCATTAGTTTTTAACCAGCGATTCATTCTAACTCAGTGGTGAGTCTAACACTTGAATTGTGTCCTGTAAGTCCATATATTTGGTTAAATGCAGTTAAAGGTGCACTTAATTACATTTCTTATTACGACACAGTTATGAGCATTTTTTTCAAAGTCTCACACGTATTTTCCAGCTAAGTGGCCATTTTTCGATGATGCTAGGCCATCAATTTATTGAAGAAGCCATGAATTTAAATGCCGTTTTTAATATTCAAATTTTACAGTTAAATTCACACCTATTTACAGCATATTTTTATAGTGCTTCTAGAGGTATTAAGATGCTTTTGGGGTTTGAACTTGTCAACGTATGGCTTCATGCTCAGGTTCTTACCACACTTGCGAAAATCCTGCCCTTAAGTTTATGCTTTCGGGTTCTTTTTTGCATTGGTCTTCTGTCTAAGCGTGACACCTACTTCACCCCACTCGAGTGAGGAGCGAATGAGGAAGCCTGTCTGCATCGTACATGGGCTTTCAGGCAACGGCCCCGGCGCCGGCGCCGCTCAGGGTGGAGGAGGCCGTTGTGACGCTGCCTGACGGAAATCACTGCTGAGCAGCTGCTCCTATTAGAACTTGCATGGACAATATTTGTTCTTGGGAGGATGGAGAGAGGAGCGCTCTTTGAGGAGCTGGCAGCTGCGTCGCCTGCGGTCATGCGGCAGCGCGCTTACACAGGAGCTTCCCGGAAGAGCCGAGGCGAGCAGAGGGCGAACAAAGAAGCAGGCGGCTGACGGGAAGCGGGCGGGGGAGCTTCATCTCACAACGTCATATGAAGTCACTTTGGCTATTTCTAATTTTCATCAGTGTGTGGACAAAGAGTGCATGCGAAGTATGGAGCACAGCAAGGGGTTCCCCGTGGCTCTGTCGGCCTGGGTTGCGCATCGGCGAGCGCAGCGCTGGGAACCATCCCTCATCTCCACTGTGGCTCATTATGGTTTTGTTAGGTGTCACACCACGGGGAAGTGCTGACACTGCTCTCTTCTCCACTGACACTGTAATGGATGGGACACAGATGTGGGTCTCTTTCTCCTGCTTGGTCCTCCAGGAGACGAAGCACACACACAGAACCGCTTGTCCCATACGGGGTCGCGGGGAACCGGAGCCTACCTGGCAACACAGGGCGTAAGGCCGAAGGGGGAGGGGACACACCCAGGACGGGACGCCAGTCCGTCGCAAGGCACCCTAAGCGGGACTTGAACCCCAGACCCACCGGAGAGCAGGACTGTGGCCCAACCCATTGCGCCAGGAGACGAAGCAGTGACCAGAAAGTAGTACCGTAGTTTCGAGTCTCCGCGGGTTCCTTGACGTCGTACGCCGCGCAGTCTATCCTTACCCTGTTGTACCCGAATAAGCATTCAGCCGGTAGTAGGAAGCTGTGTGGATAGAAGGGTTGGCTTAGCAATTAAATAGTCAAGGATACTGGGACAAAATCGAAAGTGCTTCAGCAGGAAGTTCTCTTAAGTGTAAAGTGTGTTTAAAAGTCTGTTGCTGAAGCGTATTGCTAGAAGAGCACATTGTTTTAATTATTAGCTTAGCTGCTCAGGTTAGAAGAAACGTGACAAACGTTCAAGTCGGTTTCTTTTCCCGTGGCTTGTTTGCTGACGCGCCGCTAATTCGGCGTGACGGGATTCACTGTATGTCACACTTTATACGTTTCCCTCGCCCCCCCCTCTTTCCTCCAGAAATGTTTCCCCCACGCTCACATGCCTACAAAGTGTCACTTTGTGCAGTTGTGTGTTATTTTCACCAGATGATCCCATAAATGATTCATTTGCCCCCATGAGCTCTGCGAAGAGCTGCAGCGCGAAAGAAGCTCCCGTAGGAAGCGGCACCTGCGCTGCGTTATCGAGAGAGAGTTAAGATCCTTTCGAAGAGTCTTTCCCGCCAACTTCGACACAACGGTCGTGAATATAACATTGCTTTTTGCACTGCATCGCTGTTGTTTACGTACCTCTGCACTTTTTAAATGAATTATTTTGAAAAGTATCCTGGTATTCAGTGTAAACCTTCTTGCCGTGATCTGAACGGAAGAAGTTCCCTGCGCGCGTTCAAAGCGTTCGGCGTAATCGGGGCGAAGAGGAACGGAAGACGAGCGAAGAGCTCAGCGTTTGGATCCTCGCTATGGAAGTGTGCGAATAAACTCCTTCGGACATGTACGCAGACGCTCCCGTGCACAACGTTGCGTTTTTGATTGCTTTCACAAACCGAGTTCGCACAAATTCCCGCTTTTTTCAAGGTCCCTGAAGATTTCGTCCAACGACGTAATTTTGACACGCCTCACAGCGGGCGCTTGTAGCTCCCGCCGGAGGAATAGATGAGCACAAAACGGATGAGGCACTCCAACGTTTTCTTTGTTTGAGGACCTGCTCACATTGCTCACAATGCACTACAGTCACAGTGTACCCTCTGTGATTCACACTTAATACCATATTTCAATTTTCACTCTTGTGAGTACTGCTATTAAACTGTCATTTTCTGCTTCCCGGCCTCTGCTTCTCGTACTGTCTGCTGACGAACACTGTGCTGTAGCAGCAGAATACCCCAAATTCACGTTCTTTCAAGTGAAGTATGTAAAAAGACTTCAGCGCTTTATTTCGGCAAGTGCCATCCTTCCGGTAAATGCCTCTTTCAATGTCAGTGCTGCGATGAGGGAAACGGCATCACAGACAATTGCCAAAAATCTCTCTTACGTATTCAAAATCGCATTGTGACTTTCCCTTGCTTTCACTAAAAGCAAAACAATATGCGTATTAAATCACTTCTAGGGAGATTGTGCTCTCATCTCCGAGAGAAGTTTATTCTTATCGAAGAGTGAAAAATAAAGCTACGAAACAGTGCGGGCACTTTCTACGCACTCACATTTGTGCGTGTATTCATTTAGCGGAGGATTTTCTCTAAAGTGGCGTACATCTCATAGAAAATACTATGTGTGTTTACATGTATTTGTATTTACAAATGCAAATTCGAACTGTAGAAGCAAAACAACACCAATGATGAGAAAGCACACACACATCATCTGAAACTGCCTCTCCCATGTGGGGTTATGGGGAGCTGGAGCCTAACCCAGCAGCACAGGGCATAAGGCTGGAGAGGAGGGGACAGACCCAGGACAGGATGCCAGTCTGTCGCAAGACACCTTGAGCAGGACTCGAACCCCAGACCCACTGGAGAGCAGGACCCAGTCAAACCCACTGCACCACTACACCGCTAGTGAGAAAACATTTCTTTCTAAAATCGTCTTCTTAGCTCCAGCACCGCAGGGGTGGAAACAACTCTTGACCATCCATCCTTCAAGCTCTGCAGCCCCCTGTGGTCTTTTTTGATTTCTGGACAAATCTCCTCTTTAAACAGCTCTGCTTCTCTCATGTTTGTTATATGCTGTACTTTTTATATTGCTGAAAATAGACAGCGACGGTTTCAGGCTTTGGATTGAGCGGGTTCTAACAGAACCTGGCAGCGGCAGTAGGATCATTGCATCCTGCTGTAAATATTAACGCGGGTTCCGAACTAGTGTGACGACATACACGTACGAATCGCAGCGTACATGTTGAATTGCTTCTGAAAAAATGGAGGCCTTGACTTCAAGCAGCGTTTACAACATACACTGTACCCTTGCAAGGCCTTTTAGGTTTGACAAAACTAGTAATTAGGAGCATCACAATTGTTGCTGTTGAAATGGCTCGTGTCTCAAGCTGCAACTTGCGCTGTAAGTTGAAAAGCAGCTCGAGTCGTCCCCAGGTTGTAAGGCTCCATGAGTGCGCTGTGAGACCCTGATATTTACCCATCCATTGTAGAGCAGTGAAAGGACATGTGGACGCTGTCACAAAGCCTGGACGAGGCTCCAGGGGAGGAGTAATACTTTCCGAAGCTATATTGAGAGGAAGCGGGAGATAACTAAAAGCAGCGTCCCTCTCTGTACGCTAATTGTGTTTCGGAAACGTCATTAATGCTTAATGAGCAGCTCCACGGTCTAATAAAACCCTCAGCTGTCCCTGGTGGGGATGCTTTTAATTAGATTACTTTTTCAAAAATGGTTTGCTCTTGTCCTTCATTATCCCTCTTTGGATCTGGCAGCGCTCTGTGTCCTACTGTCCTTCCCTTTAAGGAATACTGTTTCCTCGCCTCAGGTGTGCAAATATAAACAAGGAGCGTGTTCGCGTTCACGGCGATACCATCTGCAAATACGCTCAGGCGGGACTTATCGGGTCTCCAAATTGCATGAGTCGGCACCTTCTGGGTGACCCTTTTAGAGCTGTGCAGCCCAATGATGAATAGTGAGTCGCAGACTCAAAGCACATTGTCAAATAAGGTGTCCCAGATTGCCGCTGTCCTCTGTGTCTCCTCTGGGCTGCCGCAAGCTTAGAGAAACAATTAAAAGACCCCGGAGTTTGAGCATTAGCGCAGACTTAATTTTTTATGGGAGCATCAATGAAAGGAGACTTCTTCACATACAGCTCAGGTATTAAACTTGGCACACCGTAAATGTTATTTACAGGGCACCTGGTTAAGATCCATCATAAAAAGGCAAATTAAATTTGCCGTTACTTTTTCGTCAGCACGGGGAACAAATCTTTGGAACAGCTTGAATCTAGGGAGGTGATGTAGTGGTGATTCCCAGTGCATTAGTATCTAGTTAAATTTGAAATACAGTGCAATGCTGAGACTTGCATTTGACTCCTAAAAATAGCTCCAACATCATCTGAAGAAGCTCATTATGGCAAAACAATCCTCCCTGTCACTTGGAGTAGTGTATGGGGAATTTTCCTGCAGAAACAGAAGATGGCACAGCTGATATTATGTCTTGGCTGCCTCTCTGGGGCTGATTGCATGTGGAGAACTTGGTCAGAAAAAGGGCAGATGGGGCCGTCGTGTTCAAGACAAGAATATCCAGCTGTCGGTACGGTCGGCAGAAGATCCCCGCCGGTGGTGCTACGGCTAATGCGGCGACGAAACCGCGATCCGTGTTGTAATATTGCACAATAAAGCGTTAAATTGGCGGAATGCATTTCTCTGAAAAACATACCTTGTTTGGAAATGCAGCTATATAATGAAGACATTTACAAAGTAAGCCTAAAAATACACACAAACACGTGAATGCTTTTGTTAGTTAATGGTTCTTCCTTTGCCGAAAATGAATTACACAGCTACAATAACCACCTAGACAATGATTTAGTAATTTACATTTATTCATTTGGCTGACGCTTTTATCCAAAGCGACTTACAACATTAAGGTTACAGTTATTACAATGATTTATCCATTTATACAGCTGGGTAATTTTACTGGAGCGATTGAGGGCAAGTACCTTGCTCAAGGGTATTATAACCGGTAGGAGAGAAATCAAACCTGCAACTTTTGGATCCAAAGGCAGTAGTTCTAACCCCTACACTACCAGCTAATTTAGAGAGTCTGCTGTTCTTTGCTCTCAGTTCAGGGCAAATACCACGATCGAGGGTTCTGCAACAGAAGCGCAATTCAAAGTCGAAGCCTTATTGCAAAACGAGGGACCTGGGCACCACGCCACCTGCTGCACCATCGTGATATTTATCTTGATCAGCGTAATAAGAATCTTGACACTTCGATAAGAGTTCATGGTGGTAGTTTCCTCAGTGCGAGATGGAAAAGCACGGTAGAAATATTTTTAGTTCCATATTCATTGCTGTTCTTATAACAAGCTGTAGCTCTTCACACCAGATTAGGAGCTGCGGTGCAGAGCTTCCCGTCAAAATTCAGGTTCACAAGCACGAGGAGTCAATCCTGCGATGTAAAACTAACCTTGTCCGTGTGGCCTGTAGTGAGCTCTCTGGAACTCTCCGGGCCTTATTGGTAATATGCCATGTGATGGCCATTCAAGTGTAAAATGTCCATCGTCTGACACCTTTGTCTATTTTCATTGCCCTCTCTAGTGTGACATGTCATGCCTTAATGGAATCGCACTGAACAAAAAAGGGTGTCTGCACGGTATAACACGAAAAGACAGCCACCTGACGGCTTTGTAAAAGTTCTTTCTCACTCTTTTTGTTGGGCCGTATCCTGCAGGTAGTCAAGTTTTCTTAGAGATGCAGTTGAGGCTATCAGTTTACCACTGTGTACCTGGAGGCACCATCCTGCTGAGCAGTAAAAATGTATTATTCTGTCAACGTTTGTCACATGTCACATGTGAAATATTTGTTCAAAGGAATCGACCTTTGTTAACCAGTGTCTGTTGAGAAATGCTGTTTGTTCCTTTCTGTAGAGATCGCTGTTTAAAATCCCTCGGTTTGTATCGGGACTGGTAAGCGATCGGTCCACAATGTACCTTTAATATTTAAATGAGTCCTTTCTTTGTCTCGCATGTGGAATTATCTGTCACATGAATCTGAAGAAGACATTCGGTTTCTTTTTCAAAGACAGTATTATTCCTTTCAGTATATTTCCGAGAGCCAAATTAATAAGTATTTCTTTAGCTAGAAAGTATAATGAGTCTTTGTGAGAGAATCGCTGCAACAGGGATGTATCCATTATGAACTGGAATACGCTGCGCCGTCCCTGAAAGAAGCCCATTGAATTGCTCAAGCAGACAAGGCACTGAAAGAAAAGAGCCTTCGAACGTTTCAGAGAAGAGTTTGCTGCAAAGAGATACCCTTAGTTAAGTGATACAAGTTAGAGCAACAAACAACTTTGCTGGAAAGCAGCTTCCTTCTTGACAATTCAGTAATCATATTTCATTTATTAAAAAGGATTTCGTCCCTTTGTCCCACAGCTTAGTGACGATTCAGCTGATTCCTGTGGCTGCGCCTTGTAGCGTGATCCCCACGCCATTCCGGGAGGCACGGTGAACACAAACGCACACCTCCTCCGAGGTCCATGTTCAGAGCCACCTCCTTCTTCTCGTTTTGCAGATGGCAGCCTTCGTCGGGCCACAAAACACATTGAGAAGAGCGTGCCGTTCAACCGATTCCATCCACAGCCCTCTAATTGCCTGTCGGCAACACGGGGAGCGACCCCGGGCAGGGAGACCAGCACCAGTTTGTGTCCATTGGGCATCCTGGCCACGAAACCTTGTGTGTACTGCAGGTTAAAATCCCAGTGCTCAAAATTACTGCTGTACGTTGGAAAATAGCGGCAAATAAATTCAAAGCAAATAACTGTAATATAAATATGTATGCATTTCAAAACAGAACAACAGGGCATTTAGTCAACTGAAATTTCTGTACATGGCCACTTCAGACTGCACCCAGCATGGGCACTCACACCACATTTTGTTAATTTTGATCAATTGTACCACTGACAGCATGTGGCACAACGGTGCATAATTCATGTGTTGCAAGGGTTAGGGTTGGGGGAGCCATTGATTTATTGTCCGTACACGGCTAGACGCGCACGCCGCCGGCGCTTTCCGGGGCTCCGGCTGCCGAGCGGCCGCCCTCCGAGCCCCCGTCAGAAGGCGGCAGGTGGGAAGGGCGCGTGGCGAAGAGGGGGCAGGGGGCGGGGGATGGGGGATGCGGCCGAGTCGAGAGGAGCGGCAGAGCGGAGAAGTGCTTTGTTAAGACAAGGTCAGTGCCTGTCAAGGAGGCCTTAGAGCTCGCTGCGCTCTCTGGAAGCACTGAATGCACACGGAAGCGGGAAGTGGGTGCGGGGGGGTAGGGTATAGGTGGGGACTGTGTGCGGGAGGATGAGCTCAGGACTCGCGCCATCACCGGGCCTCCAGACCCGCCACGGTCCGGGGAAGGTGCGCCGCGGGCCCCGTGAGACCCGCTGCAGCGGCGCTCACTTTAAATTGCCCTCCTGCCTTTCCTGTCTCCTTCCCGACGGTTCCCCTCCGTCTGATGGCGGCACAACCTGCGACCTACTTCTCCGCTTCCGTTCGCTTTCATTTTCGGCTTGCGTTCAACTTGGACCGCATAAAAGTGCTCGGCTCTCCTTTCTCGCATTGAGTTTCGAGAATCGCGAACAGCGCGTGTCGTCGCTAAGAAGACGTCCTGTGGCAGGTTAGCAGGAGCTTTTCGACCCACACAGCGGTTTTCTGGGTTTTCCTCATTGTTTTTTCTTAAGGAACGTCGCTCAAGATTAATGAAGCTCGTTCAATGTGAGGCACCGGTTACATACATGCATACACTCACTCTCACACACACACACACACACACACACACACACACTCACGGGATTGCGCTGCTCCCGTCTCTGTCTTGCAGCTGTTTCTAAGCGGCTTATAAATCTTGTCACTTTGAGATTCAATTTGAAAGGAAGCGCAATTTCTACCTCTTTCAATAATTCAAGATATTAGCAGTTAGGCTCAAAGTCAAGGTATTGAGAAAATAATAGCTGATGGATGTTTTCGATGGACAAACGCTTTTGAATAAATCTGCTCAGTTTCCTGCCTGTAACTAGTAATATTGGTACATTATTTTAAGATCCTTGCAGCACTGTCATATTAGCAGGGCACCGGACTGCATATGTTGAATGAAATGATTACAGACAGTTTTTTGTCACTGCTCTCCCTCTTTCTCTAGCAGACATCATATTTGAAAATGCCCTAGCTGCTATGGTTTTATTTGTGGAGCGCACTGATTCTCCTGGGCTGATGTCTGAGAGTCCAAATGTAGACTGTAAGGCTGTCGGGAAGAAGCGGTTGTTACAACCATTCCTACACACATTCCACACACACGTATCTGACAAAATGTGCGCTTTTGAAACGTTACGGTTTAATGCCATGCGATTTCTGTAGTCGGGAAGCACGTTTTCATTAAGAATGAAATCTCAGACATTGCTCCAGATGATATGATTTTATTCCATCTGCTGTAGACTGTGAGAAAAGGCTAGTGATGGGACTGCAGCTTTCCCCTGGCCCTCTTCACACCCCGCTGGCTCTGCTGTACCGTGAAGCAGCACTGGCTAGGATCTCTCTCTGATGTTTGTGCTGATCATGGGGTAAGCGGGCAGAAGGCAGTGGCTCTCAAATCACAGACCTTCTGTTGGATACTGGAATATACACAAGATGTTCATCTTTCATATGCATTAAAGCCTTAAGATGATTGAAGGCCAATAGATAGTCAATAGACTTATGATGATCAGTGTGACACTATGAAGGCATTAATCAACAAATCTCACTCAGTTCATTAGGTCCAAGATAGGCCCTGTTTCACCCCTGAAACTGTTCCACACTTCTGGGACTGAAGAAAATGCCAGGCTTGTGATGCTATTAAAAAACATGTAGTGATCTTGTCTAGCGCACAAATCCCGAGAGGTGATTCACACCTGAATCACCGCCACGCCGCAAACGCATTCTATTTAAGCAAAAAAGAGGAAAAATGTATATTTCTAAAAACCTCCAGATCATTTTGCCCTTCTTATTATTTTCTAAAAAAAAAAATATTAAAGATATTTAAGGTGCTATTTTTCAGAACTTTTTTCAGGCAGCTTGATCAGAACAATGAGATCAGCTCAGCAGAAAGCAGCTGCTGTTTGTTGCTGTTTATGACCCCCTGGGAATGGTACATGAGTTCAATTTTATTTATGGTAATGCAATTCTGTACAAACTCTTCAAATTTCTTGCATAACAGGAGGCTCAATAAGACATGTATCATACGGCTATTTTTGTCAGCACCCCTTCTTTCGGAATCTTTACTTTTAATAAACCTACCGAAGCAACTGTCTGGAGAGTATTAATTGACAAGGCTTTATGCGCTATTCAGGCTGACTTTTTTCTCCAACTGTACAAAAGGAAACAACCGGGTTTTGCTTTTCAAAATGACCCCATAGCTGAGTTTCCTGGGCTTCGGTGAAATGACTCTGAAATCCTGTTGTGTTATTTCACCCCAGATTAATTACAGGTGTGCACACTTGCGTCCACCGCTCAATGGAAAGCTCTTAAATATGGATGGCAATATAAATCAATAGCAGGAAATGAGAACGGTCCAGGTGTGCCGGCTGCGAGATTGTATCAGCGAGTCGCACGTGAGCGTGTATGGGAAAATTCAGATCGCAAATTACGAGAGGGAGAGCATACGACTGCGACGCTTAAATTTTGAACTCGAGCCACCATGTTTGATGAAAACACAACGTTTCAGAATTATCCCCAGAGGTGAATCTGTACGTAAACACTGAAATGTAGGGCAGACATCTCGGCGCTTGTATTAGAGTAGCTTTGTGTTCCGTGGAGAGCCCTCATTTTAAAGTCAGTTCCATCCATCCATTGACTCTGCTTTTTGCCTGAATGAACGTGTGCGCGCCAAACGGATCGCAGCAGCATCTAACAAGGAGCATAATTAAGCGGCGCTCGAATCTCCACACAGAGCTCGGGGGGATGCAGCGGGGAGGCAGAGCCGAGGCTGTGGAGCTCCAACAAAGTGGAAAGATGCACACCGGTTTGCTGTAAACAGAGTGCGGTGGGGGACCGGCAGAGGGCTCATTGGGGCACCGTGTCTTCGTGGCCCGGTAGATGGATCAAGCGCGTCGCTTGCTACCGTTCCAGCCGTTCGGAGGTTCTCCATACCCGCGCTCAGAACCGTGCGCATTCCATCAGGCTCCGTTGCCACAGTTACCCCTTTAATTTACAGTATGTTCTATTAAACTTTTACCAAGCCGCAGTGCTCTGATGGACTGTGCTTTCTGCCAAAGGAGCAGAAGAGTCCCATGTGCGGGAGGGATAATGAGTGAATGGACAAGTGGAGGTAGATGACCTCCTCCTTGTGGTGGGCGCAGACATTATTAAACTGCCTGTCTTGGTTGAAAGGATACTACCACAGTATTTCATTATGGTTATGAGATCAGGTGTTTTACTGCCTGTCTTTATCAAGTCAGGGTGCATAAATCAGCTCTAATCAGAGAGGCTTGGATGATGAATCCCTCCTTAGAGATTGAAGTACCTCAGAGCCTGATCTCAGGTGCAGCTCCGGGATGTGATGCTAGTTATGTCCAGCACGTCATTGAAAAGTGATAAAATGTGGTGGATGTCAGTTTAAAATACGGAGAAACACATTAATCAAAGCAGACATCTGCGTAATTTTAGCACACAGTTCCCTGTCAACATGTGTGCGCTAAACTGCGAAACGAACGTATCAGATAAGGACATGTAAAAATGTGCATTTGTATGAATGAAAATGTAACAACTCAACAGCAAGCATTTCCTCATGATAACACAATTATTAATGAAGCTACTATGCTTCTACACACGAGGAATCGAAACAGTTGAGAGGAGTCTAAACAGAAACATACAATGGAGATTGTAAAAATGTCATTGCCCTCAGAGCTGCTGAAGCCCTTTTGACATTCAACAAGGATCTCAGTATGATTCTCTTAAGCAGCCACTTCACTCCTGATCCTCTAATTGCTCTATAATCTTACGTCACGTCATCTGCCGTGAAAACCGTTGTGCTCTGTATGAAACTTCAGTCAGAATGTACAGTATAAGCAGCTACTCGTGTAGTGTGTGCAGGCAAAAGCGTGGTAAACTCACTGTCCTTCGAGAATCGTGTGTCTGCATCTCTAACTCTTTGCATGCTGTGAAATACAATCTTGTTTCCTCTGAGTTGTATGTTGCTTTGGAGAAGGGAATCGACCGAATGAGTAAACGTAACAGTGAATGTAACCTTGTCAAAGTTAGAATGCTGTTCTGTGTTCATTCACATCACACACACACACACATTTATTCATTTAGCAGACCCTTTTCTCCAAATCATCTCCAAGAACGATATAAAACGCGCGCATGTGATTGTTGAGCGGTCGATACAGTGTACCTTTGCTGTTCTGTTTTTCCTCCCCTCTGTATCACAGACCAGCAGAAAAGTTTAAAGGAATTACAATTTTCCCTCACCAGAGAATTGCCCGCTTGGGAGAAGGGCCATGTCTTGTCAGAACGAGGTCCATATGTAGCAAGCACCTTTCCCAATGTGAGTTCCAACATTACCTGGTGAGCTTTGCAAGCTGTGCTTGAGTGGCGCCTCACATGACTGTCAGTTGGGTGCATACATTTTCTGGGCAGCCTTTCGCCTCTTCATGACAGCACCCAAAGAGCAGCAGCGTACTGGAGCAGGAACCGCCACCTTGCAAGTGCCGCCTCTCCCGGCTGTCGCTGCACCCTATGAATATTGATAAGGTGGTCAGCGCTCCTTGGTGCCATGTGATGGGTTCACCGCTCCTCCCCAAGGTTAACAAGAGACTTGAGTGCTCTGAGACGAGATGTGGATTTGGGAGATCGGCGGCAGCGAGGGAAACTGTCAGCGACTCTGGTCGTACCTGCAACGAAACGAGTCTATGAGCTCAAGCCTTGAGTCACGGCTATGAGGGCGGCGTCACACAACGGATGGAGGTTGTCACTCCCGCCTTACTTCTCGCACTGCTCTAGATTCTGAAGCTCTGCTCCTGTGCGTGTTCTGGTACAGCTTACACCTGTACGGTAGGTTCTCGGTTTTAATGCCAGGCTGCAACGTAGGCGTCGTACTCGGCGGGAGCCTAATTCCACTGGGCCTGTCTTTTGTGCTTCGCAGCCTTTTAGGTTTTCAGGGACACACTGAGGATCGGCTTTCCGGAAACGCGAAGGTGCCAGCTACCATCTCCTTTTTAAACAGAATACTAATTTTGCCCTTACCCTTGTAAAATCGTTTTGATTGCAATAAATGTCTTTTGTAAAAAAAAAAAATAATTTAAATGAAATTCACAGGCATTGCACAGACGGATTTAGTGCGTTGAAGCTATTATATAATGATCACTCAAGGTAATATGAAATAACTCTTGTTTTTATCGTTTTTATTTTTCAGCCTAGTTATTGAAAAATATCTAACTGGAATGGACTAATCAGATGGACCTACTTGCAGGAACTGCACCTTTATTTAAGAGTAACAGGGTCTCCGCGATCTGTCTATTGCCAAAGAGATGAACGGTACAGTAAGTGAGGCGAAACCTCCACACGTGGCGGTGAAGGAACCGAGCCTTGGCGCAGGAGGACTGCTTTCATTAGAGGGAATTTCATTACAGGAGCCTATAGGGTGTGTCTCTGCAAAACCCATTTTGGTGTCTATAACACAACAGGATTGAACACAATTGTTTTTCTTGCTTCCCTTCCATTGTCCCCCTTGCCCTCAATGGTCACCCTGTCCGGGATGCTCAGGTGTGTAGTGGACTGTTTCAAATGGTGGAAAACCTCTGATTAGGAGGGTTCTGGGAGAAAACACCTGTATGGCTGTGAAATGTTCTCATTACATTCCACACAGAGAGAATCGCTGTGCTCTCTTTGTCTTCATGCTCTGCGGAGTCCTGCAGAGCCCGTTGTCAACACTGGCTGCTGACAATTTCTCCTCTTAAGGCTGCTCCGCAATTGCAGGATGAATGGGATTGCAGAATGGGCTCCACTTCAAGGCTTATTCCTTAATCCGGCATTTCTAGTACGGAACGACAGGCCTCCGGGGACGTGAGATGTGCAGGGCTGCCTATATCCTCCAACAGCGACCTCTCGCTGGGTCTCGTGTAATTTGTGTGAATGGTGCGCGTGGCTGTGTGGCCAATTTGCATGAGGTGACTAATGACTCTTAGAGTTAGTGCCGTCTCTGATGAATGCTGTTCCGGTATCTATGTGACTTTCCTCTTCTCTTAATTACAACAGTGGACTCCTTGGCCCAACGCTGTAGGTCTGATTCCCCGTCCTGTCCTTTTTGTGTTATATGGGAAGTACGGGCACTCTACTGAGGGTACGCATAATAAACTATCGGCGTGTTATCCATATGAGGTGATTACATTTGATTATCTTTGCAAGCTGCGAACAGCCTATATATTCTTAATAGTCCCAGTCGCATTTATATTTACTCTCTGTCATAATCCTCGTATAATTCATATTCTGCAACGGCATTGCGCTCGTATTCCATTAATCCTAGACAGGAAGACTTCTCTTGGTCACCTCTGTTAAGGGTGTTTGACAAATAAATATTAACAATCACAATAAAAACTCCTTTTAGAGCAGAATGAAAATGAAATGTCACCGAACAGCAAAAGAAGTAGCATTCGGTATAGAATCCGTGGTCATTAACGTGAGTTTTTTGACACGACAAAAGGAGAGTAAAGAAATGTTCAAAAATGTGTCCAGAAGTCCTATTAGCGCTGTACTGGACTGCAGGGAAAGTGAAGCAGCTTTTGCTTTAATAACAAGCGGGTAGCCTTGTGACCGACCACCCTCTTTCGCAGACGTGGCGAGAGAAACTGGACGTTTGCTCATACGATGGTACAGGCCTGAACGTGGAGGGAGGCGGAAGTCTGTCAGGTCATGGTGTGCCTTGTTCCAGCTTTTCCACAATGAATATATTAGACTGAGAGGGCTCTTATTAACACTAATAAAGAGCCGCTTTTTCGTTCTTACCCATCGGTGTTGTGTTCTGCATACGTTAGGGTGGTGTGAAGGTTCAGCTCCCGGCGCTCCAAGCTGTCGGGATGCAGACTCTCTCTTCCATATGGCCACGTTGCCGAGAGGTGGTGGTGCGATGGGCACCCGCGGGGTCACGCGCCGCTTGACTCGGGCAGGATCTAGAAGCGTCCGGAATGGGAACTTGGCCAGTGTTGCGTATGCGGGATCGTGATGCAAAGGGAGAGAAACGTGACTTTTTTGTTGAGGAAACCGGGATTCATGCGGCTTTTTACTGGACCAAATGCTTTGTCATCCAGGAGAGACGATTTCGCTGTCCATCTGAGTTTGTAACTGCTTTGTTACAGGGACAGAGGATATTAGCATTATTCACATCTCTCGTGAGCTGACAAGCACTCGGCGTGAACTCTGTATGAAAGCTTAAGGCGGCATCCTCCGCGTGAAGGATCCTTTGGCGTCCGCTGAGTGATATCTTCCCCATTTCTTGTGAGAATTATTGAATGTCAGCAGTGGCAATACGGTGCTTAACAAAATGTGATTATACATTGAAATGTTTAATTAAAACTCTTGCGGGGGACGGTAACATTCCACAAGGCACACATCAGGGTAATGACTGTCGCAGAAGATTACTCGTGCTCCCGGTGCCACCGTCTTGACGTCCGTCACCGAGACGGATGTAATCTGGAAATGTCTGCAGGCCTGGGATGGGTCTCACGTCCGCGCGCGTAGGTAAACGAATGGCAGCCCGTGGACAGTGGACTCTGGGGTGAAGGGGAGTGCCCCGCCCGCACTTCGTCTGACGCCTCTGCCTGCTTCGCTGTCTGGGAATTCAGTCAACAGTGTTGAGCTGGGTCTCATCCTGCTGCCCACACAGTCCCCATCACAGGATATTAGCTGCCTCTGTGTCTGAGTCACGGGCCCCGTTTCACAACACGGGTACCACCAGCCTTCCTTCGCACTCACACACTGCGTAGCGGCTCAGATTTTTTTCCTTTTAAACGAGGGGCTCGGTCTCTACTCCTCGTGGACGAAGTGCTCTGCGGTAGACGTACGTGAACGCGTGGTACGCGGACTGACCGGCGCCGTTTTTCCGACACGTGCCGCTCACTGGAGCCCGTTGCGCCCGCTGACCGCTCGCTTGCCTGTTTCTGCACGATTTGCTCATTTCATCTTCCTCCGCTCTCTGGCCACCGTGGAAATGGCAACACTGCGCCGCCGCTGTGTCTGACAGGCCGGGAGCAATATGGATCATAACTCCCAGGAGAGGCGATCTATTAATAATTGTGTCATGCACAAATTGCTGGCTGCACCTGCTGGTGGCAAAATTTCTATGGAGAATTTCCTAAATTAAAAAAGGATAAAAAACCCACCAAAAAATAAATAAGTTGATAAATATCTAAGCATATCAATGCGTGGAGAGCCAGGCTCAGCAAGGCTATTTAAATGGGTAAATTGTTGTGTCTTCCACCTCAGCTCGGTATGTTTATAATAAGCAGTTTTATTACAGTTGTGTTTTGGTGGGTGGCGAAGTCTACGTGCAGAATCTGTTGCCATAGTTTCGCCTCTATTCCATAGTTGGTTGTGTGACCTTTTGTGTGGAATTTTTTTTTTTCACCCGCTTCCTGTAAATCTTTTATCAAGCTGTGTTTCAGGGCTTCTGATGGCAAAGGTGTTTTCTGTTGGCAGGGAGCACAACTCACGTAGGCCAAGCCCCCCCCCCCCCCCCACAGCAGCTCCCTCACGCATTTCTGGCTATACGTTGTGGGCAGCATCTGGAATATTTACCCCTTGCTGTGCTCGTCGAGCCCCATGGAAACGGACAATCTGTCGAAGCGAATGCGAAACAGTGTGTCGGAAGAAGAGCGCTTTTGGTGCGGCCGCATGGTATCGGCCAGTGTTTAGCGCACATCCCATTCGTGCACCTCATGTAACTCTTTGTTTTCAGCCAACAGAGGCATTAGGGGTGATTAACTGGAAAATCTCATTTCTCACCCTAATTTCAAATTGCCCAGTAGTCCAGTTTAATGTGGCTTTCGCTGGAGCTCCTTTGTTGACTCGCATTTCCTCTACAAGTGTCTGCTCTCAGAATGTGAGCAGTGGCGCAACCGTCTCCATCACCGTGTCCTTTATTCTTACGTTTTTCCTTCACGCTTTTCTTCCGCACCTGCGCGTGCTGCACCCGAGTTCCGCGTCGTGTGTGTCTTACACGATGGAACACGGTGCTCTGCTATCAAATGACTTCCCATGTACGAACCATGGCTCCATTCCAGGGTTCCGCTGGAGTCAGGGAACTGCACGCTCTTCTTTGGGTTCCGACTTGAAGTAAAGGGACGTGTGAGACGTTTACGTCCCATGACTGCATGAGACATCGGCGGCAGCGTGAAGTTAGCAGGCGAAGCTTCCTCTCGAACCCACGGAGCTTGTTTGTGTCAGACGCCGTCAGTCACGTTTTCCTTTGCAAACTGTTAATCGGCACAGAAGACAGCGGTACATAAACTGGTGAGGCCAGATGTCCCGATGCTTCATTCAGGCTTGCCCCCCTCTGCGGAAACGCAGACTGCAGTAGTTTGCTTGATCTATTAAATATGAGACAAGTAGAAACACAATACACATTGATCGCATGAATATGAATCATACATTTCAGTGATTTAACACTTCCAAGTAATCACGCATTACACAAATACCCGAAAAATGTTAAAGTAGAAAAGTCTGAAATTTCCATGCAAAATCACCAAATGAGGAAGAATCTATTTGAGGGTTATTGTATGATTTTTTTTTTTTTTTTTTTTTGCAACACAAATTTATTTTTCACAATCAATTCAAAACCTCATCCATATAGACAGATATTTCCCTCCACAATGCATACGTCGCCAAATGTGAGCCGTCACACAACATCCGCATTACTTAACATGTAAGCTGCTCTCTGGTTGCTGAGTGCTGAAAGCATTGTGCTTCTGAGAGGATGATAGTAGGATTTAACAGGATAAAAAGGTAAAAGCCAAGAGGCAGGGAAATCCCTTGATGTGGACCAAAAGATCAAGATATCACTTATTTCCTAAGCAGAGTAACAGTCTTTGTGTATAAATCATTAGTTAAGCTTTTCAGTTTAAACAGAAAGACCTGGAAAAGGTATCAGCATGCTTAGAATGTTATAAAAAAAAAAAAACAACATTTGCTACTGGTTTAACATTGTACAGTTACATTGCCTCATTAATATGACTGAGTTTCCAGTAGTGATTTTGTTTAATCCTAGCAGCTGTGTTCAGTCCTAGGTTGATCTTGGCAGGTGCAGCAGAGTAATTCATCTTAAAACATCGTCACAAAATTGTTTTTCTGTAATTTCACAAGCATGTTTGTGATGTACAAAGCAAACATCGTGAGTTATCATGAACAAAGGTGTCAGTTAAATAATAATAATAATAATAATAATAATAAGAATAATAATACATTGAACCAATGGACCTTAACCAATCTTTGTTGTCCTTCCATAACATACGCACGTCCCCAGGACACTTCGAAGTCAGGTGTTATGATGCTGTGTCACATGTCACTATAGTATGGATGCAACAGTATCAAAGGACACGCCTTCTCTATAATAGAATGACAGGCCATTAATTATTGATCTGCCATCAATGGCAGAGATTGAATGTGACCTTCAAACACATCTGGCTTTAATTTTAATGCGGTTACTTCAATCTGGCATACAGACTCTGAAAGATCTATATTGAGTGGGTTTAAACTTTGATGTGTGCAAATTATTGACAAGAGATTTGATGAAAGCTTGCTATAAAGTAGTGGTGATTTATCGTTCCCTCGGCCCTCGGAGAGAGGATTATGCTGCAGAATAACTACCAGTGTGTGGACATAAATATTTTTTATACTCTCTTCTGGGTCTCATTTTCATTTAATTAATGTGCTGTTGCTGTTTAATTTCTAACTTTCCCTGCAGTTATTTAATTCCTGATTAAAACACCAAGATGTAAGTCATTACTAGTTCCAAAGCTATGATGATCCAAGTTCCGAGGGGCCACTTCGGTGCGGAAGCAGCGTGAGGGAAGCGATGCTGCTCCTGTGAATGCAGCAGTGGACAGGATGGGAGCTGCTAGGTAGGTAGGTAGAGAGAGAGAGGAATGCAGGGATCAGGCGGTAGGGAGGCATTGGCGACATGGGGGGGCTCCAAGCAACTGAATTACCAGCAAAGGTGCAACAGCAGGAGTGGGACCAGGGGGCAAATTGATGGTGAAAATACCAGTAGAAGCAGTGCTTTAAAAGTGCTCGAAGTCGCACTCGTCGCACTCGTCGCACTCATCGCACACACGCGGCGCTTGTTTGGGTCGACGCTGTAAGACGGATTTTACTTCACGGGCCGTTTTCCGGACAGCAAAGCAGCAGAGCCGTTGCGGTTGAGGAGAGTAAAATAATACCAGCAATTACTAAGCATCACGCCTGCTCTGAGGTGAAACCTCGCTCATTGTCTTCAAGGATCTCGGAGCTTGAAGGCTCCACGGGGAATACCCAGGAGGTCCTGTAAATTGACAAATGTGTGCGGCTTTTTGTCACATCTGCGCGCGTAACCCTGGCAACGATGCTTTTGTTGCAAATATTGATTGACAGACTAAATAAGCCTCGGTGTGGGGTATGCTTAAATATTGCAATGTTCTGCTATTTTGGTAAAACTTGAAATTGATTGAAGCT
This sequence comes from Scleropages formosus, assembly GCF_900964775.1. Classification (NCBI taxonomy): domain Eukaryota; kingdom Metazoa; phylum Chordata; class Actinopteri; order Osteoglossiformes; family Osteoglossidae; genus Scleropages; species Scleropages formosus. The sequence goes on from NC_041822.1 coordinate 6,491,721, forward strand.
GTTTCGCATTTGTCAACTGCTGCGCTTATAAACTTGTTGAAAAAAAAATGAAAGAAGTCATCGGGGCAGCATATCCATGCGACGAAGGATGTGCTGGTGAGAAGTGAACAACTCTCGGGGTTCTGCTCCAAACTCCCAGCACTGCGAGAGACAGCAGTATAAATCCAGAGGCAGGAAGAAGACACAACACATGTCAGACTTTTAAGACCGAGTGAACCCGATGAAGGTACCTGTCTGCTTTTGCCTGCTGCCTTCAAACATGCTGGAAATGTCAGACCGTATCGATGGCTCACCAGCGAATCGCACACTCTGCCTCCCTTACATGCTGGACCACTAGATGTTTTCCGTCTTTGTGAGATTTTGGAGCCACGATAAAACTAACTGCTTTTCAAACAGGACACGGCACTGATAAGAGCGAGCGATGCCAGGAAGGGTTGTCTCACTCCTGAGCGACGCGCACACTGCAGCGATGCGGCCATCCGGCAGCTTTGGATTTTTCTGTGTTCTCTTGCATGACTTAAACAGATGTACGAACCGTGGTCTGTGGCGGAAATGGCAAAGGAAGCAGGTCCCCTTAAGGGTTGCTTTGCTGAATAAATGTTATTCTCGCCAATTAGGCCCCATCAGCTCACAGCTTTTGCTTAAGCTTTTAGGAGAAATCTCAAAGGAGACTGGCCGTAAAGGTTAAAGTCCTGGCACGGATGTGAAAGAAAGGCTTTGAGGAGAAAGGAAAGGCACAAGTGAAAGAAAGGCTCACAAAAGAGACTGGCTGCTGATGTACAGTTCATGACTAACTGGTTCGTGGCTCTTGTTAAAGTGCCACGTATGAAAAGCGTATCAGCACTACATGAAGTTGAGTAAGATGGTGAGCACTGATTTGCGGACGGCGTACTGCACGCTTACTGACGAGGAGCGATGCTCTCAGGTTCCGCGGAGTTGGCGAAACAGCTCACTTATGCTTGCAATCTCTTTACAGGACAAAACCAGCTAACGTACTTGTACGCGCAAAAAATTGTAAATAGCTTTTGTTAAAGGTGAGTGATACAGTATGCTGGAGGAAAACAGTGCATTGCTCATGCAAAAAAAATTGCCCAGAATTTAAAAGTGATACATATACAGTGCTGCATTCAGGCAATTTGTGAAAGTAGCTGCTGGGAGCAAAATAAATATTTCCTCCGCAACCAATGCAAAAAATGGAAAAGCCACAGATTATTTTTGCACAGGACGGCGTGGCACGTTACGACAGATTGCAAATGTCATTTTGTGACTCCTTGCTGGCCTCTATTGAGGAATGAAAGAAAATTAATTCAGGATAGAGGCAGGATTTGAATGGAAGCCACGGCAGCCTGACCCACATCAACTGTGATTAAATCATTGGAAGCAAGGCTTTAGAGAAGGTCACCCAAACAGCATTAGGACTGATTCCTTCATCCTTTCACAGAAGGAATAAAAGTCATCTTTCATCTAACTAATTTTCTCCTTGTTCCATTCCCTAGATTGCCTTTTCGTGACTGATTATTTCACCCGGACGCCTCGCAAACTGAATGCTTTCCGGTCATTCGCCAGCGTGGAGCTCTTCCACTTTAATGTGCCTGATGACACCGTGATTGCCGTTTGGAACCTCATCACATTCAAGGAGCAGGGAGGGACGTTTGGAGACAGCTGTCCCGACCGCAACGTGACCGTGTGAGTGTGCAACCTCCTCCTTTCTGTGTGCCCATGTCTCAGGAACAAAAGTCACGCTCACTTAAGAAGCGCTGAGGCTCCGGTGGCACCGTGCCTACATCTGGTGCCCGTCCACAGCCGTGAAATAATCAGCACCCGGAAATTATTTCTGGTGCTCAAGTGATTTGCTGCATACAGTTAAAAAAGTTGGACCCTTGGGATGCATTCTTTAGCGCTAGGAAACACTTGGTGCACTGATTTGCAGGCTATGAGGGTGATACCATCAGTGTTGAGGGAGATTTCCCTTGAACTGACAGATACTCTTTAATTATAGAGGTGTTTGTGCCATTAATAAACAAAAAGCCTTACCCTGGGAAATAACATAAGCCATTGTGTGAAGACTTTTTTACATTGGTGAAGGAAAAACATAATGTTGTGGGGTAGGTAAATTCATCTTTTCCATATTTAGGGAAAGAACACACATTGACACGTGTTATTGGGAACATGATAATGTTTGTGGGCGTAACGCAAAATGCCGCACTGTCTAACTTAGTGCCATACGGAGCCTGAATGTCACAGTCCCTGGGATCGAGGCGATCACCAAGATCATCACCATGAGCAACTTTACGCTTCATTGCTCATTTGACAGTGAAGTTGTGAACCATTTTGTTTCTTAGCCAAACTGTAAACCTCCCCATCGCACCAACCATAAGGCGGAACTCTTCAGGATGTTACTCAGGTCTCCCCGTTGTTATTAGAGGGTCTGAGCAAGGACAATTTCAGGCAGAGGTTAGAGCTTTGCAGGACATAGGGCTGGTGGATGAAACGGTGGAAAAATTGTGCTCTAATAAGTGAGGAGGAAGAGGAGACTGTGGGGTGATGGAGCTCAGGGCTGTGCCTGCAGCCAGAGAGCATTGCTCATCTTTTCTAATAAGCCATACAGGTTAATCAGATTATAGAGAAAAAAATATATAATGTATGCATTCTTATATTTTTTCAGTTCTCACAAATTACCATTATATATTTTGTTTATTGGGTAATTAATGTAATCACTGCAGTGCATTTCCTCTTTCTGTTTATTAGCTCTGTAATTACAATGCAGGTCAGTTCCCTATAGTATATGGGTCATTTAAATTATCTTTACCACCTGGGCACTTACATGTCAACCAGGTTCCGATTTCCATCACTTCTGCACACAGGTGACTCTTTCATTTTTACATGTAATAGGTGCCATTACAATACAATAATGTATGTCCTTCAGAAAAGTGGCACATTCATTTCTGTCCTTTATATTTAAAATCATGAGACAAAAGACGTGTGTCCTTGGGAAATTGCCTGGACAATGACTGCTTGTGATTGCTGGATTCATTGTGATTTATGGGTTACCGACATGTGTTAACGATGCTTGCTCACATTTTATGGGATGGTTATAATTTGACGGAGTATAATTTGCACAGTAACGTCATACTTCAAATTTAAAACAGAGAACATTTTTATAACTTGCCAGCTGACATTTTCCTTGTTACTATTCTTTTATAATCCTGGTCACTTTCAAAAAGAAAACCGAGATATTCTTTCAAATTTTCCTTTTCGCATTCAGGCTTGATTCATTTAAAAAAGTCGGAGTCGGTGTCCTTCCATTTACGAACGATAATTAGAGGAACAATTTGCAACGCCAACACCGAAAAATGGGCAAAGCCACATAACATGTTGCCTCACCAAACACAGATGGTACTTGCATGTAACAGTAACACAAACAACATCTGGATCTTACAGCACATGGAACAATAACATGTAAACATTTATTTTCCTTAGGGGCTGAACTGAGCGCAAGAGTTACTATCGGTATCCAATGTGCGATTTTATTTTGCATAGCTGGCGGATGAAACCCGTGGTCGTGTCAGCTTCAATCCATCATCATTTATGTACTGGAATGTACTGGTGCAATAAGCTGTATCGATAGTCACAGGGAATTTATCTCTGTTTACTCGCTACTTGGGTTCTGCAATGGCTCTTATGTCTGGCGAAGTGGGGGGACGTGTGTCTCCGGGAGTTGTGCCCTCATTGTGGAAAGAAAGAAAGAATCGTGCATCTCCACTCAGGCTGGGAAACTCATCTTGCGGATCACAATGCTCATTTAACTAGGGCCATTTCTGAGAGTGCAAAATTAGTCAGTTGCTGGGCGCCGGGCAGAGGTGCACAAGGATCGCTAGAAGAAGGAGGCAGGGTGTCCAAGGCAACAGATAACAGCCTCATGCTGCTCCTAGATCGATATCTTACTTCTGGATTAGAGGTAATGACCCCCATTAACCATAATGCAGTGTGAGGTAACCAGACAATCTCTCTAAGATCTTACTAATACACTCTTGCATATAGTATAAATTTAAGAGTGCATCTTTAGCAAAGTGGAAATTCAAGAGAATTCATGAAAAAAATCTTGAATCTTGAAATCAAAAATCACAAAGAAATTTGTTCAGGTGTAGTGTTTAAAGACCCGTGAGCCAAAGACCGAGGTTCGAACGCAGAAGGAATCTTTGTATAACGTTCTTAGCCAAGGTCAAACGTCATGGTAGGAACAAATTGGGTCAATAGAACAGGGACGAGACAACTTCCAAAGCAGTGTCACAAAATTACACACACATAACAACTCGTCCTTATGAATGTAAAGCCCATCCATCCATTTTCAGAACCGCTTGTCCCATACGGGGTCACGGGGAACCGGAGCCTACCCGGTAACACACAGGGCGTAAGGCCGGAGGGGGAGGGGACACACCCAGGACGGGACGCCAGTCCGCCGCAAGGCACCCCAAGCGGGACTCGAACCCCAGACCCACCGGAGAGCAGGAGTGTGGTCCAACCCACTGCGCCACCGCACCCCCCATGAATGTAAAGCCCTCATATGGAAATAGAGGTACTTGTACTTTCATTAGTATGTAAATGTTTTTATCTGAAAATAGAGAGCAGTGCATATTGTGTAGTGCTGATTCTGTAGCTCTTCAGTAACTCATTTCTGTGCCGCTCTGCATTAGCAGGGCTGTGGTACTTGCTGCTCGTTAGGGACTGCGTGTATACCGCGGTACATTGCACTGGGGATGTGCCTCATTGGCTGAACCTCCCCAGAGGAGACTATAAGCCCGTTTTCATGTTCTTCGTGGGCTTGCAACATAAGAACATCTGGGGAGCAAAGGGCAAAGCAAGAAGCCAGCAGTTTGTTTTGTTCCAGCACCTTCTTTACCTGCAGCCATTGCTGGGAGTGTCACTGGGCAGTGGTCACAAGAGCATGGCAGTCAATCACACGCTTCTCTTATACTTCCTGTACGCTGTTTTGCTTTTCGTCTTCATGATGAACTGTGTCATGTGCGTATAAGTGATATTAACGATGAATTTAGGCTTGAGATTTAATGACTTCAGAATTCAGGTGGATCTTGTAATCATCACACTTAAGTGTTATTCTCATAATGTTGGTATTATATGAAAATGGAAAAAAGCGGACATCCTTTGTACTTCATTAAAATAGAAATGCTTCAGCGCACGTTTTAGGTTGGGGCCAAGGCTAATGAACGCTAAAATAGCTCTGAGTCATGAGCATAACACTCATTAGCCAATGGAAATGATGCTCTGATTGACCCGTGTGACTGATAACCCTGTTCACGTGTTAGTACACTAGTGTTTGGCATTAATTTGGTCAGTTACTAGAAGTTATTCTTTCTCCACTCATTTCTTCATTGCATTTTCCATGTGTTTTATAGCTGTTACGTATTGCTAATTGCATGACTAACATACGCAGTCCAGGGGTTTCTCACACCTACACACAAAGTCGCGTTGCTGATGGAAAAGGCACTGCCCTCCTGCTGCAATGTTACTGCAGTTTGCTGGGGATAAACAAAGGACGAGAAACAGGGAGGGTGGCACGGTGGTGCAGTGAACCACGCTCTTGTCTCACAGTGCCTGAGCAGCGGGGGAGGACGTGGGTTTGATCTCCATGCAGCCTGTGTGGAATTTGCATGGTTTTCCTCTGGATACTTTGGCTTTCTCCCACAGTCAAGACAACAGATTCAGTGACTCTAAATTACCCATCGTTCGTTTATTTACATTTACATTATTTATTTAAGCTGATGCTTTTTTCCAAAGTGACTCCCCGTGAACTCTGTGTAGTGTAATCAGCCCACACGCCTTATCCGCCGCGGTGACTTACACTGCTAGATACACTACTTACACTGGGTCACTCATCCATACATCAGTGGAACACACCCTCTCTCTGTCACTCACACACTATGGGGGAACCTGAACAGCATGTCTTTGGACTGTGGGAGGAAACCAGAGCACCCGGAGGAAACCCACGCAGACACAGGGAGAGCATGCAAACTCCACACAGACTGAGCAGGGATCGAACCATAGTGTGTGTGAGAGACAGTGTGTGTTTCACTGGTGTGAACACTCATTGCATAATGTGTCTACCATAAAACATCACCTTGGGTGAAAAGGTGTGAGCTACATACTACTACGTTGCGTTCGTTGGAAGTTGCTTTGAAGAAAAGTATCTGCTGAAGGAATAAACGTACGTTTTGTGGCGAGGAAGGCCCACGATTACAGCATGGAAATAACAGTTAATATTTACCAGAAAAGGGGGGTGCGGTGGCGCAGTGGGTTGGACCGCAGTCCTGCTCTCCAGTGGGTCTGGGGTTCAAGTCCCGCTTGGGGTGCCTTGCGGTGGACTGGCGTCCCGTCCTGGGTGTGTCCCCTTCCCCCTCCGGCCTTACGCCCTGTGTTGCCGGGTAGGCTCCGGTTCCCCGTGACCCCGTAAGGGACAAGCGGTTCTGAAAATGTGTGTGTGTGTGTGTGTATTTACCAGAAATTGTGCATTATTTTCCCAATACCTGAACTAAACCCTAAAAAATAAACTGTAAACGTGATCCAGTAACTCATAAAATTTTTATTGATCCTCCGTCCCTTCCTGGAATAAATAAGAAAAGCCTTATAGCGTGTAAAGCTGATGAAAGCCCTAAATTGTTGACGGCTGTCTTGTGCAGCGCATGTTATAAACGGTAAAAAGAGACATGCAAGCTTCAGATACAAGTGTAATTAATGTAATATTAATGCTGCGTAACATGTCTGGAAACAGCACTAATTGGGTTGTTACAGACCACTCTTTGCTTTGCTCTGGATAATAAGGCCAGACTATGAATGGCCCTTTAGAACCTTAGCTGGTATATAGGCACAAGAAACCTGATGGGATTCAAATGATGAATCCATGATGAAATTAGAGGTTTAGGGTTAAACACTAAACAGTTGGTAGTGTAGTGGTTAGAGCTACTGCCTTTAGACCCAAAGCTCGCTGGTCCGATTCCCACTTCTGGCTGTAGTACCCTTGAGGAAGGTACTTACCCTAAGATTGCTCTAGCGAAATTACCTAGCTACATAAATGGGTGAAATAATCGTAACGTTAACATTTTAAGTTGCTTTGGAGAAAACGTCTCCTAAATGTAATGTAAATAGCTTTTGTGCTTTCCAAATGAATACACACTCTTTTCTGTGTGAAATGTTATTTCGCCGTTATCCTCATTTCCATAAGACAGGGTAGTGCTGGGCTTGACCTCCGTATTAAAACTTATGTGTGAGCATAAGGACGGGGAAAAGGACAAAACCCTTGACTGCTTAGGGAGATCAGCAAGATGCAGAGAAAACAGAGTGAGACTTTACGCTTGGGTTCTGAAAAGAGGGTGAGAAGAGGCCAAGTGCGAGATGAACCGAGGCCCTGACAGCTGGTCTGAAATCTTCAGGCTCCACGGGGCTTCTTTATAGAAGAGAGATGCTCAGCTGAAGCAAATCTGCCTTGTTCAGGTTTTCAAAGAAAACCTTTCAGCTTTGGGGTGGGGGACACCATCTTGGCTGAGAAGGGCACCACTCCTTTCCAAGCGCCGTCTGTTTGCTCCACCACCCTCAGCACAGTTGAGCAGCCCGTGTCTGAGTCACTGCTGAGCTCTGTCGCTGTCGCTAAGGATAATGCAAGAAGTGATGAGCTGAGGACAGATGCACGGGCTGCCACTTTATTGCCTCACCTTGATTCCTTTTGACCTGCTTCACAAAGGCGGCTTCCGCGGAGGAAGGATCACAGCCTCCTCACTCAGGGGTCGCGGGGCTTCTTGTTGCCATGTCCCCTAGATCGGGAATCTTTTCAGGCCGGGGCTAAAGGAGCACAATGACTTTCTCTCTCCCACAGCGTGCAGCAGCTGCTGGAATATGAGTTATTACCTGTCAAAGAAGCTCAGGCCTGGGGTTACTCTTGCTTCCCACAGGATTGCTCTCTTGTATGGAAAAAAAACACTTTGGTATAATGTTCTTTTCAGATATGAGGTCTTGAAGATGCTTTGACAGATGCCTGGACTCTGGTTGAGTCCCTGCATTGCTGCTTTTAATACCTCAAAAGGGCCATTCATGAAATTTGCTTTGAATGAAAAGTATTTTGATTTCCAGTAATGTTCCCACTCAAACTCTGAGAGATATGGGATCAAATGCTGTTAAAATTATGCCCCGAATCCATTTTTGGAATGTTGCTTGTATAACAGTGCCAAACATCCCAATCTATTACATGTAACATTTTTCATATTTGTTCTTAGAAAATTTCTTTTTTTATTGTTGTGCTCTTATTTAAAGCCCAGCTCTTGGACTTTCTGAAATCCATTTTGCTTAAACTTTGAAAGAGAATTGGTTTTCTTATAGTAACAAAAAAAAAAAAAAAAAAAAAAAACCACTGGCCGAAATAAAGAAAATGGGGGAAAAAAAAAACTGCACTCACTAAAGTGTTTGGAAGACTTAAGATGCCTGCTTTGTGGCAGCATCCTAGACAGTCTGTCTGCGAGGGAAGCTGAAAGCCGGAGGAAGATGAGGAGACAATGTAGAGTGATGTTTTTTCCTTCGTCAGGTGCATTACCTTTTGTACTCAATCAGTAATGAGTGTGATATGAGCTCTCGGATACACTGTATGATTACAACTGCAGTGGTGCTCGGAGTGAGTTTGTCCCAGTTCCCAATTTCTGAGTTGCCTCGACCTCAGCACCTAAAACATCTACAACAGCAAACACGTTCTAGAATATTAGTTTATGAATCTCTTAATGAATAATTTAACATTAGTCACAATGCCATTTTCCTTTGGTAAAATATAAAAGTGGAACATCTGAATTTTAATTGATTTTGAGAGTGACTTGAATACAAAATGCTGCTGCTTTCCTTGCACACAATGAACTGTCTGCTGTTATTGCTTTGATTTATAACTACGTTGAGAAGAAAGACAAAGCTATATTCTCAGTCCTATGAGTGTTTTTTTTAACAAAGTGTCTCCGTGTTTCACGCACACAGGTATTTCAGATCTGGAGCTCCGCCAGTCATCAACCCCCTACAGACACGTTTCCCGCGGGACACCGTCATTCCCGGGTCATTTGCGGTCACCCTGACGTGGACACTGCCAAACCGGACCACTGGAGTGTTTAATGTCACCAGCCCCCTGCCTGGAGACTGGTTCCTGGCCGCACATTTGCCAAAGGATGAGGGGAAAATTTCCGTCAAGGTCAGCTGCATTGATTAGAGCTTAATTGTTCATTAGCTGGTTGTCGGATCACTCCCTTGCCCAGTCATGCCATGGACATTCTCGGGAATGATGGCCACTGTCTCTTTTCTTGGCACTTGTCAATACATTAGTGGTTTGGGAAATAAGGCTTGTGATGCTATGATGGGCAGGTTTCTTGTCCAGAAGGCCTTTGTGTGCTATGAAGCAGAAATAAAGCTAAATAACATCCGTACGAAAATGTGATGATTAAACGCATTGCTTGGGCTTCCTCTGAAAGTGAGATGTCCTTTTAAAATTGTGTGATAAAACAATAGCAGCAAGTGTTGTTAGCCTCTCTCAGAGTGTGGAATTAATTAAGAAAACAATAACCATAATATCTTACTTGAATGAAAACCACACAGCCTCATTAGGAGACATACTGAGCATTTTATTGCTCTGAAATTATGACTGAAACCTTTAGGTTTGCATTTCGAGCACTTCAGGGAAACCCACAGACAGACAGAGAACAAACAGAACTAATTTCCTAGGGTCAAGATGCCTTCGCTGTGCTAATCCACTTCACGAGTCTCATCTCCGTTGGCATTCATAAAAATAGATAATTACATGGAAATAACAGATATCTCACATTCAGTGGCTTGTGATTATGGCAGTGAAGTGTAAATACAAGCCAAAGAGATAAATCTTCTCTAACATTCCTAGGCTTAGCCGTGTTAATAGAATTTTAATACAGACACAGTATAAATATATTAAGGACCCCATGCTGAACTGTTGTATTGTTTCATAAATTCCAATAGATCTCAATTAGCCAAATGTATTTCTGAAACAATGCAAAATGTGCATATTTCTGAACAATGACCAGGTAACCTGATTCAGATCTGAACAATTTGCAGTATACGTCTCAAGCAAGAATCATTGGAATATGCATTCATTGAGCACATGGCTCTACAATGACTGAATGAGTGAAACTAGTGCATGGAAGTTGAGTACATTGAGTACTATGTGGGACGTTAACCAGTCATTTATGCAACATATTGCCTTATACAACTGGGACAGTTTGTAGTGTAGTGCTTAGAACTGCCTCCTTTGGACCCACAGGTTCAAACCCCACCTCCAGCTGTAGTACCCTTGAGCAAGGTACTTATCCTTGATTACTAAAGTAAAATTGCCCAGCTGTATAGATGGGTAACCAACTATAGGTTACTCAACACTGTATGTTGCTTTGGAGAAAAGCATCAGATAAATGAATAAAGGTATACAGTGCTAATGACTTAAGCTATTTAAAGTAACCTGTTCAAGGTGTTTTTTTGTGAGAATTTTCCCTTGTGTTTCCAGTCCAATTTAGCCTAATAACAGACGGCAATCAAAGTTGCATAAATTCTGATTAATTCAGAATTTTGTTTAAACTCAGAATAGCTAATATATCTTCTTATTCCTTGGACAGTGCAAATAAAAATAACTGTCTCGTCACGTTCCCGTTGTAGAGATTTATAAGGTAAAGGTATTCTCATTCATCCAGGAAGGTACATGCTGGTACACACTACAGTTACAGTATAATGTTCAGGCTTTGCTTATGCTCTGTATTCCAACATTGTTCCATCTGTTGATTTTGCCCTGCAGATAAAAATATTTCAGAATGTCTTCGCTCACTTTTCCTTCATGTGTATTGGGTGGCAACCTTAGTACCTCATTTATTGCCTGCAGTAAGAGCCAGAGCGTAATGTTATATAGGAACTGTGCTAATGCCCCTTGCTGAAGATCGACAAAAATGCAATGTATTGAACTTTCCTTCAGTGCAAAGGGTACTTTCGCTGTGGAACAATCCATGTGACGTGTGATACCTAGTGAGTTTATTTACATTCTGGTAATCTTTTCCTGTTAGTGGGCTGCTTTTTACTGTACAGCGAGACCATTTCATTTACAGAGGATAACAAGACCTTGCAAAGGAGAGACCATTTTCGGCATTATGATAGCATGAGAGACTCTGTCTGAATGGAGCTCCTTGCAGGTATCCTAGCAATGGACAAAAGACAGATAAAAATGGTGCTTGCAGGATGGAAGATGACCTTTCCAGCAGGGCACTGAAGTGACAGTACCTGTGGATTAGAGTGGATGGTCGCCAGCTCTGCAAAGTGGAAATAATTAGAACAGACCTGACAACACCCCCCAAAGAGCAAATCTTTTATTTATTAATTGGTTTTGTTCAGAGCTTAGCTGCAGCATCAGATGCCGCTACAGCCACCGACAGCGGCGCACATGTTTCTGGGCTCCACTCCACTGCGTGTGTCCCTCGCTTTACCTCCAGAAGTTTCTGAAGAGCTTAGAAACAAATGTGCAAAGAAATAAGATTTGAGCTTTTAAAATGTTTAACATTTGATGTTATAATTTGGTATTTGCAGGTACCTCTGTGAACGGCACTGCAATCAGCGTAATTAAACCTTTTTCAAATGTAAATTAGACAAAAAGAGAAGCGAAGGGCCCAGATGGAGGGAGATTTGAGTGACATGCAGGATCATTCCAGTAATCACCATTGTTTCAGGCCTTATCATACATCATCCTACCCTGACACAGACGTCTCTCAGCAGACAGGAAAGCTGCCTTACAGCACAGCATCAGACTTACAGTGAGACAGGCAGATGGCTGGTGCAGAACACAAGAATCACAGTGAGAGCAGAGTTTATTGAAAAGTTGACTAGTTGGGCACCGTTGGCTTTTTCAAAGTATGATTTTGTCTGATGCACAGACTTTTGAGATGGCATGCTGGGAAATGAACTGTCAGTTAGTGACAAGTTGTTTACCTGTTTATTTTATTTTAATTAGTCCAAACTGATGAGCCATCAAATTCACGTCTGCGTCTCTCAGACTGCCAGTGTTACCTTCACAAGAAATGCAATGACATTAAGGCGCCGAGAGCTGCCACCGGTGACTGAGAAAAGACTCTTCGGATCCGTACTGCAGTCACTGCGATGGACACGGTAACGGGAGCATATTTTTGGAAACTGACTTATTGCACTTGTCAGTAAATCAACTTTCTGGCCATGTTACAATAGCCTACTTACAAAAAACTAGAGGAGGAATATTTCTCATAAAGAGCAGTACGTTTTTTCAGCTTGAAGTCCTTAAGTGCGTTTTCATACAATCGATGCGAGAACTAGTGTCATAGGTGGGAGGAACCGACTGAATTCTGTTTCTTGCAAGTTGCAGACATGTATGGGCAGCATGGTGGCACAGCGAGTAGCTCTGCTGTCTCACAGCACCTGCGTGGTGCAAGAGGACATGGGTTTGATCCCTGCTCAGTCTGTGTGGAGTTTGCATATTCTCCTCCATGTCTGCATGGGCTTTCTCCAGGTGTTCTGATTTCCTCCTACAGTCCAAAGACATGCTATTCAGGTTCCCTTATAGTGTGTGAGTGACAGGGAGAGTGTGTTCCACTGAGGTATGGATGAGTGACCCATGTAAGTAGTGTATCTAGCAGTGTAAGTCACCGTGGTGAATAAGGTGTGTGGGCTGACAATACTACATAGAGTTTATTTTAAGTTGCTTTGGAGAAAAGTGTCTGCTAAATAAAAAAATGTACATGTACTCAAGCGGGGTGCAGTAGCACAGTGGGTTTGGCTGGATCCTGTTCTCTGGTGGGTCTGGGGTTTGGCTCCTGCTTGGGGTGCCTTGCAGTGGACTGGCATCCTGTCCTGGGTGTGTCCCCTCCCCCTCCAGCCTTGTATCCTATGTTGCTGGATTAGGCTCTGATTCACTATGACCCCACTTGGGACAGATAGTTTCAGGCAGTATGCATATGTACATGTACTCGATGTGTTCACTTTCCCTGCAGGACTCCTTTCCTCTTCAAAAGCCACAGTGTTGCTCAACAAGGTTACCGAATCCACATGCTGCAGAAGGACACACTTTTGTGTCTTTAATGTGAAATATGATCCCTTGGGATCTTTGCGGTGCTCCATGTTGGCAGAGTTTGCAAATGCAACTGTCCCAATGTCCTTCACCCAAACCTGAGATGCATCTTGCAACAACATACACATATCTGATGAAACAAATGACCCATGTGTGAAAAAGCATATTTTATATTTGACAAACTGTTTACTTTTCATATGACACATTTGCAAACCCAGGGCCTCGTTGTTTTAGGTCTAAATTGTGTAAATTTCACTGTTCCATCCCACATCCCCCCATCAGATACACTTCGCGTCAGGTGTCCTCTGTGACCAAATTGCAAGACAAGATGGTCACAAACTATGCCAGCGTAGTGCACGGAAGCTCAAGGGCCTCATAAGAAGGCCGTGGCAGCCTGCACGAGGACATGTCTGTGTGTCCCAACACCAGCTGTGCCTTTAGCTTATGAATGCTGCTCTGCACAAACAACAGATGGGATGTCGCTCTCCAATTTCCTCTTTAATAGCAACATGAATTGTACTCTCCCTCTCTTCTTATTATCCGTGACTTTCCAGCCGTACAATGGCTTTAGCCCATGTCTTGTGGTCCTGAGCAAAGACTTTATTTTGTTTAGGGGGCTTTTGTTCATTTAATTCATACTGTCTGACATGACTTATGTTACACTAACTATGAGTAACATGTCGATGAGTTTTGCATATAAACCACACTTTGCAAAAACCAGTACACATCTACAGTTTGTGATGAGTGATTAATACATACATGACCAAAACTTTATTGACTGTATTGTCAGCTGTCTTTACCTGGATAATATCAAGCACCATAATGAAATGCGTAATCCTTAATAAACAATATTTTGTGTTTTTTCAGTGTCTGCATTCCAGTTAATGTTTTTTACTCTGCTCAGAATGGAAAAGTGTATTTTCAACACTAATTTCCCATGGTATTACAAAACAAACTTCCTTTTTCTGTTTTAATTCCAGCAATATTTTGTTGATCTTAACATTTTCAGAACAAATTATATTTGACATGGTTCACAGTTGTATATTAAGTATTATTATTTTATTAAAGTTGGTTGTCATGGAGGCAGAGTGAATAGAGCAACGGACTCAAGTCCGGTGCTCGTTGTTCGTTTTATTGAACAGTGGGAGTCACACAAAAGAGTAGTCAGGGGTTCAGGCAAGGGTTGAGCGATGAGCAAACGTACTCTGAAGGAGAAAACAAGAACCATAGTCAACAAGGCGAGGATCAAGAACTGGGGAAGCAATCATACGAGAGAGCAGGAAGAACACAGGAACCAAGAGCTGTGGTGTCTCTCTGAGAGGTTTCACACTGACGAGCTTCCGGGACCCCCTTTTACACTGGGTCCCTTTGATCAGCAGCAGAGACAGAACCCCCCCCCTTACAGACGGCCCTTGCTGCACTACACCGAGAAGGAGGGCGCCCCCAGGGGCAAGGCGCCGGTCGGTCCGGATGGTCCCTGTGAAAGGCAGTGATCAGATAAAGGTCCAAAATATCACAAGCGCTCACCCAGGAATGTTCCTCCAGGTCATAGCCCTCCCAATCGACCAAGTACTGCAGCACCCCTCTCCAGCATCAAGAGTCCAGCAATGCCCGCACCGTGTATGCCGGTTCCTAATCGACCTGCACAGGAGGGGGAGGAGCGCTCGTGGCAGACAGATGGAGGAGAGAGGTCCCGCACAGCTTTAGTAGGGATACGTGGATGGTAGGGTGCACCCGCATTCCTGGAGGCAGTTGTAGTTTGTATGTTACAGAGGTTACCCAGCAGAGAACCTTGTAGGCCCAATGCACTGTGGACTGAGTTTCTTGAAGAGCAGGTGTAACTGGAGGTTCCAGGTGGAGAGCCAGACACGTTGCACGGGCAGAAAGGACAGGGTCTGCAGATGTTGATAAGCCTATCGCTTTTACCGTGCCGTGCTTGCCCTGAGGTGGTCCCAGACTGATTGCCACATTTCGCCAATCTCCCGGTGCCAGTTGAACACCACCGGCACCTGGCTAGAAGGGGTCCGACAAGGGAACATGGTGGGTTGATACCCCAGCATGCACTGAAAGGGCGACAAACCGGTGGCAGTATGGGACAGCGCATTGTGGGTGTATTCAGCCCAGGGCAGGGACTGGGTCCACTGCTGTTGCTTCTGGGTGCAATAGGTGCACAACTCTCGGGAGATGTCTTGTTGCAGGCATTCGGCATGGCCGTTAGCCTGAGGGTGGTACCCTGATGTCAGGCTTACCTTCACCCTCAACCTGTCCCAGATGGCCCTCCACAGCTTAGGTGTGAACTGGGTGCCCCGGTCCAAGATGATGTCCTCTGGTTGACTAAACAGCTGGAACACCTGGTGAAACAGGACCTTGGCTGTCTCCAAGGCAGTCGGCAGCTTGGGGAACGGGATCAGGTGGCAAGCCTTCGAAAAACGGTCAGCTAAGGTGAGTATCGTAGTCTTACTGTCTGACATGGGGAGGTCTACCAGGAAGTTGACTGCCACATGGGACCAAGGATGGGAGGGTATAGGCAGTGGCTCCAGCTGGCTTGTGGGCTTCAGCATCGGGATCCTCGCCTGGGAGCACGTGGCACAAGCCCCCATGTAGTCCCGGATGTCATCCAGCATAGAGGGCCACCAGAAGCGTTCCTGCAAAAAGGAGAGCGTTCACTGGATGCCGGGATGGCCTGAGGCAGGGGAGTCATGTGCACACTGCAACAGAGAGGACCTTATCTTGGTCTTTCCCATCAGACTTTTCGGGGAAAACTGCCTCGGAGGGCTGGGCCTCCTGTAATTCTCGAAAGAACTGCCATCGCACGGGTGCGCTCAAGCACCCTTTGGGGAAAATCAGCTCAGGGTTTTCGGGAGTGGATTCAGGGTTGTGTATCTGTTCTTGGAACCCAGCCGGTACGACACTGTGAACTGAAACTGGGTGAAGAACAGGGCCCAGCGGGCTTGACGGGCATTAAGCCGGTAGACATTTTCAAAGTACTCTAGGTTCCTGTGATCTGTTAGCACCAGGAAGGGGTGAACGGCACCTTCAAGCTAGCGCCTCCATTCCTCAAGTGTCAACTTGATAACTAGGAACTCTAGATTGCCGATGTCGGAATTCCGCTTGACTAATGGCAATTTACAGGAGAAGTATGCACAGGGATAGAGCTTAGGCAGGTTCCCCTTTTGTTGGGAAGGAATGGCACCAACCCCCACATGTGAAGCGTCTACCTCAACCACAAATGGTAGGGATGGGTTGGGGTGGTTGAGCACCGGAGCAGAGGGGAATGGAGCCTTCAGGTCCTGGAAAGCACTGGCAGCAGCGCTGGTCCAGGGTAACTGGGGACCCTTGCTTGCGGTGGGCGCGGTGAGGGGGACAGCGAGGGTGCTGAAGCCACAAATAAACTGGCAAAAAAAGCTCACTAACCCCAGAAAGCATTGAACTGCTTTTACTGCGGCGGGTCTAGGGCAATCTGTTACCGAGCGCACCTTCTCTGGATCTATGGAAACTCCCCCCTTAGCTCAGAATGTACCCCAGGGAGGACACCTGGAGCTGGTGAAACAGACATAGAGGTGATCACTTAGGAGCCAGCGCAACACTGCCCTTACCTGGTTAATGTGTTCCATCTTGGTCCTGGAACAGATCAGGATGTCGCCCAGGTAGACCAGCATGCATTTGTTGATCAGATCCCTGAATACGTGGTTCACGAAGGCCTGGATGACTGAGGGAGTGTTGGACAGACCAAATGGCATTACCCGGTACTCATAACAGCCCAGGGAGGTGCTGAAAACGGTCCTTCATTCATCCCCCTGATTGATACTAATGAGGTTGTATGAGCTCCTCAGATCCAGTATGGAAAACACCATTGCCCCGTGGATTCTCTCTAAAGCCGCGGTGATAAATGGCAAAGAATGTGGGTAGCAGACCGTAATAGCATTCAACCCCCGATAATCGATGCATGGACCCAGGCCCCATCTTTTTTCCCTATGAAAAAGAACCCGGCGGAGGAGGGTGATGTAGATGGCCTAATGATCCCTGCATTCAGAGCGTCCGTGACATATTTCCGCATCGCCTTCTGTTCTGGCAGGGACAGGGTGTACACGCGGCTCCTGGGGGAAGTAGTCCCAGGCAAGAGGTCAATTGCACAATCCCACGGCGGATGAGGGGGAAGCTCAGCTGCCCGAGCCTTACTGAAGACCTCCCGGAGGTCCTCATACTTGTGCAGAATCTCCATCAGGGGAGCCCCGGCCACCCCTTCCACCAAGGTGGCCCGGCATGGAAGGTGCAAGTATTCCCCCGTACTGCACTGAACACTATGTCATGCTGTACCAATCAGGGTAGTCCTAGTATAACCAGGGTGTCTGGGACCCGTATAAGAAAAAACACCATGTTCTCATGATAGCAGGCCCCGACCATTATGTGGAGGGCCTCAGTACAGGATTCTATAACCCCCGAGCGCAGGGGCTGCCCGTCTAATGTGCTCACCCATAATGTGATGTCACAATCCTGGTCCGGAATATTGTTCGCCCTAGCAAACTCAGCATCCATGAAACAGCTGGCATCCTGTGAGTCTACTAAAACACGATTACGTACTTGGTTCCTTTTCCATGCTACGAAAACAGGTACTGTGAGTTGCCACAGATGGCACAAGGAGCTAACCTGAGATCTCGGGCTAGGTTGTACACTGCCACGGCTGTCTCCACAAAGCGGTCAAAAGTCCACTCTTACCTGCAATACGCCAACTCTGTCTGGAACCGAGGCTGGAGCCTGTTTTGGAAGCAGGCCAGGAGGGACGTGGTGTTCCATCCACTTTGTTCTGCCAGCGTCCGGAATTCCAAGGCATACTCAGCCACCATCCGATTACCTTGCCGAATGCGCAGGAGGTGGTCACTGGCGGCACGCGCTGAGAGCAGATGATCAAAGACGGCTTTGAACTTTTTATAGAAGTCATCATAAGTGGTTTTAGTGTGGGTGCACCAGCCCGCTGTCGCCCAGTGATGCGCTGGTGCAATGACGAGGACCACCAGATATGCAATTTTGGCTTTGTCTGACTGGTACATTTGGGGGGAGCAGGAAAACACCAGCTCACATTGCATGAGGAACCCTTGGCAGTGATCCAGCGAGATGTCGTACCTCTCGGGGTTGTCGATGCGTGGGTCAAGCAGCGGGGTGTTTGGAGGTGCCACGGTCGCGCCGTCATCAGGTGGGTTCTCCTTGACATTCTCCATGGGCTGAAGGAGCCTGCTTGCCTGGCGTGCCCAGATCAGGTTACGGAGAGTCCCTTCAATCTGTTTTAGGGACTGCTCATGGGTTCCCAACAGGGTGCCTTGCACCGCCACGGCGTTGCGCAGGTGTCCAAGCTCCGGTGAGTCTGTGGTGGAGGTGGAACCTTCCGTCATGGTGGCGGAGTGAATAGAGTGATGGACTCCAGTGCGGTGCTCATTGTTTGTTTTATTGAACAGTGGGGGTTAGGCGAAAGAATAGTCAAGGGACAGGCAAGGGTCAAGCGATGAGGAAATGTAGTTCAAAGGAGAAAATAAGAACCATAGTCAACAAGGTGAGGATCAAGGACAGGGGATCCAATCATACGAGGGAGCAGAAAGAACACAGGAACTGAGCGCTGTGGTGTCTCTCTGATAGCTTCTGGGACCCCATTTTATGCTGGGTCCCCTTGATCAGCAGCAGATGTCGATGAGAGACTGGTGGATGAGGGTATGACATTGGTGACATGTATGTTTATTATTTTACTGGTTTACGCTGATAGAAAAGCTGATAATCATACAGTCTTTGCAGTAACATGTATAGCAATATCATGGCTCAGTAACTCCCACTGGGAAGCTTGGCTGATTTTCTGAGCCTCTCGACAGAGCTGCAGGTAAGGTCAAATGGTTTACCTGGAGCCACTGCATGCCTGTGTGTGTGTGTGTGACAAGTAGTTATCTGCCTGCCTAATTACGCAGAGGAACATGGTTGGCCTGGATACAGTGCTTTACTCCACTCCAGAAATCCTGATGCAGAATCCCAGACGTACTCCTTGTTGTTTATGGTGGCTGGGCATAAAAAATGAGAGTTCTTCTTGCCAGGGGTTCAACTGCAGTCACACTGGACGTTGATGGATCTCCTGGGCAGCAGAGGCACCTGCACAGAGATGGTGGGGGGAGTAGGAGCGCATCATGGCCACATTGTAATGTCTTGGCCTGCATGTGACAGATAACAAGCTTCAGAGACATCCCTGCTGGAGCTGCGTACCCTTCCTTAATGAGCATTCGCCCTCGCAAACTTATACAACCCATCTGTTCTTTTAATTGCAGTCTGGAATTTAAAACTCTGTGAAATGCTGCTGATTTACATGTAGCACAAGTTACCGATAGCTGTGATGGTCCTGCTTCTTGGACCTCTTCAGCGAGGTCAAGTTTGCAGCAGATGCGTCTAAAGTAAGAAAAAAGAAATGGTCTGAAATTTTCAAATACTTCGTTTTAGCCATTTTTCTGTAATCTGAAAAGGACATGAACTTCTCTGATGACTGCACATATACAGTAAATGCCAATAACTACTGTGCAATATGAAGATAGCTTCATCTGAAATTAATAGAAATATTAGGAATATTTATACAATTTTAATAATTCTTATAAAACCTCAGTTAACAGCATAATAATAATAACAACTCATAAATACACACACACACACACACATTTTCAGAACTGCTTGTCCCATACAGGGTCACAGGGAACCGGAGCCTAACCCGGTAACACAGGGCGTAAGGCCGGAGGGGGAGGGGACACACCCAGGACGGGACGCCAGTCCGTCGCAAGGCACCCCAAGCGGGACTCGAACCCCAGACCCACTGGAGAGCAGGACTGTGGTCCAACCCACTGCACCACTGCACCCCTGCAACTCATAAATATTACTGTAGATTTCTCATTTAGAGTACAGGGCAATTTAAATGATTTCAACTTCACACTGTGAAAAGAAAGTGACCATCAAACTACAATTTTCTGTCCATTACTTGGAAAATCTTTTTTACAATTCATTGAAATATATAAACATTGTTTTGAAATATATTGTTATGTCTGTGGAATGAAGCGCACACACACACACACACACACACACACACACACAAGTGGGGTCGCGGGGAACCGGAGCATAACCCGGCAGCACACGGTGCAAGGCTAGAGGGGGAGGGGAAACACCCAGGATGGGATGCCAGTCCATCACAAGGCATGCCAAGCAGGACTCAAACCCAGCCAAACCTGCTGCACCACCACCCCACCCCACCCCCCCTCCCCAGAATGAAGCAGTGGCCTCTAATTAAAAAACTGAAAGAAAAACCTCATATATTTTACTATTTTAAGTTTTGCCAAGCACTCTTTGCAGTGGCTAATTGACCTGCTACCTTCTTAAACCATGTGCTGAAAATGAGATGATTTTATTTCACGAGTGGGTGAATAGTATGGAAAATGCAACATTGACATGACAAACAGAGATATTACTGCTTTGTTTAATATTTGTTTAATTTGGTGATAAACACTTCAGGTATGTAGTTTGACTGCAATGTGCTGTCATAGGAAGTTCAACCAAGATCACGTTCATTAATTTTTCTCTCCTCTTCTCTTTGTGTTTAGGGACTCTATGAAGAATGCCAGTACCTCTTCCAGCCGCAGCTCATCGTCCAGAAGCTGATTGGAATTTCTGTGCTGTATCCTGGATACTTCATTGATCAGATGATTCCTGCTCACAACAAATCAGTTCTTTACAAGTAAGCAAGTAACATCTTGTAGAAACTTTAGAAACAATAAGAAGAGACACAAAAAAAGGAGACTTATCGTGCTGATTCAATTGTTTGAGCCTGAAGGGCTTTGGGTACGTGCATATTCAATGAGTGCTGAAGGTGTAGGTGAGTGCACGAGTGAATGTGTGTGACTGTCTTGTAGAAGGGTGGGGTCCCCTTTGAGGTGTGCCCTGTCTAGTGCCCTCCCAGGATAGGCTCCACACCACTGTGACTGTACCTTAATATAAGTGGATATGGATCGAGAGTGATTGTGAGGGTGTGAATGAGTGTCAGGTGAATAAGATCTGGGAGTTGTCCAGCAGGTCTGTTTTTCACTCTGCATTTTCTTAAAAGGCTTTTGATGAGAAGGATAATTAAGATGCGGGAACCATTTGCAGTGATCCTTGGCGTATCAACTGCAGCCTCTCCATTCCCCATTCCCGACACATCCTCTCTTCCCCTGTCTGCTGTTGTGGCTTTCAGCTTTCATTAATTTCACATATTAATGTACTCCTTTCTTAATTAATAAACAAAAGCTTATTAAAGAGAGATAAGAGGGAAAAGACAGGGATACAACATGAAAAAACACATCCCAAGAAAACTGGTCAATTAATATGAACTGCAAATTTCGTGGAGTTTTATGAAAACAGGTCTGAATTCCCAAGGATATTAAGGAAGTTAAATAATTTTAAATCACAATACATTTATTTTTTAAAAAAATAGTTTAGTCATCCATGTGGCCAGGACCCTGGAATGAGCTCATAATCCTAAATTAGCAGTCCTCCTTAAACGATTTTACTTCTAATCAGCTTTAACTATGATTAAAAGACAACCTGTATGGTATTTGTTTTATTCTGTGTGTTCTGATAATGCTAATACTAAATTCTGTCTCATCAATTCAGCAAGATGGCTCTTCTTGAGAAATATTCATTCTGATAAGCAGCTTTCATTTCTGCCCAAAGGCCAATGATAGCAGTATCGAGGACTCAGAGAAAATAACAGCAAAAATGATTTGGTCACTTGATGCAGATTATGCTGATATTATTTTACATGTCTACTGAGGAAGCCCGAGTCGCTCTTTTCCAATCCTCCCTCGCCCTGTAACTCATCTAGTGCTCCCTGCAGCTTCAGGGTGCAGTGCCAATATTTAGCTTCCATCCTTTCTCAAATAGACGAGCGCACACACACGCTTTCTCGAACATTACTAATGCAAATCAAAGAAAGGAAAATATCGACATAATTACCTGTGAGATCTCTCAGCTGCTGTAAGAAGTTTCAGAGCTCAGACTTCCTGTTAAGACTGCCTTTAATAATTGGTTCACCTATAATTTCCTAAATTGTGAGCAGCAGCACTTAGCGTATCATTGATTTATAGCCTCACCTACCCCGAAAGAAAGCTCCACCTGTCTAATGCAGAAAGTCATGCTTCACCTTAATACCCTCAGTGCTTACAGTTCTTTGGCACTCCGTTAATTAATGCTGGCATTTAAGTGAGGGAGCAGAACAAATTTCAGTGCAAAAATGTTCACTGTCATCCACTGCAGAAGGTGAATGGAAGGTGAGCAGACATGGATCACCACTGTTTGTTTGTTGGTTTGTGAATCTGAAGCATTGTCTGTAGGTTTTTTTTACCTGCTTAAATAGCAAAAAAAAAAAGCAGTAGGAAAGAAAAATAAGTTAAAACCCTAACAACTTTCAGTTTACAGCCATCTTTACAAGTAAGTGTACTTCATAGCCCCTTATGATAAATGGCCTGTAACAGGTTATACCCTAAGAGACACAATTGCAATATTTATCCAGTTCTCAGGAGATAAACGAAGAGTACTGGTGGCCTTGATGGGGTTTAGGCTGTAGAATTTATAAGGAGTTAGTAAGCATGAAGGAAAATGCTTTGTTTTTCTATTGATTTTGTTGTTAGGGTCAAGGGTCAGTCCTCAGCTGTACAACTTGCCCCCGTTTTTTGAATATACAGTGTATCTTTGCATTTAACAGTGTTTACATAATATGAGCCAAATACTGTAAATGATGTTTGCACAAAGCACCTTTATGGGAACTTTCATTTTCTGGGGTCATTTAAAAAACATTGAAGTATTTATAACTTTAGGTTACTGTGATCACAGGAAGGATAATGAGGAAAACTGAAATTAAAAGTGAAATAGTCTGGCACTGAAAGGAAAAAAAGGGAAAGATTGTGGCTGAGATTTTCTTTTTTTACTCCAGCAATCTTGCAGGCTTGCTAGTAATTGTTAGTGACTCAGCCCGCCAGTTTACTAATAAATGCACTTCTGATGTCTCACAGATAGGTCCTCCAGGTTTTTCTCCCAATAGTTCATTTAACATGAAAAAACTTCATTGATTAAAAACAACAATTTATTTGTCCTTTCCATTGAATTTAGTTGCACTGGTGTTTCTAATAAGCAGGTGAAGCACTGTCCAAGACTGTACTTAAAATAATTAATCCAGCTTCACCAGATCAATGAGCATGGCTTGGAAGAAGGAACAGACTAACTGATCCGTACCTCCCGGCAACGTACCCTGTTTTTGCTTGCCAGGGTTTTCATTCCAAACTACATCTCCAGTGTGAAGGTGCAGCTGGTGGATTGTAACACGAGGAACAAGAGTGTGGACACCTGCCCTGTGTTGCTGAAGGTCAGAGCTCGAGCACCACCCCTGCACAACTCCACCTCCCGGGCCTGCCGCAAGTCGAGCTCCTGCGAGCTGGAAAGCCCTCTGCCCTCCTGGGAGCAGTGGTACTATGTTCTGGTGGAGAGATACCAGGGAAACGTCAATGTTTACTTCCGCATCGGAGTCCACGTTAAAGGTCAGTCCTTTGAGAAACTTGCAAGTTCTTTGGCCTTAACTTACACTTTCTTCGCTGAACACATAAAGTGGCCCATATTTTGGTGGGATGTAACTGGTTAATGACCAAGCATGGAGCAGGAAGAAGCAGACTTTGATTTTCTTCTTATTTGCTTGTGCACTAGAAAATCAGTTAAACCAAAGTAGCACTATCCACTGGCCTCAGTTGGAAGCTCGTGGGCCTTTGTTGCTCCGAGCCGCAGTTCCACATTAATGTAAACACAGAACCTCTTGTTACTCAGCTAAACTCCTCGAGGTTCTTTATTTTATTTATGAAATAATTGCTATGAGGCATGTGCTGAACAATGGCTCCAGACTGCATGCTTGTGGGAGTCCCTTTAAATGGTCCCGTGTTGGTCTCAGAAGTGGTAACGTGACATGACTTTCGCTCACACGCTCTTTGATGTCGATTTTTATGAACATCAGGGACGAGCATATAATACCAGGGGATACTCAAGATGCTGGGTTATGTTAACACTGGCAAATGAAATCTCTTTGTTTAAATTTGCCCAACGGTGCCATGTGGTGGGGAACGCTAGGGGCACCCTGCCGCACACCAGTGGGTCCCAGACATATTACAGACACTCAAAAGGCTGCCAGGGTACTGTGGTTACTCTGCCACGCAAATGTCTGCACAAGTATTTTCACATGTTTTAACATTTTAATGGGGGGTTCGGTGGCACAGCAAGTAACACTGCTGTCTCACAGCGCC
The DNA here is from genome assembly GCF_900964775.1 of Scleropages formosus. NCBI lineage: Eukaryota > Metazoa > Chordata > Actinopteri > Osteoglossiformes > Osteoglossidae > Scleropages > Scleropages formosus. The sequence continues at coordinate 6,516,180 of NC_041822.1, forward strand.
TCGGTGGTGCAAGAGGACAAGGGTTCGATCCCAGTTCAGCCTGTGTGGAGTTTGCATGTTCTCCCCGTTTCTGTGTGGGTTTCCTCCAGGTGCTCTGGTTTCCTCCCACAGTCTGAAGACATGCTGTTCAGGTTCACCTGTAGTGTGTGAGTGATAGAGAGTGTGTTCCACTGATGTATGGATGAGTGACCCATGTAAGTAGTGTATCTAGCAGTGTAAGTCACCGCGGTGAATAAGGTGTGTGGGCTGATTAGACATAGAGTTCAATGGAAGTCTCTTTGGAGAAAAGTGTCTGCTAAATAAATACATGAAAACGTAACATGGTTTAAGAAAGATTACAGGCAGCAGCTAGATGATAGGGATCCATATAGCCAAACAGGTCTTATTTTTCCAAATTTTGTGAGAATTTGGCTCTGATTGCACAGGTTTTGGAGTCCCGTTGTCCTCCATTGTAGGAATTCAGTAAATGAAGTGATATGCGCAAGGATTTTTAACCAGTGTTGGCCCCAAATGATTTACTTGTGGAGATGGAACAGAAAATAAAAGCATGTTCATGAAAGTACTTGTGGTGAATCTCTGTGACAGACTGAAGTGCTCGGCTGCAGACGAGACTCCTGTCACCAAATGAAATTGCTGTTATTATTCTCCTGAGGTTACAAGCGACTGTTCGAAGCGTCTGATGAATTCTTCACTCTTCTGCATCTTTAGTCTAAATGATAAATACAGCGGTTCAGCTGTGCAGAAGGTGTGAAATAGAAGGGAAATTCAATCACCAGTAGACTGTTATTGCAGAGAAAAGGGAAAAGTTTTCTCGGCCACACGAATCCCCTCTTTAATACATTGATTGCAGTTAGATTATGGATTTGCAGCAATATATTTGAGGGACCGGGAATCCCAAACCACCCAGTGTTTGAATGGAGAGCCTTTGAGATCTCCATACCCTTCAGGCACTAATTTGTTTGCTGTGGTTGTAGATGGCTCGACTAGGAGAGAAGAATGGAGACGGCAAGGACGGGAAATTTGGTCTGAGCCAAAAAGTTCCCTCATTGGTAAATTGTCTCCCTGAGTAGTGAGGCCTGAAGAAGAGCCATTATCTTCCACTGCTTCTTCTAAATGTCGAAAATCCTCTTGAGCTGCTCCACTCATTGGTCGTACAAGTGTAAGTGAATATAAGTGATGAGCTACTTTTATTACTTTCTCTGCTAGTGCTTCCATATCTCTAAATACACCTTTACTCTTTTACTTCACTATCATTGTGTTATGACACTTGTGATCATTGATATTAATACAAAAGTTTTATTAAGCAACACTTGCTTTGGGAAAATGAAGTGATTATGTGATTATCTTTCCAATATCTCAGAAAGGAATATAGAAATTCAAAGCCTAGAAATTCTGGTTTTCAACATATGCACATATGTATTTAAAATCTTTAGATATACTAAAGTATTATGATAGAAAACTGAAATGTGTAATATACATACAGCATGTATGAAAAATTTCACGTTATTACAGACCAGGGTTGAGTTACCATGCTTGGTTGGTGGTGACTCAACCTTGGTCTGTAATAATAGGTTAAACAACAACGACTTGATTTCTTCACCAAGACTTTGCCCATTTGCACAATCAACCAGCCAGCAACACAAACAAACTTTCTTGTTCCTGGTGCTCTGAGCTTTTCTCCTCCTTTTTTCTAAGGTTAGATTAATATTTTTTAGACCGAAGGCTTTTCATAAAGGGCTCTTGGACTGGCTATCAGCTGGTCTGATTTGTGATGATACCTGAATCCTTCTTTTTTATAAAAAGGGACACTGCAAATAATTCCAAGGCCATCACAGCGGTGTAATAGTGGGATAAAACCAAATGCTTACACACTGTCCCATTGTCTTGAAGAACGATAACAGAAACTATTCTTGCACTGATAGGATACAGAACAAACAGCAGGGGAACTGAAAGAGCAGAGAACTCATTCTGAATTCAGTCAGACCATCCGAAAGGCTTTATTGCTTAATAAATGTAATGAAATTTTTTTTTTTTTTTTTTTTTTGGAGAAAAAAACATTAAAGGCATTTATGTGCAACATTCAGGTTAAAAATGAATGAGGATGGCAAATTACAGCAACATGTCAAAGAATAAAATAATATTGCCCATGGTTTTGGTCCGCTGGAAATTCAGAGTACAAACTTGAATGTTTTCATTTGAAAAAACATGAAAAATACATTTGATTTTCTAGCAGTTATAGCAAAAATGGCAAATGTGTTGATTCCTTACAGATTTTACATGATTTACAAGAAAAAATCTGTCATGCAAAATGTTAGTAGTACACACACACACACATTTTCTGAACCGCTTGTCCCATACGGGGTCGCGGGGAACCGGAGCCTACTCGGCAACACAGGGCGTAAGGCCGGAGGGGGAGGGGACACACCCAGGATGGGACGCCAGTCCGCCGCAAGGCACCCCAAGCGGGACTCGAACCCTAGACCCACGGGAGAGCAGGACCTGGTCCAACCCACTGTGCCACCACACCCCCTATGTTAGTAGTAAATAAGATGAATTTATAATTTCACTGCCTGAATTTGGAATTAGGTGGTGCACAAAAAGTCACATATTTTCCCTCTTTTCCCGTAATTCTAATATCTTATATGTACCTTGAGCCTGCTTTAAAGAACTGCTTTAGAAAGGTTTTAAAAAATGTATCAAGTCTCATTTTATTTATTCTAAATTAAACACTAAGTAGAGAGAAATGATATGTTTTTCTTTTGTACAATAGGGGGTTTCGGCTATCACACACTGCACCACACCACACCGCACCCCCATAACCACGTCACCCAATGAAAAACAAAGGCTGATTCTGTGCAGTGAAGCTCAATTAAATAGTCACTGCCAAGAGGGACTGAGGGTCCCTGCAGAATGAGGCAGGAAGATGATGAAGACGTGGGTGTGAACACGCATCCGCTCTTCCTTCAGCGCAACCATGATACCTAACCCTTTTTGAAAAGGCTTCCATTTGGGTGCTTCCCAGCAGGACAGGTGTAAGAAAAAATGTAGCACTTGCATACCTGTCCAGACACTCTGTACTGTACAATGCGTCAGTAGAGCAGTAGATTGGCTCCCACACCTGTTCTGTTAGACACAGAATGCAGAACCTGAATTTCCAATATACAGCATTTCCAATGACTGAAAGTGAGGAGGCAAGCGGGGAATATCCACTCGGAAGACCGGAAAGCACGGATTTGTGGAGCACATTCATTCTGCGGCTGGGACAAACACAAATAAATAATGAGCCAGGAGCCACAGATCACTTTGTTGTACATTAAAAACACATCAGTTCAGTTGTTTAGCATTAGTTCCCCCCACCCCCTGTCTCCCTTTCAGTCCCTGTTTAATTGTGGTTAATATTAACACAACAGAAAGAGTGAATTAAAAATGTCCTGCTGGCTAATGAGGTTAATTGTAAATGGAAACTGTGAATGTAACCCAACTAGTGGTGGAGAAGTGTCTCATTCCCAGATCCCTTATTATAACAAATCAGCAAGGCCATACCTGCTTTGAAGGCTTTCTGTAGCAGCTTGACTATAACTCATGTTATTAGCGTGTCACGTATGACGTCCGACTTGCGGGGCACTGAAGGCGTACAGTGTGCTTACAATTAATGTTTCTGCACTGGACCATTTTACCCCAAAGCAAGTTGCCTAGGGGTGACTCTAGGGTGAGTCATTCCTGCATTCAAACCTCCGTTTTCACACTGGTGTTGCTCTCCACGTGGTCGAATTTTTCAGAGCTTTCAGAATTCAGCTCCGGGTTCAACAACACTTTTTTAACAGTAGTATTTCAACTTATGTCAAAAGGTGTTACTGCTTGGGATTTCAAAACAGAATATTCAACATACCCTCTGTTCCTATATAGACAACCTCCATGTGGGTGGTACGGTGGTGCAGCAAGTAGTGCTGCTGTCTCACAGCACCTGGGCGGTGTGAGAGGGCGTGGGTTCAATCTCTGCTCCCTCTGTGTGGAGCCTGTATGTTCTCCTCGTGCTCCTGTGGGTTTCCTCCCACAGTCCAAAGACATGCTTTCAAAGGAATTGTTGACTCTGTTGAGTGAGGGAGACAGAGTGTGTTTCCCTGGTGTGCAAATGAGTCACTCACTATAAATAGTGTACAGTACCATATCTAGCACTGTAAGTCACCCTCGGTGAAAAGGTGTGGGTTGATACTACTACGTGTTCGCTGGACGCTGCCTTGGAGAAAAATCAATAAATATATGTTACAATTGTTAAGGAATACAACAGTATTTTTTTATTTTACAACAAGGAAAGCATACCTACTACGACGCCAACATGACCTGTCCATTGAGGTCATTGTATGTACGTTCTGGAATACTGTCATCTCTTAGCTAAAAGCCATATGTGCTCCAGCAATCAACAGTTAACAAACTACCCCCTACAATACAGATAATTTTCACCAACCTTGATGAGTTTTTTTACAGTGTATATACTCTGTGGGCATCACTTGTGATTTGCACAAACTCATTCAGTGATGTGCTGTTTTTAGTTTTCTGCTTTGACAAATACTGCAAGATGAATTAAAACAGTCAGGCTGAGACTCTACATAATAATCATATAGTTATAATGAAATGGGTTTAAACGATGCGCCAAGCAATAGTGTTGGAACAAACCGATTTTCTCCATCTGAAATTGTACTGGCCATTGTGTACTGATCCATTGCACAAGGTAAACGAAAGGTGACAGTTCCAGTGTTACAAAAATGCTTCTGAGCTGTATTATGTGGAGCAAATTGGGTGCTGGCTGTTTTGTAACAGGCTAAATGGCTACAGAATCTCTATCAGCTGGATCTCGCAAGGAAATATAAAATACCGATGGTTTTTTCCTAGCACTTTAAAGTTTCAACATATGAAACAGTGTAAGTCCGGAGGAATGTAAAAAATGATTAAATGCAAAATAGTTACACTTACAGCAGAGGACCTAAAGCGAGACATAAGAGTTTTTTTGTATTGTCAGTACTTGTAGCACAAAAGAAAACCTTGTTTTTTTTTTTTTTTTTTTTTTTCTCAACAGCCAGGCTTCAGGGTGTGAGAAACCCTGGGGTGAATCTAACCCTGTTCATTTCACACTTTAGATTTTGCCCCAGAAAAGGGAAAGCGCTTCTGCTGACACCACTTCCATACTGAGTTACAACTAGCAGTGTGAAAATACATAATAAGGCACAAGCTGCGTACACAGAAATAATTAGAACTAAAGAAAAAATATTTTGTCTTATTCAGGAATGTAATTCCTTAAGCCCGGGTCCTCCTTTGGATGATGAACAGGTCGTCTGTGTTTGACGGAACGAACAATTGAGGACGAATGCATCGTTTTTAGAAAGTAACTATTTTACGCCCATATTTTTGGCTTTGGAAGATAACCAGGCCTCCACAGATCAGCATGAATACAGACTGTCCTCAGTGGGCAACCAAAGCACCGTGTGTGTGTGCAAGCAGTCTGCACACTGCCATCCTTATCGCTGAGTCACCATCTTTTCCATTTGTGCTCTACCGCACTGTTTCCATAGTCTCCGGCACTTGGGCCAAATAACAATAACAACCTTTTGTTTACTTTCAGCTTTCGTGGATCTATCATCGTTGAAATAATGGTTTTGCTTCTGTTTTCACATAGTTTTGCATGTGTCATTTTCTGTGCGTTTTTCCCATGTGCACGCGCTGTGTCTTGTTTGGAGGCCCTTTAGTGTAAGTGTCGCTGAGTGTGCTAGTCTTACAACGATCTCTTTTTCACTCGCACGTTGTCTGAGCGTAGCTGAAGAACGCACACTATCAATGGCGTGATGAAGGTATGTAGCGATGTTTCGGGTGAAGCAGTGTAAGGGCCTCCCTGCGCACTGAACAAAGAAGTGTTCTTGTGCTTCACAGGGCTCCTCTTAGTGAGTCAAGTGGTGGTACAACCGCATGGGAAAAGAGAGGCTGTTTGCTTCATTGGTTTCGTTGTATTTCTCTCTAAAGTGCGGTAAAACAAATGAATAGGGCTTAATGTGTCGGGGAGCAAGTGGAGAATATATGTTACAATCTGACCGAATTTATTCAGCGGGATGTTGCCGGTCATGCTATCTACATGGCTACATGTTGCCTGGCAATAATGTCACAAATCTAACATTTTATGTAAGGACGCGAGCACAGGCATTGTGTAAGGGCTCCACTGATACACATGTACAAAAGAATGTGCGATCGGTGTCCAGTTGCGTTATATTGTAAGTACCCAATACGTACAAGAACCGCTTGTTCCGAGTGAGGTCGTAGCGAGCCGGAGCCTGACTCGGCAACACGGGGCGCAAGGCTGAAGGACGGGATGTCGGTCCGTCGCAAGGCACCCCAAGCAGAGTCCGAACCCCAGACCCACCACACAGCGGGCAGTGGTCAAACCCACCGTGCCACCATGTTCCCCCATGCGTACAGTGTTCGACAGTACTGCTGTTCTTTGTACATCATTTCAAACTTCTGAACTACTGTAGAAACAGGGTCTTGTTTTAGTTAAACATATTTCATAGATAGATAGATAGATAGATATACTTTATTGATCCCACAAGGGAAATTATTATGTTACAGCAGCAGAATATAAGTCTGAAAATACTTGCAATATAAAAAAAAAAATAATATATAAAAACAATATAAAAACTGGATCAGTACACAATGGCCAGTACAATTTCAGACATTTTTTAACCATTTCATTCAGTATTGCCTGACCATTCCTGCCCGGTTCCCCATTTCATGGCTCTAGTAGCTAAATTCCAAACAAGAATTTATGTTGACCTCTGTTTGACCAATATGTGTGTGTTACTGTCTGTGGTCACAAGTGGTAACCGATGTACCGCACTCCTATCATTTTTCCCCATGATTCCATCCTTTGGTTATGGAAATCAAATAATGACAATGGCAAATTTCGCCTTTAAAAGCAATTTAACAGACTTGGTATAATGTGTTTGGGCTCTTCATGGTAAGAAAGCTGGTTATTGCAACATGATCATCAATCACAACTCAGGAAGAAGCTCTACTGAGAACTGTGTAGTGTTACTAACAATGCAGAGTACAAATACACCAACATTTTTTGGAATACTTAAAAAAATGTATTTAGTGACTATTTATAGTAGTTTGTTAGAGACAATAAAGAAGAAAAATCGTACTGAATATTGTGCTGACACATGAAATGTTATTCTGTGGCTGCCAGCCTACCTACCAGTCGATCCAGAAAATGTAAAATGATATCCTCCGATGCAGTGCACACACCTGGCTGTCGTGAAAGAACATGCACAACAACACGGCCCCTGGCTCTATATATACATAAGACATACAGTATAAATAGAGGCATGAAGCAGAACCTGAAAGAAAGAGTCCAGCCATCATCTTGCCCACGTGAGGCTGCCAACAGTACATGTGGTGTCACCAGCTTTAACATTTCAGGGCTCCTCATGGTGCTGTATGATATTTCAAGCTACACCTGGAGTTCACTTATCTTTCCATGTACAGCTCACTGCACTTTCGGATTTTGAAAACAAACTCCTCAGTGTTTTACACTCTCGGCTACCAATCCTTAATTCGCTACGAAGCCAATCAATACACAGAGATTCATGGTCCTACGAGATGTGATTCAGAACAAGTACCATACCATTTAATAAAAGTTCAAGAAACTTCCATTATTCTGCGTTCTGTTTGTTTGCAGAATCAAATATCAAGATTTTTCTCAGGATTTACTGTAGGCTGTATCCCGAGACATCAGTCATTATGTTTCCTTACTGAACCAAATGGCACTAGCTATAATAAAGGTGCCTTGTCAACTCGCCTTTCATATGCTCTTATTTAAATGTTTTGTGTTACACTTGGCTTTACTTAGTAGAAATTGCCTTGTTGATTGCATCTTTAATTGTAATCATTGCTCATTAACTTGGGCCCTCCGAGACTTTTTCTTCTCCGTCCCACTGACATTCACATACTTGGATTGAAGTTGTCGGCTGGGGAATTAAAACACAGCGCCAAGACAATGAGGCATCGTTTCAGTCTTCTAATGATTAGAATTCATCACTGGGACTAATTGAAACATCAGGCAAGGATTTAAGGGTTGAGGGATTTAAAAAATGTCAGGTACCTAATCTTAATCTGCGTTCCGTTGTTAGATTTCAGTTTCTCTTGTTCAAAAAAAAATTTTAAAGACTTAAAAAATCTTTTTAAAATAATAAATAAAATAATAACAAAATAAATAAATAAATAAATAAATAAATTCAAGACATTATGTCCTTCCCGACTGTGTTGTTTTTAGAATAGCTTGTCCAGGCAGGGGTCATTTCGAGCACAGTCCAAGCAGGGAAGGATGCACGTCCCTTTGTATAACAGCAATCCCCAGCTCTTTATGGCGGATCCCCCGGCATTCTCAGGCCAAACTGGAGGTACAATCTTTCCAGAGTGTCCTGGGTCTGCCCCAACGCATCCTTTCAGTGGGAGTGCCCAGTACCACCCCTGTAGGACATTCTCTCAGTCTGGTGGAGCAGCAGTTGTACTTCAACAACTCCCTGTACCTGCTTTGTGGTTCTTTTGGTCACTACCCAAAACTCATAAGCACAGGTAAGGATAGGGCTGCAGACTGAATGCTAAAATATAAACAATTTCCAAGGCCTCAGCTCCTGCTTCACCACTACAATCCTGTACAGCATTGGATCACTGGTCAGACCTGCGATCCCCCATCTTCACCACCGGTGAAGCTGACCTTTACCCGAACTCCACCGCGCTCAGCTGAGAGCTGCTCCAGCGAGTACTGGACAGCAGTCTCACTGGAAGGCTCAGAAGACCACAACATCTGCAGACTGCAGCTGTGGAACTTTGACATCTCCGACTACAATACAATCCAAACCCCGATTCTGCTTTGACTTCCTGTTCTCCGTGAATATTGCAAACAAGGCAGCAGACAGGACACATCCGTGGTATTGCTAGATGCTCAAGTCCTTTGTTAAATTCTCCGTCGGCAGCTCAGTTTGATCAATTTCAAAAAGTTACTTGAAAATGAGTTTTACACATAGTTTAAAAAAAAATCTAATTTTTAGCAAAATTTGTCTTCTATTGGAAAATTATTCTTTATTCTTTTATGAGAAAACTGAATGAAATTAGAAAATAGATTACTGTTATGAAAAAAATCCAGTTTATTATAAAAGACAAATAAATGTCATAAGGATGGAATGGAAAGCTTAATGGAACGGTGTACAGTAGATAGAAAATCAAACTTATTACTTAAGACAAAAGAAAAACAGTTTTACTCCAGAAGACCAAGTTAGACTATTACCTATAAATATGGATAGTTCTGGAATGCTGTATCTAAAGACTTCCTCAAAAGTTCTCACTTCTAAAGTGTTGTGCTGAGCTGCACCTAATGAACAGAAAAGCGTTTTTTTGTTTTTTTAGATATTTAAACTGCATTTTGAGCCTTGAGTTTAATGGTAGAATCTTTAGATATATTTTATAATCAATTAATTGAGGCTGCTATTGAGGTGATGTGGTTCACTTATAAAATGATGTCTTTCTAGATTCCAGCATGAACTATTTTCTGTGAGCTGGGAAAGGTTACAACACCTGCTGGATGACAGGCCAGTGGAGAACTGCAATTATCTCCTGCAATAATTCTGGAAATCGAGTTGTTTAGTTTCCCAGCATCATTTAATGAGATGAATTTTCTTGGCTTAGAAATATTTGTGGCCTGGAATGCACCATTCTACAGGCATTTTTGATTTGCGTTCCAAATAAAAGCTGAGCTGACTCAGTCGTTCCTGCACAATGTTGAAAACCTCTTGTCCTTTCACCACACAGACCATTTCACAAAAAAATTAGTCATTTTCTTCATTCTCCAGTTTTAAGTTTGCTCCCTTAGACCACCATATCCATTTGAGCTTCATTTTAATTATGTAAGGCACTATTTCAGTTTTTACAGTCTACAGTTCATCATGTGGTTTAATAAATACACACACCTGTATGTGGTCCATTGAGTGGCTGTAAATAATGGCTCAGCGGCAGAGCTTGTAGAGCTTTGGTGAAAAACAACTGAGCTATGTTATATTTAAGACTGCAGAATAATGAAAAGCTGAGCTTTGCTGTTTCTATGGACCAAACCAGTAGCAATTTCTACCCTATTTGATAGAAGCACCTTATGTGAATTGAATTGGAAATTGCAGCTACATTAACACAATGTAAAAGTTTCACTGCTTATTCTGTGCAGAGAGCAGAACTAATGGAAGTGTCTGTGATTAAAAAAAAGCCCGGGCATGAGGTGGCAATGGGTCGACGTACAGATTTTATTAGACCAAAATCAGATGTACAGAAATAAAAACTATCGAAGAACAACAATATAAAAAAAAAATATCCATTGGTTCAAATATGTTGAAAAGCAAAGAATGAAGTGCTGGTGACAAAACAGCATGGAACAATACAAACATGAACTAATTCTAAAGAAAATAAGCAAGAAACAAAGTGTAAAGGGAATCCCAAAAGGCTCAAACACTGGCCAGGAGGCTAAGTGGTGCAGCTCCTGCAGACAACTGAAATACATGATCTTTTCATTAACTAATTTCTGTCTTACTATGAAACTAATAGTCAGAAGGTAAGTTAATTTGTTTCTGGGTGTTTTTATTGGAAATACTGAAACATCTCCAATTTTTTAACTCCTTTTGCAATACATCCAGTCTATTCCAATGTGGTCTCTGCTGCTCTGAATATGCTGCCATAAAACAGAATTATGAAACTGGTACAATATAATTGGTATGCCAAACTTCATTGAGTAAAAAATGATTTGACACAAAAGATTTGTTATCCATTGACATATGAAATGCAGTATGTGAGCAAACCTCTTGAATACAGCACAAGAATATTTCTTCAATTGTCCAAATTAAATGGAACAGTAACATTGTGGAACTGTGCTGAGGACACGATAGCAGTGTATCTCAGCAGACGCACTATAATTTTTTGCGAGAGCTTGTAGGAGCAAGGAGTTAAAAAAGAGGCAAGCAGTGCTTCATGCTGGTGTAATGATGGAAGATGCAGGAAAGGCACAACGGAAGGAGCAAGAGTTTGAAGTGGGTTCCCCGATTTATATAATGGCAAGAGACACCTTCCTGTATCTCTGATGTTCCCTCCATGAACAAAGGCAAGGCTCAAGACGGAATTGATCCTTTCAGAAGTCTGCGGGATACTGTGCTGCTTCTAAGTTTTTATTTTTGTCAGTCAAAAGCAGGGCTTACATACAAGTTAAACTGCAGAGCTCCAGTACAACCTGTTCAAACCAAAAAGAAACAAACGGGCTTTGCTCACAAAACACGTTTTCATCAAGTAAATGTTTTAAAATTTTTTCATTCCCATTAAAATCACAGTTATTGATTTTGAAATCAGTACTTTATGTTAAAATAGGAATATTAAACTTTATTTTCAGTAACCTAAAATTCGTCATGAAAGGAGCCATTGAAAGCAGACTGTAATGTACTACTGTATTGTGTAAGAGGTTAAAGCAAAGCAATCATTAATTTAATAAAGGGTGATGGTCAACAACATTAAAGCGACCTTCTTGGAGGCTTAAAATGTTAAAAATCTTAAAAAAGGAATTATAATTTACCTGTTATGCCATTATTTACTTTTAAGGGTACAAGGTGAACTGTAACAGCATATTTGTGATTTTCTCTTATTTTCCATTTTATGGATATCAGTGAGAGTCGAACAGAAGCAAATGAAAACCATCTAATGGAAGGGAAAATAGAGAGAAGATGAGAAATCAAAGCAATGCATTTCTGCTATTTTTTTTCCCCTCTTACACTGAGCTTGCCAAATGATGACCAATGGCAATAATATGTTCTCAAATGGAGGGGACGTGACGGCCCTTTTTAGCCTGAGGATCAAAAGCTCCAGAGTGACCCTCATTACAATCAGTCCATCTCTATGATTTCATTTGCACCTTTTGTGTTGTTGCGTTCATGGAGTTAGTGAAAATACCTACTATTTGGTCTGGTCACAGATAACTTTTGTTTGTTTCTTTTTGCCTGCCTGACAGAGTATCATTTCTTTAAAATAGCTTTAACAAAGTACTTCTGACCATAGTGCAATTCAACAATTCTTTTTTGAGAAGAGGCAAATAGAAGGAAAAAATACTAATTGCGCAAAGGTTAACAGCGTCAATACCATAACCAACGAAGTCTATAAATAAAAAGGTGGTCTTCCTAATCCTATTAATGTTCATACCGAATTCAGACTTTGTTGGTCAGTGTCTCATTGCATTTACTTGGATTGTCATGCTTTACACAAGCCATGACTGCAAATGGAAAATTTATGAAATTCTTACATACGATTAAAGTCTTTACCCACTTTATGAAGGTAATACATTCCTGAAAATCCATTTGTTAGGTGAATTGTCCTAGATGTAAACATCATTGGTTTCAGTGGTAAAAGGTGTTCCTGAGCCCCAAAATCGACACCCATTTAAGCTGAAATACCACCAGATCCCTTTAAAATGTACACAGTTACTTCAGTAGTTATTAGTTATCAAAACACAACATCCCAAGGCAGTTCCCATTTAATATTATACAGTATTAACAAGCACTCACCAAGGAACCATACATACATATGATACTTAGTGTGTATGTATTAATTCAAACTTTAATGCAAAAATGAAGTGCAGTGAAGACTACAGAAGTGAAAGAAAACAGGGCAAATGAATTTGCATTCATGGACAGTCCAAACGGGGGCCATTATTGCAGAGATTATAGCAAGTGAAACTTGCAAACAAGCGGTCGAGGAAATGGAGAACTTAATGCACCATAAGCCAAATTAAAAGTACTAAGAGCGGCGCACACGGGGTCAGACGAGGTCACACGAGGTGTCTCGCAATGCCTGGGCTGTGCTGTCAGATGTGGGCTTGATCCACGTTCACCCTGTGGGGTGTTTTCATGTCCTCTCTGTGTTTGTGTGTGTTTCTTCCAGGTGCTCCAGTCTCCTCCCACAGTCCAAAGACATGTCTCAGATGAACTGGTTACTCCAGATTGCCCATAGTGTTTATATGTGTATATACAGTATGTGGTACATTGCTCTGCTGTACAGGAGGGTGACTCATTCTAAGGAGTTTAGTGTCATCTGTCCAGCAGTGTTCATATAAATAAATAGGTGTTGGCGAAATACACCATAGTAATCATACTGTGTTGCTTTGCGGTTAAGCATTTGCTAAATAAATAGAAGTGGATGTACATGTCTGGTTCCACTCATCTACAGTATCAAGAAGCTCACAAAATCCAATTTCAGTCCTTGTAAATGTGAAAATATACAGTACATCTTTTGTTGAACTAGACATTATTTCAATTAAACCCCTTGGAAAATCAAATTCTCGTAACTACAATGGGCGTATCTCAGGGTCTGACTCATGTAATAATTATTATTTTTACAAACTGCCTTGACCTGACACCTTTTTAAACCATTGAACTTTAAAAATATAGTGATTATCATTTGTTCTCTGCATATGTATGCATATGATAACATGATGATAAGTTTTAAACAGTTTTTCACTCCTACAATATCCCAGTAATGCAGGTTTTGTTATTATGCATATTTTTTTTTTTAATTACCAAAAATATCTAGCCAGCAGTTAGTGTTGCTGTGTGAAAAAAACTGACAGATTTAATTGCTTTCAGGTAATGTGTTAACTGAACCAGAATTTTTGCAATAACACAGGGCATTAGTTCAGTAAACTGATTCGTGATGTTATATTTGTGAAGCCATCTGTAACTAGAATATTAACAAAGATTTAAGTCCTGGTTTCTAATCATACTGATACAAAGTGGTTATGGAAAAATGTAATGTAAGTTCGGCATAATGTATTCGACAAAATGTTTGCATACAATATAGTCAGGTTCTCCAAACCGTGTTGTGCTGTAAGTACATAAAAACATTGAAATAGAGTAGAACATTTCAAACCATGCTACAAACAGACTTTGACCAACTGACTCTCAGAAACTCCCATCGTGTTAATTGAATGAATATAATGATTATATTATAGGGATCCTGTTGCTGAATCTTTGGCACCATTAGAATGAAATAGTACATTTTATTTAAAATACGTTCACAGTATTTTTCTACTCGAATATGTTTTTGTTCACACGGTTTGTCTTCTTGTTTCATGACCTAAAAATGCTCACCATAGATCATTTACAGATCGACACCAGAGCTGTTCAAAGACATCCTAGCCTCCTTAATATGGCATGAAGATTAGTATCATCTCTAATTTCCTTGGCGCAAATTCTAATTTTCATAAAACATAAAATGCCTTTTGAGATATTTCAGTAGAACCAATTTGGAAGATTAGCAGCTTAGTTCACTGGGTTTCCCTAATATAATTTAGTCTTGAAAACCTCTGCAGAGGAAATACTAAGCTATGTTTCTTGTTCCCTTCAAGCTCCTTATAGAAACACCTGCAGAGATACTTTAAGGAAAATTTGGTGATTGATTATTTTTCTGTTAATGACACCTAGCGACAGCCTTTGTCTTGGGTTTCATGGAGGTAAAGCAACATTTTCATCTTGAAAGTAAAAAAAGTGAAATTCAACACTTTAAAGAACACATGAAGCATTTTCTGTCCTTCAGGGATTATATCCAGTTAAACCCTGTCTTTATGATATTTAGTAATTTTTCAATGCATATTTGACAGCCATTAACCATTTTATATAGGAAAAACATAAATTGTTCATAGAGGTTGTAAAGCCATGTTTACAGCCATCAAGTTGACAGATGAGACTGTCTCACTTGGATGTTCTCTATCTCAGGAGCACAAGTAAAATATAACGCTTTATATATAACATATTTTCTTCTTGAATCTGATAATGTCAGTCGTTTGTAATGAAAACCAGTGTCAGCTTAATTTAGTATTAACTGTTGTGTCAACAAAAAATGAAAAATGACCAGGATAAGGGAATTTAGTTGGCAAAGCTCATTTTTGAATGACATTTTGCTGAAATCCTAATATTAAACCTTTGTTTTACTGTAGCAAAAAAGCAAGAAAAGATAGATAGATAGATAGATAGATAGATAGATAGATAGATAGATAGATAGATAGATAGATCTGTTACCATTTGCTAAGGGGCACATTGCCTAGTCTGGTGAATGCCAGTTCCTTCTGTTTTATGGCTATGGAGCAGTTAAATTGCTTGAGTATTTGCAAGTTGTGATGGTGTGGGATGTGTTTCCAATGCTCACATCACATTCTTGGAATACTACGGTATGTATATCTGAGCCCTGTTACATGCCATTGTTGAACACCTTTAGGGCAGCAGTATAGCCATATACAAACGGGCTCGTTCAATAAGTTGCTTCTGGGGACATGTAAGTGAATTCAGCCAATTACAATGACTTGTCCTGTCACCAGAAACAATATCAACTGGATCGAGCATCTGTGGAATGAAATGGGGTCGTCAATTTGAAGATTGATTACTCATTAATTTGCAGCAGCTGGGGAAAGACAGGGTGTTGACACGGGCTCGGATCCTAGCGTTCTGCTGCTGGCATCTTCTTTAATCCTTGTCTTGATGGTTTCAGGATGTTCTCAGAACAAATGCTGAAGAACTCATTGTTAGTAAGGTGCACTAATTGCTCAGTGACAATCAAGTTTCAAACGTTTCCAGAGGTAAAGGCACTGTCCTGAATTCTTTGAATGTGGTGTTTTAGAATTCAATGAGCCATCTTAAAAAACGGCAATAACGGACATAAACATTTGCTTCTGATAAATGATCGCAAGATGCAGATTAGCTTGTGATTTTGATTTTTGGGTTTTTTATCTTTAGTTTCCAAGAACTTTTGTAAAAAAATATTGAAAGAAACATCCATTAATTATCAATAACCACTTGTCCAGTTCTGGGTTGCAGTGGTCTAGAGTCTCCCCCAGAATTACAGGGCATGAGATAGGGTACATCTGAGGACACACACACACACACACACACACACACACTATGAGCAATTTACAGTCACTGATGGATCTTAAATGGACCGCATGAGGAAAGCAAAACACATAAAGGAAACCCATGTGGACACTGAACGTACATCTAGTTGAACTGACTAGATGCTGTGAGGCATCTGTGGTACCAGCTGTGCCGTGGTGCTGCCCTCAGCTTGATAGAAATTTTAAATACAAAGTATTTATTTATTTCGTTTTCCAACAGTACATGTGCTGTCATTCTACGCAACTATGTAGGTCTGAGACAGAGAAACCTGGGAAAAGCATTGTTTTTTTTTCTTAAGACAGATATACTGTATTATTTATTTGATGATGTTGTGTTACGTTCTACAGATAAACACTGAGGGATGATCATCGAACCTTTTGGGGTTTATCTGTCATCAAGCCTGAATAATAAAATGTGAGCTTAAGCTTAACAATGTTATTTTTCTGAACTAGTATGTCTTCATTGCATGAAACATGCATTTTTAGAAAATTGGCTGAAACAAACAGTACAATGTTTCCTGCCAGCGTAAGAGCGGAAAAACACAGACAGTGAGGGACGGAACACGCTGGATGGTTTCCAGGCTATAGTGTCTGCTTGCAGTGTACTGCCAGTGTGGTGTAATTTCACTTTTAAATTTCCATTTGTGTCCCACTGAGAAACCAAGGAAATCAGTACCACTGCGATAGGCTATGTCTTTTTCAACATGCAACATGGGAATGTCACACTACAACTGATTTCTTACTTTTCTGAGCTTTGCTAACATGTGAGCATCGCCAGTAACAGGATCAGGGAGTTATTTTATTCCCTGCAAAATAACTTTGTATGGGAGAAGCATGGAAGTAGGTGCTTCTGCTGTGGCCTAAAGTTGAAGTGTGCATAGCAAACTGGCGCTGCACCCTCTTCCGTCTCTGCGGAAATGTGCTTGAGGTAATTGTCGAAAACCGTTGAGAAGCATTGACTCCCCAGCACACCACCCTTCTTGGTGTCTGTTGTCGTGGAGACAATGTATGGCACTGACTCAGGCAAGGAGCGCTGAATACAACTGCTAGATTTTGGATCGTAATGCACAAAATTAGACTCACTGCTAAGGTGCAAGGTCTTATTCCTTACTTAGTCTCATTCCCATTTTTATAATTTTGCTATATAATTATAGAGCATCGTTTGAGTAATATAACATATAATTATTTGAGTAATGGGGGGTGCGGTGGCGCAGTGGGTTGGACCACAGTCCTACTCTCCAGTGGGTCTGGGGTTCGAATCCCGCTTGGGGTGCCTTGCGGCGGACTGGCGTCCCATCCTGGGTGTGTCCCCTCCCCCCTCTGGCCTTATGCCCTATGTTGCCGGGTTAGGCTCCGGTTCCCCGTGACCCCGTAAGGGACAAGCGGTTCTGAAAGTGTGTGTGTGTGTATTTGAGTAATCTTTAACAAGGCCTTCGGTGTGATGAGGTCAACGTGCCTACAAGACATTACTGTGTGTCACCTAGTTTGCTTGTTATCAGCTACACCTACATAGAGCCAAGTTGATCCATTATGAAACAGAAGTTTTTTACATTATGTTATACACACACACACATTATCAATTATATTATAACATACTGGTAAATTATATTAGTACAAAATCTGCACACTGGATATGGAACTCGATGTTGTATTAAAAGTTCCAGTTACAAGAAATAAAACATGAAGGAGAAGCTATTCAGTGTGCTTTAAGTATAGGCACATGTTAAGTAAAATACACCCACACACACACACACACACACACACACACACGCACACTGGCTGAAGCTGCTTGTCCTGGGCAGGGTCGCTGCAAACCGGAGCCTAACCCAGCAACACAGGGCGCAAGGCTGGAGGGGGAGGGGATACACCCAGGACGGGACGCCAGTCCTTCACAAGGCACCCCGAGCGGGACTTGAACCCCAGACCCGCCAGGGAGCAAGACCCAGCGAAGCCCGCTGTGTCACCATGCCCCCCTTAAGCAAAATAAATAAATGAATAAACAATAATAACAAAAAAATAAAACTAGCAAAATGAAATGTGTTCTGACAGGTTTCACAAAAGTTGCAATGATCAATTCATGCCCTTTATACACACACACACACACACACATTTTCTGAACCGCTTGTCCCATACAGGGTCGCGGGGAACCAGAGCCTAACCTGGCAACACAGGGCGTAA
Organism: Scleropages formosus; assembly: GCF_900964775.1. Classification (NCBI taxonomy): domain Eukaryota; kingdom Metazoa; phylum Chordata; class Actinopteri; order Osteoglossiformes; family Osteoglossidae; genus Scleropages; species Scleropages formosus. The sequence continues at coordinate 6,534,358 of NC_041822.1, forward strand.
GGCCGGAGGGGGAGGGGACACACCCAGGACGGGACGCCAGCCCGTTGCAAGGCACCCCAAGCGGGACTTGAACCCTAGACCCACCGGAGAGCAGGACCCGGTCCAACCCACTGCACCACGCCCCCATGCCCTTTATAAAACAGAAAATACTATATTTCACCAAAAAGAAAAAAAACGAACTAATTTATAGAATTCATTCAGTTTAACAGTCTGGAAATAACTGGTAACAATTTACATGTTGCGGCTTTGACTATTTGCTCATTGGCCTTTTACACTTAATTTTGCTCGTAATGTATAAAAAATGGTATGAATACAGAGACTGAGTGCTCTCTTTGTTTTCCATATTGTACCATTCATGGTAAAGAGAGAGTGGTGGAGGCTCTCCTGGGCAAACAACAGAGTGTTGCCATAGCGATGCAAAACTAATTATTCACTCAGTGCTCGTAACACTCTGGGTCTGCCTGCAGCAATTCACTTGACCTCTGCTGGGGGTGCTCCTCGACATTATGAAGGGAACCTGCGGTTCAGGGAAGCAGAATTGCAACACATCCTTCTCTTTGTCACCTCAGTCAGAGCAAGATCTTAGAGGAAGAGGCTATTAAAGGAATTTTGGAGAGGAGGAGACACTTCTCTGAAAATTGAAAAAAAAAAAAATGTTGTTGCTCTCAATTTAATACAGGCTTTCCTGCACTCCTGAACGGTTACGTTTACATTACATTTACATTTATTCGTTTAGCTGTTGCTTTTCTCTAAAATGAATTGCTGTGTTAAGTTATCTTCAATTATTTACCCATTTATACTGCTGGGCAATTTTTACTGGAGCAATTTAAGGTAAGTACCTTGCTCAAGGGTACTACAGCAGGTGGTGGGATTCAACCTGCAACCTCAGATACAGGATAGTCCAGGGTTAAACCAGGAGCATCCTCAATTACACCGTGTGGATGTTTGAAAACAGGCACTCCCTCTTTCTACATGTGTGTGCTGTAAGAGGAATTAAAACTGAGGATTAATTGCTTTCAATGTTGAATCTATTGCACAGGTAAAACTTTGTGTTTTACTCACTTACTTAGTCACTCACTATGGATCTCCACTTATCTAAATGCAGAGAAGCAGTGTCCATAGCCTATCCGGGAAGCACAGGGTGCTAGGCTGGGCAGGATATACCTGGGATACGACACCAGTCCTTTGACTAGGATAGAATAGGGTAAGGTAGGACAGGATAGGACAAGAGAGGACAAGACAGGACAGGACAGAACAGGACAGTATAGGATAATACTAATACCAATCCCTACAGGGAAACTCACACACAGAGAAGTGCAGCCACACACACATTCGCTTTCACAGTCACACATCACTTGGCAACTTACTGTATCCAGTCCACCTGAAACTCATGTCTTAAGGCTGTGGGAGGAAACTGGAACAAAAGAAGGATCCCCATGCAACCACAGGGAGAACATACATTCTCTAGCCATACAAACTCTTCAGAGACTGAATGGGTATCAAACATATGTCCACTGACATAACTCAGGTGCTGTGAAGCACACGTGCGACCTGCTGCGCTGCCATGCCACCAGCTACATTTGCATTTTTCCTGATAGTATTTTATCATTTTTAGCATACATATATTTCTGATATTATTTTGCTATTTTATTATATATAGCCTAAAAGAGTTTTGAAAAACTAAAACCAACAAACAATTTTTAAAGAATTTTGTACTGTACTATTCTGTATTCTATACTACAATCACTAAAAAGTGAAAAATCGAGAAATCCGTGCAGAAGCCGCTGCATTTAAGCATGGTCACTAGCGGTGAAATGGGTGAAATTAGTAACAATTACTGAAACAAATAACACTCTAGTACATACGTTTAGCACATGAAAACCCAAAGGCACCTGCATTTTCACACACTGCATTTAAATCAACATATTACCCACCGTGCCTCTCATCAGCCATGGCAAAAAATGCGGAATGGATTTTATGTGTTTCCTGTGCAGAGGAGTTACCAGAGCAATATGAAACAATAACATGGGGAAAAATGGATGGTAAATCAACAGTGACTGCTTTACTCCTCTGAGTCCAGAGGGAGAGAGGGATGGATAGATGGATGATGAGCCTCTTCCATAATTCATTGTGTAGGAGGCGTAAAGATGCTTCTGTGTAAAGTAAAATGTTGCTTTCCTTGGGTTCCGTTGCCCAAAGTCTTGCAAAACTCAGTGGCTTTACAGCAGGACTGTTATCAATGTATTGGGTATATTGGTGTGTGTTGGTGTGAGGTCATGTGTCTGGCGAAATTGTGGCAGAGTTCTGTACACGCCATCGTATTATAAGTTCCAGTTTCTTCTAGAATCATTCAAATCGATACACTATGAGTAAGAATTATTCAGAGTTCAAGCTGCATGTAGTGAACATAGAGAAGAGCTTTGTCAAAAAACATATTGACATAAAATATAAATGATATACTGTACAGTGCTTTTAATTAATGATGTTTGCATGTTTTTTTCTGGCTTTCGAACTACATTAGAAAGGAATTCTCTTTAGGTGATTTAGTAATTCTTAGCTTCACTCTGTGTGTGTGTGTGTGTGTGTGTGTTAGCAACTGCATGCATGTTGTGATGAACTGTTGTCTTTGTGCTTCTCATGCATAACTGGATGGTTGCCTTACAAAGACACATGGCTGATGCCAATGAATTAAAAATGTAGGGAAAGATACTCCTGTATGATAAGATAAAAGTAATACATTTTATTTATAATATTTCTTTACTTATTTGAGGTTCAGCTCAAGGTTGAATTTACTGTGGATTTAAATTTTGTATAAGAAGCAATCAAATGATGTACAGTATGAAACGGCTGTTGATCTTATGATGGGTTAAAAAAAAAATCTACTCAGAAAATAGATTTTTTTTCTAATCAAGACCTCGGAGCAGCATCAATGCATATATTTGCATCAACAAATGCTCAAGAAATTATTTTAGTATGTATCAGTGAGCCATCCAGTGCTTGTTCTTTGAGTCAACTCTAGGTGAAAGATCCTTGTGCAACTCTACTGGAACACACTGTATTTGGCAGAGGGCCTGGATCACTACATGCAGTGCCATAGATCACTTTTAGCTGATAGTGCTTTTTAAATTAGTGTCTTTGCCAACTTCCAGCATCTGTCATCATCACGCAGGAATAGTCTGTGCGCAGCAGAAATGCCAGCAAACAGGGCCTGCGGAGAAACAAATGCACCTCCCAGCAGACAGCAGTGCCTGCTGGGGGAGGGAGTGGGCGTTCTAATGGTACAGCACTGTAACACAACTTGAGAGAGCTGGGTCACAAGTTTAAACATCTGCAAAACACCGTTCCATATCTACAAAAATACATCCAAAAATTTTTACGTTTCTTGCAAAAAATGTGCCCCATGCGCAGCTCTCATCTCTCTGTAGAAAGATGAAGCAGTTTGAAGGTACAGGTCAAACCTGCAGAGCAACCTGGAAGCTATGAAAAATTCTTGTCCATCAACATGTCATCTTGAATACATTGGAAAATACAAACGTTAAGCATCGCCACATCCTAGCTTCTCAAGTAAGAAGCACCTGGACTAAAATTACCTTCATACATGTATACAACCTGATCTGTTATTGCCAGAATCTACTCTATGTAGCTATGAAGATGTGGCCATAGAATAATTCTGGGGGGAAAGGTGTTCAGTAGTGTGATCTATAAATCATATACAGTAAAAAACTGAGCCTGGGTCATCATTGATCGATAGGATTCTCTAGCCCAATTATTTATTCATTCAAATTGCAAGGAATTTTTTCTTTCCATTGATCATAGTACATGTTCATTCATAGTCTTGAAATTTTTGCATGTAGAAATCTACTACCTTTCCCTTCACACCTGATCACAGTCATTCAGTTATTTCATCCAACAACCCGGTCTTCAGAAGAAAAACGGGCAACAGCCAAGTTGCGGAGAGTCAAATTGTCATAGGACCTGCCGGACTGAGCTGCTCTTCCCAGTGTCTCCTGCCCTTGTCTCCAATTACAAGTACCTGCTCCTTATATATTCTCATGTACTCCCTTTCTTGAAGAATTCCTTGGTGCCCTCATTCATGTATCACTGATTCCTCCCCAGTTCTTGGCCCGCCATGTTCTCCCAGTCCTTGGAATCATCCAGTCGTCGCATTGCTGTGTTCCAGGTTTCCCTGTTGAAACAATCACCAAGCCTCATCATTCTCCAGTTTCCACAACACAGAATTGGCCTTAAGTCACCTGATGCACTTTGCAGATGTATAGATCAAACGTAAGCAAGATTTGCGTTTGAGATGACAGCTATCCACATTTCTGAGCGATCATGAGTTGTAATCAAATTGTCAGCATGTTTGTTGCAGATTTCTCCATGTTTTCAGAAGAATTGCTGTTCAAGGTCATCACGTGCAGTTGTGAGGCAGTACAACACGTACGACCTTCTTGACCGGTCAGCATGTTCCCTCAGTTGCCAGAATTCAAGATCCATTTCACATGTTCTTTAGCACGCATCTTTGGCTTCATACACACAGCTGATATTTGACATTTTACATACTGTAGCTATTAGGCATCAGAAATTGAAAGTGTTACTCTGGTGTAATGCAAGAGAACTAATTTCAAGGAGCTATTAAATCTGTAAATGCAAACGTTCTTCCTTAGATCTATTATGAGAAAAAATTTGAAAACCTACATCCCTCTAATTGCAAATTCAAACTTATCGACAAGTTCTGTCAGCAGAATCCATAATGGTATTTGGACAAAATGTTGATAATTATGGAGGAACTAAAAGCTTCGTTTAATCAATCTCAAATGTATGGTGAAAGCTTCATGATTAGCATAGTAATTAAGGTGCTAGTTTATTGATTTTTTTGGAGGCAGGCTCGGTTCTGTGTCAGGATCCATGTCTAGAGCTGTCGCTGTGAAGCACTCATGTAGAATGTTGTGTCCTCTCCATCAACGTCACCATGCTGGTGTGAAATTACTAACTGTTCCTTATTGTGTTTCTAATCCCAAAAAATGACTCAGATATTCAGGGTCAAGACTCTAGTCAACGAGCCTGTAGTTGACAACATGTTTCAGTATCTAATGAAATAATTGTGGAAATATATTACTACAGTCCTAGGAGCAGGTTCCATTGAACAGCAATTCAATCTTTTTTTTTTAAAAAATGATGGTGATGTTTCTACAGACTGACGTATTTCTGAGATTTATCCAGTAAAGTGCATTTCATTTTATCTTTTTATTAGTGTGTTATGCTTATAGTACAGGTCTACAATTCCTTACCCACAATTCCAAAATCGGAAAAGCTCCGAAAACCAACAACCAAACAAAACTTGAAGATGACAACAATGTGCCCTCATCTCCAAGACCCTCAAGCAACCAGATGTAATGAACAATGATTGCATGTATACATACATCCATTTAGCTTACTTTGAACCTGTACGTGTTTGAGCTTTCAATTAACATTTTTCTTAAAAATAACAAGTACTAGAGTATTTATGGTCTATATTTGTCCCATATTTCATTCACCAATTTGATAATATATAAATATATTGTAAATAAACTAATACTGTTTATAGTCTTTAATTATCCCACTTAGAGTGAATATTAATATGTTTCAGTGCAGAAGTATTAAAGTGGTTGATTACGGGGTGCTGCCCCAGACCCTGCTGGGGGTATTATGTAACATGTGGTGTATGTACCGTATTTTCTTTCTAAAATCTGAAAAATTCTGAATTTTGTTCAGGTAGGTCCAGATGTTCCTTTCCTCCATGGCCATTCGGCTTACTTACAGCTTCAATAATTACATAGTTATTGTAGTCATTTGATGTATAGCCAACCATTTATTTGTATTCTACCTCTAATCCTTTGTTCAGTGCTCTGTGTGATTGTGTGAGAAGAGCACTCTGTGAAAATAAATTGAATTGAATTTAATTGAATATTTCGGATAAAGGATTATGGACCTGTATATGTGCTTTAATACACTTGGAAGATTTTTTTTTTATTGCATTTTTTGTCCATGACTGGTGTCATTGGATGCAATAACTTCATTTATGACCTTAATACTTATTTACTGATATTCTCTGCATCCGCTGAGTATTGATGCATTTAACCTGACCTGTAACTTATTCTAGTTATAATTGCGAATGAATATTCTCACTCACTTGCTATCATTAACCACATGCCCAGCTCAGGGCTGCTGTGATCCAGATCCTGTCTCAGAAGCACAGGGTGCTGGGCTAGACTAGGTACACTCTGGACAGGGGTCGATTGCAGAGCAGCAAACATATAGTTTGAAAGTCATGAAACAGTGCTATTAAACATGTGGTCATCATGAAACAATATTATTTTAATGGAATTAT